>NC_091053.1:4255039-4862902 GCF_963966145.1 Tenebrio molitor
CCTGTAAATCATTTTTTTGAACTTTCTGTCTGATTAGTTTTTATCTGAAAATATTTGTATTAATCAATGCTAATTGAAAGTTCTGATTATTACCTTTAGTAGGTAATCCCCAGGCATTTTTCGCGTTTGTCTTACTGCCAAATGACTTCATTAATATCGAGAATTGTATGAGGTGATTTCGAAGTTTTTACGTTAAATAATCTGTACCTGGATATAACCCCACTTTTCAACAGACGTGATCACAGAATCAGACAGACGTTTTTAGTTTCTCCTACTTCAAATATTGATTTCCGTGATTAATATTGATAAATACATTAAGATCGTTGCTTTACTACCATGGTCAAGTTTTGACAATTCTGACATTTTCACATCATGTTCACACCACACAAATATTTAGTGTAAAACGTATGCAGCACACAGCTAAACAGCGCCTACTATGTTTTTCGTTGTGGTCACAATCAAAGTGAGTAGATATTATTTGTTGCCATAGGAACGACATTCGCTTATTTTACGTCAAAATCAATTTGGATTTACAGGCCTATTTTGTAAATTGACACATATCATAACGGTGACGTTAGCGAACGATAATCGACGAAATAACGACTTTTTCCTAAAAGCAATTTTGTATTAACTTCGATGACGTTGGTGGACGATTTATCGTTAAAATTGTATCGTTATCAAACGATAGCCTATCCGGCAATCGTTGACTTCTGACAATCTCGTTAAGATTAATAATTTGTGGATATTTGACATAAATTAACATGGAAAGAGAAGTTTTGGCTCTACTTTTGGATGAATTAGAACGTAGGTAAGTGGGTTTGTAACCACATTGGTAGAACAAAATATTCATTGACCCGTTTTTTCTACCTGAAGCATTATTTCGACAACACTACAGGTTAAGCAGAGAAGCTGCACGAGATGTCTTTTTCCAAATCCAAGAACACCTAGAAAATGGACAGAGAGTTACCAAAATTCCAGCTATTAGAAAATTTACGACAGCTCTCCACTTCTTCGCTCATGGCAGTTATCAAAAAGCAGTTGGAATAAGCCAACATTCAGGCCTGTCACAAACTTCAGTCAGTAATTCTCTTCATGAAGTGGTACACGTAATGGTTAGATACCTTGGAAATGCTTATATAAAATTATATATTCAGACAGTTTATGTAATATGTATATGTATAAATAGTACTCCATTAATTAAACACCATGAATTTTATTTAAGTAAATACAGGAGTGAAAACATATTTGAAAACAGAATTAATCAAAAACAATTGTGAATAACCTCAATCTAATTCTAATGACATGCTGGTTTAACGGAATGAAGATAGCAATAAACGTACACTCAATGTAAAAATTACCGCTTCGTCGATACAATTCGATAAGTCGTTGCTTTACGATTATTCATAACGACATGTGTTACAAAATCGCAATTTTCCTTTCAATCGTTATGCTCTCGCTATTATTTCCTAACGATTACCGTTCAATAACGATGTCGTAATTTTTTCGACATTTTACAAAATAAGCCTGTAAGTATTGTCTATTCACGATGAATGTGAAGTAAGGGGTGGCTGTGGCATCTGGTAACATTGTTGGTAGTAACTACAGAACAAATAAAATTCCCTAATAGAAATTGACAGGTTTCGTGCTGGCAATACATTTTTTTAGTCAGCTATTTGCAACACTGCAACCGTATAATGTTTTGTTGATTTATTTGACAGATATCTGACGTAACATCAACAGCGACAAAATTCTAGGTTATGAGAGTAAAAACTCACGATAAAAATAAATTAAACTTGAAATACGGAACAGCTATTAAAAAATTAACTAAAAAGAACTCTCAAAATGCTAAACATAAATTAATTGTTTTTTTTTTAGACTCTCGAACAGATTCTGATTCACCAACATGTTTAATTTAATTTGAAATGTCATTTGTTACTTGTCAATGAGGCGGCTGTCAGTGTCAAACGGTCAACAACCGGAATTTGGAACATGACATAAAAGTCACCAGTTTTATTGCCACCTCAAACAATAATTATAGCTCAGGTATCAATATTCCCTGTTATCTCTTTATCTGCCTTGATGTTAATAAATTTTTTTCCGAGTCCATCAAACGAGTATTTATTGTTAGAAATAATGTTTTGGAAAAAAGCCTGGATCGTAGAAACGGTTCGATCAGAAAAGTTTGTTTTTGCGGCGTCCGCAAACCACTCTCCCATCAAAACATTTTCCACTTTCTCCGGCTTTTGTCGTCCTGTCAGAGCCGCCATACGCGCTCCTATTGTGTCTCGCCCCCACTCGTTGCGACACCGTCCGTCGAGACGCCGCCTATCGATCGTCGAGGGCGTCGTGAGCGCCGTCCTCAGCGACCGCGCCAATCTAGACGCCCGATATCAGGCGAGCAGAAAACGGGGAGCGTGTGGTGGCGGAACGGGGCACGTGCACCCCCTAAAAATAGATCGCCGACCGATACGACACCCCCCACCTGGAATCGCACTCGAATTATAAATAGCGGAACCGCTGATGTGCGATATGCGAAGGGGCCAAAGGGGGACGATGGCGCGTGCCGAGGCTCGTGCGTGCGGTGCAGCGCCGGTTGCACCTGCCACCGGCATGGGGGCATGACGAAGTGGGCAGGGGGCGATTACGCGAAACGCAAATCACCAGTTTACTACATACCTAGATACGAAACGGGTCTCGACGAAATAGAGCAAACGAGAAAGATCAGAAAGGAAGATTTTTATAATAAAAAAAAAAAGCTTTCTAATCGGAATCGTAGCCTCCCATTTGGAAAAAATATTAAGGACGTCATAACTTTGACAAATTTGACCCAATTTTTTTTTCTATTTATGTTAAAAGACGCAGAATTTAAAACACTGTTTGACGTGTTTTTGTATTTTTTTTTCAAAAATTAATACTGTGCGTTTTATTAATTTTGTGCGTTATTTCATCATAACCTGTATAATACCCAGTGGATATAAAAAGTTGTGACGTTTCATGTTTGACAATAGACATAGGCGTACGTCCTTATAAGGGGGCGTACAAAACGTGAATTAATTGGATTAATTGAAAAAATATATTTGATTGTTTTCAACTGTCATAATTTCGCATTTTTCTCCTTTGTAAACTGCGTCTTAACTGCCCTAAAGCAAAATGAGCAGATAACGAACCGTTGCCCTAGACAACACATTCAACGCTACATTTCTGACAGGTCTTGAAAAATTTGTCAAAACTGTCAAAAGCAAATGCGAAACCATTTTTAAAAGATTTGGAAGCTTCAGGGACGTCGTTTCAAACAATAAAATTTTATATGCAACTCTTTTCTGGGTAAATTGGGCTTTTCTAATTGCCCTCGATGCCTTAAAACCCTTGCTACGCTCGTGTTTTAATCTTGTCCCTCGGGCAATTAGAAAAGCCCAATTTACACAGAAACTCGTTGCATAAATAATTATTAACAAACATGTAAAAGCAGATGATTAGAGAAATGTTCGAAACGATGTCTAATTTGCTACGAACAACACTGAACCAATTAAATAAAAACACAATCAAAGAAGGCATCATCCTTTTTTCGCTCGATCTTGTTTCATCAAAAAGTCATAGCCAACTTGATGAACTTTTCATTTGAACACCTGTTATACACACTGTCTATAAAGGAATGTGGGATCGCAGATGGCTCTGGAAGTTGAATTTGCCACCTCGTTTAAATTCAGATGTTACAAAATATTTTTGAAAATAAGAAAGTGAGAGCGAGAAATGTTTAGAGCAAAATGAATCACACTTCGAGCCATTTCTTTAATTTTCATTATTACTTTTTTAACTGAGTCACAGATGTTATTTATCTTCTTCTTAAGGGTACAATAAATACGTAATTTGTTGAGAGTGTTGAGACCTATCAATAATACATTTCATTATTTTTTTTTGTCATTTATCTTGTAAAGCACCAATTTTTTTAAAGCTAGGCAACCAGTAAAACCAATTTGTTTTGAGGGTAGCATATCGTAGATCATACTAACATTATTCGATTTCTGGTGAAAGAGTCGGCAAACTTTCACCGCCTACTAGGACCCCACAGTCGTTTAGAGATACTCGGTATTAATGTTCAACGTCATGTTTGAAAAACATCTGTCGTGACAACCATGTATTGACGCCAGTGGTGTTTCGTCAATATTGGAGTCCTCACTTGTGAGAAAATAAGAAAAGAAATTCTTAATTACGTTGTGGCGTTTTGTTTGCAGGAAAATATCAATGTTAAAATGTTCTAGAGATGAATAAGAGAAGTTTTAGACGACGGTACAAAAGTGTTAAGTTTCATTAACAAAGGAAAACATACAGTAGAATGTTTGAAACACTGTGGGAAAATCAGGACAAAGAACGTACAAGTTTTGTTACTAGTTTAGGAGAAGAAAATTCCTCGACAAGATATTTGAGCTGAAATCTGCATTGCAGGAGTGTCTTTAATTAACAACAAAGATTTGCTAAGTTCTTTGAAGGTGATGAAAGATTGTAAAATCTAAATTTAATCATGTGAATCAATTGAACAAGCATTTGTAGAATATCGAAGAAAATATAGTTATTTTTTTGCATATCGTAATGAAAGTAGAACTTTTTTAAACGAAAAATCGGAATGAAAGTAGCACTTTTTTAAACGAAAAATCATAGTGAAAGTAGTACTCTTTGCATCATTTTATTCCACCTCCTTGGAGATGATTGCCAAAGCATACTATCTACTTTTTTTTTAATTTTCATAAATCTTTTTAGACCTAATTTCTCAACTTACAACGATATGCAAAAAAATCGCGTGTACAACACGTTATGAGTGTTTCTTTTATTCACTCATTTGCTTGATTAACTCGGCCTACGCCCTCGTTCATTAAACTGCAAATTCATAAAAAAGTTTTTCTTGACTAGTTGTACAAATAACTATTTCAAGTAATGACGTTTTTTAAAATGAAATTTAATACATATTTGGAAAATGTTCTTAAAAGAACCTATCAAGTGTTCATTTAATTTTCGGTCAAAGGTGGCGTTGAAGAGTCGATTGTGAACGCACCAATTGTGTAAAAACGTAAGATTTAAACCACCGATCAGTGATCCGTAATCTGTAGTGCGTTCACAATCGACTCTTTAACGCCAATTTTGAGATAATTTAAATGAACACCTGATACTTAGAGAATGTCTGCACACTTTTTTTCTACCACGCGAAGATTGAAAACAATCAAGTAAAAAGGAAAATACCTCAATATCTGCAATATTTGAATTAACATCACTGTTTTATTATTTTTTCTATTAGAAAAAACATCCTTAACAACTACGAGTGGATGTTTAATAAACATTTAACAACGCTCTTTAACGCTTTGCTTTTTTGTTAAACTTAAATAGATTCTTTTTGCTCTACTTAAGCCATTGTCTGAGTACATTAATGTATTTGAACAATGCGTGACGTCCTTTAAAAATCGGACCAATTCTTATTGCCGGAAAATTTCATTTGTAATAATTTTTTTTATTTAATCAATGATAAATGCAATGTAATTACTAATTAAAATGAATTACTTTGTATCATAAACTGTTTCTCCATTTGACCCTGACTTCTGCAGATCCTTACAAAACATTTCAAGGTCGTATTGCATTTTTAAGCAAAATTGCCAACTGAACAAAATGCTAATATTCCAATATTAGGATTTAAAAAAAACTGATTGGTCACATCTGCAACTGCGTAATTTTTACTTAACAATTAATGGAAGAGCAATAAAAGATAGAAAAGGAAACAAATAAAAAGACTCACTGGATGGTTCGAGCAGATACAGAAAGTTTTCCATTGTCGATCCTCGTTCTTCAAGGAACAAATTTTCCCAGAAAAACTTCTGCATAAAAAGAAAACGATTGAAGTGTAACTGGTTGGCAAAGAATTACACTTACGATGATGATGGTAGCTAGGATAATAACCACCACTTCGAGGACAACACAAGTCAGACAAGCCACACTGAAATTATCTGAATCTTCTGAAACGAATTCCATCACTAAAATTTTGAAAATGACGTAAATGACAACAAATTAATTTTTGTGACGTGAGTGCGAGGTTAGAGGTCAAACTTCAATCGTTCGAGCCATCTTGTCATTTTATTTTTGTGTTTTCAATTTGTAAATTTTTTTTTAACAATTTAATTAGGTAAATACAATTTGTTGTACATTGAACAGATAATTGTGTGTAGATACACCTGTAAAAAATGCTCCTGACAAAACAACTCCTAATTGGAAACATTTTGTTTTTCAAGTGGAAAAAAAAAACAATAAAAGCATTTCCCATGAGCTTCCGCCGTCGAAACAAGCTTAGCGCTTGGACTAATTAAAATTAAACGTATCGGTGACATTTCCCAGACTAAACACCACGTTTCACAAACGAAACATTTTAAATTGATTTCTTTTGCAGGTTCTGGGCTTCGAAGACACTTACATTTTCAGACCGTTGACAACTCGGTACTCTGGATACGTGAAAAGAGGAATGACCTTCAACAAGCGGCTGGTCGAAGACAGGAGAGTGATTTGGGCCGAGCCTCAGAGGGGAAAATCGCGGCAGAAGCGAGATTATTTGGATTATTTCGTCGGCAATCAAAAGATTCACAAGAAGCCGCTGCACCCGAGGGCGAGACCCTTCAACGACGAGTTGTGGACGCAAGAGTGGTACTTGGTGAGTGTAGATGGTACGATCTACGAGTGAGTAATTGAGTGTTCGCAGCAAGATACCAGATCTAGATCAGATCTTCCCAAACTGGACTTGAACGTTCTTCCTCTGTACAAGAGTGGGATCACCGGGAAGGGTGTCAGGATTAGCATTCTTGATGATGGGATAGAGTACACGCACGACGACTTGCGAGACAATTATGTAAGGAAAATTGTCTTGATAACTTCACACAAAAGCGAGTACTGGGCACAATTTTTTTTGGATATTTTTACCAAAAAAATCTGCCGTGTCCATTGAGAACCAGAACTCACGCTATGATGTTTTTCGGAAATTTTCTTCGGCAGTACGTTTGGTACTGACTGGAAATATTGTCTCACATCAAATTTCTTGTCAAGGTTTTGCAAAATAAAACTTCACCGTTACTAGAATATTCATCATGAGCAAATTCGTGAAATAATTGTTTTCGCAAAGGAAGTACGTCGGTACTCTTCCGTTTTGGATCATAAAACAAACTAAATATTAAACCAATATTCAATCATTTACGCAGATGGTGTAAAAGAGAGTAAAACCCCACTAGGTGGTGTTTATCGCATCTCCTCGGCAGTACTTTTGGTACTGACTGTGGAAATATTTTCTCACATCAAATTTCCTGTCAAGGTTTTGCAAAATAAAACTGCACCTTTACTAGAACACTCACCATGTGCAAATCGGTGAAATAATTGTTTTCGCAAGAGAAGTACTGTCGGTACTCTTCCGTTTTGGATCATAAAACAAACTAAATATTTAAACAATATTCAATCGTTTGAGTAGAGGGTGTCAAAGAGAGTAAAATAGCTCTAGGTGGTGTTTATCGCAATCTTTTAGGCAGTACTTTTGGTACTGATTGTGGAAATATTGTCTCAATTCAAATTTCTTGTCAAGGTTTTGCAAAATAAAACTGCGCCGTTACTAGAATAGGTACTCATCATGAGCAAATTCGTGAAATAATTGTTTTCGAAAAGGGTACTCTTCCGTTTTGGATCATAAAACAAACTAAATATTTAAACAATATTCAATCGTTTATGTAGATGGTGTCAAAGAGAGTAAAATCCCACTAGGTGGTGTTTAACGCAATCTTTCGGCAGTACTTTTGGTACTGACTGGGGAAATATTGTCTCACTTCAAATTTCCTGTCAAGGTTTTGCAAAATAAAACTTCACCGTTACTAAAATACTCATCATGGGCAAATTCGTGAAATAATTGTTTTCACAAAAGAAGTACTGTCGGTACTCTTCCGTTTTGGATCATAAAACAAACTAAGTATTTAACCAATACTCAATCGTTTACGTAGAAGGTGTGAAGAAAGTAAAATCCGTCTAGGTGGTGTTTATTGCAATCTATTCGGCAGTACTTTTGGTACTGACTGTGAAAATATTGTCTCACATCAAATTTCTTGTCAAGGTTTTTGCAAAACAAAACTGCACCTTTACTAGAACACTCATCATGGGCAAATTGGTGAAATAATTGTTTTCGCAAAAGAAGTACTGTCGGTACTCTTCCAATTTGGATCATAAAACAAACTAAACATTTAACCAATATTCAATCGTTTACGCAGATGGTGTAAAAGAGAGTAAAATCCCACTAGGTGGTGTTTATCGTATCTCTTCGGCAGTACTTTTGGTACTGGCTGTGGAAATTTTGTCTCAAATAAAATTTCTTGCCAAGGTTTTGCAAAATAAAACTTCACTGTTATTAGAATACTCATCATGAGTAAATTCCTGAAATAATTGTTTTCGCAAAAGGGTACTCTTCCGTTTTGAATCATAAAACAAACTAAATATTTAAACAATATTCAATCGTTTATGTAGATGGTGTCAAAGAGAGTAAAATCCCACTAGGTGGTGTTTAACGCAATCTTTCGGCAGTACTTTTGGTACTGACTGGGGAAATATTGTCTCACATTAAATTTCTTGTCAAGTTTTTGCAAAATAAAACTTCACCGTTACTAGAATAGTCAACACGGGCAAATTCGTGAAATAATTGTTTTCGAAAAGGAAGTACTGCCGGTACTCTTCCGTTTTAGATCATAAAACAAACTAAATATTTAACCAATATTCAATCGTTTACGTAGAAGGTGTGAAGAAAGTAAAATCCGACTAGGTGGTGTTTATTGCAATCTTTTCGGCAGTACTTTTGGTACTGACTGTGGAAATATTGTCTCACTTCAAATTTCCTGTCAAGGTTTTGCAAAATAAAACTTCACCGTTACTAAAATACTCATCATGGGCAAATTCGTGAAATAATTGTTTTCGCAAAAGAAGTACTGTCGGTACTCTTCCAATTTGGATCATAAAACAAACTAAACATTTAACCAATATTCAATCGTTTACGTAGAGTGTGTCAAAGAGAGTAAAATCCCTCTAGGTGGTGTTTATCGCAATCTTCTCGGCAGTACTTTTGGTACTGACTGTGGAATTATTGTCTCACATCAAATTTCTTGTCAAGGTTTTGCAAAATAAAACTTTACCTTTACTAGGACACTCATCATGAGCAAATTCGTGAAATAATTGTTTTCGCAAAGGAAGTACGTCGGTACTCTTCCGTTTTGGATCATAAAACAAACTAAATATTTAACCAATATTCAATCGTTTACGTAGAGGGTGACAAAGAGAGTAAAATCCCACTAGGTGGTGTTTATCGCATCTCCTCGGCAGTACTTTTGGTACTGACTGTGGAAATATTTTCTCACATCAAATTTCCTGTCAAGGTTTTGCAAAATAAAACTTCACTGTTATTAGAATACTCATCGTGAGCAAATTCCTGAAATAATTGTTTTCGCAAAAGAAGTACTGTCGGTACTCTTTCGTTTTGGATCATAAAACAAACTAAATATTTAATCAATATTCAATCGTTTATGCAGATGTTGTAAAAGAGAGTAAAATCCCACTAGGTGGTGTTTATCGCATCTCCTCGGCAGTACTTTTGGTACTGACTGTGGAAATATTTTCTCACATCAAATTTCCTGTCAAGGTTTTGCAAAATAAAACTTCACTGTTATTAGAATACTCATCGTGAGCAAATTCCTGAAATAATTGTTTTCGCAAAAGAAGTACTGTCGGTACTCTTTCGTTTTGGATCATAAAACAAACTAAATATTTAATCAATATTCAATCGTTTATGCAGATGTTGTAAAAGAGAGTAAAATCCCACTAGGTGGTGTTTATCGCATCTCCTCGGCAGTACTTTTGGTACTGACTCTGAAAATATTGTCTTACATCAAATTTCTTGTCAAGGTTTTGCAAAATAAAACTTCACCGTTTCTGGAATACTCATCAGTCATCATGAGCAAATTCGTGAAATAATTGTTTTCGCAAGAGAAGTACTGTCGATACTCTTTCGTTTTGGATAAAAAAATAAACTAAATATTTAACCAATATTCAATCGTTTACGTAGAGGGTGACAAAGAGAGTAAAATCCCACTAGGTGGTGTTTATCGCAATCTCTTCGGCAGTACTATAGTACTGACTGTGGAGATACTGTCTTATATCAAATTTCTTGTCAAGATTTTTCAAAATAAAACTTTACCGTTACTAGAATACTCGTCATGAGCAAATGCGTGAAATAAATGTATTCGCAAAAGAAGTACTGTCGGTACCTACTCTTCCGTTTTGGATCATAAAACAAACTAAATCTTTAACAATACTCAATTTACGTTTACGTAAAAGGTATCAAAGAGAGTAAAGTACCACTAGGTGATGTTTATCGCAATCCTCTAGTTATAACATCTGCTTTAGAAAGGTTAATCAACTGATAACAGTACTTACGTCACGACCTTTATTACTTTTATCAATGGAGGAAATGAATGCTTTTTAACTAGGTACACATAATACGAGCAGACATGAAAATTTTCATATTATGTATCTAAAAATCTACAAATGAAAATTAATAAGCATCTTGTTTCTGGATTCTTTTTCAAGACCACAAGAAATCTACACTTCATTTGTCACACTTGTCATCTTCACAATGTCAGTTGTAATGTTTTCGTAAATTTGATGATTTTGTAAACACCTTCAGGATCCTGAGATCAGTTACGATTGTAACGAAGAAGACAACGACCCCTTGCCCCGTTACGACCCCTCCAGATTCAACAGCCACGGTACTCGCTGTGCTGGAGAGGTCGCCATGACTGCCAACAACGGCAAGTGCGGAGTAGGAGTAGCATACAACGCCAAAATCGGCGGAGTGAAGCTTTTGGACGGTATTGTGACCGACCGAGTCGAAGGTACTGCCTTGGGCTACGCGTACCACCTGGTCGACATCTACAGCGCCTCGTGGGGTCCCAACGACGACGGCAAAACGGTAGACGGACCTGGACGACTTGCCGTAGAGTCACTAGAAAGAGGAGTGACGAAAGGGCGAAGGGGCAAAGGTAACATCTTCATCTGGGCGTCCGGAAATGGCGGCAGCAAGGGCGACAACTGCAACTGTGACGGGTACTTGGCGAGTCCCTACACGATATCGATAGGGAGTGCGTCGCAAAAGGGGGAGTTCCCGTGGTATGGGGAAGAGTGTGCGTCTACTCTGGCTGTGACGTACTCGTCTGGGGCTTACAAGGATCAAATGATTGTGAGTTGGTACCGTCGATGTGTATTTGTTTTGAATTGAGGTTTCAAGGCCACCACTGATCTGCACAACGAGTGCACCATCAAGCACACGGGAACCTCTGCGTCTGCGCCGCTGGCGGCAGGAATCATCGCGCTGGCGTTGGAGGCGAAGTGAGTACCAGTAGGTACTGATTCTTTTCACTTCTAAATTCTTGTAGTCCAAACCTGAGCTGGAGAGACGTCCAGCACTTGATCGTCTGGACCTCTGAAGTTGACCCCGTGGTCGACAACCCTGGTTGGCAACAAAACGCCGCGGGTTTCTGGTTCAACACCAGGTTCGGCTTCGGCTTGATGAACGCCTTCGGTCTGGTCAAAACCGCGATCAACTGGACCACAGTACCCGAAAAGACGATCTGTACAGTCACCACTTCTTATCAGTAAGTACCACCGCTCCAAAACGCTCGATCTCAATCGGTACCACTGACAGAATCAACGAAACAATCGCTTTCGGTACTCCCACCACCGTCCAGATCCCCACGACTGGCTGCAGCGGTACCACCAACCAACTGCGATATCTGGAACACGTGGAGCTCACCACCACGATCTCGTACCCCGTCAGAGGGGCGCTGGAAGTGTACCTGAAGTCCCCCTCCGGGAGCAACGTCCAAATGCTGGCCCCCAGGAAGCTCGACAAGTCCAGGAACGGCTTCCAGAGTTGGAGTTTCATGTCGGTGATGACCTGGGGGGAGACTGCGGAAGGAGTGTGGACCATCACGATACTGGACAACGTGAGTGGGTACTCGAGGTTTGCTCAGAGCTAGAGAACCTGTTCTAGGTGGGGCCGGAAGGCAACCGCGGCCTAGTTACCGAGGCTGTGTTGACCCTCCACGGCACCTACACCATCCCGAGCTACATGGCGCAAGGACCGAGGAACTACAACCCCACTTACAACCAAGTGCACAACACGGCCAACGAGATTTTTGGAACATCCGACGAGTACTCCAGCAACGAAAACTTCATTTCAAATTATTTGTAAAACTAGCCAAAAATAAAACGTCAAACTAGCGGGTCTAGGTTTGGTGTCATTCGATACAAAACTATTATTACAAAATAAGTTTATTTTTTATACAGTTACAATATTGAAAGGACCATTTGTACAAAAAAATCAGACACTTGGGTACGACAGGTAGAGATGTGCGCATAAAAATGTCGATGCATATTTAGGAAACACTTATACCATTATTGTTACAGCTATAGTGACGTCACAAATTTGGTAAATAGTAAAACGGCTCTGTTAGATGCGGAAGTGATTCTTTAATATGAAAATAGTTTGTTATATTAAAGCTCTATTTGTAATTATTCTAGTTGTTTATATAAAATGACAGTCAAAACAAACTGATACAGGTGTCCCGCAATTATGGTACCTCATTTATGGACAAAGAACTGGTTTCAGTTTTTAGATCTTGTGCTCAAATGGGTTCGTAGACTGCTGATAATAAATAAATAATCGCTTAGTAGCTAAGTAAAATAGTAAAAAAAGGTTATGAATCAATCCTTCCGTCCACGATTTTTATTGTCCACAAAGTTTACTCCTTTGTTTTGATTTAGTTTTCTGTCAGTTGGTGACAAATCAAATATTACACCAAAAATTCTCGATGCGGACACCTCCCAGCTGTATTACGGACACCTCCCAAGTACGGACACCTCACTCTTGCGGACATCTCCTTCTTACGGACACCTCCCTATTATGTACACACCCTAATACGAAGTTTCCCTGTTGCGGACACCTCCATGTTGCATATTACGGACATCTCATTATTACGAACATCTCCTTGGTCGGAGTGTTTTTCCTCCTTACACAAATAAAAACTCTAATACGGATTGGAGTGACGGAAAAGAGTTGCTCTAAACATCTTAACAATAAATAAATGATCATTAAAGAAATCTAGGAGAAGTTCTAAAAATATGATATCTGCAGTTTCTCCTGAGGAGGAAAATGTGGATGATCTTACTGTTGTAAAATTTATTATAAAACATAAAGAAAAAAAAACAGTACACCAATCACTTGTATGTATTTGATTTTGATTTTTTTCCTAATTAAATTTTTCAAAATATTCCAAATGTGATACCATAACAACTATAGGACACTCTGTAATCTATTTAGAGAATTGTGTTTAAAGGTGGGTATTTAGAATACTTGACTTTATTGACACATGTCAACTGTGCAGCGGTGAAGAGAAGTAAGGTCAGAGAGTAAAGAAACATGTTGGTCCATTTTTCCCTCCGTCAACAATCATTTTGGCACAAAAATGTCGAACCGATCATAAGCAATACAATTTGTAAAGATTCCCTTCACACCTTTGTAATTTTTTATCACAGTAGATTTACCCCTGGACCTTATTACCACCCACCCCTGCACACTGTTAGCCAATGTTAGCAATTCCGCTGGGACTGATTAGATATGTCGATTTCATAAGAAGTAGCTGGTCGATCCTAACACACGCTGCAGCAACTTTTCTGATTGCCTTTCCTCCTCATTTCGTTCTCTTGATCGATCTTCCTGCGGAGGGCGTCTGAAAACTCGTCGTTTTAAAACACTTTTGCGATGGTGCTTCGCTCACCTGCTACGGGACGTTTCCCAACAGCTGTCAAACTTTCGTACAGCTCCCTCACGGGATTGACCTCGGGGCCCAATCCGTGGCTCCAGATCAGCATCATCCTGAAGCCGTGCTCTTTGAAGCTAGACGGACCTGGATTTCGTGCAAATCAGTGAAAGCGAAATTGTTTGTTGAGGGAGGACAAACCGTTGTATTGATGTTCTATGGCTTTGATTTGCTCTTCTGTGAATGCCCAATGATGCGCTAACATCTTCCATTCGCCAGGACCTAGCTGTTTGTACGCTACTTTATAAAGGATTTCTCGCAGCCTTTCGTTGTCTCGCCCCCGGCTGTCGTCTTTCGACGACCTCCATTTACTCCTAGCAGTACTTAACGCCGGCTTAAAGTTGTTATCCTTTTTATTCGTCCCGTTTGTTTGATCCTCCTAAAAGAACATTTCAAACAATTGAATTCTCCGTCACCTCCCACCCTTCATACACCCACTACTTCCCTCTAGAATCTTCCCTCTAAACACCAAAAAATAAACTATCCTAATGGCATCTCATACAAAAATATTTCAAATTTGAATTTCGCGCCAACATCATATAGAGTCCCTTTTGCGATGACGTCATTATCTAGTAACTTTACGTATATTTGAGCTAAAGTCCAATTTTACTCTTTTGCGATGACGTCATTATCTAGTAACTTCACGTATGTTTGAGCTAGGATCAGAAACAAATTTGAATTGATCATAAATAACTATTATGTTTCAAATTTGTTGACAATTATTTCGTAAGGTTAGATGTTTGTAATCAATGCAATAAGTGAAACAAATTAAAAATTTTCAAAATGGCAGGAGCGTAAAATAACCACAAAGTAACCAACAATAAATAAACGTGCCGTTTTTTTTTTCTATTTCTGTCGTTTCATTAGAGAGAAAGCGAGGAAGGAAATCGTGACGTCACCTTAAAAGGGTAAAAATTGGACCATAGAATCAGAAACAAATTTGAAATGATCATAAATAACTATTATGTTTCAAATTTGTTGACAATTGTTTCGTAAGGTTAGATATGTTTGTAATCAATGTAACAAGTGAAAGAAATTAAAAATTGTCAAAATGGCAGGAACATAAAATAACCACAAATTAACCAACAATAAATAAAGGTGCCGGTTTTTTTGTTTTTTTTTTTCTATTTCTGTCGTTTCAGGAGAGAGAAAGCGAGGAAGGAAATCGTGACGTCACCTTAAAAGGATAAAAAAATTGGACCATAGAATCAGAAACAAATTTGAATTGATCATAAATAACTAGAGGTATTTTCATATTTGGTGGCGGAAACAAAAGACTGAGAAATGTCACAAAAATGTATTGTCAGTGTCAAATTTCTCATAAACGCCGTAAGAAGGAATGTCTAGGTAAATTTAAATTTTCCCTAAATAGATTGAAAAAACAAATTCTAGGGAAACCAGTTTTGTCAGTGCTTCAAAAGGAAAAGTTATTCTCATATAATCAAACGTATTACAAATTATTTCTCTAGTTCGACGATGCATAACTTTCTTATTGCCAATTTGCTGCATTTCTGTTGCAATCACGAACGTCTTTGAGAAATTTGACACTGACAATACAAATTTGTGACATTTCTCAGTCTGTTGTTTCCGCCACCAAATATGAAAATATCTCTATTATGTTTCAAATTGGTTGACAATTGCTTCGAAACGTTATGTTTGTAATCAATGTAATAAGTGAAATAAATTAAAAATTTTCAAAATGACAGGAGCATAAAATAACCACAAAGTAACCAACAATAAATAAACGTGCCGTTTTTTTGTTTTTTTCTATTTCTGTCGTTTCTGTAGAGAGAAAGCGAGGAAGGAAATCGTGACGTCACCTCAAAAGGGTAAAAATTGAACGATAGAATCAGAAACAAATTTGAATTGATTATAAATAACTACAGGGTGAGCAACAATAACTGTTTCAGTTGGCAATAACAAATTTTACATGAAATTTTCAAAACTGTGAATTGTATCTATTTCGGTTTGTTTTGTTGACATTATTGACAGCTGGCATACATTTCAAATTTAAACATCTTGGTTTGTGTAATCTTTTATTAATAAAATGGTTTTCTCGTTGGAACATGACATAAAAGTCACCAAAAGTCTCCAAAATGTATTGCCATCTCAATCAGTAATTGTTGCTCACACGGTATTATGTTTCAAATTTGTTGACAATTGCTTCGAAAGGTTATACGTAATAAGTGAAATAAATTAAAAATTGTCAAAATGACAGGAGCATAAAATAACCACAAAGTAACCAACAATAAATAAACGTGCCGCTTTTTTTGTTTTTTTCTGTTTCTGTCATTTCAATAGAGAAAAAGCGAGGAAGGAAATCGTGACGTCACCTCAAAAGGGTAAAAATTGGACTATAGAATCAGAAACAAATTTGTATTGATCATAAATAACTATTATGTTTCAAATTTGTTGACAATTATTTCGTAAGATTAGATGTTTGTAATCAATGTAGTAAGTGAAAGAAATTAAAAATTGTCAAAATGACAGGAGCATAAAATAACCACAAAGTAACCAACAATAAATAAACGTGCCGTTTTTTTTTTCTATTTCTGTCGTTTCATTAGAGAGAAAGCGAGGAAGGAAATCGTGACGTCACCTTAAAAGGGTAAAAATTGGACCATAGAATCAGAAACAAATTTGAAATGATCATAAATAACTATTATGTTTCAAATTTGTTGACAATTGTTTCGTAAGGTTAGATATGTTTGTAATCAATGTAACAAGTGAAAGAAATTAAAAATTGTCAAAATGGCAGGAACATAAAATAACCACAAATTAACCAACAATAAATAAAGGTGCCGGTTTTTTTGTTTTTTTCTATTTCTGTCGTTTCAGGAGAGAGAAAGCGAGGAAGGAAATCGTGACGTCACCTTAAAAGGATAAAAATTGGACCATAGAATCAGAAACAAATTTGAATTGATCATAAATAACTAGAGGTATTTTCATATTTGGTGGCGGAAACAAAAGACTGAGAAATGTCACAAAAATGTATTGTCAGTGTCAAATTTCTCATAAACGCCGTAAAAAGGAATGTCTAGGTAAATTTAAATTTTCGCTAAATAGATTGAAAAAACAAATTCTAGGGAAACCAATTTTGTCAGTGCTTCAAAAGGAAAAGTTATTCTCATATAATCAAACGTATTACAAATTATTTCTCTAGTTCGACGATGCATAACTTTCTTATTGCCAATTTGCTGCATTTCTGTTGCAATCACGAACGTCTTTGAGAAATTTGACACTGACAATACAAATTTGTGACATTTCTCAGTCTGTTGTTTCCGCCACCAAATATGAAAATATCTCTATTATGTTTCAAATTGGTTGACAGTTGCTTCGAAACGTTATGTTTGTAATCAATGTAATAAGTGAAATAAATTAAAAATTTTTAAAATGACAGGAGCATAAAATAACCACAAAGTAACCAACAATAAATAAACGTGCCGTTTTTTTGTTTTTTTCTATTTCTGTCGTTTCTGTAGAGAGAAAGCGAGGAAGGAAATCGTGACGTCACCTCAAAAGGGTAAAAATTGAACCATAGAATCAGAAACAAATTTGAATTGATCATAAATAACTACAGGGTGAGCAACAATAACTGTTTCAGTTGGCAATAACAAATTTTACATGAAATTTTCAAAACTGTGAATTGTATCTATTTCGGTTTGTTTTGTTGACATTATTGACAGCTGGCATACATTTCAAATTTAAACATCTTGGTTTGTGTAATCTTTTATTAATAAAATGGTTTTCTCGTTGGAACATGACATAAAAGTCACCAAAAGTCTCTAAAATGTATTGCCAACTCAATCAGTAATTGTTGCTCACACGGTATTAGGTTTCAAATTTGTTGACAATTGCTTCGAAAGGTTATGTTTGTAATCAATGTAATAAGTGAAAGAAATTAAAAATTCAAAAATTGTCAAAATGACAGGAGCATAAAATAACCACAAAGTAACCAACAATAAATAAACGCGCCGCTTTTTTTTGTTTTTTTATGTTTCTGTCATTTCCATAGAGAGAAAGCGAGGAAGGAAATCGTGACGCCACCTCAAAAGGGTAAAAATTGGACTATAGAATCAGAAACAAATTTGTATTGATCATAAATAACTATTATGTTTCAAATTTGTTGACAAAATTGTTTCGTAAGGTTAGATATGTTCGTAATCAATGTAATAAGTGAAAGAAATTAAAAATTGTCAAAATGACAAGAGTATAAAATAACCACAAATTACCCAACAATAAATAAATGTGCCGTTTTTTTTTTGTTTTTTTTTTTCTATTTCTGTCGTTTCAGTAGAGAGAAAGCGAGGAAGGAAATCGTGACGTCACCTTAAAAGGGTAAAAATTGGACCATAGAATCAGAAACAAATTTGAATTGATCATAAATAACTATTATGTTTCAAATTTGTTGACAATTGTTTCGTAAGGTTAGATATGTTTGTAATCAATGTAATAAAATAAGTGAAAGAAATTAAAAATTGTCAAAATGACAGGAGCATAAAATAACCACAAAGTAACCAACAATAAAAATAAACGTGCCGTTTTTTTTTGTTTTTTTCTGTTTCTGTCGTTTCAATAGAGAGAAAGCGAGGAAGGAACTCGTGACGTCACCTCAAAAGGGTAAAAACTGGACTATACTTCCTAGAGCGGCGCGAAATTTGAAATTTTGAATTATTGAAAACTGTTTGCTTTGTTAAATAAATATGTGGGGTCTAGCTTAAGCAAATAAAATAAACTTGAAGGGTGGAGATACAATAAACGAATCTGAAAGGGAATAAATTTCAAGGGTGGTATCGCATGTCAGGAGATTTAATCTTGTGACGTCATATTGCCTCATAAAAATTCCAGGACGTGAGTGAACGGCATAAGTTGAAGTTGTCCCAGTTTGATAGTTGGAATGCGAGTAATCTTGCCGGGTGGATAAATTGCTGGAGAGAAAACAGTCGCGACGAGACTTAAAAGTGTCTCGAGAATTAGTAAGTTTGAGATGGTGGTTCTTTTTTGTTGCGATTTCTCGGTGCGATCGATTTGTGTCGCGACTTTTCCAGTCGCAATAGTACTTACGTGCGCAGGGTAGTCCAGTCTTGCCGTTTTAATGATCATATCAACGATAGCCGTGAAGCTTCCCCTTGCCGCGATGTAGAGGGGCGTCCTGCCGCCCTGTTCGCGCTGCTCGATATCAGCACCTGCCGCCAAGAGCAACTTGCAAATTTCTGTGTGACCCATTTCGGCGGCGATGTGAATCGGCGACTGCAGCCTCTACGGGGGCAGAGAAACAATGAGACCGCCACCCCGCCGCACGAATGTCTTACCGCGTTGAGACTGTTCAGGTCTGCCCCTTTGCCGATCAGGATCTCGACGGTCTCGAGGACGTTCGCCTGGCAGGCGAGGTGCAAGGACGTGTTGCCGTTCTGGAAGGGCAGAACATTTCAATTAAGCGCCGGAGGAAGAGTCGGGTCCACCCTCGACCTGTTCGGTCTTTGCCATTAATATTAATGGGGGTCGTTGGTGAGATTAGCCTGGACCGAGAGACTCTTTTCTGAGATACGCGGCTGGGAAATGTTTGGGGAAACTGGAAATGTAAACAGGGGCGGGTAATTAGGCTTTTTCAGCCGGGTAATGTGAGACCTGGAGAGCTGAAATGTTTTTATTTCATTTCAGATTTTCACTGCATCGACGAGTTGATAAATAAATAGCTCTGACAACTGTGTTTACTTCAATGTTGATTGAAGCTTTTACTACTTGAGAACAGTTAAGAGCTCAAAAAAAAAGTATGGGAATGGATTAAATCCAATAAAACATTTAGCAAAAAATGGAAGGAAAATTATTATTCTAGATATGTTAAAAATTGAAATTTTATTGAAAATAATTACTTCCGATTGGTATTAAAACTACAGTATCTAGACACTATGTTGGGTTTTTTAGAAGTTTTCGACAACTCTAATTTTTTTCACTCAAAGTCAATAAAAATTAAAAACAACAGCGCTACCTATCGGATTTCATTCAAACCACTCTCTAAACACTCCTGGCACTAATAAGAAGAAACTGTGAAAGTTTCAGCGAAATCCGTCGAGTAGTTTTTGAGTTTAGCATGCACACACATACATATATTTTGATGAAAGTTGGTACAGTAAATTATGATAATTTGAAAGAAATACCCGAAGAAAATACCCGTATCTTTTAGATTATTTTTATCCGAACATGCATTTCCTTATCATCAATAACCTCAGTATATCGCAGCATTTACGCTATACTGTGACTGCAATACCAAGACGGACCCATTAGCAGCACCTAACTCAATTTGAAACAGGCCGCATTATCGGAATGCAAGAAGCAGGTCTTTCCTACTCATCGTGTGGGACAAACTGCGGCCACTGTGTTACGGTGTTGTCGTGTCTGGTTTGAAGACCAATTTTACTGAAACTTTCACCGTTTTATCTTAGTTATGGCCCAATTATTGTACCTGCGAGTTGACCTTTTCCTTACGACTTGCAAAAATGGAAAATTTCCCTTCTCCATTCGGGTATTTACACATTTTCTTTGTTCTCATTTTATACAAAACTGTATTGTGTATAAACCCAGTTACTTTGTCTTCCTTTTTAAAAATTTGTTAATTACCACGTATTGTTTAATAAAAACCTGTTTTCCTTTCACAAAGGTCTTATTTTGCCCCCATCATTTTTATTTTTCCTTGCGTTTCAACTCTGGCATTTTATTCCTCGTTGCAGACAAAACAAAAGGAAACCGACACATCTAATGAGATATTTTTTTTCGGCCGAAACCACCAACCAAATCATCTAACTCTGTTTTTTGCTCGCTTTTCACGTCAGTCTGTTAATTTTCCTTTGTACAATCTCCCCCACCAGCTCTTTAAACGCGATCCAAACTTAATCATTTAATAATTATCGTTAAAGATAAACAAACACAACAGAAGCTTCTCATTTCCTTTCCCGAAATAATTTCCGGCGGCGATTCACGAAAATTCGACTAGTTTTTACCTTATTTTGTTTATTGAGCGAAGCTCCATGCTGCAGCAAAGCTTCCAAAATCCCTCTGCTGCCCAGACTGCTGGCTGTATGTAACGAAGTGGACCCTTTCTACGATGGAAGTAATTAGTTAAAACCCTTACGTATTTTCCTTCGTTCATTGGGACGAAGATATGCGAAAACAATTAACCAAAAGGATGTGGCTCACCGAATTTTCACTATCCGGATCGGCTCCGGCTTCTAAAAGTATCTGGACTAATCTAGTTTGTTGATGCTGGGAAGCCACATGGAGAGGGGTGTTTCCGGTCACGTCTTTCGCCTCCATGTCCGTCTCGTGGGTCAGCAGGAGCTCGGCAACCTCGCAGTGACCGCGCTCGCAGGCCACGTGCAACGCACTCCTGCATTCCTGCAAATTTCATAACAAAAATCAATTCCAAAATACGTGTACTGTTTTCTCAATTTTGTTGTAGGTCGTAAATTTTTCCGACCTACAACGAAATTGAGAAAACAGTACAGGATTATTCACAGGAGAGTTCCCGCGAAAATGTATTGTTATGCAACACAAAATACAATTTCAAACAGCGCCTAGATCTAGTCTGAATCGCAATTATTCCATCAAGAAAGCACGTCGATAGCCGGGTCAGTTATTAATAGTTGGGGTGAACGAAACCGACTGACCAAAACTGCAAACTCTGCCCCAACTCAAACACCCCTCCCGATTAAACACGGAAACTTCGTCAAATGAGAGAATTCTGTGAAAGCCCGAGGGAAATCTCGGCGGAATTGTTTTGATAACTTTATTAATCCGTGACATTTTCCTAAACGCAGATTCCTTCCGGCTCACCTTGTTCCTCTTGTCCAGATTGGCCCCCAGGTCTATGAGTCGCTTGACAATGGTGACGTGTCCCCCCATGGCGGCGTGGAAGAGCGCCGTCTGTCCATCCACATCCACGGCATCCGCTCGAGTGTCCTCCAGAGTGTCGATCAAGAAGTCCACCACTTCGATCCTGTTGTTCCTGGCGGCGCACATCAGCAGCGTGTAGTGTTTCTAAAAATAGCGACCGTCAGGGCACCTCCTTCCAAGGTAAAGGGTAATGGCTCCAGAATAAATTAAATCGATCACCGAAAAATTTCACTAATTAAGCGGCCCTCAAGGATCGATAAGTGGACCGTTGTTTCGGAATAATCAAGCCACGCCCCTTGGGATGGCGAAGAGAGTACCCACCTTGTTGGTGGCGTTGGAGCACGCTCCGGTGTTGATCAGGAGCTGAACAGCGTCGCGGTGGCCATGCCAGCATGCCATTAGTAAAGGTCGCATCCCGTACTGAAGAGTTAACACAAACAAACCAATCGTGGGTTAAACAAGCGCGATTTTAGCTTTCTGCAAACACTTTCTACCTTATCTCTGGCTTCGATGTCGCAGTTCGCTGCTATTAACATCTCCATGATGTCGATGTTGCCGCGGGAAGAGGCCCAATGGATGGGGGCGCGTCCATACTGCAAGAAAAAATATTGTAAAGGGAGGCTGTGACGTCACCAACGCTCCTTGTCTCTACCAACAAACGCACGTCGAGTATTGTATCACTAGTGAGGAAAAAATATTTTCTCACTAGTGAGTAAAGTGTAATGTTTTGCGTACGGTTGGGGTCCTCGCCTTCGGCTCAGACACCCAACTTCCGTTCTCGTGATTAAATGCACTACTTTGCTCACTTGTATTGAAAATAGCTATTGTTAGTTGTCATTAAATACATTGGTAAAAGTGCAAACGTGCAAACCCACAAGTATTGATTTATTATTCTAGACACTGACAACATCGGTGCGTTCATTATTTTTTATCCTGCATGAAAATAACTAGTGTGTCCGCTTTTCTAGCGCATTTGAATAAATCAGCATTCTGGTATCTCGTCGTGGTGTGCTAATTATTTCTAAATGTTTCTAAATTTCCTTATGTCGTGTCGTTGCGCTATTATCGTCGTCCCCGATCGAAAGTAGTTACATTAGGAATGCATTTGGTCCCCTAGCAGTGAGTAGTTTGCGCGGATCACTCGGTATACTTCATTAGAGACATGTTTTGTCACGTTTGGAGTTCGATCCCAATTGATTAAAAAAATATGAGTGTGCCAAATATTAGATTGTAATAATGTCGGTTAATGAAGTTTCAGTTATCCGCGATAAAGGACGAAAGATGTTAATATAGAAGGATAAAGGATAGGCATTAAAATTTAATCAATCATGTTTGAAACGGGTGAACGGATAAGTCTTGTTGACAAACAGAATTATATTAAAAATATGCAAACTTTCCAGGAAAGGAACGAGTGTTTGCTTTAAAAAATGATAAAAGAAAAAATGTATAATGCAAATCAATATGGAAAATATTTGGTAATTAAAAGCAAACTTGGTCAATTTACTTCAATTTAATTGAAACATGTACGAAGGTGGTTGGTTTTTTTGTTCGTGTTTTTTTTTGTAGCTCTGAGGGACAAGAAATGGTGAACCACCCTCGTATATTTATATGAAATGTAAATTTAATGTAGAAATATTTTTTTTACATTTTTATGGGTGTTATGTAAATTCTGAATAAGCATAATCTCAAATTCACCTCAGAGTTTTGAGTTAAAAATAGATTTAAAAAAAATTATATAGAAATTATTAAGCCTAGAAGGTGGGAGTTGTACTTTTTTAATGTCTTATAAATTATGGCTGTTGGAGGAGGTAATAAAAACTTTTCCTCCAACAAAGTTTCGTAATTTGAGCTAATAAACACAATTTAAATTAGAGAAGAAGGTGAAGGCAACGATAATTGACAGTAGATGATTCTGAGGTGGATCCAAATAAAGAAAGAAAAGTGATTAGCTGTAAATGACATCAATTTCGATATTTATTTGGAAAAACCGTCAACACTTGACAAGCTTTCCCACACTGTTAGTAGATGAAAGTCGTTAGTTAACGCCACGCCACACGGGCACCACATCAATTTTTTTCGAGCATGGAAGAGAAGAAGATTTCATCATGACTTTCATGTGACCGTTTCCAAATGCAGACAAAAGACTGGATTTTAGACAGCAGAAGTTATATTTTACTCCAACGACCTATTTCCCCAACCTATACCTACCACACGACCATGGAATCATGCAAATGCCATTCAGGAAAAGAAGATTTCTCCTTAGAAAAAGCTAGATTTTGCGAAACAATTAAGCTTTCTGAATTTTCATCACCACAATCTGTGACTCTACGGGAGTAAGGAAAAGACAACTCCTGTTGAAGGTCTTGATCCAGATGGTTCTCCAGAAGAGGGATGTACTCATAATGTATAGCGTAAAAAGACTTGTATGGACGTGTTCAATATTTCTTCAAGATTGAAAAAGAGGAAGAGTGAAGAGAATGAGCAGAACTGGGAAGAAAGGAAGAGAAGAGAGAAAGTGGGGAGGTGATTTCTGGAGGAGAATGATGATGTACGGGGCAGAGATCTGGAAATGAAAGGAACAAGAGGAGGTAGGAAAATGCAAAAAAAATATTTGAGAGGGGTGCTAGGAGTGGACAGAGAAACACTAGGTTACATAGTGAGGGAAGAGTGCAAAAGGAATAGGCTGAAAGTGAAAGAGGGAAAGAGAGGGGCAATGTTTGAAGACAAAATGGATGGAAGAGAAGAGCGCAGGAAACTGATGGAATGCTGGAGAGAAAAGAAAAAGAACGAGAGAAAAATAGTACCAGAGGAATAGGTATGCCAGTGAAGAAGTGGAAAGGGAAAAGGAAGATGGAAGAATGTAGAGCTGAGTGAAAGGGACAAAGACACAGACAAACCGGAGTATCTGGGGCGAGGGATTGCAAGAGAAAGAAAAATGATGGCGAGATTTAGATGTGGGAACGAGAAGAGAGAAAACAGGTATTGGATGGAAGGAGAGGAAAGAAGGTGCAGAATGTGCTATGAAGGGAGAGAGACAATTGAGTACATGTGGAATAGATGTAGCAAAATGAGAAAGAGAGAGAAAAAGGAACGGGGAGAAATACGAATGAAGACGGAAGGGAGATAAGATGGATGAAAAAGATATGGAAGAGGAGAGAAAGGATAGAAAAAGAAAGGTGTGGGGAAACTGACGAGACAGAAGAATTCATAAGTGTGCCAGAAATCTATTTGTGGAGACAAGAAAAAATATTTCCTTCAGAAACTCTCCATTAGCAAAACACACTATTTATTTTCTTGTCCCTTCTTGGAACTGTTCTTTAGCAATTAATACCAATTCAAAGAAC
Organism: Tenebrio molitor; assembly: GCF_963966145.1. Classification (NCBI taxonomy): domain Eukaryota; kingdom Metazoa; phylum Arthropoda; class Insecta; order Coleoptera; family Tenebrionidae; genus Tenebrio; species Tenebrio molitor. The sequence goes on from NC_091053.1 coordinate 4,280,196, forward strand.
CTCTTTGATTTACTCTGTACGAGCTAACACTCAAAATCTGTACAAGAATCGCAAAGGTAAAAACAAGAAAAGTTTTATTTTTCACTCACATTGTTCCTAGAATTGATGTCTACCGGCTCCTTCAGGATCCTCCTGACCCCTTCCGTGTCGTTCTTGATGACCGCCTCGTGCAGCAAAAGATCGTTCCTCTGTATGAGCGCCCTCCGCTCAAGCTCTTCGGGCGTGCTGGTGGGAGACGGACAGCCAGGTCTCATGGCGCACCCCTGCTCCACTCCCGCACTCACGCAAGACATCATTTTCATAGCACGTTCCGACTTATCACATGATTTCACGTGGACTGTCGGCGATTGTCTTTTGTGTTATCGGCGAAGTGCTCCGGCACAACATGTATCGTTCATTTCCTGCTCACGCTCGGCCCACACTTCCGTCACTTTACCAACTAAACTAAATTATGGAATCCGCGTCCATTCCCGTCCTACAAAAATCCTATCGATTCCTCCGATAATAATGTTCGCACTGTTTACAAATTCATCCACGAACACGCTTTTTCTCTTTGCTACTACACACGTCGCTGATTTATATTGTTTGTGCCATTGTCAGTTTTTGATTTTTGTTATTTTTGAAATGGGCCCATGCCAACAAACAGAACGGTTATTTTGGGGGGTTATGAATGGAATTATGTCCGTCTGAAGTGTCAAAATAAATATCCACGGCCGAAAATACGACGCGCGTGAAAAATGTGTACAGTGCAACTGGTTTGTTCTCTACAAAATGCAACACAAAGACGTTAATGGAAGCCAACCACAAATTACCCTTGAACGATCAAAGTAACCACCAGACCGCCCCTCAATTACTTTTTTTTCACTTCTGACCTTTTATAACTAAATGTCACATTTATTAAGACCCATAAGTATTCCAGGTTGCAACACGTGTCCCAAATTACACCTAATCAATATAATTAATTTTGTGAAAAATATTGCATCATTTATAAAATTCAAAATTATACATGCAAGTATTAATACAGCATGGAAAATCAATAACACAACTAATGGAAACTGGAAAATGAAATAAAAATGGTCGCTAATGGTTTATTTGATTACTGTATCGACTAAATTTTTCCCTGAGGTAAAACAGTAGTAATATTATTTAATGTCTTTAAAGCACTATCTTTGTTCAGTGTTGACAAATAAATTCATTCAGAACCAATAAGAGCTGTGACGGATTCTTTATCACAACATTCAATTTCTCTTGGTAAAATTTATTTTACTTTGCCATTTTTAATACATTCGTAACATTTAAAAAAAAAACTTACAAGCATTGTATTATGATATATTAAGCATAACATATATTATAACATAATTACATAAACATTTTTGTTTTATAATACAAAAATTTCCGATAATATTGCGGAATCTGGAAAAGTGCCCTGAATGCTTGCAGCGTTTCCACGTTGTATTATGATTGTTCTTTATTAGCAACAATATTGAAACATATTGAAACAAGTTTGCTATACAGGGTGTCTTAAAATTATCGTATTCCGAGTTCGGGGCTTAGTAAGGGACTGTTGACCAAGTAAAAAAAAAATTGCTGTCACTGAAAAAAATTAAAAATATCAAAGTTGCCAATATTTGTTCAAAAGGACCTGATTAATATTCTAGCTATGTTGTACTTCCCTTTTGAACAAAAACTGGAAAAATGCAACTTTTATTTTTTCGAAATGAAGCTGTTTTTTCAAGAAATGTCTTTTCATTTATATTTTAATATTTTACATAATCATCCTCACCATATTTCAAAATCAATGTCAACCTTTTATATTTTTTATTTGAAGAAAACATGATGAAAAGTTTGAACCTTCAGACCCATATATCTTTGTAAAGACCCCCCCTATATTTTTTATTTTATTTTTTCGAGAGTCCTGAGATTTTTCCCTACAAGACCCCCGACTTGGAATACGTTAATTTTGCGACACCCTGTATGTTAAAAAAATATATCATGCGTTCAAATGAAAAAGTGGGCTGAGTAGGCGTTGAAAAAGTAAACCATTTGGAACAGTGTAAAGTTTGAATTTCCCGCTATTTGACAGGAACATGTTTGTTTTCAGCAAAAGGCGTCCTTGATGTTCGCTTCGAGAACAGGAATCTTAGTAATTCTATTTTCAAAATAAAACATTGCAAAGAAAGAAAGAAAAAACACATTTTTTGTCAACATGCTCTAATTCCAACTGTCAGTTTACACTTTAAAAAAGCAAAACAGTTGACGGTTTTCAACGCCTTCCTAGCCCAGGATTTCTTTTGAACGCCCGATATATTAGTTATTAAAAGCTGAAACATTTAAGTAATTGGCAAAATATATGTAGACGTCGTGTCAGGTGTCAGGTTTGCAAAATGAATCAGAAAACGATAACTTTGATAAGAAACTTTATGTGAAGCAAACTTTGAATGATGCAGATATTATAAAAGGAGGCAGCGGTAGCGACAGAATGGGTGCTCCGTCTAAACAGCAAAATATGAGCCAGAGCTTTCAATATGTTTATATAAAACTCGCAAGAATGCTATTGTGAAAAGGGGAATAATTCCCTAAAGACCTTCATGGAAAAATATACACGAGAAAATGTGCAATGCGACTGCGAATCAATACAACGAACACTTATCTAGACAAAGCGTAGAACTAAAAAATTAATAAAATAAAACGAAAAGGATTTTGATGTTGGAAAGTAAAAGCGTAGGAGGGTGTTTCATCGTTTATTGTCAATAATAATACAGGGTGTTTTTGAAATGCGTGCACAAATTTTAACCACTGATTTCATGTAGAACTCGGAAAAGATATTTAAAAAATTCTGTCAAAAAATAAAATGACATTTATGTTTTGAGCTACAATTTTTTTAAATTTCTTTTAGTCTTCTACGTTGTCAAACAACCTCGTAGGTAAAATTTCGGCACATTTTAAAAATACACCCTGTATATCATATTTTATAAAACGTACACCAATGCGGTTTCCTTGTTTTAAAGCATATTTCCTATAGGTTACTTCGCATTGGCGTACATTTTATAAAACATGATATACAGGGTGTATTTTTAAAATGTGCCGAAATTTTACCTGCGAGGTTGTAGGATGTGCAATGAGGAGAGAGAGACAATCGAGCACATATGGAATGGATGTAGTAAAATGAGAGAGAGGGAAGAAAGGAACAGGGAGAAATAAGAATGAAGACGGAAGGGAGATAGGATGGTTGAAAGAGATATGGAACAGGAGGAACAGAATGGAAGAAGAACGTGGTGGGAGAAAAATGTAATTTTTTTAAAGAATTGTTGCCGCAAATAAAGCATTATCTGTCAAGTGTAATAAACTAAACACCGAAATTCAGCGGCCATTTTCCAAGATGTCGGCTGGAGTAAAAAGACCGTCACCACCTCGCAACATTCTTTTTTTATATTTTATAGTCTTAAGCAGGCAACGTTGACCGTTGGCACGCTTTGCAAAATGAAAGTTGATGCCTTGGAGGTGACGGTCAGTCGAGGTGCTTATATTGCTGTGTTATTACAACAAATGTGTTGGGAAACAAAATTGTACGAATTGTTCCCACTTTTTGTCCCTATGTTCAGGACAAAAAGGACAATGAAAAAAACTGTAATTAAAATTTTTTCAATCTTGTTTAGTTTGCGCGTCATACATTGTTGATCCGTTTCAAATATGCAGGGGCTCTATTGTTTGAATGGAACCAATTTATTCGCCTAACAAACATATTTTAAAGGCGGATCGATTGAAAAGTACCACACAGCCACATTAACAAACACTGCCTTAGGAAAATAAACAGAATTTCACCATTAAAAACTCATTTTTATTCAACATTCAAACTCTCAACGGCGCTTCTTTATAGAAACGTCGATAAACAATCGTATAAAAAATGGAAATTGATTTGTTCGAAGCACAAGAATCAAACGAAGCAGATTAACCTACTTTTGGAAAAATGTACAATCTCGGCGAGTGAAATTTGATGAAACTTAAAACGTCGTTAGGTCATTACTAAATCATGACTTTTCAGCGCCCAAGCGCAGCAAAGAGTTTTTATTATCTGGCGATGCATCAGTCGCATCTGGCGAATTAAGGTCGCGATAATATTAATTCTCTTGATTTTTTATTTAGAACGCGAGGACCTCTAAAAATATTGTTTCCATGTTGCGTTAAAAGCGCAAAATATTCCACTTGTAGAATTTATCGACCGCCGAAAAATAATTTTTCCACACACTTTTCCAGGTGAACATGTGAATGGAGATTAAGTGCGTTGATTGTGCAATGTACGTAAATATGATTCGAGTCTGGCTGGACTGTTAGAAAAGACGTATAAAATAGTTATTTGTATATCAAGGCCGCGAAATCATTCTTTAACGTATCGAGTGAAAAACTGTCGCCGAGGTCGCTTGCGGCCGAGGCACGACAATCCCGCGGATGTTAAAGGATTTCGCGGCCGGACCGTCGTCAAAACGAACAGCCTCGAAATTGGATTTCGCGGCCTGTTTTAGCTACGCGAAGTGCTCGTTTCGCGTTGCACAAAGCGTGTTTTTCGTTTTCGAAAGGCGCAATTCGTAAAAATAGCAAATAGTTGGAGTGATGGCGTTTGACACCTCTTGCACAAGACGTTCCCTTTGAAATCGCAACCGATCCGTCTTGTTTACGTCATCGAACAAATTAATATCAGCCGATGGCGGTGTCCGACCAGTTCCAGGTATTTTCAACACATTGTGGTGTTTATGGCGCCAGCGATGCCAAATTTTATCAGGCGCGATAAATCACAGCGGAAATTATGCATCGTCCAGAAAATGTTCATTCCCCTGAATTGAGAAAAATTTGCGGTGTCGTTTGGGCAATTTATCCTCGTTTCGGAGGAACCGCACGGAAAGAAAGCTCCGTCAAACCCTATTTGGTCGATTTTGATGGATGAAAGTCGGGGAGGAAGTTTTGCAGTGTTGTTTGACCAGATGTACCTGAACGCACCGGGTTTGTTTAGCTTGGTGGGTTTGTTTTCGTTCGTTGTTACGCAGAAGGTGACGCGAAATGATCATTTGGAACGAGAGGAATTATTGATTGATCGATTGTTTGCCCAGACGGAAGCAAAACAACCGCGAGGAGCGCGATTCGTATTCAAATCTTTCTGTTTTTGCTACGACGTTTTTATTCCTGTCGGAAACAATTTAATAAGATGTACGTTACAACACGATCGTGCTGCAATTCACACGGCACGTAAATCACTGATTTCAAAGAGAAAATGCGACGGTTGGAACGGTCCAGACCTTGCCCTGATTTTAACTAATTGAAAACGCATGGGATTGGCTTTCGATGAACGTTTGTGCTAATGGAAAGCAATTCCAAATCGGAGAACATCTAACTGCTGCTATTAAAAATGCATGGAACGAAATACCATACAATTTATTGGACTCCCTATACAATTCGCTGTCGAGTAGGATATGTGACGTAAGCAATAAAGGCGGATCCAACGCACATTATTAAATTTTGCATAATTGTTATTTGTCCATTGTTATGCTTTAAAATAAAACTATTTTCCCAAAACTGGGTCGTATGGAGATTATAAAGAGTCCAGAAAACCATTTTTTTTTAATATAAAATGGTAGGGATAAACTAACCCTGTCCATGCACATTCTACGCAAAAACACAACAAAATTATTATTGTTGCTTGATAACCCCAATTATGTTTTTAATTACCTTTAATTCCGCAGCGTACTGACAATTTTAACCAAAATTTAATTTATTTTTATCTCGAAAACGAAAAGACTTTTATTAGATAATTTTTGTGTGTATGAGTTCTACTATTATCTATTATCTATTACCACTCTGTTTTTGTACTAGCATTTAAAAAACACCCTGTATAATCAAATAACTGCTAAGTCATGCGGAATATTTTTCACGCCACCTCATTTTTGCAAGAATCTTTGTGTTTTACAAAAAATTATTAAAATGATTTCATGGGCGCCATCACGGATTGAGTAACTAATAACTTGTTTTAGTTAAGACTAGGGTGACGTTTCGGATTAGCCGGAGCAGTTCCGGATTTCAGAGATTGTTCCGGCGTCCCATCCGGTTTATTAACTGTCTTGGTTATAAATTTCTAATAAAACGAAATTATTCAACGGAAAAATTAATAGTCTTGGTTTTCCAAAAATAGAAAACGCAAACTTGCTATGGAGACATAGAGAGTGTCTTGTAAAAGAATTTCCTTGCAGAAAGTTGCCTGAGTGGAGGCAGCAAACTAACACCTGGGAAACTAATTGGTCACAAAAATTGTTCTCATTTTAATGGGACGTCCATTTTATGAAATAAAAATGTTACGGTGTTGAGTAAAAATTGCTTTTAATGTCCCAACAATCTTAACTTAATTGGTCATAAAATAATTTTACTGGAGCCTGTTAACAATTTTACGAGAAGTTGTTGAAAATAATGTGTTACTAAAAAATGCATTTGTTAAAATAATATGCATCAATCGCGTTAAAAAATATAACTATAGTAAAAAGGTTTTAGATGTGGATTGTCAAACTCAAGGTCGCTTAAAACTTATGATTGAACTGTACGTTAGTGAGAAATCTGTCATAAATTTCAAATAGTTAGCGCACCTAGTTACTTTTCCTGGTAGTGCCAACCTAACGACAAGTCCCCAATCCACATCTATCGGGCCTTCAAATAAATATATATTTAGAGTAGGCGTAGACGAAATTCTAATTCTGTTAACAGTGTAAAGTAATTTTTGTAGGTAACCAATTATTGTCCGGAGTTACAGAGGTTACATAGTAAGCTTTTTCCCAATTTCATATTGTCATTTTCCTTGGAGGGGGAATAGAGAGAATGCACTTCAAAAATTAAAAATATTTTCTAACCTAATGTTATTTCGTTAAAATGTCAAACGTTTCTTGTGTCATTTTCTACGCTTGAAAAATGTTGCAAACAATTGAATTTCCATAGGTTGCTCTAAATATAAATTTATTTGAAGGCCCGTTATAACACGTATATAGTTTGTTTATGTCAAGGAATTATTTTTTTGTTAATATTTTTCATGGTAAAAGTTTCACGATATTTGTTTCTTCATTGATCTTCAAATATTTCCAAATAGAGTAGAATTATATTTAGGATCGTGATCTTCTCTAAACACCAATTCTTTTCCTGTAATTCGACATCCTGAAGTGATTATTGCATCGCACTTTCAAACACCCAAATATTATTCTTTTCTCATTACTTCTTCAACATCTGCTGAATCTCCGCCTCCAGACCACCCAGGAAAAATAAATTTTCATTTTTGGCACCTGCTCAGAAACCACTTATCTAATCTTGTTCTATCGCACTAAAGTACTTTTTCAATTTTATATAAAAGTCATGTTGTTGATGAACTTCTACGACCAGTGTCAGTTCTCACTCGAGGGCACCATAAACTACCAAACAGCTCCCTCTGGATTAATTCATTTGGAAAAAGACTCAGAATGTCATTACTTTTTTACAGTAATCCATACATTTTGAAACTACGCCAAACAAGAAATCTATCCACAAAGATGAAAAACAAGTCACTCTAGATTAGGAAGGTCTTGAAAGCAAAATCCATCCTTAACAACTTCCTGAAAGGAGTTTTTGCTCTGTACTTCATTTCCTTAAGCAACAGAGTAATCACGTGCACGCTACGCAGTCCATCACCTGCTGAGGAGTGGTATAAGAAATAGAGTACAGTGGCGTAACAACATCTGGAATATAATTCATGTGTCACATGGATTTCACATTATACCATCAAATACAGAGTGTCCTCGAAATGCATATCAAAAAACAAATCGGTAGTTGGTGACGATGAATAGAAGTTAAATACTTTTTTTTGTAGTGAAAGTGTTTTTGTTTTTGAGATATGAAGTACAAATTGAAAATTTGCTCGAAATTTCCAGTACGCTACTGAGTTGAAGTAATTAAAAAAAAAGAAAAAAAATTCTGGAAATTTCGAGCAAATTTTCAACGCTTTATATCTTAAAAACAAAAAGACTTTTACTGGACAAAATGTTGTATTTAACTTCTATTCATCGTCACCAACTACCGATATTTTTTTGACATGCATTTCGAAGACACCCTGTATAAACTTGTGATATACAGGGTGTTTCCGAAATAGGTGCATTAATTTTAACTGGTAATAGAACTCATCAAAAGGAACAACTTTTCTCTCTGCCATTTTGGCGAAAAACGTTGCATAATGGCTTAAAAAACTAGGAAAGATTTTCCTAAAACAGTTCATATCTCCAAAACTAAGCTACCTAAAAACGTGAAACAACCAGATTCTTACGAAGTCGATTTTTTCTATATGGGTAGATTTATTTGAATTTCAATTTCGGCGTTAAAACATGTTTTCTGGATGAAAATGGATGTTTTTTTCATATTAGCGCTGATCTCAATTAGCCATTGCAGTATTTAGTGGCGTAGGGCTATTTTAGTGAAAAATCTCTCCAATTTTTTTTGGAATTAAACATCGTTTTTCGGCAAAATGGTAGATAGAAAAGTTGTTCCTTTTGACGAGTTCTATTACCAGTTAAAATTAATGCACTTATTTCAGAAACACCCTGTATGTAATTAATTACCGATGACTCGTGAAACCTGAGCAGCACTTTTAACTCGTCTACAGTTGTACTCAAACTGTTGCAAATAATTTAGTAGTAGAAAATGAAATTTGTGGTAAATAAATCAGACTTAAAGTGACTACAACCACGATTAGTCAAGCTCCATTTGTTGGTGGCATCTTTCCGTTGCTTTATCCAAATTAATCTTCTTTCCGCATCATCCAATATTTTCCCTCAGCTTTAGCTTCTCCTTCAAGAGATCTTAAAGTAGAGACTCCACTGTCTGGCTAACAACTCCAAACAGACTTCCTTTTTTCTCACTTTAATTACACTCACTTTCCGTCAAATTTTTTCCTTTCGTCTCCTCACTTAATTATTAATTCTTGTCGTCTACTCCACTTGTCTCCCTCGAAACCATCTTAAATTAAATTTTTTAAATCCGAGATACACATTATAATAATAATGCAGGGTTATTATAAATGTTTCTAACGTCGTAGTTGACTGGGTGATTAATTTTAGGTGTGCCGCTTTATATACATTTCTTCCTACGTGACAGTTGACAGATTTCCGGCGGTAAAAACTACCGCCATCTGCGATACTAGACTGTCTGTTACGAGGCTAGCGGCACATCCAAAATGTATGTGGTTTTCTACGCCACCTACGATGTTAGAAACATTTATAATAATCGCGCAAAGTATAAATTTTATTCAACAACTTCTTTGTTGTCATCCCCAAGACGCAAAGTTCGTTGGAATTTATTTCGTACAGATCTGCGAGAACAACAACCGATTAAACTTTCAACAAAACGCTTTTATCGATCATGAACAAACTAATGGAGTTCTTGCACACTAAAAGATTTATAACAATGAGCACGAAAACTTAAACGTCTCTACAAACCACAACTAATTCAAAAATGTGTTTACATTTGAGCCTTCAATTCCCCAACAAGATTATTTACTTAAGATAATCACGCAGAAAAAAATAAATTTTGGGATGATATGTTAGTCCTTGGAGTACCATTTCATTTCATTAGCGCCTGCCGCCATCACATTATTTTATCTGTACTCCCCCCAAAAAAAATTAATATTAATACTGGGTGCGCTCGGTACGTGGGGTTACAAATGAGCAGTTTGCATTTACCAACCAATATCCATAATGACACAGAATGAAATATTGATTGGAGTAGCGAAACAAACAATCCACTCCGGAATAATTATGTGTGGCTGTCTGACTGCAACAAGCATTGACAAACGTTACAATTGCCAAATATAATTAGCCGCAGAGATCAAGAATTTAGTCACGTGAGAAGCGGATTTTCCGAGTGGAGCGGACGTGACAAATTAGAATCTAATTTGATTAACTCTTCAAGCAATAAAAACTTGCTAAATTTTGTACTTGTCATGCTACGAAACCCTCTCTTGAGGCAATTGCTATCTCTGAGCAGATGCCAGTTTTGGTCCCATTTTAAATGGACAAAACTTTTGAGTTGTTTCTAAACTTCATGACGAATTACCAACATGACGACAGGCATCGATTTGAAAAATTCGCACGTGATGGTACGAGGGTGGTGCAGCTGACGTAGAAAGGATGAATTTGCATAAACAGCTTTGCAGTGATGACGAAGGTAAATGTGTGGTGTGGGGCACAAACAAAGAATTTTTTGTAAGGTTTTAACATTACACCAAAGGAGTTGGGGTCTTTAGGAGATAATTGAGATTGTGGTGTCAACTAAGCAAATTTATCACATCACATCACAAAGAGACAAGGATCTCGACAGAATAAGTGAATGTGGAAAAGATGATTCATTTCACAAGGTAAAGGAATTTTTGGAGTAATTTATGAAAGATCTAAAGGACTTTTTAAAAGGATTTGTACGCACTGATAAAACTTATATTTTTCATATCAGCATGAAAGAAGAATCATAATGGTGGAAACATATCAATTCTTATCTCCAAAAGAAGCTAAAGCAGTTCCAACTATCAACTCCAAGGAAATAATTTTGATTGATTATCTCTTAAAAGATCAGATTATTACACTTATGCTTCTCAACCAAAATGACCAAAGAAAAACTGAAATTACTAAAAAAAATGTTGTTTTCTAAATTGCAAAATTTTCTGTCAAACTTTCTAGTGCATTAATTCCAATTTTTTTTCCACGTTCACGAATTCTTTCCTTGTTGTGGAAATAAGCACCAGTCGCAGACAGTTCCCCAATTTGTGAGGAACAATTGAGGGAAGTTATTTCACATGCACGTGCGAGATTCCACAAGAAAATCGCAAGCCAGCACCAACTGACTTCTCGAGGACATGAATTTATTTGAAATATTAAAATTGCAATGTGCGAGTTTTCATAGCAACAGTGATAAAATAGTTATTTGTGTATCAAGGCCAAAAAGTGCATCTTTTTCGTCCGAGTCTGAGTTTCCTGGCCGAGGCGCAGCCGAGGCTTGAAAACAGGCGAGGACTTTTTAGGCGACAGCACGAACTACAAAGCAAAAGGTATCATTGGAAAAGTAACAAATTTATTTTGTATCTTCCTTTTTCAGATAGATACATTTATTAATACATAATGTATTAACTTTTTTTATAGTATTTGTTATCAGCTTGCCAACAAAACTAGAAATTTATTATTTGGAATACAATTACTTATTTACATAATTTATAGTGACAGGACAATTATTATCAGTTTTGTAGGTTTCGTTGGTAACTATTAAACAGACCAACAGATGGCGCTACGGTCTGTGTCCGAAAAATGCGTCCGAAACAGAGTTACTTTTCGTCCGCTGTGAGTACGTAAAATTACTGTTTTTATTAAAGGTGCCTAAAAAAATGTTTTGGGCAAGGTATGTTCGAAAAAATTTCCAGTTTCAAATTTTTTGAAATGGTTACAAAGTCCAGAAAATTTTTTTGTTGTGAAAATAAGCACGAGTCGCAGAAAAGCGCAATGAAAGACATTTCACACGATTATTAGTAACTTATTTCAAACTTTCAATTGTTTATCAGAGTGTTATTATCTGAATTGTTTGAAACACGTTCTTTTTCTTCTTTTTGTGTCCCTGGTAATATCTTTTTCTTTTGGTCAATTATCTAGTATCTATTCTTGTTTTCTATATTATTTCTAAATTTATGTCTGGAAGTGTATGCTCTCATTTGATAACTTTTTTTAAGATATTATGACATCCTTTTCTTTTTCTAAACTTTTATTAAGTAATTTCCTTAATGTTTCTTCTTTTACAGAGTATTTTACTCAATTCAACTCTAACATTTTCTCGGACTGTTCTTTCAATCTCAAAAATAGGCTTCGTATATCTACAGGGTGTCCCTGAAATACACGGCAAAACTTTAATCACGAGCTACTGGCCTCATGCTGAACTCGGAAAAAATATTTAAAAAATTGTATGTCAAAAAATAAAATGACATTTTATTTAAATTGCTTTGAGTCTTCTACGTTGTCCCACAACCTCGTAGGTAAAATTTCGGCACATTTTAAAAATACACCCTTGTATATCACATTTTATCGGAAACCGACTTATCGCGGAATCAGGCGATTCAAAATCAAAGAAATTCCTTTTCGAGAGGATTTCCCTTGCCATTCAACGTGGAAACGCTGCAAGCATTCGGGGCACTTTTTCAGATTCCGCATTATTATCGGAAATATTTGTATTGTAAAACAAAAATGTTATGTAATTATGTTATTAATATAAAATTCGCAATAAATTTTATAAAATGTACATCATTGCGGTCTACATTTCTATATGAAGCCAGTAGCTCGTGGTTAAAATTATTTTGCAATTCAGGGACACCCTGTATATCTCCTTCCCCAAAACTATTCAAGTTTGACTGTTTTGAAGCAATAGTTTACGTAGATTTAAGAACAAGACAAGGCTTTGTTAAGTGAAGATTTGAAGATCATCTGAAAACAATTTTTCTTCAGGCAGTACCCGGTCATGAAACCTGGATACATCAGCATAATCCAGAATCCAGACACGAATCAATGCAGTCGGTGAAGAAAGGCGGAAAGCCACAAAGAAAAATTCTGATAGAACATAAGACCAAAAAAATTTGCAAAGGATATTTTATGACTGTGATGGAATAACGTTGATTTATTATATCCTGAAGGTTCAACAATGAATGGTGATTTTGACAGAGTGCACTTTGTCTTGGACGAAGATATAAAGAAGAAATGAAGAAATAAACTTAAGAGAAAGATTTTGTTCATGAACGATAATAACCCACTTCACAAACGAAATCTACCATCGAAAATCATTTTGCAGATAATTCTTCTAATTGTTTTTTCACTATTGCAAAATCTTCATAATCATTCTAAACCCAGCGCTGTTATGGAAGAATATATAAAAAATAAATCTAAATCAAAACAATTATTTGAATGCTCTACACTTCCTTTCTTCCAAAAAGACTTCACATTTACTTCTTTCTTCTATTCTCACAACACTTCTTTCCTTCCTTTCTCCCTTCTCATCACAATTGTCTTTTGTACTTTAGTTCTTTCCTCCTAACTTCTCTTTGCTCTATTCTCTGGGAACTATTTTTCCATTTTTTTTCAGAGAATTTTCTTTTTCCAACTTTTGAAACACCTTTTCCACTGAACCAAAAATAAAACTGTGAAGTCAGAAGCGTTGAAGTCTTTAACCCCACAACCTACGCCCCTGTCAAGACCGGCACTTCCTGTTTAGACTGACAGCGGAAGACTCAATTCTCTCCACAATTTTCGCAACAACAAATTAACAAACTTAACGATTAAGCCGCAACGGATGAGATGCCAGAACAGTGCAGTTCTTGCATCGATTCAGGACAGGAAACACGATCCTGGCGCATCCTTTCAGATCCAACTCTTCTCGCGATTATTTTAAGAAACGTTGACATTTTTTTCTTTGCGGAGGACTTAAAACAACATATTTTTAGCAGGAACGTCAGTGGCGTAGTGCGTTTAAAATCGATTTGAATTATTGGAATTTTTGCAGGAATTATGGGTAGGTGGGCAGGTATAAATAAAAAACGCTAATATAGCTCGGTCGTGAATCATCACGTGTTGTCCTGGCGGCTTTGCCAAAGGTAAAAGAACACTTCCCGATTTATTTTTATTCAAATTGTTAAAACAAAGACAGTTTGTAAGAGTTGACGAACTCGATATAGGAACACCCAAAAATGTACAACGCTGCTGGACTGGATTAAATGAATACCTTGATGGACAGCTAACGGGCCATAAACCGGCCAAAGCAAACAAAAGCTCCATATGTTAAACCGAGTTTATAACGTAAAATAAAACAATAAAGCTCGGGTAAACTCGCGGTATTTTTTTACGGCGTGAAAATATCACTGTTATTTCGCTTGGCTGGAGATTGAAATTTAAACCGAGAACAGAGTCGTGAATAAATAAGCGCCAACTCTAATATAACTAAGCACCAGTCCCGGGTGATTGATATAATTTATGATTCTGATAAGCGCGAATCAGTATTTGCACCGTGAATTAGTAAAAAGAACTACCGACTAGAATTATTACTCGGAATTGGGGTCCCTGGGGTTGGCCTGGTACTTATAAAAATGGCGCTCATAAGAAATTAAAGTGATAATTTTGGGGTCGAGGCGCGTTTTTGTGACAGACATTAATGGGGGCGGCGATATGACACAAATAATAAATATTGCAGCGGCAAAGTGGAAATTTTAGGCGTAAGTGCAATTTGTTGATGGAAATGTTATTTGGAAAAATCTCTTGGAAGAAATTAGTCGATTAAAAAATAAGTAAGCAACAATGTAACAGTTGCAATCTCTTTATGTTTGGTGATAAAAGTTTGTGTTGCTCGTGTGGTGGTTATCTTTTTACGGTTGGTGCAGATCTGTGAGAGTTTAAATTTATATCCGCCCAACTAAATAAAAATAATCAATTTTATGATGTTCTGTTTGTTCTGTTTTTCCAGATTGACATATTTTGGCAAAACGTACGCGTGTACACTACACGTGCGTTTGCTTTCCCTCTGTGACGTCTAAAAATTAAAAATAAAATGGAAAAAATCTTTATAAACAACGTAACAAAAACATTACCTAATGGTGGAGGAGGAAACAAGATTTGGATATATTTGGGTATGTGGGAAATAAATACGAGGAACTGCAGAAGGTTGATGTTTTTCTCCTGTGTTGGCAACGCTAATGGAGTGTTTGACAAAAGACAGAGGCGTACGAGGTATGAAACTGGGAAGGTGAAACCAAGCCTCATCATTAAAAAAAAAAGTTATGTCTTGTATGTCATTATTTAGTAAATTGCTGTTGCAGCAATTGGAAGAATTGAAAGAATAGTTGTAAAGGTGTAGAGGTGCTATCGTAATAAACATGTTATGAAAACTATTTTTAGAAATGTTGATTGCTTTACAAAATTAATTAATAACCTATCAGAAAATAATCACAACCTTTCATAGTCACATGGTTTTAGAAGTGGGTGTTGGAAACAGTTGTGGATGCATCTAGATGAGATATCGGTTTTCGAAGAGTGACAGAATATGTAGGGTGGGGGTTAAAGCGTGACACCAGAAAATTAATTTAGCCGGAGATCCATGAACCCCCGATTATTTAATAAATTATGCAAAAAGCGAACAGATAGGATAATGCGTCTAGTAGGCAAAGAAATAAAACCCAATTTGCCAAGTGAAAGAAATTTCAGAAGAACGAAGCCCTTTTGCCAACGAGATAGAATAAAAAAAGTTTCAAAGATGTGTGACGCGCCAGTTGTAAATTAGTAATTTGACAAGAAGGAGAATTGAGAGTGGGTTTAGATCAAGCGAAGCTCTGGCCCGAGCCTGACGATTTGAGCGTGACGATTTTAGCGTGTCGCTTAAGAAGTTTTCACTTCAAAATTCTCCTTTAAATTGACCGAACGTTTTTCTCGTGGTCTGGGATCGAGTTTTGGAAAAAGTAATACCCAATCAATAACTCGTGGTATTCAATATGCCTCAATATATCACAGAAAATAATGATGTTATTTCAAGTTTGGATAAGAGTGAAGTATGTAAATACTCATCAACAATTGACCACATAGAGTATAAATGTCGGTTAAAAAAACAATTTTATATTGGATGAAATGTTTATTAAAGACTTCTCTAACTGAATGTAATCTAATGAATGCTGTAAGTAACGGATGTTCAAATGAAAAGTTCATTAAGTTGGTTATGAAAGAGCGAAAAATGAATGATGTCTTCTTTGACAGTGTTTTGCGAGTGTAACGTCTTTTTTGAGTCTAGTTGTGTTTTCTCTGGAAACTTTAATTAAATTTCAAATCGATGTTGTAAAATATAAGTTTAAAAAAATATATACAAAAAAAACATACAAAAACGGATTTTTTTTAATGATTTATCATTCAGTATAGCATATTTTATCATGCACTATAAAGTTTTGGCGGCAGTTTTGGAACACCCTGTATAAAATAAATTTAGTCAAAAATGTCACTTCTTAACGTCCTAACCTAACTTTTCTCATTGATCGTCGAAGACATACTTTATATGTTGTGAAAAATTCAAAGTGTACTTGTTGGACTTTTCAATTGAACACTCGATACTTTATGCTGTTCCGTTATTAACTCATTCATTTAGAATTATAAAATGAACCAAAGCTGATATTCAGAATGTAAACATTAAAATGAGAACGTTATTCACAAAATTAAATAAACATCACCCGAAATCAGCCATTGAAAGATTCAATTTATCGGAGAAAAATGGTGGGCGAGGATTTGCAAATTTACAAGTTTGACTTGATAATCAAATTAGCAATTTAAAAAACGACTTTTTCAAAAGGAAAAATGAAAGTGTATTATATCAATGCAAAAGCAATAACAACGCCGAAAAAATTGCACAACCAAAGGAGAAATCGTTACAGGGTAGGTACTTTTTTCAGACCAGAGAAAATAATGACAATTCAAGCAGAATTGTTTATAACAATTGCACCGTTAACATTTATCGCAATAAAATTGAATGTGTAGTTTGATTCGTGGTAAAATTTTGTCTTGAAAAAGTTTTCCATTGATTTACTCGAGTTTCTTGCCAATTTATCTCGTGACATTCGTCACCAAAACCAAAAACGTCTTTTTAACAATGTCAATCGATAAACTGCCACACAAGAAACGCTCGGAACAATCTCAACATGTTACAAACAAAATTTTATCACTAATATCAAGTGAAAATGATTGAAGCAAATTTAACAGTTGGCATCCCTGAACAATTGGTAAGCCCCGTCATGGCCAGCATATCATTTCTTGATTCAGTTTTTAGGTTAGGATTTTACAAGTTTAGTGTTGCGAATAATAGACGCTGTAAATAGGATTTTGCAAAATAATGGTAAAAACAAATCTCACTAATAATTTCAAACACGATTGAAAAATGTTTTCCATTAATAAAACTATTTTCATTGAAATTCACAACGCGGTATTATTTTACAGGGTGTTATTGAAAGTTGTACAGATATTTTAACCACCAGCTACTGGCTTCATGTAGAAAAAATATTTAAAAAATTCTGTCAAAAAATAAAATGACATTTATTTTTTGAGCTAAAATTTTTTTAAATTGCTTTTAGTTTTCTACGTTGTCCTATAACCCCGTAAGTAAAATTTCGGCACATTTTAAAAATACACCCTGTATATCATGTTTCATAAAATGTACGCCAATGCGAAGTATACTTTAGGAAATGTGCTTTAAAACAAGAAAACCGCATTGGTGTACGTTTTATAAAATATGATATACAGGGTGTATTTTTAAAATGTGCTGAAATTTTACCTGCGAGGTTGTTTGACAACGTTGAAGACTAAAAGCAATTAAAAAAAAATTGTAGTTGTCACACAGGATTTTTTAGATATTTTCTAGTTCTACATGAAGCCAGTAGCTCGTGGTGAAAATATCTGTACAACTTTCAATAACACCCTGTATTGTTTGAAAGAAAAACTCGGCTGCGCCTCGTGCCTGAAATTAGTTGTCGCGCAGGAAAATTCACCTCCCGTACTCTCAAAGTGAAGCTAATTCCTTTTGGCGCTGTCGACATAAAAAATGTAGATCTTATCCAAACAGAAATATGTGACAAAAACAGGAAATCTTTAATTCTTTAACCTTTGCAAAATGCGAATAACACTTTAGAATTTAAATTGCAACTCGTTCCTTTATTTACCACCGTCACCCTACTTATCCCTCTTCGTCTTAAATTCCATTACTATTCTTATTTGTTAAAGGGAACGCTGGACTTTCCCTTCCTGGCGTGAGATTTGTTTTTTTGCGATCGCTCCCCAGGCCGCCGTCGCAACGCGTGCAATTTCCACGTGCAAAAACCACCCCTCGCCAACCCCTTTTCAACTTTCCAACAACTGTTTGCATAATTGATGGGGCATTTCTGTTTTGCGAATTGATTCGAATTAGTCGTTGCCACCCCCATTCCGTCTAACAATCCGTTTATTTATTTACGAAAATAAAATTAGAAGCTCTGAGTGGATTAGTGTCGCCGCAACAACTAACCGCTTAAAAGGCGACTTTGCCTTAGCAGATGCACAAGGGCGGCAACCGCCAATCTTTGGTTACCATAACGACTCAGCCACGTTCAGCCGATCCGGGTGGCTGATATCGCACCGGAATCGCGACTCCGGGTATCGCGGCTTTGATGTGTATTTATTTGATGGGACGACGAGATTTTTACACAGATTACGAGGATTTATGGAGAACTAGGTGAGCTCGGGGGATACGCCCTACACTTCTTTAAAAAAATAATCAACCCCGTCGTGTGAATTATGTCAATAATTCTAGGGATCCTGGTCCTACTGCACGAGTATTTTTTAAATAACGATTGTAACAAAAAACGCCAGTAAAAATAAAAGTATCACTTCATTGCCATGGCATCTGACGAACTGCGAGCGGCAGATAAAGTTATTATCTCCGCTGACGAGCGGCAGATAAAGTAAACTAGCTAAATCTGTCAGCACTGTAATGTGGGTTTAAAAAATTATTGGATTTCACAAAATCAGCTCTACAGCTGTCTTGCTTAACATCATATTTCTATAAATATCCCGCATCGAAAAGATTTTTCAGCTGACTACAATAAAAAATAACAGATTCAGTAGCTTCTTTACGACCGATGTAAATAAAAACTGCAATGTAGGGATGTTGGGGGTTGAAATCGATCTGCTGACTTTTGCCTTTGCAATATGGTGTCATTAAAACTTTACGTCCAGCTCAGAGGAGTCGCTAATTAATAAAAATAAAATGAAATAAAATAATAAAAAACAATTCACTACATTTCGTCTTTCTCTTGACAAAGACAATAATA
The DNA here is from genome assembly GCF_963966145.1 of Tenebrio molitor. NCBI lineage: Eukaryota > Metazoa > Arthropoda > Insecta > Coleoptera > Tenebrionidae > Tenebrio > Tenebrio molitor. Next base: position 4,299,088 of record NC_091053.1, read on the forward strand.
TACCTGTCGCAGCACTCTGACGATAATAAATCTGTCGCTGCTTGGAACCTTGTTTTATCTCTCGATCTCGTGACATCCCTAATATCGGAAAGCTAATAAAATATGCTGGAGAGGCATTAAAAGCCCATTAGGATGCTTCAAAGTGTAGAAAATAATGTGATCGATATTCAGAAGCGCGTGTTCAAGTATCGAATAAAATTATGATAAATGACGCTCAATCTGAGACACATTTGAGCAAATTTTATACGCATTGTCGGTCCTAGTCCATTTATTTGGTTGGGATTTTAAGGGATGATGTATAGCTTCACTTGGATAATTTGCCGAGCTTTCAAAGTCATCCAGTAATTGTGGGGATAACTTTTACCAACAACCTTGAGTGTTAATAATTTAACGTCATTCACGTGGCTCACATTCTTTTAAAAACAAATACATCCAAATTATAAAGGTCCTTCAAGCGTTTTTTGAACAATTTTTTAGCAGTTCTTTGGCATTTAGTACTGCTTCTGCAGTTTTGTAATTTTTCCTTTCAAATACATAACCTCACTCAACAGCTGACCATGCTACGCCACAGGTAAACGAACCCAAGCACCACGTGACCACGAATATTTTTGAACGCTCGTTACTTGCAAAACACCCACCCAGCTTGTTCGAAAATTACTCAAGGAAAAAGATAACAGCGGCGGCGACAAATTTTGCAAAGATTTATGTGTTTTTAGTTTGCAACATTTAGAAAAATTTTGAAGACCTGGTGCCAAAATGTGCATGTGCCAAGTTCACCTACCTTAAAAAAATATATACAAATAGCAAAAAAAAATATAAGCCGAGACAATTATTATAGCGATTTCCGTGTATTTTGTTAAGGGTGGTTTTTATTTTTCGAAGATGCCGAAGTAACGGGTGTTGAAAAATATACGTTTGGAGTACAGCTTGGAACGTGCTTGTCGTAACTTAACCCACATATCCTGAAATTCAAGTTACGACTATGAACAAAACGTCAAGTGCGTCGGGAACAGACATACGTTCCCAAATAGACACACTACTTCCAATGGAGTAGTGAACGCAGGTGCTCTCCTGAATGAATTAGCTTGGTGAAACGACACCCTCCGATTTTTTTTTTATGAGTAACACCCCAGAAAAAATCACTAGGTGTCAGATCTTGACTTTAAAGGGACCGTTCTAATTACTTTAATCCTGAAGCCTCGAAAAACGCCTAAAATCTTCTCTCGTTATGTAAATATTATTTACCTACGCCTGTAGGATAAATGACACTTATCCCATCCATTTTGCGTGAGATAAGAAACTTCATTACTGCACGCATTTTCATTACCACACGCATTTTCATTACCGCACGCTTTTTTTATAATAACAACCAAAATTTAAATTTAATAAACATTTAACTAAAAGAACAATTGATATAACTATTTTTTATAAATATTAATTACACAATTAAGTACACACAAAGTAATTTGTTAAATAAACTCACGATGAAGACAGTTGTTATGAATTTTTATTACTAGATATATTAAATTCTTGGTTATTATTAGTAGTGGTCGATTCTCACTTCGGTATTTTTTTTTATACAGTGTGTTTGAAAATTGCTAGTACAAAAAAAAACTGTGGCATCTATAAGCCCTAAGAAATCCTAAAAACCAATTTTTAATTTTTTTTAAACAAAAGGGATAAAGTAACCCTATCCCAGCATATTTTACGCCTCAGGCGGGGCAGCATTTTTTAAACCTTGGTAACCAAGCGTGATAATGAAGGACTATACAACAATATGAAAAATAAATATTTTTTTGCAAGATTTTGGCAACTAACAATGGTACTAACAATTTCAACCCAATTTTTAGTAATTTTTATCTCGAAAACTAGAGGACTTTTATTAAAAAAAATTTTTGCCGATGACTTTAACTCACCATCACCAATTACCAGTATTTTTTGTACTAGCAATTTTCAAACACCCTGTATTCTAGGCAGGCGTAGATAAAATATCGTACAATACACGTGTGATTACTTGTACGATTACACGACTCGGCTTCGCCTCGTTGTGCAAATTTCGCAGGCGTTTTTTAATAATGCTCTTATCCCACTTGTTTTGTAAATATCTATTTTCAACCTTATACGAATTACGAAATTTAATATCGCATTAACTTATAAAGAAAGTTTCAACAACATACTTTGCCCATTTTCGTAATACTTTGTGAAGCAGTTCCAGGAGAAATAAAGTACTTTCCAAATTACTCCAATTAGTAAAAATAACCGAACTAGGTTCATTAAATTTTCACGAGGTCCTCAAAGTCGCTCCTATTGATCCACTCTTGAATTCTCCTGTGGCAACAAATCATTTTATCGAAAAACCGCAAATACTTCTGCTTGGGCCATGCACAAATATGCAGAGAATGAAGTTGTTGCCTCTGTTCGGACAAGTGTAAACAATTTTATTTGGCCGAGTTTCCTCTGGCTCCGCTTTTGTAAGACAATTGATTAATTCAACAAGAAGTGAAGGTAACGTAATATGCTACAAGACAAGACACAAGACGTGTACGAAGCAAGTGAAGCGGAATAAGAAAGTTTCCATTTCGGTTTCTTGTAAATCTTGTAATATGAACTGGGGACCTTTTCGCAGATCGGTGAGATGATTTGAAACAAATATGAAAAGTAGAAATCTAAGAAGAATTACATTACAGTGGGGGTTGTATGTTTCTAGCCTGAATATTTAATACTGGGGTGAAAGGGCAACTCCTCACGGGCATGATTAAATATTAAGTTTGTTGCTACAGGAGCAGATATTTTTCTATCTTTGTCCCAGACTTTAATATTTATGTGAAACAGTTCAAAGTCGATGTGTTGAAACGGTTTTTATCAGTTACTAATGGAGTTGTAAGGAGTGATGAGTCGGGATCAAACGACACACGTTTTAATTAATAATTGTAATTACCCTTTCCCTGCGTCACAGACACACTTTTTGACAAACTTTGGTCTCAGTTAAAATTGAGTTCTGAAACGTTATAGTTTCACTCTGGAAAGTGCTTTAACAATTATTAAGTGGGATGCGAGGCAATTAATTCAATTGGAAGAACTTCGGGAGTTTAGCACCGGTGCCCACAGGAAATTTGTCTTTTTCGACCAATGGGAAATGTTTCAGGAATAATTAATTGTCGCTGATGTACTTAAAAAACGCGTCCAGTTACAAAAATTGAAAACGATTAATAATAATCATAACTTGACCAGTAATATTCGTAATGATAAATTAATCTTGCCTGAATGCTGTGTCAACGAGTGTCTTGGATTCTCTCATGGACTGTGACCTTGGAAGTATCTCCGCAAAGGCAGAGCGATAAACCAGTGAAAAATCTCTAAATGAAAACTGAAAGCGCTGTAGAGCCTATTTGAGACAGATATTCGTCGTTTGCGTAGGTATGACTCATAGCCCATGAGAAAATCCAACACCTTTGCTTGGTACTAAACGTCGATGGCATTTTTAATTCAATCATCAAGAATTTTCGTAGATTAACTCTGTTAAGTAGGACATGACTAAATGAGTTCAAAGCTCTTTGGATGAAGATTAATTATTCAAGTAATAGTGTTTCTGTTTTCCCATTATTCTAATTAAGCTCGGGTCAAATTATGGATGTGGTTGTTGAGAAACGGTATTTTGAAGCAGAGATGTTTTGTCCAAACAAAACTAATGCTTTTACAGATTTGGAATTACACTCTGATTTACGTATTTACTGTATCATTTAAAAGGCTTTGCGAATTTGGAGCTTTATGCAACGGTGAATAATATGAACAGAGAAAATCATAATTATTTGTATCACAAGGCTAGAAAATGTCATTTTGCAAGTGCGAGCACGGTTTGTGGGCGCAGAGGCGTTAGCCGAGGCGCTACAAATGCGGGCACTTGCAAAACGTTTTCTAGCCATGTAATACACAAAACTTTTCTTTGGTCTTCGAGCACCAAGGCGTGACTAAATAACACCCCCCGGAACAGCTCGTGGGGGATTATTAATTTGAGAGTGTGTTGAATTTCGTCTGGCTATCACTTACACGTATTGAGTGTGTGTTGGTGTTGCGAGCCTTCGACGACCTCCTCTGTGACGAAAACTGACACTACCAAGTACTCCCAAATCTCTGGAGTGCCTTGTTAATAACATACTAAGTGAAACATGAAAAAAATCATCCAAATCGATAGGGTTATTCAGGGTTGTTCACACATCGAACAGTTCTTAAATTGTTGTTCGGTACAAAATTTCAATACAGTAAGCTTACAGTAATTTTGAGAAACCAAGCATAATCATTGAAAATAATACATATTTATTTTAATTTTTGTCGTTTTGGTAGTTTTTTGAGTTCCAATTGATAAACGATTTATTTGTAAAGAACCAAAGAGATTTGGAACGTAATTCACATATTGATGTTTCATTCAATCGCCGAGCAGTTTATTTGAAAAAAAATGTGTTATACCATCGACACTAATTTATTCTTTGTCAAAATTGACAAATCCATTATCTGTACTTATCATCATTCATTGTCCCTGATGTAGAAAGTGTTGGTTGTCAAGTAAAAAATTATTTATCAACGAATGAGCGTTTATTGACAGTAACTAAACTTTGTTTTGCTTTGTGTACACTTATTTTTTTTGTGAGAAAATCGCACAACTGCAATATATCGGCTGTTCATTTAAATTTCTCCTCAAAATTGGCGTTGAAGAGTCGATTGTGAACGCACCACGGATTACAGAAGATCACGGATCAGCTGCTTAAATCTAACCTCATTTTTTGCTGACGCGTGGTCCGTTCACAATCGACTCTTCAACGTCAACTTTGAGGAGAAATTTGAATGAACACTCAATACATCCAGTAGAAAGAGGAAATTATTAAAAAAAAACATTAACAGAAACATTGCAGCTTTAACTAAAATTAAGACATCTCCTCGAGTCACTCGTCTGCTACTCGCGCTTATTTCCGCAAAACCAAAATTGCTATTATTTTACGACCGATCTAAACCCTATTGAAAACTTAGGGGACCAGAATGCAATCCAAGAAGATTTTTGCCTCACGGCCAGAAAAACAAAACCGAAAACGCTCCACCACTGACTCGTTTGTTTATTTTGGTCGTAGACCAGACACGTCCAATTGAAAATTGATTGAACAAACTGTTGCGATTTTATGGACATATTGAAAACTCTTCACCTCGCAGATAATCATAGAGGCAGCACTCAATCAACGAGATTGAAACGATTTCATCGAAGTGGAAATCAACACGATTGGCTTGTGTTTAATTTTAATGAAAAATTTTCACAACGGTGCACTTGGTTTGGCAGTTAACAACACAAAAATTTGCTGCTTGTCAATAATAAAAAAATCAATTAAAAATACTTCCAATTTTTTAAATTTCTATTAATAAAATGTGATAAAAAAGAAAACACATCAGAGCAGGCGTTGCAAATTATGGGTCATGTCGTAGCGGAATTCTATGCAAATAAGCGTTCAATGCATGGGCGTAGACAATTTGTGGTCTCAAACGTTACAATTGTGTGTTTTATTATTATTAAATACAGGGTTATTATAAATGATTGTAGTCCAAGTAGGCGTAAAAACTGAATGTACAATTTATGGTTGCCGCTCCATATAAAAAACATCAAAATGATGTGAATAAGTGAGTTAAATTGAACAACTCAATATTTTATCGTTGATTTAAAAAAAAAAATAAAATAAAACCCTCATCACCACACTTTTCACCTAAAAAATGACAGTGACAGCGACAAAAATTGACAGTTCACATAAAAGCGGCAAAAATTTCATAACATGGGCATGACCTGCTTCGACTACAATCATTTATAATAATTTATAATATTACCAAATGCGACGCCACTGGTAAGTACTGTCGCGAGCAATAAATTTTGGTCGTCAATGTCATTTCAAAATTTGATTTCCCTGCCTGATTATGCGCATGTCAACAAAGTGTCAAAAAAAATGAGAAAAAAATGACAATTGATGTCATACAAGATGATGATAGGTTATGATATTTACGACTGTTTTACAATGGAGCATTTTCGATTGCGTCAAAGAACGACCTGACGACCAAAATTTATTGCTCGCGACTGTACATTTTTCGCGGAAATGTCAAAGAAACGTCAACGATGTGCTGTTGTTAACCTAAGATTTCGGCAAAGTTTACAGACGTTTACTGTAATTATAAGCAACAATTATCTCAGAATAAGTGGTAAAATGGGTTTTACCATTAAAGATAAAGCATTAATTATTATTAATACATAATTAATTTTTTTATAGATTTTTCACGCGGCAAGTAACCAATAAAACGACTGTGCATAGCAAGTATAAATATGCGTATAAGTCAGTCTAAGACAAACAAAATAAAACAAAAGATGAAGTAACACTCTTGATTTGTTTTCTTCTTGATCACTCGGTAGAAGACTTCTGTGTTTGACTGTTTTCTTTGTAAATTGACTGTCTTGTCGCACCTGGTTGCATTTGCATTGTATATTTATTGATGTATTTAGATCAGCATAATTGGTTATGAAAGTGTTATCTGTAACGTAATGGAGCGTTACAAATGTCGAGCTTTCCATCAACGTTATGGACAAATTAACATAAAGGGTTCCAAAATTACTGTGGTATCGTAGTAGGTTTTGACAAATTGAGTGTTTTGAATTTTGACGCGTACTAAAATAGTGATACCAACTATCAAGAACCGTCAAAATGACACATATAAGAGAGGTTAGGTTTACGAACCAGACAATATTAACAAAATCAGTTTTTAATTGTTTTAAACCAATCACAACTCTTTAGAATAATAAAATGTTTTGACTAGTTTTCGTTGAGACATCATTTCAATTTCTTGCGAATTTTTCAATATTGACAATAGGCAATGAATGACAAAAATGATAGTTGACAGTTGCCAGCGGCTTAGAGGTTATGTTTGGTGTAGTGTAGTGCGGGACCTTATCATCGAAAGGTGGCAAACTATTTTTTGTGCTGCCGTAGTTGCAATTGGCATTTTAAGTGGACGATTAGCGTGCGGCAATGGAAATGAGAAAACTCTAGTGCTGCAATGGACAAACAAGAAATCTAAGGCAAGAAAAAATAAAGTAATTGTGGCAAATCAAGTATTACTGAAATACAATTATATCTCTAATGTTATAAAACAGAAGGTGCTTCGTAAATATTTAAAAAATGCCAAAATGTGTTAATTTTAGGTTTGGGGGTTTATTTATAAAAATTTCGGTTGGTGACCTTGCAAGCTATAAAGTTGCGTTTGAATTTGAAATTCGAGCACTGACAGATTGACATTTGACATATTTAGTGCTAAATTGATTACCAACATAATTTTGTTTAAGTAATATTTATTATATTAATGATTCAAAAATATGTTTTATTACAAAAGGCAGCACAAAAAATATTGTATGGTACTCTTGTGAAAACTCCATTGTTTTACTCACTCACATACAGCGCTCGACTGCGTCTCGCGCCATATTACCGTTCGTAAAGCAATGGATCGTTTTCAACACTTGTAACATAAATAACTATTTTCTACGATACCACAATAATTTTGGAACACTTTGTGTCTAAGTTCGTCTTATTCTCGCTAAGTTTAGATGATTGTCTAGAAAAGTTGGTCGTAGATGTGTTACAATTCTCTAAGAGATTCTCTCATCAATGTGAGAGCTTTGCGTTCGTGTTCGCCTCACGGCGAAGTTTAATTTTACTTTTATTAAAAACTTGAAACGAAGTTCCCTTCCATATGAAACTTTTCAACATTGGCATCCTTTTGTAGAGAACATCTAATTAAAAACGTCGACAAGCGGGACCGTGTACCTGGTCCCAAAAGCTCGGATTCGCTCTACAACCCCCCGGAAAAAAAATATGTAGGTATCCCCCGATCGCTAAATTTTCCAGAAACTAATTGATCAATTTAATATTCCGTTTGCGACGGGGCCGCTTTCAAAAACTCCTCAAACAAGCCCTCGTCAAATCGTCCCCGTCAAAGTGAATAATTAAGCGCAAACGTAGAAACGTAAACAACCAGTTTTCCATTTACCTGTTGACGATTCCGGGACTCCGGCGAAAGTCCGGGGTCGCGCACTCACGCAGTTCTCTTGGCGGGACGGCGAGAGGGACTGAGCGTCGCGACGTCTGCATGCACCGCGTGTAGGGCGTACACATGCGCAACGCAACTCACCTATCTTCTATTATATGGAGTTGGGAAACAACTTCATTCTGTTACGGGAGTACAATGCGCTTTTGTCGGTTAAATAATGATGAACGTGATGGAGCACCAATCGGAGGTAGATTTATCGAGCACAAAAGAAGTGATGGTGGAGGGAAAAGAAAGACAATGCGGATCGGGAATTATTGATGCAGTGGGGACAGGTAATATCGGGAGTTGGAAGTTTTTTGCAGACTAGTGGTGATTGAAGCGGATTTGAAAAAAATGAGTAATTGAGGAAGGGGATAATGATAAGACGAGGTTGGTCGTGACTGAAAATGTATGGGGGTTCTGTTACAAGAGCTTTTGATGGAAAAGCGGAAGCCTGGAGGAATTTTAGTTGTGGAGGGAAGAAAGATAATTGGATTAGACAAGCGGCGGGAAATGCCATAGACAGAATGGGATTAGACTAATTGCAATGATACATTTTAACTTGTACCTACCTATATAAGTCTCATCCTTATCTACCTAGAACTGTCATAAATATTATTATTTAAACAACAGATTTGGATTTTAAAATTTTCGTATCTCTTTTAAATGAGAGCGAGACGAAGAGGCAACAACGTAGGAACTGTCAACAGCTGACACACATCGCCACACTGTCCACAATCGAAGTGCATTAGTTAATGCTACGCCACAAAGGCACCATAGTTTATTTTTTTATATCGAATGAAATAAATTTTTAAAACCTAATTAAAATGCAATTGTGTCTTGAGTGTAAGTGGTGTAATTTCACAATATTGGAATGTTTTGTAGAACAGATAATAAAAACGATTATAGAATACATTAGTTAAAAATAGCGTAAAAGAAAAAACTATTAGCGTTATCTACGTTACATCTTACGTTGTTGAAAAGGTTAGTTTTAATGGACAAAAATATTGTTTTTTTATAATTGGTATTGTAAAAAATTGATTGACGAAAGGTTCAAATAAAGGAAAACATTTGTGATTGTAATTAGTAATTACATTAATTATTGCAAAGTGTAAGAGAACAGTTCATCATTTATTATTGCTCAGGATAGTTATTTGTACAACTAGTTATGAAACTCATACTTTTTTTCATGAATTTGCAGATTGATTAACGAGGGCGTAGCCCGAGTTAATCAAGCAAATAAGTGAAAAAAAGAGACTTTCATGACGTCTTGTACACACTATTTTTTTTTGCATATCGGTGTATCTAAGTTGAGAAATTTGATCCAAAAGGATTTATGAAAAATTACAAAAAAAGTACTACTTTCACTACGATTTTTCGTGTAAAAAAGTGCTACTTTCACTACGATTTTGCGTGCAAAAAAATGCCACTTTCATTACGATGTGCAAAAAAATATCCTTAAATAATTGTAACATACTCCTCCAAGATGCTAATGTGGGCATATTATTTGATGGAATAATGCTAAGATGTTTTTATATATTTTTTACTCAAATCAATTATTTGTCGAAAGTGAATATCAAGAGAGTGTTATTTAAAAGCTTGGGGGACATATTCAGAATACCGAGTGATCAAAAAGAAAACAGTGCTACCTCTTCTTTTGTTTTATCAAAACGTTTGTCTTAGCTTGAATCGTATGCATATGTATCCTTGCTATAGGTACACAGTCGTGTTATTGGTTGCCTTCCTCTCGAAAAATCTATTATTGATTAATTAATAATAATTAGCGTTTTCTCTTCAATGGTAATACCCATTTTGCCACTTATTCATATAATTGCTGCTACTCTTACATTTACAGTAAACGTCTGTAAACTTTGCCGAAATCGAAAAGTTGTTTTCTAGGTTGCCAAGGCACATCGTTGACGTTTCTTTGACATTTCATCGAAAAATCTGCTTACCAGATAAATAAGATGATCTTTTATAAACAGTGTGCTTTATCCTCATTGGATTCTGTCCTGTTTTTATGACACGTAAAGAATAGATTCCGCTAGTGATTCTAAACAACAATTTGGGAAGACGAATCAAGGGGAGAAGTATATTCAAAAATTGGTTGTTTTGGATTATTTCCCAAACAAGATAAAAACGTTAGAATCATGTTCGCGTTAAGAACAATGCTGGCAACCAAGAAAAATATTTGGAATCACTTTAATAATGTTGTACTATTGGGAGTATGTAGTATATAATGTAGTCTAAGCTTTAGGTATTGTCATAAATTCCTTTCTCTTGAAGTAGTAGCATAGTAGTAGTAGGTAAAGTCCATTCAAAAATCAAAACACCACCACATGTTGCTTTAGGTTGGTAAAATCTAAAAAAACCTAGGTAGATATTTTTTCATACTATGTTGGTAACTATAAATTATGACATTTATTTGATTCATTTATTTATAGATTCTTATTATTTTTACTTAACCATGCCCAGAAAAACAAAACACTTAATAAACATTTAACCTCAAAATTACAAGTCTCACCAATTTTTACACAAGACAGCGGTGCCAATAGTAATTATCGAGGAAAATGCGACGTTGGTGGTTTTTTTATTTTTGAATGGACTTTAGTTATTAAGTTGTTATTCGACCAAACATAACTCTTAAATCAAAATCTTTAATGAAACACTTTCACAGTAATGTCCTGTAGTCATTTTTGTTTTTCATATATTTATACAGGGTGTCTCAGCTAAGATTTTCGATCCTAATTTCTCGGTTATTTTCCAACGGATTTTTGTGAAATTTAAAATACAGATTTTCGACGCTGAAGAGTAAAATCCCATTAATGCAATAACCCAAGTCTTGAAAACGTAATTTTTACATGCCTTTTTAAAATGTTGAATCACTCAAAAACGTAGACGCGTATGAAACAAAAGCGCACTATCGCCGAATTTTGGTCACTTCTCTTTGCACAAACGCAGGTGACATATTTGACGTTTAATGCGTTTACCTTTCTAACCTTACAAAGTTAAAGACAACATTTGGACGTAATTTATTATATTGGATGCTTTAATTCTTCCATAAAACTAAAACAGGATCGGGATATTTTAGCAAAGTAATTTAGTTCACGTACGCTTCCTGTGTCTTCAAATAAATTGACAATTCTCTGAACCTTAAATTTTGTAAAGCCTACATTTGGATAGTGTTCCACGAGAAAACGAACTGTGTCATTGAAGTTCTTAGGACACTCTACATAGGCAAAAACTGGTTCCTTTTTCAACAATATTGAAATTTCTGCCATTGCTATTTTTAGAGTATTTTCAATAAACTTATACAATTTAACTTTTCTAATAAAGCGCGCCCAATTTTGACAGATTTTAAGAGATGTACAAAATGTTGCTTGGCAACTTTTCATCAATTGTTTCAAAAGGTAACTGCTCAAATATCAAGCGATCAAATTAATTTGTAATCGAGTCTTCCATGGATTTGAATCCGTATGTCTTTCGCGATGATATGTTGAGATCTAACCAGTGTTTCAAGCTGTATTTATTGAAGCGTGGAGTTCAAGTAACGACGTACGACTTCGGATTCATGGATAACTCGATTACAAATTAATTTGATCGCTCTTTATAATCTTTTCGTTGAATCAGACGACGAGTTAATTGCTTATGTAGACACCTATTTTTTAATGTTTAAAAATCTAACAATAATTGCGCTTAATTTTCAATAAAGGAAACATGTGTTAAAATTACATTTTTTAACTTGAGGTAATTTTATTTTTACTAATTGAACCTTCGCCGTCTAAAATATCTATATTTTAAATTTCATAAAAATCCGTTGGCAAATAACCGAGATATTAGGCTCGAAAGTCTTAGCTGAGACACCCTGTATATTTTTGCTAATCGGCAAAAATCAAATTTTGATAAATCGCACAAGAGGAATTAGCAGACATTGTGTACAATCGCTGCTTCTGATGAGTCCAAAAAGTAAATATTCAATTTATTACCAATTTGCCGCACCACATGTTATAAAACCAAAAAATCAATTATTGTTTATTAAAATTTTTAGTACACTAAAATGTGTATATCAATAAAAACGAAACACAGATTTTGTTTTTCAATTGGTAATTATTTCAAAAGATTAATGTCCAACAATCTATTGTTGTATCTTTTTAAATTACCAAAGTAATTAGCTATTTTGTCAAAGGTCTGTTCTGCGTCGTTTTTTTCTCCACTTGAAAGAAAAACGAACAATATTACTTTGGAGCAGCGACTACACAATGTAGAATTACAATTTTGTTGAAAAACGTTTCCTTTGTATTAACACAACTTTCCATTTAAAGTTACAGCTTTAGGCGAACCCCGAACAACGAAAAATACCGCCCAATCCTGGAAAAATTCATTTTCTTGCATCTGATGCCACGGGCGAGGCAAAACAACCGATCCTTGTATAAAATTGGTTAATTTAAAGTTTGTTGTTCAATTTGGGAAGAAATTGAACGACGTCAAGGTTGGTAGAACTGACTAATTTGTATAGTAGGTTGCCTCGTTGCCATTTAAAACAATAGTTTGATTTTTTTCCCACTGCAAAAGTCACTCGTGACGTCATAATGCACTAAACTTTTACTGACAATCACGCATTAGATGTTCCCTCACTAGAATCAAACCCAAAAAACCCCACGGAGCTTATAAACCTTGGTTTCTATTTGAACACTCAAAATTTCTGGGTTGATTTTACGTCACGAGTTACTTTTTCCCCCGCCGCCTAATTTTCAAAGCAACCTACTATACAAATTAGTCAGTTCTACCAACCTTGAACGACGTTTGTCGTAGCGCCCTCTGATGCGCCGAGTTAAAGTACGAGTCAGATCCCTGCAGTATCAACTTGTCAGGTGAAGAAAACCACTCACGCTTCTCAAAATCACCATTTATTAATAAAAATATGAAATTTCCATCACTGCTGTCTCAGCAACAAAACAAATATCTGATGAGTGGTGAAACATCTCCGAAAACAAAACAAGCTGAATCGAGTCACCGGCAGATTTCTAGGATTGCCAGCGAGGGAGAAATGGTGCACTGAAGAGACGACGCTACACAAGCAAAATTGGTTGAAGTCCAATCACAAGCGAATTTTGACAGCGAACCATGAGGATGATAACATTTGAGCATGGCGACGTTATCATTCCCATCGTTCCGGTTAGGCAGTTAGTCAGCGTATCCGGAGAAAAACGAAATCTTAATATCCAGCCAAGTCGGCCATCGTCTGGTCCATCTCGTCGGCGATGGCCTTGTACTTGCCCTTCTCGTCGACTAGTTCATCTGCAACGTTAGTACTGTTAGCACCCGGCGGGTTTCGCTCTCAATAACGTGAAATAATCAGTAACTCAACTTAATATATTTGTATGCTGTAGTATATACAATGACACTTAACACAAATATTACCAAAAATAAAAAAGTACCGATCAGTACTCAGAACAGCAACGAAAGAAAGAAAACGTGAGTCGCGCTGGATATAGGACGTGAGCCGCTGTTTTTTGTTTTTCTAAAGGACAACATTTGGACAATATTAAGGTGAACTTTTTTACAAGATGAGTTCGACGAAAGCCGTGTCCAAGTCGTCGCCGATTTCCTTGTAACGCTCCTTTTCGGCGACGAGCTCATCTGCAAGTTGAAACCATTAAATCAAGTACCCCACGGATGAAAAAAAAAAACACTCGGGTTAATCGGTACTGGGGCGGCACAAACTGTTGTTAGGCGAACGATCATGCAGTAAAAAGGGTAAAAAAAAAAAACAAAATCGAAAATAAAAAAAAAACATTTCATTCATTTTTAGTTTACAAATCAATGCAGAAATAGACATGATTTTAAAAATATAAATTTGCTTTATACTATAATAATACGAGTCAACATTATTATAAAAAATTGAAGATGAGCAACCTGTAGATGAAGGGACCCTGTATATGATATAGCCTGTAACCCAAAAACCGTATCGTCTGTCTTAACTTATAAATTATTAATATATTACATAAATAATTAAGAAAACGTAAATGTAAAAGCCTGGCGGATCCCTTCATCTACACATTTGAATAATCGTAGAAAAACTGACTAATCTCTGATGAATGTACAATAAACAATACTTCGAATGATAATTTAGGAAAGACATTAACGAAAACACTAAGTAGTGTGAGGCCCGTTTATGGCAGTGTTGACCGATTATTGCAAGACTAAAAAATCAACAAAGTCTCCGTTAACGTCCTCGCGAAAAAAAAAGAATGCCTGTTTACTAAACGTGTGCTTATTGTGCTATCACACCTGATTGTTTCCGAATTAATTAAATAATTTTTTTTATTTGCAACAAGCGCGCGGTAATGTTTCCTATGGTTTGCTGCTTAGCCTGGACTTTATTGTTCTCGAGGGGAATGCAAGGCAGGAATGTTGGTGGTACTGAATTGGTTTACATATTTTGGATATCATGCAATGTAGCTTCCATCTCGTCGGATAACAGTTTGTTCTTTTCCTTTTCTGCCAAGAGATCGTCTGCAAGTTAAGGCGTTAATGCAACACAAAAAAAACAAAAACGATTTAGTAAAATTTAAAAAAAAAAAAAAACAGCTGGGGGGGAGTTAGACGAGACGCTTGCTCGTGGTACGCACCTTCTAGTCTGTCGACCTCCTTCTGGAGTTTCTGTACCGAACGTTCGGCAAACTCGGCGCGAGCCTCAGCCTAAAATGTGACAAAACAAATTAGTTTCACGTTTTACAAAGGTTCGATTCGAACCGGACCGGAAACGGACGTTTCCGATCCGCTTCAGAAACAAACACAGGTGGGGAGTTGTGAGTAAGGGAGAAAAAAAAGCGAATTTAATGGTACTACTTACAGCATGCGATCACACTAATACTTACAGTACTGAAGGATGATAGAACCGTCACCTTATTTACATAAAAATTATACTCGTGTGATAGTGACAAGCGGGAAAGCTTTCAAGAGTAGATACAAGCACCTGAAGCCCTTAGCTAATAGACATGAACGTGAAAAGGAAAGTTACCAAACTACACTAAAACTGTGCACAATTCTTTCTTTAGTCCAGTTCAGTAAATAAGACTCGCGAATCTTGTTGTCATTGTTAGAAAAGTGGGACCCAGCAAATTTCAATGAGGCGCAGATCTGGTACTAAACAAGTACGAAACGTTCTAATTTATGAAATATCTGGTCCACCTTAAGTAATATGTGGCCCAACACAAATTTAAACAAACTAGAGCTTATCCTAGTATGTTCAAATAATATGACTCGTTAATGATTTAAGTCATATTAATAATGCCTCTAGTGACTTAAGAAAAGTACTGTAATTTGCAGCTCTATATTCAATCATAAATTAAGAATTTATGGAATTAAAAATAAGATGACCCAACAAAATATACATTTTAAAATTTTAAACCTTCAAAGCTTGACATTACATTTGGAACTAAATCAACCATATTCTAGAAACGAATCCATTCTCTCAAATAAACAATCTAAACAGTGCTGATTCTGATGAGAAAATTTGGGATGTCCATTAATAATAACAATAACACGAATGTACAGTGTTAACGGTAATGCATAACTAACTTAAGTAAAGTAAAAAGATTTTAAGACAACTATGCCGAATCAGTAATGACAATTTACCACTCTCAGATATTTAAACATTTCTAGAACCAAAAATTATAATTTCAAAAACACATGTTTTGTTATGTAATATTCTTGATTATTTTGTTCTTTGTCTCGATTTTTGACAGCCCCCAGATGTCTCCACTATTCGAATCGTCTAGTGCCTTTTCCACAATGACAACTTTCACCGTTAGAAAAAAATAATTGAATCGGGAGAAACGACAGAACGAATTCGATGAAAAATAAAACTTAGATTTCGACTTCGATTACTGTTCTGAACTTACTTCACGCAGTTTATCTGAGATGGAACGGATTTTATCCTCGCTATGTTCTCTGGTAACAGCCGCCTGCACACAAACAACAGACTCTCTATACACATGCTTGAATCAAAAACCAATATCATAATACAAGAGACAGGACAAATAAACAGTCGAGACGAGCCCCAGAATCACCAACAGCTAATTATATACAATACAAAATACGGACACGACAAAACACAAACGATTAATCAAATCAAAAAGGAGAGAGCGCTATGTATAATGCGAGGAGCCGGAAAGTGTTCTGCTTGTTGCCGTGTTCCCACTTTACCTCTTGCAATCGTTGATCCACCTGTTTCAGGGTAACCGAATATTCCTCCTCTTTTAACGTAGCCTGTGTTAATCAAGTCATTTAGTTAAAAAAAAAAACAAAAACGAACGCACAACTACTGCGCGCAATCGCAAACTTGAACGTGTTCAATTTGCGTTTGCGCCAATGAACATGCCGCCAATCAAAACAAAAACTATTAGAGGTTAGACAGAAAGGAGGGTGCACTCCACACATGTCGGTACCTCCTTTAGGCGGGTGGTCAAGTTCTTAATTTGATTTTTGTACTCTTCTTCGCGTTGGTTGGCCTATGATCATATCGATTAATAATCGACGAATAGATTTTTGTACGATTTTTTTTTTAATTATTCGTAAGTGACAAATACCTTTTCCTCGGACACTTCTAGGGACTTCAAGTTGTTGCCAACGACGCGAAGTTCCTCCTCAAGCTCTACGATTTTGCTGCAAACAGAACGGGTCGATTTAGTCGTAAGAAATAAAATAATTGGGGCGCTGGTGTGACATTCGCTCCGCCAAAAACTGAAATCGCGGCAACAAATATCACACAAGCGCTTGATAATACTGTGATAAAGTCGCAAAAGCATCTCTACTCTACCTCTCGCTCTGTTCAGCGCGTTCTTCGGCTCGTTCTAAGTCTTGTTCCATAAGAACCAATTTTCGGGCAACCTAGCAACATCACACACACATGCATAACGTTAAATAAAAAACCAAAAACAAAATCAAATTATTTTTTAGAGCAAAAACGATTCAAGTCTCTCGACTTGAATGGTTTTTTGTGGGTGAAAAACTAGCTAAACTTTGAGGTTAATACAACAACAAAAATGTACTATTAGTAAGAACGGAACACACAGGACGCCTACTTCGTTCCACGAGCTGCAATTTCGAAAAATCGGTGATCAGGAAAATAAAAAAAATCGCCACATCATGCTACACAACAAACGTCACAGTTACACTCTAGAAACCTACGATTCTCCTGCTTCGGCGCGTTCTTCTGCTCTCTCCAAGTCGGCTTCAACCATGGCCAATTTACGAGCTACCTGTATATGAATTTTAATAAGTTTCCAGTAATTGAACGGCGAGCGGGTTTGTTAATTTGTTTTCGGCAAACTCAAGACGTTATTCGTTGTGGTGTGACACGGAAGGAATTTACCGTAGACGTTGCTCGTCCGGTAAATTTCTTTCACTTTGGGACAACGCTCCGATTGTTCATTGGACACCAGGTGTCCAATCAATCTGGGCCGAATCTCAAAGTTGTTTTAGAGTTATTCTGGTTTCTAAATTATGGTAACAACACTAGCATAGTCGTGGGCGGATTTTCCACGGTTGGGAAAACTGCATGAACACAGTGGAAAATCCGCCGATTAGATGAAACATGCACAATGATCACCATGGAACATACTCATCTAACTGTAGCCACGCGCTTAGCGGAGGCCTTGAACAACACTTCTTCCCTGTCCGTAAAATTGAAAAACAGTTCGAAAGTTCACAAGAAACATTCCACGATCGTATTGCAAACGGGCACAGAAATTTTGAATCCCGTTCTTCTCGTGCAGCGATCCTGATTTACCAACTAAATTTAAATAGACCAAGGAACTCCTTCGTTCCGGTGTTAGTTTGGCATTAACACATAAAATTAATACTAAATACAGATTACATTATTTCAACAAGTCAACAATTTTTTTTTGTCTTCGTGTGTTTAGATTTTTAAACAACAAAAAGTGTACAGCAAAATCAACATAAAATATACATCTGCGATTATCTACCACTATTAATAAATCTTGAACCCCTTTTCCCATAATAACGTTAATAATAATAAAACGTCGCTCGATTGGACGGATCGTAGTTCACAAATAAACTACAACAAAATTTCCACTGATCACAAAACACAAAATCCACTCGATGAGAAACACTTTTCTTTCGATTTTCACTTAAATCATTGGAAAAAATGAACAACAACAACAACTGAACGTGACGCTTAATTGATAATCTACCGACGCGACTCGATGGATGTGTAGTTCCATGGTGTCGATTTGAAATCTTTATATATTTTTTTAATAGTTTAGCCGTGATCACACATTTTGGTTGGTAGCACTGATTAGTAACAGCCTCATAAAACACTGCAAAACGAACGCTAAGTCATATTATAATACACCTCATCGTATTTTTTATCGGCTTCTTCAGCCAAGAAACGGGCTTCCTTTAGCTGGTTTTCTAGGGCATCCATGCGCTCTTCATCGGCGAGGGAGCGGTTCTCGAGAACCTTGCGTTGCCTAACGGATAAACAACATTTCATGGATAAAAATAAAAATCGATGGATAACAACAAACAAATGACGCGATGGCCGGCCGGAGTGTCCTATCGGAATGCGTCGAGGACTCTCCGGTCGACCATCGAGGTCACAATAAAATCAAACAAAGAGAAAATAAACGGTGCCGCCGGTGCCTTCACAATTCCCACTGTGACTCCGTGTCGATGCAAACCTAACAACCTAACAGACCCTAGTTCCCTAACTGGACCGATCGAGCAACAGGAACGTGTGCTGTTCTGTCATCAAATTCCGCACGTTCTTGTCGCTCGATCGAATCGATGGTGTGTTAAAGTGTGTCTTTGTAAAAAATTCAAATGAGGAGGTTGTACCTCTTCGTATTTTTTGTCGGCCTCTTCGGCTATTAGTTTCGCTTGGGACAGTTGACTTTCCAAGATGGCTACTCTATCGTCTTCCATGTTGGTCCTGTTTTCTAAGGCTTTGCGTATCCTACATGTGATTTGCACCGTGTTAATATCGTCGTCGAGTGCTCGATCGGGCGGTCACGAAAATTCAGTTGTAAAACGGTCGGATGAATTATTCAGGTCATTATGAGGATGACGGTGATGTCATCATCCTCGCACACACACGGAATTGTCCCAACAGTAGCCGTGTTCCATTTTGAATAAATTTCGAATAACGACGGCCCACTGGTGGAAATGTTCTGGACAAGTGGGGGTAAATGGGGTATAATTGAGTTTTTAATTGGATTATTTTTCGTTTACTTTATCCTTTTCTAAACTGAATCGCCAACAAAATGGCTCTCAAATCGTTTCATATTGTTTATAATAAATTTAAATAAAGTTTTACTGTTTCCTATTGCTCCTGGTTTTATATTCAATAAAAAGAAGTATGTATCTAAAACCACCACTAATGTGTTTCTTTTTTCAATTTTGGAGAAAATAGAGTACCTCAAAAGAGAATAGAACAATACCGTTCAGCAACTCTTTCAAAAAAAGGTGAATTATAGTCCTGACTGAAATTTTCATGAAACTCAAAGCAATGAAAAGTTCAGTTCCCGATTTCGGAGCATTTCAAAAAATCGAACAAGCTTGAAGAATACAATAGTTATTTGTACAACTAGTTATGAAAGTCATACTTTTTTCCATGAATTTGCAATTTGATTAACGAGGACGTAGCCCGAGTTAATCAAGCAAATGAGTGAAAAAAGAGACTTTCATAACGTGTTGTACGTTATTTTTTTGAATACTGTTGCAAGTTGAGAAATTTGACCTAAAAGGATTGATGAAAAATTAAAAAAAAGTTGGTATGCTTTGACAATCATTTCCAAGGAGATGGAATAGAATAAAATGATGAAAAAAAGTACTACTTTCATTACGATTTTTCGTTAAAAAAGTGCTACTTTCATTACGATATGTAATTGATTTTTTTTTCTACAGTAAGTCAGAGTCAAGGTGAAAACTTTTTGACCTTAAAGTTGTTTGGTACAGTGCGCCCAGAAATGTGGTAGCAACTTTTACACAAAGTGTCACAAGATGGCACTTTCAAAAAGCCAAATTTGTTCAATCTTGCAACATTCAATTTTTGAATTTTTTCAAAAGAATATGTGAATTAGGTTTTCCGAACAATTTTTACCCTCGATTTGTCCACTAAAATTTGTCGAGATGTTGCTCGAAGGGTTCAGTTATGCATTGAGCATAATGGTGGTCAATTTAAACATTTTCAATAAAATTTAAATTTGAATGTTTTACGTTTGACAATTCTTGACATTTATTTATCTCAATTTAGATAGCGGCGTTGCCATGCATAAAAAAGGTCTCTGTAAAAAAGTGTCATCTTGCGGGACCAATCGAAAAACTTGCTACCACATTTCTGGGCGCTCTGTATAATAGGCCATGGAAATCTTGCATTTAATTTGGTAGTAAAGCGGTCTGTTGAATTAGGTTATGTTTTTCTAAGTATGAGGTTATAAATAACGTCAATGTCCAGTGCATTGTTGTCAATTTTACTAGTTTGCACGAGAAGAATACTCAGACATCGCGGGAAATTCAGCAACATGTTATTGTTCGTCCAACGTTAAAAAAATAAATCAAGGCCTCCCATTATGCCAAAACAACGTCAACGGTGTTTAGTTTGGAAATTAAGCCTGCACTACACCATACATTGTACAAAAATTCTACAAGAATGCAGAGAGTGGCAGCTACAAGCGTAACTTAAGCTTCTGGGCAAAGAAAAATTTTTTTAAAAAGAGAAACTATAAAATGAAAATAAAAATAACTGAAATAATGTTACTGATAAAGTAATAAGATTATTTCAACTAGTACCGTTAAGTGTTTAAACATTCCAATGTTTCTTCGTAACGAGCGTTCAAAAAAAAACTGTATTCAGCGAACATGTGCAATATTTCTTGTATAAAAAGCAGATCTTTTTAAGCGTGTCTTCCCCGGTTTTTACATTAAATTAAAATAGCGAAGGTGAGATTATGTATAAGCCATGACAATTAAAAAGACGACTTGCGTTTATAAACAGAAAAAAGAACGCCCTACAATGTTTTTTGGACACTCGATAGAATGTCACCGAATACGGATTTTTATTTTCCTTTTATATGCGTCAACTCCCCACAAAAACTGAAATACGTATCGAGATGATTGTGCAGAATGTACATTTGAAATCACATTTGCAATTTATGAAAAAAACTGTTCAGTGTTTCATTACTTTTTATCATTTTTATCACACTTTCGAAAGTACAAATCAATTCAACGATTTAGAAGCGATGTCAAACTGTTCAATACAACCATAATTTAAAAAATAGAACAAACATATCTATAATAGTGACCATAAAGAAAGAAGAAAGCAAACAAAGCAAATGTTTTTGTTATACATATTTAAACGTAAAAAAGAGAATGAGGATTTTTATTCTCTGTTTAACAATGTATTGAACGGGGGAAATTTGGTAGTTCAATGACTTCGAGGTGGAGAAAACAAAGAGTTTGAAATTTTATATTGGTAAATTTGTGATATCTTGAAATATAAAAATTCGAATTTCAGAGGAGACCAGAGAGACCACGAAAAATTACATGAGGGTTGATTTAAAAAAACACCAACAAAATCTGACGCTTTGTTGTTATCTTTAACGCCATTATTTTATAACAGCAGAGTTTTTGGATTTTTTACTTTATTACATTTAAAAGCTGTAATTACCGGACGTTATAAACTAATGAGAAAGAAATGAATTACATATAATATGTATTTTTAGAAATAATTTGAGGTGGTTCACGTGTAACTACTTATTCTGGTTCAGGGTCAGACCGTCACCAAACGCCTATATCTTTGAAAATTTATTCACACTGTAAAAGATGAATAATTTTATCTATCCAGTACATTTGCATTTAACTTATCGGACCACATTACAATCTCAGAAACATTGTAAGGAAACAACGAAGAAAAGTTGCCCAAACACGATAATACCAAGATTCGCTCACCCCTGACAGAAATTTTAATTGTTTCCTCAAACTAAATGCAGAAAACTTCATGTTTACTCAACCAAATTACAGAAAATATACTTTCAACTTTCATTAAAACGTAACGAGGTACTTTTTATCAGTTTGTATGACAAGGGAGGAAAGTGTATCATTTTCTCCCGCCCAAGGGAAGGAAATTACACTTCCCCCAGAGGTATACGTATCGTTTTTCTACATTCTTATTTCCCAGAAAAAAAAACTTGCTCAAAATTAAACCATCAGAGTAAGCACATTTGCCGTTACCAAGGTTGCATTTTACAATGAATTTATTCTTTTTTAGGAATTTTTGAAGATATTCCATGTCCTACGATCAACATTAATAACATTTTAATAAATTATTATTGCAAATTACTCAAAATGTTGTTTTTTGACAAATTTTCCACACATGACAACCTGACGTTTTTTTTTTACTTCGTCTTTTTTTTGTCTTCTATAAGTTCTAGTCGACTGACTTTTTTGCAAAGTTGTAAAAATTTAAAACAACAACATCGATTAAAATTCCAAATGACAATAATTAAGTTGACCTTCTTTCCTTACAAAATACTATTGAGAACAACGTGCGATAAATTAAGTATGCACTTTCTTTTTTACATTTTCTCCATGATGGTCACATACCAAAAACTTTTTTATCCTTTTAACAAATACTTTCGTTTTCAAAAAATCCAAACTGAACTTCCAGAACATCTTCAACCGAGATTACCAACTAATCCGTTCCAATTTGAACTAAAATTAAAATATGAAACTCTCAACGTCCTTGAGAGTACTACCAAGTGTTTCCGTTTATCTATGTAAAAATATTTACACGAGGACATCGCAGATGTCAACTGTCATCACGTCAAGCCCCCAACTCCTTGTTCAAAACCCCAATTCGACCATCTGATGGGACAACTCCTTTTACAACTGAACCTCGCCCAACCGCCAAGCGGCCGGTTAATCGATCACACTTTTTGTGTTAGAACTGTTCTCTGCCGACACAAACCTTTCGCTCTCGTCGGCGGCGGCGGAAGCTTCGGCCAATTTGGCGGTGGCAGTGGCCAAGCGTTCTTCCGAACGCTCCAAGTCTTCCTCCAGGAGCTGGATGCGGCGGTTGAGGGCCGCAACTTCTGACTCGGCCTGCGGACAAAAAAGAAAAGTCAGTCAGTCGTGTGACGCACTCGCTTCGCAGATGTCGGTCGATTCATTCGCGACATCCGTTACCGGATTCGGTCCTCCGATGAATTTTTGCGGTAAATCAGTCACGAAACAATGTAAACAATGGCCGTTTGTTGCGCCAATGGTTCTCACAAAAAAAAAAAATCCAACAGGAAGGAAACGCACCGTCACATCCTCCGTTCCATTCGGAGGCAGAACCGACTCCACCCTAGGCGGACTCGGAGGGTTCCCGAATTAATCGATTGAACGAATGGAAAAAGAGTTCGACGACCGACCGTGTAAGGTGACTTCTATTTATTTTTTTCGTGTATGATAAAATCATCAGGTGTCCAAATCCTGTGGTCCACGTTTCGCTGTTTATGGAAACTTGGTCGATCAAAATCGACAAATTAATGACTCACTCGAACCGGGGGCTCTTTTCATGGTGATTGTTCAAAAAATAACGGAACGAGTCCATGAATTAATTATTCCATTTATTTTTTAACCCCCCATCCGTTTTTATCTCGACGTTTTAATTAACGGTGACGCTCACGCGCATTTTCCGGAGGAAACTTTCACACATTTGACCAGAATGTGCAGCATAATGAGAAAAAATCGGCATACTTAAACACCCACCAAACCAATTATTACACTACTCCGATTAAATGTGTAACAGGGACGCCCTAACCGGAACTAATAGCTTATGAATATTTGCACGGATAACAAAGTGAAAAAAGGGGTTCGAATGTGTTACGATGCTCACCAAAAAAATCCCCACCATGTGGAACAATTTATTCGTTGATTTGGCACAACTGAGAAAAGTTATCCAGTCAAAGAGAAGATTTTTGTGGTGGGAATTTCGAAATAAAAAGACTAGTCTGTGGGAAGAAGTGTGGGTGAAGATTACAATTGGAGTGGTGCACATAACTCACTCAAAAACGCAGATTGTGAATTCTTCTCTTAAAGTAGAAAAAAACACTTGCTCACACTTGGTGCGAGATCTTCAAAAAGTGAAGATGTTTCCGGTTGAAAATTAGACATAAAAAGACGACAGTTTTTTAGAAGACTGTGAAGATTGCAATTTGAGTCCACACTGCTCAACTCAGAAACACAGCTTCTGTGTTCTTTTCGAATATAAAAAAACCTGTCTACATTTGGTACGATATCTTCAGAAAGTGAAGATGTTTGCGGTTGAAATTTCGGCACGAAAAAATGACAGCTAGTGGGAAGAAGAGTGGGTGAAGATTGCAATTCGAGCGTGTGCAGTTTACTCAGAAACAGAGATTCTGTATTAATTTGTACATTCCTAACATCGCCGGATCCCTAATGCGGAAAAAATGGTTCAACTTAATTTTTCGGCACTGCCAAGCCTCAAAAAATCCAGATCTGTGCATCATCGAAAACGCGTGGAACACTAGACGAATGCAAAAACAACAAGTACGGTTGCACGAACAGGTTGTCCACCTAAATACATAAATAAATACAATTTCCATCACGGTACCAGTCTGAGAACATTTTTCCTTCATTGTAATTTTCTCGATTCGTCGCCAGATGCGGTCTCTGACCTGTACACCTGCATTTTAGCAAATTTTCCACGCCAGCCTATCGCCTCCGATATCTTTCATCTCCCGTTATCAGCAAGCCCCAATTTACACCTCGCAAACAAACATGAAAATATATTTTTTTGAAACGTATCAGTGAAAGCAAAATTAATACCACAGTCTGGATCGCCATGACGACAGTATCGCTATCGCCCGTGACAAACAATGTAATCTCCAATAATAAAAAAAATAATAATAAAACAAACGAATGTCGGCCGGTATCGATCGCCTACCGGATTTCTCGTCGCCGTTTCGATCCGGCTCTGGAAGACTCCGGCGTCGGCTCGACGTAAAGAAGTAAAAGAAAGTACACGTGGGAGTGGATCGATTGTTGAAAGATTTCTGCGATCGAATTCGATGACATAACTGCGCTTATCTAGATACTCGAAATGTATCTGATGTGTACGATTGGCTTCTCGGAACACTCGTGTAGGGTTGGTGGTCACGTCATCGCGGCGCAAAATCGATGGGGCCGAAACAACCATTTTCCGCCGGGGACGGCGGCCGCCGCCCGTCACCGAAAAACGCCAAAACGTGTCCGTTATGCTTACTTCCTCTCTCCGCATGCATTCCGCATGAAGTCGTTTGTTGTACTCTTCGCACTCGTCCTTGTAACGTTCCATCTCCTCCTTGGTCTGCCTCATTTTTTTCTTGAGCACGTCCAGGAGGGAGCCCTGCTGTATGTTCGTCGTCATTTCTGTTCGCGTTACGTTCGATTAATTTAACACACGAATTTCACACACCCGTTCGAAGAATACCACGCACCAAGACCGACGACTGGCAACTGGGCGAGCCGGCAAGATGGCGGCGAGAGCTCTTGCCAACCACCTGTCACTAAATACACTGAGTGAAGCTCGCCGATTCGAATCGGGAAACGGAAACTTATCGATTGTTTATTATGCGATTTACTATTTACTCACCGATTGGACTTTTCACACGATTCATTAAACGAACGGACCGGAAACGGGCGTGTTACAATCGGTTTTTTTTTCTGGTTGCGACATGTGCCGACATCAATCTACTAGTTGTAACGCACATGAACCGTGAAAAGCGCTGCCGATTGTACAAATAAGGCGATAGCATTCGATCAATGATGTAAAGTAGCCATAAATCGACCGGTGAACGTCGCTCGCTGCCACTTCCATTTTTCAGTTGGCAATTCTGCACCGGAGCTATCGACCAATCACGAGGGGATGATATCGCGCGGCTATTCAAAAAACATGGCGTCACCAGTGACATCGAGTGACATTTTCATTTTAATTATTACGTGGGCACGTCCACGCAACTGCTTTTTAATCGTCGAGATTATCGAGTTTACATTTCATTTTTTGGCGAAATTGTTGTTATCGCAATTAAGTTTATCTTTGTACATTACTCGAATAAAGAGTTTTTAGAAGTATTAAGTCATATCGTAAAAACAGACAATTTTAATCAGTGGAATGGGCGCCGTCATGGAAAAGGTGCGTCCGGTGTGACTCACCCTTAACGTATTTAAATAAATATTCCTGTTATGGCAGCAACAAGAGTGAAATTGTTTGTTTATTATATGCGCAACACCATATTTCGAAAGAAGCAAATGAAGACCACAAAAGTAACATGCACTAGAATTGCAGTGACGTCACTTTCGGTTAAAAACAATCTGGAATGTAATGGAAAATCTGGAACACAATTTATCTGATTGTTTCCGAGGATTCTTTTATAATTCTTAAATCATTTCTTTCATGTTTATCCTCAAACAATTGAAAACTATTACATTCATGTTAACAGACAGTACCTAAAGTGACATTTTTTTAATAAACAATTGTCAAGTGTCAAAATTAAATTAAAAAAACCAACTGTACCATCCTAAAATGTGCGCATATGGACCAGCTGTATAACAATTTTACCCTAAATCGTAGATGAAGTTATGTTTACTTCACTTCCCGGACTTTTCTTCCGGGAGAAATCTTTTTCAAATTTGAAATATAATTGATTTCATATAAATGTTCATCAAGTGAGCTGTGCATGTGTAAAAGCACCTTTAATTTAGTTACATTACAAAAGTCACATTTTTGAAGGTCATGTCCAATAAATCGTTACTTGGTAAAAATACAAAGGCAAAAACAAATAAGAATTACTTTAATTTAATCAGTAAAAAGGCGTAACATTGCTTTTGAAAGCAGCAATGTTAAAATGGACAACAAAACTGAAAAGTCACTGAAAAATTAGTCAAATCGAGTTCGCGCAGAGCAAGCAACTTTGAAAGTCAAAATCACCAGCTTTAGCTTTAATACCAACAGAAAATCAGATTTTCATAGCTTGCTTAGATGCACATTTACATGAAATTGAGTATAAACTCTCGTTCATCAAGGCGCACGGAATGACTCAGTGTGACCAATCGTATTATCATAAAAATCACTGTTTGGCTCATACCAACATGACAACGTTTTGACAATTGTTTATAACAAAAACTCAACGTCAAAAATCTAGATTCTTTTAAAACAATTAGTGACCCCCTGACCTTAATTCTTTAAGGCAGTGAACCACTGAACCTTGACGCTCCATTTGGTGAATTATCGCAAGTCACCAAAAATCTTGTTTATTTTTATTATTTCATCTGGTGGGAATTTAATAATAGAACAGAAATTTTTGTTTTTCTGCAGCAGCTTGCCAGTGCAGCTGTCGTAACAAGCGAACATAAATTCCAGTGTATTTATCTTCCCATCCTATAAAGAATGCAGCTAATTGCAGCAAGTCAAACAAAATTACCACATAAATATCAATTGATATTTTTCTCCCCCAAAGCAAAACGTTTTTATTTAATTTTTCCGGAACGATCTACTGTGAAGATTCCTAAAGATATTTTGCTTCCTGGATAGGTCATCGGTTGAAGTCTCCTCGACGTAGACAATTTTCTAGCTGCACGATCATTAACTTTGATTGCAGCAATAAGAAAATGGGATTATATATTTAATTTTTCCCAAAAGAATCCACTGTACGAATAAATCTCTTTTTGTCTTCTGCTTTCCCTCTACTGAGCGAAAGCTACCAAATCCGAGCGAACAAGTCCCTGCGGCTCATTTCAAGCGCAAATTGTCCCTTGTCTCGCTTTTAAAGTCATCAACAACACAACTCAGGCCTCACCATTGGACGATTTTGTCGCCAGGAAACATTTTTTTCTTGACTGCTATCTCGCCTGAACTCGATCTAAATTGACTCTGATAAGGAACATCAACAATGGAATCACTTTATCGCATCGGTTTACTTTTGCAGGGCACGTGTTTAATAAAGCCGACATGAACGTGACTTAAATTCGTGATTGAATTAAAAAAACGTTGCCCTTTCGTCAAATTAATCGGAGAAAGCTAATGGGCGACAATTTCAGATCGCTTTTTCGGTGACAAGTGGTGATTATCCGAGCACGCCTCTATTTATTTGTAAACGTCTGCCGCCCACTTCCGACTCGACCACCCGTGAAGACAATGCTTTATGTTCCATTGTTGGTTAATCTGGTTGATTTTTCCAATTGGAGTAATCAGAGTGTCGTCTTCTGACGGGCAAGCAGTCAACTGCGAACCGAAGTGTTAATTGAGCACGTTCTCTTCCAATTACCATGCTAATGTACCACGGGATGGTTTAATTGCGGTTAGTGACTCCTCGGCCCGAATGAGTATGAAAATGTGCGGCGTCACGATTGGTAAACAATTTGGGCGCATTTTCCTCTTGATCAGGTGTTGGGGTCGCGCTTCGACGCAAAAACCTACCCTCTTTAATTGTGTGTTCATGATGTTGTGCAGCTCGTTCCTGATGATGGAGAACTTGATGAGGGTGTCCGAGCTGAAGATGGAACTGGCGAAAGCTAGTCCGGGGTAGTCGGCGCAGCGGCGTCCTCTCCTCCTGGTCTCCCTCTCGGCGACGACTTCGGCCCGCTCCGAGGTGCACCTCAACCGGGACAGCTCCTCGATCTCGGGGTCCTCCACTTCTTCCTGGTCGCTCTGGCTGGAGCCTTCCGCGGCGGGTCGGTACACCAGCGACATGTCCTCCTGGTCCTGGCGCTTCTCCAAGGACGCTCCGTCCTTCGGCTTACGTATCAGCGAGTTACGTTCATCTTTGAGACTTTTGTTGCTAATCTCTACTTCGTCATCACAATTGGTCAAATCTATCACTTCGGTGGTATCACAGGGGGCTTGACTCTTCGAGGCACTTTGCATCACATTTTGTTGTTGTTGTTGTTGTTGTTTCGTTGCAACATTTGCAACACTGTAAGGGCTCAGTGGCGGGTTGGTGGGGGGTTGGTCTAGGGCGGCCCTCCTTCTATTGCTGTCATTGCGAGGATGGTGTTGATGGCCCCTCTTCCTCGGATTGCCCGGGCCGGCCCTTTGAGACATCGTCACTTCGACGGACACACTAAACGGTCACATTTTAACGCAGCCATTTTGGTTGCACTTGGACTACTGAATCGGGAGCGAAAGCGACCGACGGTGGCGCCACACTCGAAACAACTCGCATAGGCAACCAACAATACACCGATTTCGATCAAATTCTCCTTCGATTCGCCAATCAATTCGAAAGATGCACAGTTTCCGGTCGAAAGTGTGACATCATGGCGGCCGTCGTGACGTCACGGGATGCGACGCATATGGCGCAGCCATATTTGGAAACAGATCAGGTTCCAGAATCGGCTATTTTTAACACAGCCGGGGGGTCAGCGACGGAAAGTTTTCAGCGACTGAAACTGTTCTCTAGTTCTCTCTTCCACGAACTAACTCGCCCCTCGATTTTACCGACTCAAATCCCATTGATTTCACATCGACCAATCAGAACGACCCCGTTTTTTACCAGTCGCATCAATTACACCGAATTCAGGACGACATTCTGTCGTTTCCTTTTTTACAAATCAGGAAGTCTGTTCTTTTTTTAACTTTTCCAACCAATCAAAACGCGGGGGAACATGTTCTAACAATACGCTTATTCCAAGAATGTAGCGGTACACGTTGACTCATACACCAGCGACTTATCAGACTTTTTTCCCAACATGGTTAAGGAGAAAGTGGTTTTTCATTTAAAACAAACCAAACATGAATCACTACAATAAATTCGCCTCGTTGCTGCCACACAATTTTCAAAGTACTTAATTTTATTCTAATTAAATTTAATCCAGTAATTAAAGATTTAATTGGGACACGCCGCATGTGAAACAACCACATAGTCACGGTGGGGGTGGCAAACTAATACCTCTAGGGTACGGTAGCGATCCACCCCTGATCTACAATATTCAACAGCATTTCAACCGGGCACCAACGTTTTATTTTCAACCTTGACGAAAACGCTTCTGGCGCCGCATCAAAATTACATCAGAAAATGTTGGCAAAGAAAACTTGAGAACCATTGACTTTCAGTTACATAAACCACCCGCAAGAAGATAAATCAAATGAGACTTACGGTCTGGAGGGCCTTCTCCTTCTCTTCCAGTTTGCCGTTGACTTGGGTGAGCTGTTCCTGGGTCTGGTCGAGTTCATTCTCAATGGTCTGGATCTTCTTCTGGAGAGTGCGGGCCTCCTCTTCGAGCTACAGTAACTCGTCAGAAATCAGTCTTTCCTGTATCTCTTTTACGTACTTTTTCTCCGCGAAGGTTGGCGTCTTTGGCTTGCTGTTCGTTCTGGATGGCACGGTCCAAAGCGTTATCCTTCTCAAGCTTCATCGCTTGCATCTTCTTCTTGATCGCGTCCATGGCGGCGGCTGTTTGTTATCTTACGCGCTGGACAAATCAAAAGAATCAGAACGTTGGAAAGTGCGAGCGAGTGCTGATTATGGTCTACCGAGTCTCATGGTCGAGCAATTATTGACTTTGGGTCAAGTCCATATTGCCATATGGTAAAGTGACTCAACTTTTACTTATGTGGGGTGACCCATCGGTCTTTTTTTTTTCGAAATAAAAATTTCAATCGGCGATTGTCTTCGCCGGTTGAAACGTTTCGTGAGTCAACAATCGAAGAAAAATTCAGTCACCAGCGATAAGCAGCGACTCATGTTTTGATTCACACAGGTGATCGGCATGTCCGAGTGTTTAAAAATGTCACAGCGGATATTTGTTTTGTTCGATTATGCGTGACTTGGATAAGGCTGTCAAGAATTAATTGTAATTGTCTTCGTGACAACACCATTGCTGACAATAGCCGCAATGTTATTACGTACCAAAATAAACGTAAACATGTTCATATTGAGCAATTCTGCAAGCCAGTCGGACAAAAATAAAATTATCTTTTGCCTGAAAAATAGCTCAGATGAGGCAAACCACTGACCCGATTTTGTCAATCGACTCAATGGTCTGTACAACAAACGTCGACCTTGTGTTACATGCCCAAATATGGTGAAAATTCGCGCTGAAACCAAAACTGTAAATCACAGCTTGCGTAATGTTTCAGAGATTGAAAAACCGCCAGAAAATCGAATTGTTGAATTAATTTGACGGCGATCGGGACTGCTCGTTGTTTCTATTTTTTTGTGTGTGTAGATGTGCGGTGCATGTAATGTGAAGTTTCTGTGATGATTTTTTACTTACCGGAGTTAAACAAGGAGTTCTCTGTACCGGCAGACACGACACGAGGTATCAGAGCGACTAACGAAGCAACTACGGAGGTGCTATCAGTTTACGTGGTCTCCTTACCGGGTGAGGCCCCACCACCTCCAAGAATAGCCCTGCTCTGCCACACCATCTTGCTAAAATCAGACTGTAGGGAAACATCCAGGGGACTTCAAACTGTTTGGCCCCGACGGATTACAATTTTTCTTCTTGCACAAGCGAGAAATTCAAAACCAAAAATTTTGGTACATAAATAAATTTTTGTTAAGAAAAAAAAAGATTTTTAAAAATATTTACTGGAAATGTTGCGGCTAAATCTTCAAAATTCCTCATCAAATTTTTGATTAAGACTCAACACAAGAACAATTGTGTTTGTTTAAAATTAAAATAAAAACAGAAATCTAAAAGTAATTATTTTTCAATTAAGTATTAAAAGAATTTCGTTTCTATCTTAATCTCGTGTAAACTTCCTGTGTCAAGTATTTCGTATTTGAAATCTTGAATTCTGTTTGAGGTCATTCCACTCCAGCGTAGGAGTTCAGTTTTCAGAGAGTTCTTTTATGGTAAAAGAGTACTTTTTGGAAAATCACGTAAAAGTTGAAGTCACTCGGAATGATTAATTTCATTCCAATTATCTCCCACGTGTTTCTTTAATTATATTAAAGGTAAATTTTTGAAATTTTGGAAATTAAAATTAAATGACTAATAGACGTAGAATTTTGTCTGGAAAATGTCTTAAGGATAGTCTAGTACCGCCAGTTTTGCAATTTTCTTATTCTGGGTATAGGGAAGTAACCAACCTTCATTATTATTGCTAAACATAAAACTACTGTCAATGAAGAATTCTTTATTTTGACATCTCTTATTGTTTTTGACGTTGTTGTAAAGAATTGGATGTTCATTTAAATTTCTCCTCAAAGTTGGCGTTGAAACACAAACAACGCAAAAAGTGAGGTTAGATTTAAACAGGTGATCCGTGATCTGTAATTCATGGTGCGTTCACAAGCACAAGCACCCGATCCCGATATAAAGTTGTTTTGTTATCAAAATGAAACCATGTGATGAAACACAATTATTTTTAACAAGAATGCTGTTATATTAGTTTATTACATATCTTAAGACTATTACAATAATCTCTTAAGGCAACAGTCCACTAATGTAAACGGTTCCATCTTTCCACGTGACAACGTCAGATGACACATTGCAAGAATAACCAATCAGAAACTGGTCCGATTGGTTATTACCATTTTAGTTTGTCGTGATCTCTCTGAACAGATTATCTTTTTTTAGTCCTAAATAACGTTTCAAGAAAGATAAGCTCGGGGGCACAAAATAAAATTAAAAACAAAAGTGTATGCTCATGACGGTAGTTGATTTGAATAAATACGATGTGTTTGAGTGTAATTATGTTTTTTCAGAACGGATGTATGATGTATCAAAAGCGTAGACTTTCAGGATGACCCAAAACAAATCATGTGCCACCTACGCTTGAATTTTCTGCTAAGCAATTAGTAAAAAAAAGAGGAAACTACTAAAAACCTACTTAAAAAATGACATTGCACATAATATCACTCGCCAACTGTAAGTTAAAATAGTCAGATTGAAGCAAACACAAATAAAGTTTGCTTCGGTTGCGAAATTGTGGCAGTTATTTTAGTATACTGGGTGAAACATGTTAGGTCGGTGTACATATTTAGAATCAAGAAATTTTTCATTAACATGTCCCAAATAATTTATAAATAAATCTGATTTGGTAATTGATAATGAAGACAATAAAAACAACTCATGTTGGAATTTTTCCTGGCTTGAAAATACATAAAACAATTTCGAAACATTTTCTTTTTTTTTCTTGTACGTGAAGAGTTGATATGAAGACAGCAAAAGACATTTTAAATTTTTATAATTCGTGAAACATAAGACTAAAAAACTTAATTCGTTGACATTAAAAACTGTCTTATGTACGAGGGTGGTTCATTATTAATTGCGCCAGACAGAAATGAAAGTTAAAAAAATTCAAGCAATTTTTTCTTTCCCATCGAACATCTTTTTTAAATGTGGTCAAACAGGCCATGGTTTTCTCTCTCTTTGACAAACGCAGGTTGTCGTTTTGGTTGGTATGCTTTGACATTTCCATCAAATACATAACCTCACTTAGATACTTAATTATATTATAAATTAATCAAATCAATAATTAAACCACCATTAAAAACCATCTTGTGTCACTAAGAAAAACTCTTGAAAACGAAGTTTAAAAAAATCACACTACTGTTTGATCGCCGAATGAATGACGTTTTACATCTGAGGTTTAACAGCGACACCATACGCTACTTGACATCAATTATTTCTGAACGCTCGTTACATGAATTGAATGTAAAAATAGCAGAAGCATTATTTTCAATATTTACTTAGGTCGAACAATTTTATGCCTCGACTAAGACACTAATATACATATTAATTGCACTGATGCTGAAGTGCTATGATGTTTTATAAAAAATATACAGGGTGTAACGGAAATAAGTGCATTAATTTTAACTGGTAATAGAACTCATTAAAAGGAACAACTTTTCTCTCTGCCATTTTGGCGAAAAACGTTGCGTAGGAAAGATTTTCCTAAAACCGTTCATATTTCCAAAACTAAGCTACCTAAAAACGTGAAACAACCAGATTCTTACGAAGTGGATTTTTTGCTATACGGGTAGATTTGTTTGAATTTCGATTTCGGCGTTAAAACACATTTTCTGGATGAAAATGGACGTTTTTTTCATATTAGCGCTGATCTCAATTAGCCACTGCAGTATTTAGTGGCGTAGGGCTATTTTAGTGAAAAATCTCTCCAATTTTTTTTTTGGAATTAAACACGTTTTTCAGCAAAATGGTAGATAGAAAAGTTGTTCCTTTCGACGAGTTCTACTACCAGTGAAAATTAATGCACCTATTTCTGTTACACCCTGTATTTCATCGAGCACAATCCTCGAATCCTCCAGAAAATGAATACTACAAAGGCTCTCTTTTAAATTTGGTATTAAACAATAATGTCTGAATTAGATCTTATCCGTTTTTCAAAAAAAGACTAAGTTCATTGGAGAATCCATTGCCTAAATCTTAAATACACAAAAGGTACCATTCTTTGATAAATAATATTTTCATTGTTACTCACGGTTGATTAATTACGTTTCTTGTAAGTATACGTTAGTGATTTTTTATCTACAAATAATGTATGACCTTGGCCATTCCTCAGGGATCAAATAGAATTGAATTTCTATTTGTTTTACTGTTTGACAATGACTTAAAATTATTTAATTCTCTTAAATGTTCTCTTCAAAAAGACGTTAACCTTGGTAGACGATATGTCCATTAATCACACTATATGTCATCTAACTCTTCAGTACCACACTACAATCTACATGGCCACTGGTAAATGTAGTTTATGTAGCTCCAGATCTAGAAATGTGTCTTTACTGTAGGTTTATCATGACCATCATACCATCACGAATCTAAAACCAACAAGATACACAAATATGTGTAAAACGATCGATTCGTGATTTGAAAGTTCTTAACGTACAGCTCTCCAGTTAGTTGCATTTTAACTATTGTTGCATTAGTTATTCTTCGTACTGCAACGCTCACACTCATTGGTCAGGAAGAGTGCAAAAGAAATGTTAAAATATGCTGCCTCTGTATTTTTCATTAAACATAAACCATTTTTATTTATTATCGGCACTACTAATTTTTCCATTGTAATTATCTTTCTTTGTCGTTGAGGTGTGGATTCTCTCATGGGCTGTGACCTTGGAAATATCTGCGAGAAGGCGGAGCGATAAACCAGTGAAAAATCTGTAAATTAAAGCTGAAAACGTCAACTACTTTAGATGCAAATAGGCGAGACGAGACGATGTTTTCCGGTCGATTTATAGCGCCTACTTGAGACCGATATTCGTCGTTTGCGCAGATATGACTCATAGCCCATGAGAAAATCCGAAACCTCTACAAAACACTTGTTTTTAATGGTTTTTGACGTTAATAAGTCAATCGATTAACGTGTGGAATCAATCGTACCGATCAAAAAAAGTGCAAAAGTAACAGTAACAGATTGTTTAAATCAATCACAATGAGATATTTGGTACAAATTTGGTCTTTTAACATTTTTGATAAAAATATCCTGATAATAATAATCGAGTACATCAAGTGCTCAAGATTTGCTTCATTTCGGAAAAAATGATTCTCTACTTTAGTTCCTCATTCTGCATCGTTAACCTCATCAAGATACCCCACTTCCGCAAATTGTGACTAAATTTATTATGGACCCCATTACACCCAAGAAACGAATTTGAGCCGAGATTGCGTAGCAAATACAAATTGCGTCTCCGCCGTCAGCAAGCAATTCTACTTCACCAAATACATACATTACTAAAAATAACCGTAAGCTCGAACGTTTTTTCAATGTTAAACGCGTCCTTGCCCAAGACATTAGCATTTATTCCATATCGGTCCAGTCTTTAAGTGCCACCACATTTGTCGGTCGGTATTGTCTTCGGGAACTGTCAAACTCCCGCTAATGATTTTTCACGTGGTGAAGGTGTCACCGGCGAAAATTCACGTCGGTGCGGATATAAAAATGGGGTGAAAATATCGAGAAGCTTCACATTTGCGTTGGTGTTACAATGGATGGCTTAGTCACATATCGGTCACTAGGTCGCTTTATATACGGACCAATGTCGACACTTTCGCTTTTTATTGAGCTCGATTAGGCAGACGTTGCTCTTTCGATCGGCGCCTCGATCAAGTTGATGTCGTTACCGGAGGATTCATATCCGGAGAAATCTAATTAGATTTTCGATTGGATCCATGCATATAATGAACAGCAGGGGGCGGTGGCACAACAGACCGTCGCTCCTTTGATTTATTTTTTAAATGTTATCGGTTGAATTACAAGA
This sequence comes from Tenebrio molitor, assembly GCF_963966145.1. Taxonomy (NCBI): domain Eukaryota; kingdom Metazoa; phylum Arthropoda; class Insecta; order Coleoptera; family Tenebrionidae; genus Tenebrio; species Tenebrio molitor. The sequence continues at coordinate 4,335,432 of NC_091053.1, forward strand.
GGTCAGGTGAAAGAAGAAATTATGCTTTTACTGGTTTATTGTCAAGTATTATTAACATATTAACCACTAAGATTAATCATAATTTTTTTAAAATCGCAGAAATCAATAGATTTTCTATGTATCGGGCGTTGGGAAAGCAATTGTTGTGCTTTTTTAAAGTGTAAATGGACAGTTGTATTATAGAATGTTGACAGATTATAAAATGTATAAACAAAAATGTTTCTGTTTTTTTTTGCAATTTTTCACATTAAAAATAGAATAACTAACGATTCTTATTCTCGAAGCACATATCTAAGGACACCATTTGCTGAAAACAAACATGTTCAATCATGTGCGATCAAACATAAACAAATGTCATTCGTACCAAACGGCGGGAAATTCAAACTTCACACTGTCCTAGCCCAGGTTTTCAGCAGTGTCGTCATTTGGAGGTAAATTGAAGATAATTTACCCGTTTGTACTAGAATATTATGATACGAGTCTAATAGGAATCAGTTTGTAGCACGCACGGATCTAGGGCACGACAAGCTTGCGAGGAGTGACATGAAGGAGCAGGTGCTACAAATTGTCTTACAAATGAGACATCATACATTGTTTTTTCTACTGAAAAATCGCAGTTTTACAATTTGGGGAATTTTATCGTAGTTGGTGACACAATTGTGACAGTGGAACATTTGGAAGTTCAATTTGAAACTATTGTTATACAGAGTGATCAACAAGAAAACAAATCAAGAGTGCCACCTCATTATTTGTTTTATCGAAATGTCTCTCAACTTAATCGTACAAATAAAGTCCGTGTTCTTTTTAGAATCAATTGTCAGTGTCAAAATACAGAAAAAGACCAAACTGTATATTAAAAATTATTGACATTTGGTCCAGTTCTATCTCAGTTTCACCCTAGATTTCCCCTAGATCATTATTGAGGTTATGTTGCAAATGTTTGTGAATTTGAGACACGTGTTTAATTTAAATTGTCAAATGTGACATTCGGTGACAATTTCAAAAGTTAATGTTCCAAACGTGATTTATAAAATTCACTATTTTGAATTTCCTGCCAACCTGACAACACTTTGACAATTATTGATTATAAAAAAACGGACTTTATACTATTCACAGTCGTTTTATTGGTTGCCTACCTCTCGAAAAATCAATTAAAATTAATTAATTATTAATGATTAATGCTTTAACTTCATTGGTAAAACTGATTTTACCACTTATTCTGGAATAATTGTTGCTCACGATTATAGGAAACGTCCCTAAACTTTGCCGAAATCGAAAAATTTTTTTCAAGGTTAATATCAATACCGTTGCTTTTAAACTGACGTTTGTTTGATATTTAATATTTTACCAAAAAATCTACTTACCAGTGGCGTCGCGTTTGGCAATAAAGCTAGTAAATTACCCATTCTTACGTTGTTGCTTATGTTGCTCTTGTTAAAATGCACAATTATAATTGCAACGTCTAAAATTCATTAGGTATGATTTATTATTATAAAGTAGCGTTTGAAACCACAAATTGTCTACGCCCATGCATTGAACGCTTATTTGCACAGGATTCCGCTACGACGTGACCGATAATTTGCATCGCCTGCTCTGATTTGTTTTCTTTTTTATCATTTTGTATCGTTTGTTTGGCGTGATTTGGCGTTTGGCATTTGATGTTTGACACTGAAAGTTACCAACCTTGAAAAGGTAAATTGTACTGGTTTGTTACAGCACTCAGATCAGCCAGCTTTGTTATACACGCAAAATAGAAAAATATTTTTTGGTTGTTTCCGTCGTCTGTCAAATTTTATTTTTTAACTAATCACGAATTAAAAGACATCATTATATCATTTTGGTCATTTTGTTTAAAAAATTGTAGCTTTACGAATCGAACGTCAAACGTAGTGGTGCGTTCTGTCACATTATTTTGCATTGAATGCTCCTCCTTTTGCAAAATAAATAACAGAACGTGCCTGTTTTATTTGCTTCAGGAAACAATCTATTCAAATACCACGCGACCTTCTCATTTTCTCCAAATAAATTTTTGTTTTAACACACGCAAACTTTGCTAATTTAAACAAAAAACTGTATAAAATAAAAATGTATCGATTAAACAATAAGGTCTAGACTACTATCCTTGATAATAATTGTTACATTTTAAACGCGAAATTTAATAATTCGGCGAGTGAATTTTGATTCGTAGTAATTCTAGTAGGATTTTTGTGATTTTTTGTCATTAGGACAAGAAATAAAATTTTTAAAACGAATCTAACCGTTTGTAAATATTTTTCTAATTATAGAATCCCATTTTAAAGGTAAATTTACAAATTGGACAAAATTTTAATTCTTAGTAGTTTTGGATTTTCTTATGGGTTATGAGTCATATCTGCGCAAACGACGAATATCGGTCTCAAGTATGCGCTACAAACCGACCGGAAAACATCGTCATTCGTTAAGTTAGTGTCTTTTTTCTCTCGTCGATTTGCATGTAAAGTAATCGACGTTTTCAGTTTTCATTTACATATTTTTCACTAGTCACAGCCCATAAGAGAATCCAACACCTCTAAAATATTTTTTTTTAGGTACTTTAGGCCACCCCTTATACAGTAAAATCTGGTTCTGTTTGTGTATTGTTTCCTAGAATCAAATGGATTAACTTTTTATGTTAATTTTGTCCTCTTTAAAATGAGGCATCAAGGTTTCACTGCAATAGAAAAAAAATAGCGAATACTGGACCAATTTTGAAGATCATGTAGACAGTCAAAGAAGTAAGAAAAAAATCTTTAAAGTTTCCAGAAAGTCCCCAGAACTGCCTCCTTTTTGTTTTTCTACTGTTTTTTCATGCAGCTTTGCAGCTAACTGTTTCTTGACATAAATATTTAATTTGTTTTGCCAAATGGTCCTTTGAACGTTCGCTGTAAACTGATTTCAACCACTTTGCAAAGGGATGTGGTATGTATACAATTGTCCGAATGACCTTGAATTGCAAAACGAAACTTCATAAGAAAACACATGAGATTTTGGGCTAGAATCGTTAATTTTGTATTTTCTAGTTTGAAATAAACACAAGCTAGAAGTCTTGACCAACAGCTTTACTCTTCTTCTTTTATCTAACATGCAATGTAAGCCACCCTGAAGGAATTCCTTTTCCAACATTAGTGTAGCAAAAGCATTTGGTGTAAATTTCCACAGCTTCACTTCATCAATCCAAAAATATTTCTTCGATTCTAGTGATTTATTAGATTTTATTGTTCCCAAAGCTTTGTCTGCGTCTTCTAGACTGACGAAATCAGTCTTGAAAGAGTGACAGCTCTATGGTTATCAAATGCCAAAGTGTTAAACTCAAGGGTTCAAAGAAGAACAATTGTGGCAACAAATGTTTCAAAACGTTCACCAGATCTAGTTCACTGGGATTGCCATTTGTTCCCAAAAGAAAACCACACCTTCTTGATACTCATCTTTTGAAAATTTTATTTTTGTTCCAGAACGTAAAACCAAAAAAATTACTTCCTGGTCTTTACAAACTCACTCAAATTTGAGTCTTTTAAAAATAAGACGCTTTACAGAATTTCAGTTGCTGAAGAAACATGAAGCAGTATTTTCAGTGAAGTATTTAGAGTTTCATTATTGCTGGACTTGTTCCCAAATTGCATCACTTTTATTTCTTCACTTCGCAAGAAGTGCCACCAACTTCTTTGTGAAAATCGTCTTGTGACATTTTCGGTACCGCTGGGCGTAAGTATCCCGTCTACTGAGTACGTAGCGGTGGGGGATTAGGGGAAGTCTAAGAATTAGAAAGAGGGGGTCGCGTGGGAGACGCCACCGTCGACATCGTTGCCGTCGCGATGCTTGTAGCTCCTAGGACAGCGTCAGCCTCTGAACGCCTTCAGGCTCACTACAGGTAGGTGACAAGTGTTGTGTTTGCGTGAAGCTAACCCCCAAAGAACGACACACTAACCCCCTAACCACCCCCGAGCCTGACAAAAACCCAACCGGCTTATTACCCTCAGCCGCACCACCAAAACAAATAAAATTGTCAAAAATGATGAAAAAATCACGAACGATGAATGGAGCAGTCTTCGGGAGAAAAGAAATTATTTTTGTAAATCGGGAGTTATGTGGGTCGGGAATGTGGTGTATTTTTGTACGTGTGTGGTGCGTTCATTTCGCATGGGTGTTATAACACCTCCAGAACATACGCGTGCGAGTGTGACATAAACTCTCTCATTCTGGCTAAACTAGGAGCGGGCTATTTATAGAATCCGGGTTCAATTCCAACGGGATATTCGGAATTTATACAAACACTCGATTTTGCATACTGAATTAAAATATGATACAGACCCAGGATTTATTTATTCGATTAAATTTTAATTAGACTGCGTCATCGATAATTCCCCAATCCGCTCCCATAAATAAAGACAAAATTAGCACAGGAGAGCCAACAGCTCGATGCACTAAACCAGATGGACCAACACATTTTTCCTTTCAACAACAGATGAATCAGAACTTTTTTGAGATTTTTTTGATTTAGTCTGGAATGACTGATAATTAAATCAAGTTAAAAAAATAACTGCACTAAGTTAGTTCTTCATTTGTAAAATTTATGATCTACCATTTTTTAACCATTTGTAGATAATAAATTAACCAAGAATTTTTTTTTTGTTGCTCGCAAAATGGTAACGATAACACCAAGTAACTATTTCCCTTCATTTCCATTGTTTGCTTAATCTAAAAAAGTAATAACAGTAATAATAATAATAGAATATAAATGACACAAAGATTAGGCAAGAGTGTTGACTTCTGGCATCTGCAAGTTTTTCAAGAAATCTAAAAATATCTCGTTTTGATCTAATTTCTGGAATTCCAGTTGTTCTTCATGTTTCTATTTTTAAATGAAAATATGGTTGATGTTTTTTCTTGTTTCAGCAGTCTCACTTGTTTCTTGTTCTTGTGTAAGCGTAAGACCAAAAAGCCGCCGCCATGGACGCGATCAAGAAGAAGATGCAAGCGATGAAGCTTGAGAAGGACAATGCTCAAGACAAGGCCGATGCGATGGAGGGCCAGGCCAAAGACGCGAACCTCCGCGTGGAAAAGCTCAACGAAGAGTTGAGAGATCTGCAGAAGAAACTGGCTCAAGTAGAGGGTGACTTCTCCTCCACCAAGAACAACCTGGAACAAGCCAACAAGGATCTGGAAGAGAAGGAAAAGACGCTGACCAACGTAATTCTTGCAGTCGTTGTATTAGGTAGTTGTGACGTCGGAATCTCTTTTGCAGGCTGAGTCTGAAATGGCCGCTCTTAACCGCAAAGTCCAACTGATTGAGGAAGATTTGGAACGTTCGGAGGAGCGTCTGACCACGGCTACCACCAAACTGGCTGAAGCCTCCCAAGCAGCTGACGAGAGCTTCCGGTGAGTCGTCATGGTGTGTAGAGTGGTAGATGAAAGATTTGTTGCAGTATGTGCAAAGTATTGGAAAATCGCTCGCAACAGGATGAGGAACGCATGGACCAACTGACCAACCAGCTGAAAGAAGCGCGTCTGTTGGCTGAAGACGCCGACAACAAATCGGACGAAGTGTCCCGCAAGCTGGCCTTCGTTGAAGACGAGCTCGAAGTGGCCGAGGACCGCGTCAAAGGTGGCGACGCCAAGATCATGGAGTTGGAGGAAGAGCTGAAAGTCGTCGGCAACTCCCTCAAATCTCTGGAAGTGTCGGAAGAGAAGGCCAACCAGAGAGTCGAGGAGTTCAAGAAGCAACTCAAGACCCTCACCGTCAAGCTAAAGGAAGCCGAGGCTCGCGCCGAGTACGCCGAGAAGACCGTCAAGAAGCTCCAGAAGGAAGTCGACAGGCTTGAAGGTACCGCGACCGCCGGATGAGACAGTCGGAGTTGGTGTTTCCGGCCTGGCATAACAGTTCTTTGGCTTTTGCAGATTTCGTGCTTCGCGAAAAAGCTAAATACCACAACATTGTCACCGACATCGACAAGACCTTTGTCGAGATGTCCTCCCTCAGCTCGCAAAAATAACTCACACTCTTCCTGTTTTTAGTTTTAGTACCCTAGTTTAGCAACTCCCACACGCTTCATAAATAACACTCCTGACGCTTGAATGCTGCTTGTTGTGCCCGAGGTAGGCTTGCCGCTTTGCCGTATTTCGAATTCGCCTAGTTTTTCCTATTTTTACACTATTGTTGTTATTTTAGACGAGCTCGGCATCAACAAGGACAGATACAAGTCGCTCGCCGACGAAATGGACTCCACTTTCGCCGAGTTGGCCGGCTATTAAAGCCCCTACCAGATCTTTACGTCATAGGAATGGAGTTTTGGGGGGCTGGTCTTCAACATCACTCCCACAGCCCATCGGTCTCTACATTTGCTACATATACCATGTTTTCCGGTGGATTTATACTTTAACATCTTTCTTTTACATTGTTGTTCGGTTGATAGTATACCTTAAGCTGCTACATGTTCGCATTAGGAACCTATGATTATGTAAATTATGAAATAAAATGTATTATATTATTATAAAATTCACATCTGCCGTGGGCGCTCAGCCACAAAGTTTCCTTTCAAAACCCACCCCCACGCCCTCGTCCCACATTAAAAATACCACCAACGGCCGGAATTGTATCAGCACAAAATGTATGCACAAAATGTTTAGAAAATAAGCAGCATTTCTATGCACATGTGCACTATTTTTGGGATATTTGAAACAAGTATCGTTGGTCCAAAGCATTCTCTCTACGTTAAAAACACTTCACATAATAACATTTTATTTCGTAAACTGTACATAAATACCTATACTCACATTCATATTAGAAATAGATTCAATAATTTCAAGTGGTAATAAAACTGGCCAAGCACAACCAATAAGTTTAGTAACTTTTTGAAGAAAAATTGTTCTGAAGCGTTATAAAAATCATCGAAAAATGTCCAGAAATTAACTTACCCGTGCCCATGGAAGCATTATTGTGTCTAATAAATAGTAGATTATATCATTAAGAGTAGAAGTGAATCTTTTTGTAGATTGAAGACCGAAACGAAGTCGAGGTCGGCAACTGGGCGAAGCACAAAAAGACTCACTTCTACTCTTCCGGCTGTGGACACTACTCCTAGGAAGTATTTTCGACCGCTTGAAGATAAAAGAATGAACCCACAAAAAATGAACGTACGAGGGCGACTAGAAAAGAAATCTACCTACCCATGAAAGAAACAATTGAAACGCACGAGTATTATTTGTCAAATAGTGCCATGTATTCTGACCTTAGTTGCAAAAGTTGAGTTAAACAATTAACTCACAATTACCACAAGTAATTAGTTTCCATTTTATAAAGTGCATTGAGAGTAAAAATGAGTAAGTTAACATTGGAGGATTGCAGGTTGCAAATTTCCGAAAGTCATTTGGAAACTTTAGCCAACGATTGTCATTTTTTGGCACAAATTGTGACAGGCGACGAGACTTGGGTGCACCACTGGGATCCTGAGACAAAATCAGAATGAAAGCAGTCAGTTCATAAAGGGTCCCCACCCGCAAAAAGGCACCTGACGCAACCCTCTGCCAGAAAATTGATGGCAACCGTTTTTTGAGACGTGAGGGGCATCCTTGTCATTGAATATATGCCAAAAGGGACCTCAATAAATGCAAATGTCTATGCCAATACGTTGGAGTAGCTTCGTAAAGCAATTGACCAGAAAAGACCTGATTTTTTTAATCGAGAAGTGTTTCTACTGCATGACAATGCCACCGTGCATAAATTAGGCCAATTGTGGAAGAATGCAGCTTTTTGGAGATGGACCATTCCCCCTGCAGTCCGGACTTAGCTCCGTCTGACTTTTACCTCTTCAGGTTACTAAAGAAAAACCTCCGAGGGCGCCGTTTTCACTCTGATGATGACCTTAAAGCAACCATCGACGACTTTTTTGAGAGTCAAGTTGAAAGATTTTTTTATAAGGGTTTAGGTTCATTGGAGGAGGAATGGAGCAAGTGCACCGGTGTAGGGGTGGATTATATTAAAAAATTCAATGATCAAAAAAATCGTACGTCTTTTGTTTCATAGCTAGGTAGATTTCTTTTCTAGTTGCCCTCGTACCTAATTTCTGTCAAAATGGCGCCTCCGAGAGTTGCCAACTGCGACTGGATTTAGTGTTATCTAAAATTCCCCATCAATAACCTAGCAACTGAAAAGTTACTAGGGAGTGGTCACAATCAAAAGGAATGGATTATAAGTAAAAGTGAAAACGTGTTGATTCGTTTACTAGGTACTCGTATTTACACACTTTATTACGAAACCAAATAATAGTAATTATACACCAAGGTAGAGAAGACATTTTTTTAAGCCGAGGGGTGTAAAAATTAATTTTTTTGTCTGAAAAATTTTTTCCATATTTTTTTCGTGTACATTTAAACATCCTCGATAGGATAGTAAGTAGTTAGTACGCCATTTTTGGGACACCTGTATTTTATGAACGCAAACGAATGCAAAAAACTTGCACTTTTTTTGAGAGACGTTAAAAAAAATAATTTTAAATTCTTGATAGCTCCAAATAAAAAATAGTCCAACGGTTCTTACAATAAATGTTCAAAATGTCCACCACCATTGTTGATACAAGATTTAGCACGTTTTTGAATTGTTGCAGGTATTTGTCCAAGTGCTATTATTTGATTATTTCTAATCGTTACAAGATCCTTCATGTAACCCAACAGAAAGAAATCACAAGGATTCAGATCCGGCGACCTGGCGGGCCATTAGGTCTTACGGGTCTTATCAACTATTCAGGAAATGTATTGTTCAACTGTTGAGGATCTGGTGGAATGGAAGATGGCTGGAAGTCTTAAATTTTGTGGAAAAAAAGTGTTTTTTGTTGATTTCTTTATTTCCACTGCCCTTGTTATTTACACTATTTACACTGACTATTTACACTTGTGTGATGAGAAGGTTGATGATGATCGATCGATGATTCTTCCTTTCTTTTTTGATGTATTTTATGATAGGTAGGTCGATAATGGAATCCTTTTTACCGACCTCGTCTCACGAGGCGGCGCCATTTGAAATTAGCGGGAATTTCAAATATTAACCACATTCGCACTATTCGTAAATCATGCATGGAGCTCCATCATGCAAATACCAAATATTAACGCGGTGGTAAAATATGAGGGCCTAGTAGTTGCCCCTGGATAACTCCTGCCCAAATATTGAAAGAAAATAGTTGTTGAAAAATGTGTTTTCTAATGGCATGGGGATGTTCTTCGGCCCAGATATGAGTGTTATGCGCCTTCTCGAGTGAATCCTGCCTCATCCATGTACATCATATTATTTAGAAAAATTGGTTGAGTGTTGTCTTGTGCTAAATTCCCGTCTACGTGGTAAATCACGTAGATATCAAGCTATCGAAAATAAAAAAAATCGAGATGGGCATGATTACCTAATACACTTCAGTTGGCAGCACGTAAAAATTTAATTCAAATGTCATCAGATGTCATTAATTACAATAGTAACTGTCATTCGGGACTTTCAAAGCACTTACCAAAAACTTGCCTTGATTATTTTGTTTTTCCATACCTGAAAAACAACGTGTTCAAAAACAGGCCTGGCACAATTCCCGAATTAATGCAAGTAATTACTGATAACTGCAATTTAATTGATGTCCCGACTTTGCGAAGGTCATTTGAAAACATGAAGCGAAGAGAGTAGCATTATGTTTGGAAGCTGAAGGCAGACATTTCGAAAATTTATTCTAGTTCGTAAATACGATTGGAGCTCTTCATGATTCTTTTACAACCGACAGGTCACACATAATGCACACTTTTACGAAAATCAAGATTTCCACGTTCTAGAAATCACTAACCTAACTTTTAAGACTGACTTTTGATAATCGAAATTTTGTGAAGTCTTATGATGACGTGCAAGTCTTCTAGATCTGGTCTTGGATTTTCTCTTGGGCTATGAATCATATCTGCGCAAACGACGAATATCGGTCTCAAGTAGGCGCTACAAACCGACCGGAAAACATCGTCTCGTCTCGCCTATTTGCAAGTAAAGTAGTTGACGTTTTCAGTTTTCATTTGCACATTTTTCACTGGTTTATCGCTCCGCCTTCGCGCAGATATTTCCAAGGTCATAGCCCATAAGAAATTCCGAGACGTTCTACCTGTTTCTGATACACCCTGTATACATTTAATTAAATTAATAATTACAATATTGGTATTATAACTAGTGACTAGACGCTTTTTCAAAATGTTTAACTAAAAAATTGTATCTTTTATCTTTTAAAGTCTTACAAATTCGTAATTAGGCAGAATAAACGCTGGTTCGACACTCAATGAAGTTTTTCTTTTAAACCTGACACTTTCTTATGGCATGACTAGCTTCATCAGTCTTCACCAAAGTTCAATATTAGTTCTTGTAGAAGAATAAAATGCTTGGGATAAAAAATTACGATATTGAGCCATTATGAATTCATGGGTTACTGGTTCCAGTGATAGAGGACCATTGAGCACCTTTTCTTTATAATTACTAGATAATGCACTGATGTTTGACAACAAATTTTTTATTTCCTCTACCACTTTTTTAAATCATAATAAGGTCACGAGAATTACATTGGAGTAAAATATTTTCAACTGGTGTCCTGTGTTGTTCCATCTGAGAGCATTAGTAATTTTTTTCGGTTGGCACTATTTCCTGAAGAAAAAACTTCATTAAGGATTCGTTCACAAATCGTAAACTTACAGCATTGTCGGATTTTCCTAATTGCTTATAAATTATTATATAAGATTTGCTGAGACCTGAATTACATAAAACACTAATTAGCAACTTTGCAATACATCTGTCACAAGAATTGGTAGTTTCTTTGACTAAAAAATAAATATAATTAACAATTTGTCTGATGTTGTTTTTTGCGTTTTTGTGTCGACCATGAATTATTTATTTTGAAAATCCTTTGTCTTTGAGATTTGGTAAAAAGCATTTAAGTTCTGTTCTTTGCCATGTTTTCAATTATATACCATTTCCGTTTTTGAGATTCAAGGTTAACTTAATTTTTTTAAGTAATTATTTAAATAGCATGTGTGATCCTATCCTGTATTTAAACTATAAAAAAATTGTAAACAAATTCAGCTTAAAAAAAATTAAAACATTAGTTGACTTTGAAAAGGTTGTCACTAGTGTCGCCTCTGTGCCACTCCCAACTAATGTTAACGTTCTAAGTAAAATTGTCAAGTTTAAAAGAAAGTTAATTAGAAATTCAAATGATAAAATAAATTTATAACAGATGCCCAAAGTGCTCTCCGCTAACTTCTTAGCCATAACGAATAGCCTGGACAAAGTTTTGCTTGTTGACTTAAACTCGATTTTTTGCATGACCCCACAAGTAAAAATCAGGCGGAATCAAATCCGGTAACCTAGCTGGCATTAAATTATTTTTAGAAAACTTCTCAGTTTCATTCAGAACTGAATAATTTTGATCTTACCTATACTTTATTATCGAGCCTAATACGCCAAATATGGCAAAATTTAAATTGCAAATATCTGCAGAATATACAGGGTGTATTAAAAATGGCGCATAATATTTATGTCACGCGAATCTACGTTGAATGGCAAACAAAAAATTCTAATGTGAATTTGCTCTTTGACGAATAATTTTCAAATTATTAGTATTATGAAAAATGACATTAATGACAATCTTTGTTATTTTCTGACTTTACTCAAGTTGCAATAACTTCAAAATTTATGCACAGCATTTTTCAAAATGAAATTACAAATAAACCAATAATCCAAATGGTACGTGTTATTGATACTATTTCTCCATTACAGTCGTACCAAATTCCAAGTTTGACTGTTAATAACTCAATGAGCTGCGGGTTAACAGTAATTTGGTACTAGAGATATTTGCTTGTATTTCAACATAGAATCTTGTGATGTAAAAATGCTGTGCAATTTTAAAACACCCTGTATAACACTTAATTGTAGTTATACCAATCAGTTGCGAATGAATTCATACTGGAAGATTTAGTTGTTACATAAATAATACCCGATATGCAAATTTCATAGCTCCGAACCCTAATTACCACACTCAAACAAATTAATGGTAGAAGAAAATCCGACAAAGAGGAAAAGAGAAAATTCGTTATTTCAATTCGCGTAAAGAATTCTCTAGTTTCAAACTGGTTTTTTGTTTTCTTTTTTGCTTGCTTCAATCTCAGATCCAGACTTGAATGATGGATGGAAATCGAGTTCTGTGCATCAATTTCGTAAAAGTTTTTGTCCTTCCAGGTGCGAAAAAATAAACAAGTTCAATTAGGTGAGCCGTCACAACGCACATCTCGATAGGACAGCACCCCCACAATTATGTGACGTCATTAGCCGTCGCGGCGCTTGCGTTACAGTTTGTATTGATTCCGGATCGTCGGTGTCCATGACTAAGGCGAAATTCCCAACATTTGGTATCGGTACGATCGGTATTAAAATTTCAATCGGAGTGGAAAACCGCGATTTATCCGAGCAGTGAGGGTGCAGACCCGCTGACAACACTGTCACACTTATTTTTTCTTCTCGTGTACGATAAAAGTGCGTCATGGTGGAAGAAGAACCGCAGATTAAGGCCATCGAAGGTGGTGAGTACCAAAAACAATGTCTTCGTTGTCTTCAGAGTCGCCTTCGCAACTCTGTGTCTTGTCTTCTTCAGTGACCTCGCCTACCATCATCGGACTATGTCTGGGGGGCGCAGTTTTTGTCCTCTGCATGGCAGCGCTGACTTGTTTTTGCTACCGACAAAGAAGAAGTCACAATGCTAAACGCCACGGTCCGGATCAACCTTTGGCATTTCACACCCATCGCAGACCCACAGCTGTCAAAAGTCCAGCTGGGGCCACTACGCACTACTTGAAGAAGAGTCCCAGTCCTACTGGACCCTCGAAAACTCCACCGGGAGTAAGTCTATCGGAATAAATCGCTTGCAGAAACTGAGTTGAGTGTTTTTTGAAGATGTCGGCCCCGCACACTCCTAGTCCAACAGGTAGTTCTTCTGGTAGCATGGCAGGGCCTTTGGAAAGTGGGGTCTCTAACGGGAGCGACAAGATGGAACACGCCCCGACCATGAAAGATGTCTATTCTGCAGAAAACGAAGTGCATACTCCTACCAAGGAGGAGATGGAGACCAACGAGAAGAATCTCCAGCAGAGTGCAGCGTATCTTGGACAGCTCGTCTTCAAGCTCAGGTTTGACCCCTTGAACTTTACCTCTGGTCAATCGACAAACCATATACCTTTCCACTTCTACTGTCCATACCGGTCCATCTATATACTTCTACTTTGCAGATATAAGCACGACAAGAACGCCCTGATCGTCTCGGTGGTCCGTTGCGGCGACCTCCCCGCCAAAGACCCCAACCTAGGCTCCAGCGACCCCTACGTCAAACTTCAACTCCTTCCTGACAAGCAACACAAAGTCAAGACTCGAGTCCTCCGCAAGACCCGCAATCCAGTCTACGACGAAGACTTCACCTTCTACGGCATCAACTTCAACCAGCTTCCCAACATCACCCTCCACTTCGTCGTCCTCAGTTTCGATCGTTACAGCCGCGACGACATCATCGGCGAAGTCTTCTGCGCTCTCAACACTGTTGACATCACCCAAATCGAAAACCAACAGATGGCTCTACAACGCGAGATTCAACCGCGCAGTCTCAAAGTGAGTCCTCGAGCTTGAGTCTTCCACCCTTCACATCTCGCGCTTTCAGATTCGTTCCCAAGGTCGCGGCGAGCTCTTGGTCTCTCTCTGTTGGCAACCAGCCGCCAACCGCCTCACCGTGGTGGTCCTCAAGGCCAGAAACCTCCCCAAAATGGACGTGACAGGACTGGCCGACCCCTACGTCAAAATCTACTTGCTCTACAACGGCCAGCGCATCGCCAAGAAGAAGACCCACGTGAAGAAGCGAACGCTCAGTCCCGTCTTCAACGAGAGCTTCGTTTTCGACATCCCGGCAGGAGGCGAAGGTCTGGAGTCCGTCAGTTTGGAGTTCTTGCTCCTGGATTGGGACAGAGTGACCAAGAACGAGGTAAATCTGATAGAGTGGAGTAGCGACGCTGCTGCATCCCCCTCTCTCTGCTTTCAGGTGATTGGTCGGCTGGAGATGGGCGGGGCCAAGTGCACCGGCACGGCGCTGCACCATTGGAAGGAGGTGTGCAATTCGGCTCGCAGGCAGATAGCTGATTGGCACAAACTTAGAGAATAAGTCGACTGTTGGAGCGAAGCTGCGGACTGATAGTTTTGTTTACGAGAATTTTAGAAAAACCATAGTAGACGTACGGCTGGTCCGCAAGTCGCTCTCGCTTGAGAGCTTCCGGACCAGCCCCTAGATATATTTGTGTATTTGTAACATTGCAACAAATCTTGTAGGCTTTCCTTTGTTCTGCAAAACATACCTGTTAGGTTTTGTGTAAATATGAAGAAATAAGTGTTTCTACTAGGTAGGTTTCGAGCAGTACAGGTGGATCAACATTTTCTTTGGCAAATTATTAGATTTTATGCGAGAAGAGTAAGCAATCGGGCAGGGTCGCGCTTAACAAGACTAAATAACATTGAAATTAGCTTTGTTACAAAAGGGTTTGTGATATAGATTTAAGCTATGATACAAGTACCAAGAAAATTGTAATCTAAATGTATAATAATTATGCACTCTAGGGCAAGTTGCACGCTACTTGCAAAGTAAGATGAAGATGATGTCCAGTTCCTAATTTTCGATTATTGGAAGATATCCTAAACTGGAACGTTTGATATTGTTTGATATTAGATGGATTTCTTTTAAATACATTTGCTGATTTTGCCTCTACTCACTGAATTGGGTCTATTCTTAGTGTCTCTTCTATGGTATTCAACAACGAATCTGTACGCACATTCTTTCTGGAACAGAAAATGTCAAAAATCTGCAAATGTATTCAAGCACCACACAAGAGTAGATCTAGTCTGATGATAATAATTCTACTTAATACTGTGTAAATTTCCGCATTATATACTTATCTAGAACATAGTGAAGTTAGGTACATTAGCATGGAACTAATTTCTGCATTCGAGTACTCACAGCTGGATTATTATGTATTCCCCCAATACACAGCTTGTCAAAAACGTCATTGCTGTTGAGATGATTTATTTTTTAATACAATTTTGTTACAAGCAGTGCGCACACTGTATATACTAATCACCTGAATTATTGATTTCAATTTTGTACTACGTTGAACCGCTTCAGATATTTATGAATGACCTTGGACTACTGCGCATCTACATTTTGTTCTAAAAATTATAAATGTATATAATTAAATAAATGTTTCAATGGTTTTTAAACAATTTTTTATTCCAATGTTCACCGGTACCACAACATTTAAAATTTTTGGAAATGTGATTTTTTGAATGTTCATGACGTCACTGTAGTCTTATGAAACATTTGAACCAAGTGCTCCAAGCGAGAGATTTGAAAAAGCTTTGTAACGTTGGAAAAACGATTTGTTGCTTCTTGTGGTCAACCCTAGTGTTCCTAAAAGTGGCGACTTTCTTCACAATTTTTTGAGAAGATCTAGTTGTAGTGAGTCTCAAAGCACTCACTTCACTTTGCACCAATCAGTTAAGGACTGACTCCCATTTTTGAAAATTTGTAGAAAACGTAGAACCTCCACGAATGTTGTCAAAGTTATTTTTATCTCAGGAACTCTCAGAACTGTTTCCATTGTTGAGCACACATCACAATTTTCCTCTCGAAGCGATTTAACACGTGCTCGGTTGATTTACAATGTTTAGTCACCCGTTTGATAATAATAGATAATTTCACTCAAGTTTCGTTTTTTAATTACCGACAAAATTAGATAATAAGAACGAGCCTTGACAATAATTTTTCTGGAGTGTCCTTATCTCTGACGTTGATAAGTTTCATGTTTCCTAATGTCAAACAATCAGTGTTACGTGTTTTATGAAATCGTCTCGTGTTCCGTCAAAAATGCGCAAAAGTTCGTGAAAAAATTCTTTGGGCGGTTATTCATTGCGGACTTTAATCGCGGGGTTTAGGCGAGGCTTAAGATGGATTTGAGTCGATGTGAATAAGGTAGAACAACAAACAAAATACCTAATAAAGATGTGAGTGGAGACAACAGAAAATGTCAGATAAGGACGAGGTGCCCCACAAGCAAAATGACGAAGTGGAGAAAGTGGAGGTGGTGGAGAGTGAGGAAAAGGAAGTGATAAGTGAGGGGAATTGCATGGAAATTGACGGGGAAGTTGTGCAGTTGAGGGACAAGAAGGAAGAACGGGAGGACAAGGGGAAGAAACGGAGGAGTTTGCGGAGCTCCATCAGGGAAAGTTTCAGGAATAACGTGTGGAAGAGGTCTTCGGTGAGGAGGGTGAAGAGCTACGAGCCACAGAAAGGTCAGTTGGTCAAAGAGTAGAGCGATAGATTGAAGAAAACGAAAGATTAGCAAAAATGAAGAATGAAGAAGTGGAAACTTGTTTGGTCAACACGATTTATTATTTTTCTAAGAAGAAGCAAACTGAGACATTTTTGCTTCTGAAGATGCTAAGATGGACAAATCCAGCTAAACAAAACTTTTCTTTCAGAGCGTCCCAGAATCAAACCAAAAAGATCCAAAACAGTGAAATTCTTCTTATCGACGGTTCCAAGATCTGTCTTCAACCCTTTAGTTGTCAAATTGTAAGTACAAGTGGTCTTGAGAATAAAAAATAAAAACCCAAAATGTTTCGGTCATTTGGTAAAGCAACAGAGTGAGAGTTTTTGATTTTTTCCAAACACTCTGTATGCGATTTTTGGATAATCTCACGTGCTCAAGGGCAACCTGCAGAGGATCACTCCTTGACGACGCATACGGACCAAAACTGCTGTGTTTTCGTCCTGATCAATAATTATGAGCCGACGCAATCTCAGCGACCAGTGGCGTTCGTCACGTCTTCATTCCGACAGATCATTTCGCTCACTAATCGTCCAAGAAACCATCCCAATCTCTGGATGGATTATCTAATCGGCCGGTGCAATCGTTGCACTCCGATAACCCCGATGCACAAATGCGATAATTGCACTTTTTGCAAATAAATAATCTGAGTTATGCGTGCTTGGCGGCGACTTTCTCCACAGAGACAGTTTATTAGAGGGGAAAGGAGTCGATTTCCGGTTTTTTGTGCATGATCGAATCAATCGTTTTGGCATCGTTGGAATTATTTATAAAATCCGGCGCCGACACTGGCTGGCACACGAAAGTCCGGGTTCGGCTCCGGGAGCCGGATAGCATCGTAACACACGCAACCTTACTCTTGTTAACGGTGCTTCAGCATGCATTCCGGCAAAACCTCAAAAAATAACACCCCGTTCCATTGATAAAACAACCCCCTGATAACTCTTCCACCCCGAATCGTTAGTGATGTTGTGGCGGTCGGTCGTTCCACAGTGATATCGCAAATGACTCTAGAATAAATCTGCACAAATCTCAAAAGCACACCTAGTGGTTTACTCTTAGTTTAAAAAGCTCAAAGGTAAGCTTCCGATTGGTCCAGTAGTGTAAATAAATAAAACGAAGCGGTTGTTTGTCAAGTTTAAATTGTTGTTACACACCATAATTCTGATTGTTTCACGTGGCAACTTGCCACTAGAGCTTTCACGAATTAATTGCTGCCGCCACAAAGCGGATGCAGAGCTTTGTACCCGGAAACCGGAAAATAATCAACAATCATTTGAACCAGTTGTTTCAGAGCGCGCTCTTGACTTTAACCTTGATTACTGACCCTGTCAATAGGTTTAACATGGGCGTATCCTTACCCTTAAGGACCAAATTTGCAGTTGCCAAGCACGAAGCTTCTCAAAAAACTTCACGGAAGCTCTTTAACACTTGGGTTTTGCGCGCAAAAAATCAAAAATAAAAACAGGAAATATTTTTGTTTTGAAACGACGAATCAAAACAGTCGATCAAAAAAATAACCAATTGAATTTTTTTGTTGTTATAAATAATCCGGCTCTGTTGGTTCAGTTATCAGCACAGCAGTGATAAAAAAATTACAAAGATCAATCAATCAGTCAGTTAATCAAACGATCAACCTGATGATTAATGTGTACATTTTTAAAATTGTTTTATTTGCTTGGTGCAGAGCTGTGTCATGCTTTTTAAGCGCTCTGCTAAGCTCAGGGAGTGATGATCGGTTCCGCCGGATGTGACTTCCACTTGCATTGCTCTAGTCTCGGTGAGGCCACGAAAACAATCAAAGCGAGCTGTGTACACAAAGTTGGTAATAAAAACGACCACGCCGTTCTCCTCCCAAAAAGTGCTTATTTACATTTTCGGTATAAAACGTTCGTTTGATCTGTTCGTTTTGGACGAGTCGTAAACCTTGAATATTGTTGGGATTCAAAATGCGCCGATTATCCAATTATAAAGAACATGCGCTATTCACCGCCTATCAGTGTCCCTTGAACCAGACAACTTTGAATGTAGTACCAAGTGTATAAATAACTTAGTCTTTCGTTAATCTATTCACAACTCGGTCATGTTGATTGTCGTTTCGGAATCGGAATAAAGACGGCAGATTCCCGCAGAGAGGAAAAAACTGATAAAGTGTAACGTTCGAAGTCCACCATTGTGAAAGCCTCCAAGTACAAAACTCTATCTATTTATATTCGGGCGAGCATATTGGTACTCTTAAAAGTGTTAAATCGCCGGCGATGGTTATCGAGTCGAGGGATATGAGTTCTTGTAGTAACGCTTGCGATGATAACTTTGAAGGGTAAGAAGGGTCGGTGTGGTTAATGAGCGCGGCGTGTTGAGGTTATATTAATATCGTAGTGTTGAGGAATGTTGTGGTCCAAAAAATAAGTTTTGATTGTTTTGGATTTTACAGTCAGAATAAATTAAATTTGTTTTGATTTTTTGCGATTTATTTCTTTTGCACCATGTAAATTAGAACACCTGTGTAGCACTGGTAGTACTGTTATTGACAGAAACTTCTTCATTATCTGTTTACTCTCCATTTAATATGGTGTCAGATTAGATTTAACATTTGTTTGTCAAAGCACTTTACTTATAGTGCAGTCATTTTAGAGAACTAAAGACAAAAACTAAAACTAGTACTCTTGGTACTAAAAGTCCTCCACGATTAAGGTAGTGCTATGACCGGTATTTTGGAACATGCCGACCAATTTTCTGTTTTCACGTATTGCTCTTAAACCGTTACAGATAACACATTTATTACAGTTACAGTACCAACAGGTACTGAGATACAAGTATTTTAATATTTACATGGAGTGGTAACAAGAAAAAGACTCAAAAACCAGATGAATAACGAATCGGTTCACAAGTTCTTACATCATGTACAGTGACGGCCACGGAATTTCCTAGATCAATGTCATTTCACTGGCAAAAGTTGTGAAAGGGTCTTTAGTAATAGTAACCTCACTTTTAACATTTGACATGCCTGTCAATTTGTATTTGTCTCCATTTTTGCACGATGTAACCGATGGTACTTTTTGGAAACCCCAGTATTTCCGAAATACGCCCATAAGTTACCATTTTGGAAAAGAGTTATTATTTTAACTTTATTAAGTTAGAAATTGGAGGAATTCTGACAATTTTGACAGATTAGAAAACAAGTTTCAAAATTCAATTCAAAACATCATAATAGCAATAGCATAACCAAATTGGTTACTTTTCTGTTAACTAATTCTATATTTGTTGGCTACCAGTTGTTAAGAATTAATAAATAACAAAATAAATAACGGGTGACTATTAAAATTTTCACTTGGAGTTGGCTTTGAACGAGTTTTTATTTTTGCTGTTACTTTAGACACACGCAAGAACGAACGACAAATGTCAGTCAGTACAATTGAAACATAACCTATAATGTTAATTATAATGTCAAACTTGTCAGTGTCTAAGGTGCAACGTAAAACAAAGAATGATCCATAGCCAACCCTAAGTGTAAATTTTAATAGTCACCCGTTATAATACAGCGTGATCAACAATGACTGAGTCTGTTGGCAATGAAACAATTCAAAGTACTGGTGATTTTTGTCTAGTAATTGGCAGTGACCACGCACTGACCGAATTTTTTAACTTGAGATGACATTAAAAACATTCTTGGTTATGCAGGTTATGTTTATACTATTACAAAAATGAACCTTCGTTGGTAAATTTTAAATTTGCCAAATTTCATTGTAACCAACAGACTCAGTCATTCTTGATCACTCCGTACAAGTAATATCTATTCACTTTGATTGTGACCACAACGAAAAACATAGTAGGCGCTATTTAGCTGTGTGCTGCATACGTTTTACACTAAATATTTGTGTGGTGTGAACATGATGTGAAAATGTCAGAACTTGACCATAGTAGTAAAGCAATGATTTTAATATATTTATCAATATTAATAACGGAAATCAATATTTGAAGTAGGAGAAAATAAAAACGTCTGTCTGATTCTGTGATCACGTCTGTTGAAAAGTGGGGTTATATCCAGGTACAGATTATCTTCGAAATCACCTCATGCAATTCTCGTTCTCGATATTAATGAAGAACGAAGGAAATGGTCATTTGGCAATAAGACAAACGCGAAAAATGCCTGGGGATTACTAAAAGTAATCAGAACTTTCAATTAGCATTGATTAATACAAATATTTTCAGATAAAAACTAATAAGACAGAAAGTACAAAAAATGATTTACAGGGGATGAAAAGGCAGAAGGTATCAAACTACAACACTTACTAGCCAAAATGTACAACAAAAAAGCACAAATAGAGTTAACTTTATTGGTGATGTTCGTCTTTGTGAGTTGTTTTCCCGTTAGCTTCAATAAATGTCTCGAAACAAGTCAATATTAACCGTTTGGTCCCAACTTTGAGAAGACGACGTGGCATTTTCTTTTTGAATTCTAAAATTTTGTACCAAAACCCAATTTTATAGATATGCGCACAGTGTACGTCAAAAAACGTTTGCGCAAGTCGTTCTCCCTTCTGTCTTCTGTGAGCGTGACGTTTCTGTCAAAATGGCGCCTCCGAGAGTTGCCAACTGCGACTGGATTTAGTGTTAGCTAAAATTCCCCATCAATAACCTAGCAACTGAAATGTTACTAGAGAGTGGTCACAATCAAAATGAATAGATTATAGCACTTTATGCTCTCTTACTATCGCGGCCAAAATACTTTGGTCGTCACTTTTTGACACTTCAAATGTAAATCAAGTATTAATGTCAGTATACATGACAATTTCAAATTATTCTTGTCAAAAATATGGCACCTTCAGTTTTTGATAAATATAGAATCGTCTTACTTGCTTCTGAAGGTTGTCTAAACCGCGACTATGTTGATCTTTTGCTTTTGAACCCTGCCCCCGCAGCTGGGATTTACCCCACCCGTATGACACTGATGGATTAAAATAATTTTGACAACAGTAAAAAATAAGGTTAAACATCCTAAAGCTTGCTTTATAATTGAATATCATTTATGTCACATTGACGACCAAAGTATTTTGGCCGCGATAGTACAATACTATAGTCCTTCTTTTTTCTAAACAATTGTCGGTGTAATTAAAAATTACCTCAAAGGCCAGGCTGTACCACCCTAAAACCTTTCGTTTCGGAACACCTGTATCGTAAAATCTCCTTAGATCAAGTTTGAGGTTACATATGTCAATAATTTTCAAAAGTCAGAAAAGTTTCAGGTTTAAGCCAATATTGTACCAAAAGACAAGAAATAAAGTAGGGCAAGCGCCTGGACATCAAAATGGCTGACATACAATTGACATTTTAAGTTGCCAACCTAATAACCGTCAAATGACTATAGTGGCTTATACCAACATGACAATACTTTGACAATTGTTTTAAAGAAAAAATGAACTGTAGTACTGATAAAATATCGATTTGGATAGTAGTACTTCTGGAGCAGGTTGAAGCTCTGTACTAATGGGTTTTGAGTAGTGATGCAACGGTTACGGTTACTGTAACGGTTAACCCACGGTTTTTGATGAGTATACGATTAACCGTAACCGTATATTTCCCACGGTTTTTGAATACTGATTTTTTCTATTTTTTTTTGATTATTCATGTTTACAATATATTTCGTTCTCAGTTCTCTATTCATTGTTTATTGTTTTGTTTGTTTGTTACATAAATTTTGATTTTTAAATTTTTAATATTTTAATATTTTTTAATTCACTTAGTTTCTTTATGTTTTTGTTTTAGTTTTACAGAATTTATTATTTTATGATTTTTATGTTTACAGAATGTATTTGTTTTATTTTATTTTGAAGATTAAAGGTTATTTTTCGTTTATTAATTTTTTTTCAGATAACCGTAACCAAATTCGTAACCGTAGAGATAACCGTAACCGTAACCATAAAAGTCGGAACCGTTGCTCACTAGTTTTGAGGTACCGTTGGTGGTACTCTCCAAATGAGTAGGTACCAACAAAGAATACAGTGAGGTGTCTGTCTGTCTTGACAGAGTTCCTCACACCAGTATCTCCTTCTAGAGGAAAAATTGCTTTGGTTTTTCCTTTTTTATAAAGTGTCTGGTGTCGAGGTTATAACACATCTTGACATAGCATTTCCAGTCATTACTACTAAGCTGCTAAAATTAAAATGTACATGTCTCAACATATGTTTTGTATATCGGGTGTTTTTTTGAATTCACTTCAACAGTTGGCGTTGAAGAGTTGATTGTGAACGCACCACTCGCCAGTCTGCAGAGTAAAAACCGTAGAGGTAAAAACACTAACAACACAAAAAGTGAGGTTAGCTTTAAACAGCTGATCCGTGATCTTTAATTCGTGGTGCGTTCACAATCGACTCTTCAACGCCTACTTTGGGGTGAAATTTAAAATAACACACGATACATACACCTTCTACACATCAAAATGTATGTTTTTATGCCCCAAAAGTCTTCTCCAAACGTAAAATGTGTTGTCTGCAACGGTTTAAAAGTAATAAGCAAAAAATTGTCAGAGGCTAATCTTAGGGGACTTTTGGGAGGCACAGTACTGTAATATGCCAAGTTCTTTGCCTGTAATATGTTTTTCTTTCTACTTGCACTGCTTTTAGCAAAATCAAAAGAGAAAAAAAAATCTCTGACATATGGTGCTTGGAAACAAACAAAAATTTTAGTTTTTGGAACTTTTTTTGTTACTTCCTGTTCTTCTCAATCGCCATGTGCTGTTGCTTTACCAGTTCTAATATTCTGATTTCCATTTCGCGTTCTATTTTCGGTGTATTATTTATAGAATTTTATTTTATCATTATCTGTTAAGTGGTAGTCTATCAATTACACTTGATACATTATCTGATATTATGCTGACCAAATACTTACACTTTTTAAACCACGTAAAAAGATAGTCGACAACATTAGCTACAATAACAGCATCATCTACAAATCAAAGAACATTAAGTCATTTGATTTGATTTCAAATCTCTTTCCACTACATCTCTTTCAACATACTTTTCAAATAGTCTTGAAGGCAAACAGCAACCCTGCTTTAAACCATCCATTACATATTTTAAACCCATTTCATGAAGAGTATCTTTTCATTTATTCATTTTTATAACTGTTAAACACGCATTTTACATTCTTCACAGTTCACACTTAGACCTTCCTCATTTCTTTAAGACTTGGAAAAAAGAGAGAAAAGAGAGTTGCTGTTGTAGACCTTCTCTAGGTTCTCTCAACTTTTTCTTCGTTACTCCACCAACTGGATTAGATCTATATCCTGCATACTGTTTTTTATCTTTTCTGCAATATTCTACTTCTCTATGCTGATGCTGATTCCTCAGTAACTATCGCAAGATATTTCTTGTAAATTCCTGTTTTCGGAAACATTTTCTTTATTTATCATCCACTTGTTATTCAGACACACTCTCGACTACTTCTAGAAAATGAAAATGCACCATTTCTTCTACCTTCTAATTATCAATTAACTTAATCTTTTTTTCTGCACCTACTAAAATCTCTTTAACCTAAATTGATATCAATCTAATCATTCTTTCACAGTTACATTTTCTTATATGCTTCTATTTAGCTCTCTGGAGCCTCCATCTGTCGCTACAGAACCCTTTGACGAAACAAAATAAATTACCAGATCAGCTCGATTAAATTTCTGCTTTGACCAAGATTTTTATATATCACTAATAAGATCCCAAAAGGTAAAGTGATAACGAAACAAACAAAATCGATAATAAAAACGTTTTAGATGTGGATTGTCAAACTCTAGGTCGCTTAAAACTTATGATTTAACTGTACGTTAGTGAGGAATCTGTCATAAAAAAAGCGCGCCTAGTTACTTGTCCTGGTAGTGCCAACTTAACGACAGGTCCGCAATCCACATCTATAACGTTCCGACTATAGCTACTAGTTGTTTCTTGGTGTTCTAATTTATCTGGTGCGCTAGACTTAAGACTATTGACAGAAAATAAAATGCTTTAAGAATAAATAAAAACTTATTTTTTGGCTACTTTTAATGAACAAATTGGACAATAAATTGGCTCTTCTTTTCAGATATAAATTGATGACCAAAGACTAGGAGAGCATGCCGTTCAGGTATCACAATAATTGTGATGCATTGCAGAGAATCTTTGTTGAATCCATTGTAGGACATAAAAAATGATCTCGTAATAAAACAAATTAGTTTGAAGTGAAATCTCGACTAGATTTTTTTTAATTCCTACAATTCGGTACTCGTTTCCAACAAGTCAGACATTCCCAACACTGCTGCACCCTGTTTTTCCCGATTGTACACTATTTATTAGTGAAAATAACGGGGCAAAGTCCCACTGCAACTGCACACGTCGTAAATATTGTACAATCAAAACCTGCACTTATCGTTTCTAACTGGCCACCTTTCCGACTGTGATAAAACACAGAAAATTTCCGAATGGCATGCGATGATGTTAGTGAGAGCTAAACAATCCCTGAGCGATGTTTCCCCCAAGCAACCCCACCAACAGTTTGCATTGTCGTTTCTGTTGTAGGCAACCCCCCGCCCCCTTAGTCGTCGAGGACCCGCCGAGTCCGGGAGATGGGTCGGACCTGGAAGACCTAAAACCACCATCCGACCCCGCGCTCCTCAATGGGTAAGTCGAAATCCTCTGCGGAAATCAAATGCGATAACCTTTCCCCTCGCGTTCGATAAAATTTGTTGTATTTTGCGAGGCAAGGTTAAGCTCGTTGAAACAATCACGGACCAGTATCAGTGATATTAACGAAGTACAATGTGGTCCACAAGCATAAAAATATTTGAACAAGTCATTATAATGAATTATTGCGTTGCCTAATCAAAGTTCAAATAACTAGGTATTATGTATAACTAGTATTTGCGGCGAAATTACCAGTCGGGTTTCGCTCCTGTCACTCGATAAGTGCCTAAAAGGGGAGAAGAGAAGCGGATGTATGTGCGGTCCTGTGTCGCGGTATTAGCGATGACGGAAGGTGAGGGTGACAAAGCTGGACCCACGATGGGGAAAACCAATCGGAGGGCTAGTCTCCCAGTGCACAAAGTCATCATTTTGACAGGGAAGAAGTACACGAGGTCTCTCAGCATCGCTTGGTAAGATTTTAAACGCACCAAGACCTAAATCCAAGCAACTATCACTTTTTTCACACTTTCAGACCACAATTCCGCTTTGTTTGTACTATCTTTGTGTGTAAACACGCCAATTATGCCACTATCTATCTACTAACAGATAACATCTGTCAATACAGCTGATTCCATTTTCCAAAAATATTTCCAATTGTTTTTATGCTTACGAATTTTTTTTCTCAGAAGGGTGAGATAACAGGCGACCTCACTCTACTTAAAATCTTAGTTGAATCACCTTGAACATTTAGATTTGAATTTTTCGCCAACAAATCAAGTTTGAGGTGGGATTGCGTCATACTTTTCACCCAGATCGAATTGTGTCAACGCGTTTGTAAAACAAAATCTTTGCTAATTTGCAGTTGACGTAAAGTCGAACTTTAGTCGATTGTGCTGAGCCACTTCTTTGTGACGCTCTGTATATAAGAAATAAAAATGGCATTTTTTCGGTTGTGTTAAAAACCACATAAAAAGCACAAGTATGTGTCAAATGACCCACAATTGTAGTTTTGTTGCTCATACAATGGTAACACCTATTACTGTAATTTAAACAAACACGGACGATTATTTGTTATGATCGAGGTGTATTGTTGGTTGCCTAGATATGATCGAATCCTTAATAAAATGGATTGTTTTGTCGTTCCAAAGACATCAAAATATATCAACAGCCAAGGAGGTCAAAAATCGAACCGTAATGTAGTCAATTTTTACTAATTGGTCCAACTTTTTCTACTTATTTGTACATAATATTTTGACATAATGTAATGAAGTGACAGATCGGTCAGGAATAATTTTATTTCAATTCACTTTGATCTACTTAGGAGTAAATAGACTTGCAAATGAAGTCGCCCTTGATCTCTTTGCATATTTTTTAACAGCAAATTTGAAAATCATAAATAAATAATTAAATGCAAGATATTTTTTATCCAATCCATGGCTGTTGGGAGATCAATAATTTTATTGCATTAGCGGAGTGTTTGTATAATATACCATCAGCTCAGAGAGCTTCAACGTTGTTGACATGTCACACTGTAACGTAGATAAATGTCTTTTTATTTGACCCACAACGTTGTGACAATATGGTTGCTCAAGGCCACCGTTTTCTTTAAAATGTCGGTCAAAAAATTGTAATACAATAGAAAAATAAACCAATAAAGCGTCTAAACATCAAAACGTAATGTTGTTTATCTGATGCAACGTTTCGCCACGTTATTTCCATCATCAGTTTCTATAATACTAGCGGAATGGTAAAACGTTGCATTTTGCATTGCATTAAAATATGTACTTAGTTTCTTTCGATATTTTTGTCGATTTTATAAAAACTGTGGGCGATGGTGTATTGACCCACGGCGTTTTCCAGTGGGCTAAATCTGGACGGTGCAATAACCAGTTACCAATTTCGCCTTCACCTTATTTGCAACCGGTGGGAGTGTAATGAAGTCGTTGGCAATCGCTCTAATCTCTAAACAATAACAATGGAAGCTACTAATGAAATGATTTCGTTTCTGATTTTTATCCAATTGTTGTCTTAATTGGTGGTGTTCGACTGGGATCTGGGTCACCAGGATTCGCAATAAATTATTTTTATAACGTAGCATTACATGCACAACTTGCTAATGCCATTATCTTGAGTAAACAGGCTTGCATTGTTTCTGTGATGCGGCGATTTAAAACGTCCATCCAATAAACGTGTAAATAAACAGATGGAGAAAACACTTCTGCGGAAATTGTGATGGAAATTTGTGGCATTGAAGGTTTTTGCACAAAACAATGAAACTGGATGTTGTAAGGCTTTAAAAGAACGTACAGTTACGGCCACGGAATTTCGTCAGTTATTTTACTGTCAATTCGAAAAAACTTGTGTAGCTTTATTGTCATTATGACTGACATTCAAAAATTTTGCGACAGAAATTCTGTCACGCACAAGAAAAATCAAAATACCACCAGTAACGTTTTTGACATCCATGTCAAAAATTCCAATGTGGGGTTAGAAATATATAAAACCTGTTTTACAGCTAATGTTAGTTGAATAACATCGACTGGCGGAATTCCGTGGCCGTGACTGTACATATTTTCAATTATTTTTTAATACAGTAATTTTACTAAATAAATTGATTTACAAAAATTGTTTAGTTTCTCAATTAGGCAAACTACCGCTGTTGGACATAAAAATCTACCTGATTGATGCAATAATATTTGTGATGGCATAAAATTTTAGAATCATTAAACCATTGATTGATTACTTAGATAATGTTTTACCACGTCACAAAAACGATTCTAGCAAGATGAATCTACACCACGTCAGAATAACTTAATTCGATGGTACAATTTATGTTATTTTCTAATCTGCTAATTTCAGTAAGATCAACCCATCTATTTACTCTACTAACATAAATTTTCATAAATATTTACTTCAGTAGAATAGGGAAATTAATTAATTTTGTTTACATCATCTCTCATGTATTTGCTTCAAGCTTTTTACATAACAGATAAGTACAGCTAAGATTTAATTGCTCATTGTGAAACAACGATAGTGATTCAGATTTATGCAAGTCAACACAATTTTTCTAACTTGTCACATTTTTGAAGAGAAAACTTCTTCAGGCGCACTGCGCGGGCAGTGAATTAGTTTCATGCGACACGCTAAAATCGACACGCTCAAATCGTCAGGTTCGAGTATGCCACACGCTAAAATCGACACGCTCCTCCCGCAAGTGAAGTTGAACAACTCTTTATATTGACTCTTTACTCCAGAGAAATAAAAATAATTTTTTAGTCATCAGCATTATAGTAAGCACGCATGCCATCATCTAGATTGTGTTTTATTAAAAGTTTATTTTATCGCTGTGTTTCGTTCTTACGTAGGTTTGTAGTGTAGCGATTTTGTAGAAGCTGTTGCTCAAGACATTCTCGAAGAGGCTAAAGCGGCATAACTGAATTATCACTCTAATTTACATTATTTTCAATTTTGACAATTTTGATCCAGTTTTTTGATATTATCTTTCAAAATAGACGCTGGAGTTGTTTCTTCCTATGAAATAAGCCTTTGAATGCAAAATAGTAGATTATATCGGGCCTTCAAATAAAGATATATTTAGAGTAGGCGTAGACGACTTTCTAATTCTGTTAACAGTGTAAAGTAATTTTTGTAGGTCACCAATTATTGTCGGGAGTTATACAGATTACATAGTAAGCTTTTTCCCAATTTCATATTATCATATTCCGTGGAGGGGAAATAGGGAGAATGCACTACAAAAATTAAAAATATTTTCTAACCTAATTTTATTTCGTTAAAATGTCAGACGTTTCTTGTGTCATTTTCTACGCTGGAAAAATGTTGCAAACAATTGAATTTCCATAGGTTGCTCTAAATATAAATTTATTTGAAGGCCCGTCATCATTAAGAGTAGAAATGAGTCTTTTTCTACCGAGACGAAGTCGAGGTCGCAACTGGGCGAAGATTAGATAATGCGAATATCCCTGTCACAATCAATTGTTCTTTACAATTTGAACAAGGTAAAATAATCTTGATGGGACTGTTTATGGAAAGTATTCAACAAAAGAAGAGAAAGAGAAGATTATTTTTGTCCGTTTGTTGTTATTTATTCTATTGATGAATACATAAATAATAGTCGTTTTTTTTTCGTAAAGAAATTGTCCCATCCAGGTGTATATTCCATAATTTATCGCATCGATTTTTTTAATTTGTTGTAGTTCAGCACAAATTCCCAAACTTTAAAATGTTGCGGCAAGAATTTCAGGTTGACGCGTTAAAATATTATCACACTCAATTAAATCGATTATTTAATGCACATTCATTTTCTAAACGTTATTACTTCAGTAGTTTCATTATACTTAGCTCCCGTCTAGTTTCCATAATGTTAATTAAACTGAAAGTAATTGCTACATCAGTTTATCAAAAAACAATGAGTGGGAGAAATTGGCCGTAGGCCAAGTTGGATATCTACGATTAATAATTATAGTAAGAAACGATTAGCAAATGAGAAATAATAATATTTCACAAACTAAATTCCGAAGAAATTGTTTTATCGGGCATTGAAATTACAGCACGTGCGGCTATTGCAACCATGACATCAGCGAAATCACGAAAACGTTTACCACACTAGTGTGATAAACTCTTTTCAATTTTACAAAATCAAAATTTCATTTTAGCAGGTTTTCCTTTTTTTTTCTATCCTTGACGTGCGACCAGCTGGGACACATTGTTTTTTACATCATTAATGATTCATCTTCATGCTTTGCAGGGGTTTGTTCTGGAGTCCCTCAGGGTATCATCCTAAGACCTCTTCTTTCCTTTGTATATTTTAGATGTATACAAATATTTAAAATGTGCGTTATTACGCCAAATCTAGGGAATTATAACGGGTGACTATCAAAATTTTCACTTAGGGTTGGCTATGGATCATTCTTTGTTTTCCGTTGTACCTTAGACACTGACAAGTTTGACATTATAATTAGCATTATAGGTTATGTTTCAATTGTACTGACTGACATTTGTCGTTCGTTCTTGCGTGTGTCTAAAGTAACAGAAAAAATAAAAACTCGTTCAAAGCCAACTCCAAGTGAAAATTTTAATAGTCACCCGTTATTATTTCCTTGAACAAAATAAAATTGTCAACGCTAATTAATATTCATTGTTTTACGATTTATCTCCCTAATTTCAAGGTTAATTATCGATTGATTTAAAAAATCTTTGTTGATATTTTGTTTTGCTGTGTTTTTTTCTACTCCTATTGGATAAGACTGTAATTATTAAAGTAACGCGAGTAACAGCCATCGTTATCCGCTCATTGAATAATATACAATTGCTCATGTGTTTACACATCCATTGATAACGAAGCAAGAAAAAAATACTCTATTAAAATACCCGAATGAAAAACAGTAAAAACTGTTAACTATTAAAACAGCGATCGTTCCTTCTTTTAAAAAAAATGTAAGGTTTTTATCGCACAAAAACATTTCCAACGTTTCAATTGATGATTATCCCATGAACGAAGTGTCAAATTAGAGATTGGAATAATGTAAAAAAATATCCAATTAAAAAAAAGATTAATATGTAAAAAATGTTTCTTTTAAAGAGTTCTTTTGGTGATTAAATTTATTACGTGAGCTTCGATAACACCCTGCATAAACAAAAATAGAGAAACAAGGTCCTGAGAAAATTTAAAATAATAATAATAATTTGTTTTTTTCAATTATTTTTTACTTTTAATTATAAACAATTGCAATTTAATTATAATTATGTAATTATATGTAATTGCATGAAATTATTTTGTTGATTAGTACATTTCATTATTTTTCTATTTAATTAAACGAACTACTGCCGTCGAACATTTAGTGATTCAGTATCATTAATTCATTACTAAATTGATGATTGAATAATTTAGGAACTAAAAATAATGAATTCATTTTCAAATAACCCATTTTCAGCACTTCAGTAATTTTTCGATACCTACTTCAAATTCAGTGATTACTCAACAAGATTGTTCTCTCTAGTTAGCATAAATATGATGAGGTTTATGTCGTTCGTTGTAGTGTATTCCAGTTTCCATAAATTTTCGGTGCTTTTCCAAGACTTTCTTGTTGGAAAACACACAGTGATCAACATGATTGGTTGAGCAACATAGATAAGAAAGTTCTTGTTTGAATCAAAGTCCCTTTTACATGATACTCAAAATGATGATCTTTGGTTTACGTTGATTTTTCTTACTGTCTTTTACTAAGGAAATATTTTAGCAATTTTCGGAGTAAACAGATGATGAGAATGATTACAACTGAAACATCTTTTCTAATGTATATTTTTGTAAAGTAAATATTAAATAATTTTGTTCGATCGAGTATTTACGTGAAATGGGTTACATATCTTAGCCGCCACCTAAAGTAAACAACGTCAATTTTTAATAGAATTGATATAATAATATTTTAAAAATTTATAACTGACCCCACTTACAGTCGCGAGCAATAAATTTTGATCGTCAAGGTCATTCTTTGACGCAATCGAAAATGCTCCATTGTAAAACAGTCGTAAATATCATAACCTATCATCATGTTGTATGACATTAATTGTCATTTTTTTCTCAATTTTTTGACACTTTGTTGACGTGGGCATAATCAGGCAGGGAATTTTTTAAATTTGTGACAATCTAACCAAATTTTGAAATGACATTGACGACCAAAATTTATTGCTCGCGACAGTACATGTTACGAAATGATCAATCTATTTTCTTTCCTCCGGGTGGGCTTCGGGTTGGCTCCGGGTGGTTTTCGTGTCGACTCCGGGTGAGCTCCGGGTCGGTTCCGGGTCGACCCCGGGTAGGTTCTAGGTAGGCTCCGGGTGGTTTTCGGGTCGGCTCCGGGTGGGCTCCGGGTGGGCTCCGAGTCGGGTCCAATCGGACATAAAATTTTGTATGTACCACGTTTTTTTAGGTTATTTATTTATTTATTTAACGAATATTTCCCTTACATTCCGACTTTCCAGAAATATTTCATGACTCTGTGGCGTGTTCCGTATTTTTTACGGCCTAATTAAATTCAATTAGATTCAAAGATAAATAATCGATTTGTATACTATGAGTAAACAAATTGGTATTGGATCTACATAAATATACATATCTACCTATACTACATCAATATACATAATTATGAACTTGTTCATACTCCTACTTTAAAATCAGAACTTTTTTTCCAATATATTTTAATTAAAATGTAAAACATGTTGTTTAAAAAATTACAATTACTTTTTTAGAAACATTTCGTTGTAGTTGCTATACTGGGTGCCCCAAAATTCGCGGAACAACGTAGCAGTACGTTGTTAAGTAGTCATTAAAATATCATGTTTAAAAAATCAATCAATCATTTAGTGTAACAAATGGGTCCATATCTTCTACAAAAACGAAGATTGATTTTTTTTAACCCTGTATACATAAATATTTTATCATTTTCTTTTTATAAGCAAATAATAACAATGACTGAAATCATAACAATATTTTTTTTGTAGGTTTATGGTTATTATACTACAACAAATAATTCTCTTTATCTATTTATATGAAATAGGTACCATCGGTGGACATTAAAAGCTGGGACATCCAAAAAATTTTCATTGTGTATCAAACTTTCACTTCGTCACAAATTTTCAGATTAACTATTGTTACATTGACATCACTCTCTTGTAAAATTAAAATAATTAAAATGATCTTTCAATGTTTTTTTCTTACCTACGTGTTTTAACCACTAAAAAACCGATTCTGTGAATAATAATTACCAACTATTTAATTGGGAAAACAAACAATATCATTCAATATGAAACAAACTGAACTTTAACGTGATGGTTTTGACAAATAAACGTCATTCACCGCGTCATAATTTTTATGACCTTTTCGTAAAAAACCAGATTTAACCGATACAAATTTTGTAATTTTTGGCTTTATACAGTTGTCATCTTGTTCCAGCTTTTAATGTCCACCGATGGTACTATTCTGGACACGGAATCTTGGCCAACATTTTTTAGACATTTCTAAAAAAATGATGTAAACCAATCATTAGTGTCATTAATGCATGACAGTTATTAAAAATCACTTTAAAGTTTTTCTTGTGACATTAAAAAAGCAGGGAAATGGCATTATCGAGTCAAAAGTAGGGTTATATTCAATAAAGGGCAGTTCACACATATGTGTCAGTTAAATGTCAGTTGTGGACGGTAAAACAAAAAAATAAGTTTTTCTTAATTCGGTTAATTTTAGCGTCGACTGACACTTTTACTCTTCTCAGACAAATTTTCATGGTCACTGGTTTTAGTAAACTAAGAAAACTGATCAACTTTGTTTTTATCTTCCTTAACGTGTTCGTCGATTTTTTCAAATCTTGTTTTTATATTTTTTTTATAAGAAGATCATCATCATCATTTATATCAGTTGTAGACGCATCAGATTTTTTATACTCTTAACTCGCTGCACGTGGTATGTATATCAGGAACAGCAATAACAGAAATGTCTTTTCGAACTCTCTTCAGCCGACCACTTTTTTACTGACAGGTGTTACTATAGATCGGTCAACGGATACTAAAGTAAGTAGTGAATCAGAACACAGTGATGATTTTCAGATCCTTTTCACAAGCACTAGTTCTTAAGAATTTGACCAAATCGAAATAGATCCATTGTATTTAACTCTGTTTCACACAGTTGAAACTAGTTTCTGACAATTACATGCAATTTACATGTTGTTTGTTAATTACCACCAGTTAACACAAGTGACAATTTTCTTCGAATCATGTTGCTTAACAATTTGCAGCATTTATCAACTCATCGTGCTAATGATCTTTTTAACTGCCACCAACGATAATAAGAATGTTGAAGAAATCATTCCAATTCTGTTGTTAATCTATTTGTTTATTTTTGTATAATTAGAGAAAGAAATTGAGATCAAAAAAGAATTTGAAGAGACAGGATGGGTGAAGAAGTCCACCAAATCTCCGACAGTAATTTGGAATTATTAAGAAAGTGAGAGAACGAGGAAATGAGAAAATTGGAAATATTGATCAAAAACAAATTTAAACAATACATTACAAATAATTGAATTTCGCGGTCGTTGCTTTTAACCACAGCCGTTAAAGTAAACGTCATTTTAATATTTGATACAAATCAGAGTTTTATTTATGCCATTTCCATAGCGATGTGTAAGCCGAATTTATATGTTACACAAAAACTGTTGTATACACCTTGGCCGCGAAGTCCTTTAACATCCTCGAGATTGTGCTGCCTCGGCCGCAAGCGGCCTCGGCGAGAATTTTTCTCTCAGTACGTTAAAGAATGATTTCGCGGCCTTGACAAATAACTATTTAAGACAATAGAAAAATAAATTCGTTGATTTAGATAATTTTATAAAAATTAAAACGGAAAATAAATTAATAAAAAAAAAAACAATTTTTATTTTACAATTTTATTTTAGTTCATAATGGAATAGACTTAATAACTGGTTGCATTTAGAGGTCATCAGATCCATAATCAATTTTATTCCCCTCGAACAATATTATCCGCATTTCATTAAACTCATTAAACTCTTGTAGTGTCGACTGATCCGTTCGTTCTTCTAAGACAAATTTACATCACTGCTGGTTGTTCAAAATCTATAAATTTGATTAATCTCGTTTGCCTCTTTTTTCACGTATTTGCTTCTCTTGCAAGCCTTGTACATGATGGATAACTGAAGTCAAGATTTAATTGTTCAGTAAGTCACTTTAATAAGGCTTGAAGATTGGGGCACTCTTTTGGTTTCAGGTCATAACTACGAGTACCATCTTGATTTCAATTTTGATCAAAAGCGACATTTTGCAGTTTTATCAATTATTGCAAGATATTGCATGGTCAATTGATAGTGCAGGTCAACTAGTACGCAGAGTCATTATGCGTAAATCACGTGAAGTAAACACCATCATTTTTTTACTTTTCTTGTCTTACGTATTTATTTGTTTTATTATAATGCAATTCTTCGGAGATCTAGGCGAACTTTTTCTAGTGATCAAGACTTTTCAAAAGTATTTTCCAACAACGTGGCGTGTCCCGTATCACTGTTACTTCTTTACTATGCCATTCTTGTTGTTCACAACACTACGACATTCCTACGTCCTCTTATATTTCACATTACAGATAAAGGTGCAAGTCACTTTGATGGCTGCTCACATTGTACAAGTATCTGACGGTTTTGATACGTTGGATGAGCTGAGAAAGATTCACAGTCTCAGTCGTGAGTATCAAGAAGAAATCCAGAGAAGACTGTGTTTCTGTGTTTTATTATTATTCTGCATGTTTGCCCTTTGGAAAGACGAAAGAAAACTTCAGTATAGTAGGAGTAATATATTAGGTTTTATTAATACAGGGTACTTCACGAGTGATAATGTGCCCGACGGAATTAAAAATGCAACCCACAA
This sequence comes from Tenebrio molitor, assembly GCF_963966145.1. Classification (NCBI taxonomy): domain Eukaryota; kingdom Metazoa; phylum Arthropoda; class Insecta; order Coleoptera; family Tenebrionidae; genus Tenebrio; species Tenebrio molitor. Next base: position 4,370,948 of record NC_091053.1, read on the forward strand.
TACATTTTCGAATTTCCGAAAAAAGCTGGCTACTGAAATTAAAATATCCAGCTTTTTTCGAAAATGGCTAAACACAAACAAGAGATTATTTAATATTTAATGCATAAACAAAAATTACCTCTGTATCATTTTCGATGTTTGTAATGTCAGTTAAAGTGTTCATTATGCTAGATTCTTGAGCACTCACTCACTTCAAAAATTCAAAAAAATCAACAAAAAATCGCAACACGATCAAAATTAATAATTTTTAAAACCAGAGAAACGCAAACCAAAGCTCTAAAGATGAAAAATCGCAAATCTATTATAAATGCTTAAAGAACTTGACAGCACTGACAGTTTCAAATTTGAAATGTCATATAATTTATTTTTCGCCTGGGTTTCATAACAACCAATAAGAATCAGTGGCGCGAATGTTTCAAGATATTACCAACATAATCTATGATACTTTGTTAATATTTTAATGTTAAGGTTTGGGAATCTTGTTATCTAAGGATATTCTATGCAGTGGACGTAGTCCATTAGACCTTTCACTTTTTCCCAACATAATTCAACAGGTGGTGGATTTTTGATTTTGAAACAGATTATGGTTGTCATACTTACTATTTTTTCTATGTACAGTTAATTTCAAAATTATAGAGTACACCGAATTTTCTACAGTGTAAAAAGCACTTACAATTCTTGTCAATGATCAATGTCAATTTTGACAAACAAAATATCTAATCTAACCGAAAACGCGAAAGTGCTCATTCTTTCCAAATCAGAAGAAAGGTGGTCGATTCGAAGGGTAGCCCACTATTATAACATCGCCAAGAGCATCGTGCAGAGGATAAAACAGACACTATTATGGTGTTCTTAAATCAACGACATTTTATGTTGTCAAACTTACCTAACCTATATAAAAAATATGACACTCAAATTTCAAAAAGGCATCTTTACATGTGGAAAAAACTGTAATAAATCGACTTCTTGATTTTTGAGGTGTACTCGATAATTTTGAAATTAACTGTACTTCGTCTTCATTGATTTAATTTTTTTAAATATAAAATAATTATCTAGTGACTTTTATTTTAATTGAATAGGGTTGGTATTGACGAAGCAATGTCATTTCATTGAAAATTAAATTTCCAATTGTCTCCCAAATGTTGTTACAATAATAATCTACCCCCTTAATAGTTTATTTTGATCCAAAACATGAATTTATTTAACACTGAAATTTACTATCAATACCAACCCCACATTCAATAATCACTAGCTTTGTGAAACTGTTTTCAGTGTCGTTGTGACACCGAAGTAGATCAATTTGTATTTTGTATTTTTCTTCCTGCATTCATCTCTTTCAAATCTCTTACCTCATCGATAACTTCGCCGTTATGATTATACGTATTTCAACCAAAGAGATACATCTAATTGTGAGACCCAATGAACGAAGAAATCCAGAATTAAACCAAACATTGATAAGTGATACTGATAACGTAAGAAAATAATGGAGAAAACAAAAAATTCAATTTAAATCATTTATTTATTCTTATTTATTTCATTCATAATTTATTCACGATCACACATTGATACAATCTTTTTACATTGGCTGTCCGTTGCTTTCATATTATTCTTAAAAACAACTCGAGGCCCAAACACGTGAAAAGCGAAAATCTAGACTACCCCTGAATGTCTACAACCCACAATACACCCGTGCACAATGTGTCGCCGCCCCGTCAGCTGTCAGCAGGATCACTCTCATCCAGCAGGAAAATCCGTACAAATGAGTCCATCACCGTGTAAAACTCGACTTTGCAAAAGATCGATTTTCCCCCCAAGCTTCCTACATAATTTCTAATTACCACAACACATTTATTACATCATCCTGCCGGCTGACACTTATGTAATAAAACACGCGATTACAGTTAATTTATTCGTGAGCAGTTCTACAAGAGCGTTTTCCTTTTCGTCTCACCTTTCATCGAACGCCGTTCCAAAGAGTCGCAGGGGCAGGGGCGACTTTTTGCATCGCACAAGCAAACTGTGCTCGTTGCCATGAGCAGCCTGCTGAGAACAGAGTCGTAACGAGGTAAATTCAAGCCCGAGGAGGCTCCCCAAACTGTGAACGGAGCGTATTCATTAGGGTTAATCAGGGTCATGTGCTGTAATTAACTCCGTGTTTTTGTTCGAAAAGGATAAAAGCGACAAAAAGGTGTTTGATTAATCTTGAAAGGGAAAATAATAAAGTACATAAGTATTTAATTGTAATTCAAATTGTGATAATTGGTGATGAGCACGGCAATTTCGGTTTTATCAGGACTAGTTTGTTAAAACCGGTTTGTCGATTTGGAGAACTGGTCCAAATCCAGACCTGAACGTCATTGAAATCTCGTGGGGGCATTTATAAGGAGTTCAGCAATCCGGCGATCGTCGAAATGCTACAAGAACATTTTCAGGAGGTGTTAAGCAGATATTCGAAGCGTCCTGCAGAAACGCTATCGTGTTTTCGTCGAATTCGCGGCGGCCGTCCCTGCTGCGGCTGTGCTTCCGGAGGGGACAGCCAAGTCGGCTTGACGACGTGTACCGTTGGTCGAAGACTCAGTCAGTCGACGAGGGCGGCGTGGTGTTGCGGCGGTGTTGGCGACTCTCCCGGCAACTGCCATGTGTCAAAACGTCGATATTAGCGTCGTCGGCGTGCTGAGCGGATCGCCGTCAGAAGTCAACCAGATCATCTGAAAACGTGTCCTCACGCCAGACAAATGTCGCGAACCGGTTAATTTGACAGTTTTTCGCCCCGTCAAAATAGATCCTGTACGCGAGAATGTCCCTCTCCTTCGGAAGTGCCACAGTGTGAACGACTCGGTGATGTTGTGCTTCGTGCAAGGGTTCGAAGGCGACAGGGATGACACCTCCACAAGCGGGGATCGAAAACTAGGAGTCAAGAACAAATTTTTGAAAAAGTCGCGGTGAGTCTCGAATCAACAAACTCTAAGTAGGTTGGTTCCTGAAATACGCAAGCTTCCAGTCACTGACTTCACCTGAGATGCGGTTGCGAAATTGCGGAAAAACCGCATCCGTGTCATCGCTGGGCAAACACCAGGTTTCTTCGCTGGGGATCCACGCGCTCTTGTCACAACGCTCTTTGGACATTTGCAATTCAAATTCGTCCCAATTTTTTCAGATGCAAATTTTCTAGATTATTACACTTTATTATCAAAGTAGAAACTTTAGATGGTCTTTATATGGAAATTTGTGTGGACGTTACTGGACTACGAGTTTTAGAGGGTACAAGTTTGTCAATTTGGGTGCTACAGTGTTTTGGAAAAGTGTTGACTCACCTAATCCATCTGAGAAATTGGTGAAAACAAATTTACAAGATTTGGGTTAAGATCTCTTTTGCAATAACAAGTTCTATTGGTTTATTTTATAAGTTTAGGAATTTCTGAGCGTCTAAAAAATACTGTAGTTGGAAGCAAAAATGACTTCTGTGGTTTTGATTTTGAATTAATATTTGTCAAACAGCTCACCCAGAGGTCGGCAAACTTTTCTGGTTGAAGAGTTGCTCACGCTGTGACGTATTAAATGCAAACATTGTAATAAAATAATGTATTTGTTTTTACAAAACAAAATAAAACAATTGTTCTCTATAAATTCTATGTATGTAAAAATTAATGGCCAGTCCAAGGTAAATTCAAATTAATCTTCTTCTTAAATATTTATATTGATAAGTAAATTTATGGTTGACGTTACTGTACAATGCAAATTTAGGACAGTAAAAGTTTGTGAATATTTGAAGTCTGGGTGCTCTGGTGTTTTAAATATTCCGAGAACTGTTGACTCAGGACATAAACTTAAACACTCCGACTAAGAAATGGGCGAAACAAACTGTACAAGATTAGGATGAAGATATATTTTGCAAAAACAAACTGCACTGGTTTGTTTTGTAACTTTTGTTAGCATTTCCGAGCAGTTAAATCGGAAGCAAAATAAAATAAGTTATAAAAGTAATATTTGTGTAAACAAAAACAATGTTGTTGTGGCGTTGAACTGGTTAAATTATTATTTTTTAAGTAGTTCGCCAGGGGTCGGCAGACTTTTCTGATTGAAGGGTGGCTCATGTTATGACGTATTAAATCCAGGGTATCTATGATTATTTGGTCCAGCTTGCTACGAAAACTTGTGCAATTTTGAAAGTGCTGCTTAATACCGAATGTCACATTTTTAGGTTAGGTTGTTGGCTTTTAACTTGAGACAAGTTTTAACTGTGTTTGTGTTTTGCACCACTAACGTTAATATATTTAATATCAACACCATCAACAGGGGAACAGTCATCTTCCCATCTGGATATTTGTCGAGTCTCTTCCACCTCTTCTCTCAAATCCTCGACAATTTCATCAGATATTAGTGACCGCCCTGTTGATTTACCCTTGCTAACTGTTCTGGTTGTTGAAAACTTGTTCACAATTCGCCCAATGTGAGTTAACGAAGAATATTGTCTGGATATTTTGCCCCGTGTTCATTTTTACAATCAGAAAATGAATATGTCCATTCACCATTAATAAACCTTCCATTTCGAAAGTAAGAAACAACAATCAACGTGTTCTGTTCAATAGAATAAACCATCAAGAAAATAAAGCTAAAATAAAACTTAAACATTAAAACCTAACCTCATAAATTCTGGCAGTTTGTTTACCTCTAAAAGCGGACGTATTTGCAATTTGTATTGAAACATACAGGTGTTTATTAACTGATTACTGATTAGCTGCGATAAAGAACGAAAACTTGACTGAAAAGCGCGAACAAAACGTCAAGGTTAGAAGTGACAGTTAAGAACGAATTAAAATTAGGCGTTGGTTTCAAAAAAGCGGCACAATGATATTTTTTCCAAAGCTGGCTTGACCCGACAATCATTTATAGATACCCTGTACAAACACTGTAATAAAATTATTTATTGTTTGTTTATAGAAAGCAAAATCAAAGTACAGTCGGTTGCAAAAAAATCGAGTACCTACATCAAATTTTCTGTAGTTTAATTCATCCTTGTTGTCAATTTTGAAGTTACCGAGACAAGCAAAATGTCAAAACTTTTCATTTCTTACGTCAGACATAATGACATTTCTTCTGTCAGACATTACCTGTTTGAAAATGCATGCCATTAAAAGATAGAAATGCCTGATTTATAAGTACGTACATATGTGTTAAAAATATGAAAATTCAGTGCTTTTGATTTTTATGATTTTTTTGCAACCGACTGTATTTTCTTATGTACAAAAATTAATAGTTATTTATGCTACGAGTTTCTGTGTAAATTGGGCTTTTCTAATTGCCCGAGGGACAAGATTAAAACACGAGCGTAGCCAGGGTTTTAAGGCCTCGAGGGCAATTAGAAAAGCCCAATTTACACAGAAATGAGTCGCATACAAAATTTTATTGTTTGAAACGACGTCCCTGAAGTTTCCAAATCTTTTAAAAATGGTTTTGCATTTGCTTTTGACAGTTTTGACAAATTTTTCAAGACCTGTCAGAAATGTGTTGAATGTGTTGTCTAGGGCAACGGTTCGTTATCTGCTCATTTTGCTTTAGGGCAGTTTACAAAGGAGAAAAATGAGAATTTATGACAGTTGAAAACAATAAAATTATTTATTGTTTGTTTGTAGAAAGCAAAATCAAAGTATTTTCTTATGTAGAATAATTAAAAGTATTTTATTATCGTTATTGTAAAAGGGGGCGCGGCATCGAACCCGGATTTATTTTATCTTTACGGATATTTCAATCAAACAAACACTATTTTTTGTATTATCATTTATTCTCTTTATGCCCACTTTTTACACGACATCCGCTTTGGAAATTATCATTGTTGTTTTCTTATAATTTATGTTGTTATTAAATCAACCTTCCACTTTGACAAATATAATCTAAGAAACAAAAATCAACAATTTTATCTCAAGCTATTTTAATCTCTAACATTCCAAATTATTTTGATAAGGAACAATATCATTGCACACTTTTCTGCGATTTACTAAGGCCTTAAAGCTTGCATACCTGATTAGATTCTAACAAAATCTTACAATTTTTCCTCCAGTTGCAACTTTAAATTCAAGAATTTCCTCACCTCTTCTGTTATGGCACACTGCAAGGCCCAGTTCTGAGCCCATCTTTATTCCAATAGACAGGGTGTTTCAACTAAGACTTTCGAGCCTAATATCTCGGTTATTTGCCAACGGATTTTTATGGAATTTAAAATGCAGATATTTTAGACCCTGAAGGTTCAATTAGTAATAATAAAATTACCTCAAGTTAAAAAATGTAATTTTAACACATGTTTCCTTTATCGAAAATTATGCGCGATTATTATTGGATTGTTAAACATTAAAAAATAGGGATCTACACAAACAATTAAGTAAATCACTTGTCTGATTCAACGAAAAGATTAGATTTTGTCGTTAAAAATTTAATGTCAAATTTGAAGATATTTGAGCAGTTACCTTTTGAAACAATTGATGATTAATTGCCAAGCAAGATTTTGTACACCCTTTAAAGTCTGTCAAAATTGGGCGCGTTTTACTAGAAACGTCAAATTGTGAAATTTTATTGAAAATACTCTAAAAATAGACTACAGCGGCAGAAATTTCAATATTGTTGAAAAACGAAAAAAAAATGCCTATGGAGAGTGTCGTAAGAACTTCAATGACACAGTTCGTTTTCTCGTGAAACACTATCCAAATGTAGGCTTTACAAAATGTAAGGTTAAGAGAGTCGTCAATTTATTTGAAGACACAGGAAGCGTACGTGAACTAAATTACCTTGCTAAAATATCCCGATCGTGTTTTAGTCCTTTATGGAAGAATTAAAGCATCCAGTATAATAAATTACGTCTAAATGTTGTCTTTAACTTTGTAAGTGTTTGTAAGGTTAGCAAGATAAACGTCAAATGTGTCACCTGCGCTTCTGCGAAAAGGGATGACCAAAATTCTGCAAAATTGCGCGTTTGTTTCATACGCGTCTACGTTTTTGCATTTGCAGCCACGTTTAACACAGTTTTTTGCCTTTTTCTTGCAAACCAGACGTCTTTCAAGGACGAGTTTTTCCCTACAGCATTTTTTATTGACGATCATTTTTTTATGTAAATCTTAATTGATTCAACATTTTAAAAAGGCATGTAAAAATTACGTTTTTAAGACTTGGGTGATTGCATTAACGGGATTTTATTCTTCACTGTCTAAAATATCTGGCATTTTAAATTTCACAAAAATCCGCTGGAAAATAACTGAGTTATTAGGCTCGAAAGTCTTAGCTGAGACACCTGCATATCAACTCTTGAAATCGATTTGACTTCTTTCGGGCATTTTCTAATAGAACCAAAAGATCTCGATTGTGTCAGCTTTGACGTTAACTAACATCCAAGCACGACGTGACATTTCTAACGCTCGCAGCGCCGCAGCTCGTAAACCAGGCATCGCAGGTACACAGAGTCATGGTCAAAAAGTTCGTCTGGAAGTACCGTTGATGAACATGTAAGAAATATTTGACGTGGATTCATTAGTATGGGAGGAATGACACGTCGAAAAATACGTTGAAAAATTTGCACGTAGTGGTCGTCCAAAAATTATTATATCCCAAAATCTGTGATCGTTGGACGTCTGCAATCCCGGACTTGATTGTAAACCTGTATGAGCTCAAAGTTTATTGTGGAGGTTGTTTTCGGTGTAGTGGTTAGTTAACGCCACGCCACAAGGGCACCAAACATAACAAACACCCTTTAAATAAATCCTGCGAACGAGAATCTTTATCTGTTGGATGATCTGTCAACTCGTAAAATATGTATGTATCTTTCGAAAGAGATAATAAAAAAATGAAACGACCTAACTTCTGACGTCAGCGTAGCTGTTCTGGCCAAGAACCCAACAAAACATTCCCCAATTTGCTTAATGGACGCCACCATCACCAAAATGAGCCTTTTTAATTATCGAACATGCATTAGATATGTGTGCATTAAGTGACCCCGCGGAAATTACCATAATCAAAACAATTACTTGTCCCCCACGTCCCAGTTCAGCACCCTTCGTGGAACCATCCCCTCCATGTAAGAATCGAATTGGTGTCGATAATTTAAGACTTCACAACCTATTTAAAATTCTATTAATACTTGTTTATTTACACTCGTGTGTTTTACACGTGTTTTAAAGCTGGCGCTGATCGCAGAAAAAATTCGAACGAAAGTGGAGGAAAAACTGTAATGGGGACAAATATGAATAAGTTATGACCGTAATTAATGAAACTTTCATTGGACCGTCCCTAATGGAGCTTTGGCATTCCGTGGAATTAGATAAACAAAGAACAAAGCGGTTGCCACTCGTATTTGGGCGAATCGTGATCGGGGATGTTGCCACAGAAGAAGTAGATTTTTCGCTTCCTGGTTGCAGCAACTGTGAAATATTTACGACACATCTTCACTTGATAAACCAGATGGTTTAATTAATCCGTTCCAAATGTGTCGGCACTAAATACACCGACAAATTGCAACATAACAGTCGATCAGAAATACAAAATTTTGCTTATCGTGTCGAATTCAACAGTCGCCAAAACGTAAGTAGCCAGGGTTATCGGTGATGTTTTATTCATACGTTGGGTGTTATCGCTTGTGTGTAAGACTTTTAATAAACGCTAACAAGGGTACAGATATTGGGAGCCTTGTTTATAATAACTCTTGACATGCATTTAAAACATTTAATTGCCTTTTTCCATTGACTTTGTCGTCGGGTCAAAGTTCCAAGACCTCAAAATTGTTACGACCCTGTCTGATAAAATTAAGGTGATCTAAAACACATGCTTTATTTGTTATTCGTTAATATTTACTCTGATTTCGTTTGGGAATATAATTCATTTGTCACGTGATCCCTTTTCAACCGTACTAATCGGTGGGAAGGCTTGATATGACTCGTGAAACTGGAGTAGCACATCGAACTCTTTCTTCCCACGGACTCGCGAATCACAAGGTTGATTTCACTCGTAAATACCATCGATGTTAATCGTACAACTTATTATAAAATGGAGATTAGGAATGTAATGATGGAGCTTATCTTAATGCAGAGGTTTGTACCGGATGTATCGATTGACGTGAGTTCTTTAAGTAGAAAAAGGACAACAGTTGAGGATTACGTAAAACAGGAAACATTAAAAGTGTTGCGTAAAATTACCGGTTTTGCAAAAATTTACATCGCTGATTAGGCAATAGACAATAGTACAGTATTTTAATTTAAACACAGTGCTAAACCGATTTGAAATTTGTCGCTGTTCAACAAGCTGACGCGTGTCTGCTCTAATTTTGTACATTGGCAGTTTAGAAAAATGTTTGACAGCTTTTATTTGTTTATTTATGTATTTAAATATTTAGTGTAATAATAATATAGAACTTGTCGACCCCCTCAGAGCTTAAGTAAATTGTTGTAGCTATGGTGTTTAATTAAATCATCAATGTTGTACCACATGTTTTCTGTCGGGTTTAAATCGGGAATTGCGAAGGCCAGTACAGTTTTTAACAAGTTTACATAATATTTTGGGTCATTATCTCTTGACGCATTATTTTCAAATTGATTTTTGACCTCACTGGATAATGTCTTGGCATATCGATTAATTAAGAAGAAATAGTCAGCAGAGTCTGATTTGCTAATAAAATCTACGAGGACGGGGTTGAAAATTCACATCTAGATCTATCTTGACTATGAAATGTTGTCAGATACGGAGTACTGTGGGTGCGTGTCAAGCGCGCCTGCTTTAAATTCGGGAGGTTCGGGGTTCAAATCCCTGCCCGGACTGTAATTGGAAGAGGTTTTTTTTCCGAGGTTTTCTTCTCTAGTCCTGTGGACTCATACACAAGGAAGCAAATGCTGCTACAATGACCACACCCTATGAAAGTACTTGACTTTGAGAGTGTCCCACCCGCGTGAGGCTTTCCAGGGGTCTCTACCGAGGGTTATTATGGGTGTAATAAAAATCTGCTAGTCCGAAAAGACCCCTCAAATCATAACAAAATCCCGTGTTGGTGTAGGTTGTCAGATCTAGGTCTGAAATATTATTTTTTAATAGCTTTGATTCAACGGTGGAAAAATAACAGATGCGGAGGTATCTTCCCGTTCTTGAAAGTTCCTCTTTTGCTCGATTGTAGCAAATATCAATGTTCTTGTGTTGAATCACGTGGTTAGATCTCTTAGATACACATTTTTTGGTAGATCCTTACCACTGGTCTATCATTAAGGTACTGCTATGTCCTGTAGAGCAATGAGTAATCTGCTAATATAGAGCAGCTAATGTAGAGCAGAATGAGTAATCTGCTAATAAAATCTACGACAACGGGGTGAAACATTAATGGCTAGATCTAGATCTAAAATGCTGTACACATTATTTTCCTATAAGATCTCCGTTGGATTTGCTCCAATGCAAACAAATCAGATGTATCTTGTCGTTTTGAAAAGTTCTTCTTTTCCTCTCTTGTAGAAAATATTAATCTCCCTCTGATGAATCATTGGTGGATTAGGTTTCTGTCAAGTACACACTTTTTGACAGCTTCGTATCACTCAATCGAGGTACTTCTATGTGATTATCTTTTACATCTATACCAGATGGTTCTGCAAGTGTTGATTTTGTCAACAGTTCGTCAGCAGTAGCTAATGGGAAAATTACTTCTTTGGTAAATTATTTTGATACTCAATCATCATTGGTTGATGACAATGGTACTACCATTTCTTCTGTTGGATTTAGCACAACTCCGTGATCTTTTTCTGTTACGACTACTACTAGGTATATTAGCTGAATTTTTATCACTGGTCAATGGTCCAGGTACTTCTGCCTTGCAATCTTTAACCCCATATAGTAGTACAAGAATATGGTAGAAGTCTTTCTATATCCTATTTATTTGCTACACTATTATTTTGTCTTCTCCGAACATAATTACTTCATTTTTACGATTTTCAACATCTCTGAAAGCTTTTTCTTTTATGCCTTCTGTTCCTTTGTAGATATTTCTTTCTGGCCATCTGTCTTGGTAGACGACTGTGGTGAAGCATCGTCTGCTGAACCTTTTTTCTCCCAGCTATTGGGTTAACATTTTTTGGTGGTTCTCAGCCTTTGATCTGGATTTACTTAGATCTTCTCATTCTAGTTACATTTTGTAAAAAATAAGTGTGACAAGGTAGTACTTTATAGACGACAATTGGTGGGATATAGGCATTCTGGGCCATTCCAGATCTTCTTCGAACATTTTTTTGCTTCTAGTCGTGAATCTGACGCGTTGGTCTTGAACTTGGCCTCGCAGTGTGCAAAAATTGTCTGGAAACTTTTGAACAATCATCATGATCAATTGAAAGCTCATAAATTTCCGCCCGACTGGCAGCTCCACTTCTAAAAACAAATATCGAGTAGAAATTAATTTTAACTCAGCTCCTGCGAATCCCCAAAATTCGACGTACTCCACGCAGTATTTTTAATAAATTGTCAGTAGGACGAAAATTTTCAGAAGTAAACAATACCAGTGATGAACGAGTCCAGACCCAAAATATACGCACACCGAGGGAACGGTGACGAAAGCACCGGTCTCGTGTAGGTACTCGGAAAGCTTTGGCCGAAGCTCAAGTATTTTTCAGTCACGATTTCGTTTTTAGCGGATGCGACGTGCGCCAGTGTCGCTCGACAATTTTCACAGTTCCATTGAGAAAAGTCGTAAATCAAGCTGGAGCTAATAAAGGTGATCGCACATAAAACCAACACTAAAACGAGATTGCAGTCAGGATCGGCGAAAACAAAGTGAGTTTTATGAATGAAGTGAGTGAGGCGTTTCTGTTTCCGACACAATCACGCCAAAGCTGTTTGGTTAGGCGAGCTTTCAATGGACGAAACGATGAACTTGCGTGACATCTCAAATAGGAACTATTTTGTTAATTGAAGTGTTGCCGCACGGGATGGATTTTTGTCCGGTCTGTTTTATTAAATTTACTCCATTACTAAATGCTAGACACGAATCTATTTTATCAAAACAAAGAGACATTTCTTTCAAAAAACACGTTCATATAATAATATGTATAATAATAGTTTTTTTAAGAATATGTAATATAAATCAGTGTAGCTAAGCAATGCCCGGTGCGGTTAGTGTTTGGATGGGTGGCCCCCTGGGAAATCACGTTCCGTTGTAACTTCAATACTTCGCTCAAAGTGATATAACAAAATAAATGATAAAAAATGGTGCTTTCTAAGAAATCATTACTAATTGAGAGATTTATCAAATATCTGTAATGATAATATATCCTGCCTGAATACCGTGTCAATGTGGCAGGTCAGAACATAACAGTAACATTTATTTGACGCTTCAGTGTTGTTGATTCCAGTTGTGTGTGTTGTCTAGAAGATAACGCCGTGTTTTTGCAACTGTTTGCAAAAGTAGATAACAGTTTTTCAGGAGTCTTTTGTCGAAAGTACTTCGACCTCTGATGCTGTAGCGGTACGAAACATAATCTCTTTATCTCCAACGTAATATTGATAAATAACAAAATGATAGTGACAAATGACCAAACAAAAATATTATTCGTCACAACAAACACAATGCCGGTTTCTGTTTCCTTTGTTGTACTTTGGTCAAAAACCTCTTGATGATTTCATACAACGGTAACAATCTGATACAAGTGTTTGTTCTTAAGTGCATCTAGTCTAGTGTAAACAGGTTTTTTGTCTCGAGGTGATTAGAATGTATTTTTTGAAATTAGTAGACTCTGGTATTTATTGGTGGGTGTTTCCACCACTCGTAAAGTGTTGGTGCCAACACACTCTTTGGGAGATTATTTCTCTCGGAGAACTTCTACAGAAACTCTCGGAGGTTTTGCGAAATGAAACATTTTAAACTAAAATCCCATTGATGATTTTAATTGGTTTTTAGTCACCCTTATTGAAAACGGTAATTTTACGTACAAGCGGACGAAAAGTAACTCTTTTTTGGACGGATAAAGTCACTAGATATACATATCTAGTGACTTTATTTTCGGACGGTGACCCGTGCCATCTGTTGGTCTGTTTACTAAGTTAGCAACGAAACCGACAAAACCGATAATTGTCCTGTCACCATAAATTATGTAAATAAGTACATATGTAATTGTATTGCAAATTGTAAATTTCTCGTTTTGTTGGCAAGCTGATAAAAAATACTACAATAAAATCTTGTCTTTTGTCCTCGCCTGTTTTCAAGCCTCGGCTGCGCCTCGGCTGGAAAACTCAGACTCAGACGAAAACGATGCACTTTTTGGCCTTGGTACACAAATAACACTGCTGTATTTGCAAAGACCAAATTTACATTTTTGTCAACGATAAATAATGTTTTTGGCCTATAGCTGTAAGAAAATTTATTGTGACGTGAACAGGTGAATTGACAGTTTATGCTTTTTTAATAACGGTAATAAATTGTTTTAATTGTACTTTGGCTAGGTTATAAAATGTGTTAATATATGGTAATCTGTCAAGAACCAGCGACACCTGTAGACCTACGTCTTGTCAAAGACCAGGTGCATTTAATTATTTTTTAAAAATAAATAATTCTTTTGACAATTAATTGTTTCAAGCAAATGGGAAGAACATTCTAAGAAAATTGAAAGTAAAATGAAAAAAATGTGCAAAAAGCGTCGATTAAAAAAAATGTGCAAAGAGTCGATCAGTTCGAGTTTTGAGGAGAATGGATATTAGATTTATTTTTACATTTATTAGGGGAATTTTTTAATAAAACTAGATCACTCAACAGTGAACTCTGAAGCAAGCAGACATAACGACCGAGGATAAAATAAGCTGGTCATAAAACGCAACCTTGATAATGGCAAGTGCGCTTACTGCGAGGGTCTAATTTTGCAAATGTGTGAATTTTAAGAGTTTTTGTTGAAAAAATAAAAAGAAGGTAGTGAAAAGAATGATATGTACACCTCTGGACTAAAGTATCGGGTGTTCATTTAAATTTCTCCTCAAAGTTGGCGTCAGTATGCAAAGTAAAAACACAAACAACGCAAAAAAGTGAGGTTAGATTTAAACAGCTGGTCCGTGATCTGTAATTGGTGCGTTCACAATCGACTCGTCAACGCCTACTTTGAAGATAAATTTAAATGAACACCTGATATCATTAGGTAATTAGTTCACCCGTGGGAGGACATGATACATTTAGCCTTCTTGTAATACAAATACCTATTTCGTCAATTAATATTCATTACGAAATTAACACTTACAAACAAATTGCAAATATGTTTATTAGATGTTTCATTCACTCTATATTTTTTGGCACTCGTGGGCCTTTAAAACGCTCGTTTCACTCGCGTTTTAAACTGACCCACTCATTCCAAAAAAAGCCCAATTTACACACGAACTCGTTAAATAAACTACTATTAAAAAGTCTGTCATTTTGCTTTGTGAGTTTTTGAGCTTCTAAAACTTTTCTTCTAGATCCATTTCTCTCCAATAATTATCCAAATCAACAAAAAATACTCACGAGGAAATACCTACGGACCTTTACATAATTATAAGAGATGGAAAATATGCGCAGAGTAGATTTGCGCATTGTGAGAGAACAGTTGACCGCTGCACTTTTTTTCCATTGGTTTGTGTTAGATTATTCGTCGATGTTATTTTACCTAAAGGCAGCCATACACGAGCGGGATTTCCTCAAGGTCCAAGCCGTGAGGAATTCCGCAACGTGTGTGGTGGCGTCCTTGAGGCCGGAGAGATATGAAAATCCAGAACTAAAATCAATCCTTTTTCCGCCTTGAGGCCGAATTTTTTGTCTCTTGCTTGCGGGTATTGTGTTGGCGATAGTCGGCCTTGGGGATTTCCTTGAGGAAAATTTGCTCTGTGTGTGGGGGAGGGTTCGGTAGAGGAAATCCCAAGGAAATCCCGGAGGCTTTTTCCTCGAGGAAATCCCACTCATGTATGGTGACCTCAGCTGTCTACATTTTTGTTGTCTCACAGGACGCAGAATTCCTTTCTGCAGTGACGTCATTGTGCGACAAAGAGTATCCTTAATTGTAAAGGTCCCTTTAGCCCCTCTGCTTTCTTGGGGGAAAACCATTTTAGCAAAAAATAAAAGAGACAAACATGTTCATACCAGAACTACCCTTTGACACTTTTTCGAGTTAATTGACAATTCTCTACACTTAGAGGCCGATTTCAAATTGATCTGCGATGGTCGCAACTTGTATTGTCATGGTAACGGCGCAAAATTGCAAGTTTGAGAAAGATGACGCATATTGGTAATTAATGTGTAGGACAAAGATAACTACACATTTGCGCTGCACCACCTATTTGCGACCATGACTTGGACACTTGGTTCATTTGTCAAAAGCGTGTTTCCGAGTTTTCTGCTCAAAATGAAGTTTTCGTAAGTTTTGGGTTGGCAAAAAAGGGTGAACGAAGTGTTCAAGATTTTCCTCTTCTCATGTTCGCGACTTTTTCGCTCCCATAAAAAGTATCAGTTCACAGCTCTGTTATGAACTATCGAAGGTCGACCACATCTGAATTAAATCGCCAGTTATTCAGGTCAGAACTTTCTCAAAAATACATCAAAGGTGGCGTAACTATCGGGTGTTCATTTAAATTTCCGGACAAAGTTGGCGTCGAAGAGTCGATTGTGAACGCACCACTCGTATGAAAATGTAAGATTTAAACAGCTGATCCGTCATCCGGAATACGTAGTGCGTTCACAATCGACTCTTCAACGCCAACTTTGACCGGAAATTTAAATGAACACCCGATACCATAAAAATATGAGGAGACTATTATCCAGATTGCAGATGTGTGGAATTTATTAGTCACACCAATAAAAGGTTCATCTCAAAATGATTACTTAGACATATCCTGACGTGTAACTGTTATCGAATCTGTTAAATAATGAATGGTGAATTGTCACCAGCGATGAATCACCCTAATCCACCAGTCGCCGTCTTTATCGATCTATCAAGTTCGCTACCACGTTTGCGTCCTCCTCCCCATGTTTAATTCAAAGGGGAACTTTTGCAGATGTCTACTATATCGCCATCCCCACACGAAGTACTTCGAAGTGCCCAGAAATCTCCATTATATAACTCCATTTTGCGTTTCGCGTTTGGGAGATGATTAATACCGATAAGAAGAATTGATCGTGTGATAAGAGATAGTAAATAACACATGGTATTTTTGTCGCAGGTCCTCTGGAAATTTCGGGAGCGCGGGGGCCCGTTCGGCTCCCGGTACGCCGCAAGGGATCCTCGGTACTTCCCCCGGTGGACTTACGGAACAGCCCGCGTCTCAGCCGTGCAGTCCAGGATGCACGTCCCCGTCAATCCAGAGGAGTCCCAGTCACTCGCTCTTCACTAAATGCGATAAGTAAGTACCGAAGGACAAGTGGAATTTTTGGGACCTATCTGGAGGACCGCGCTGTATATTTTTAGAAAAGCGATGGAAATCTACAAAACAACACATGCGGGCGAATTATCGCACTGGTTAATCGCGAAAATAACTCTCCAATTAATAAAAGCGGCGATAACGGCTTTTCTAGAGGAAACAGGTGCGCAAACTTAGATAAGGGTACCACCAATACGTGGTGGTGGTTGTAGTGTACCAGTGGTACACGTTGTGGTCGGTGGTACCCAGTCGCGGGCGCCGCAAGTGCCCACCACGGGGCCGCTGTTATCTACAGATGATCACAATAACTACGACAACAGCACCTGATGGGAGGTATCGATTGACACGATTGACAGCGGATAAGGCTTATCTTTTTATACACCTTATCTGGCTGTTCGGTGTTCAGTTGTTATTTCTCCTCGGTACGACGAAAACGTATTTCCGGTAGAGTTTTACATGAGAAAATTCCAACTGGTTAATCGAGCAGCGAAGATGCAGAAAGACGACACCACCAGTATCAGCAGCAGCGGTTCCAACAGCAGCGGGTCCAGTTGGAGCACTGATTTTGATTCGTAAGAGTTTTTAACAATTTTGCGCCGCGAAATGTCACTGGAACACCGGTTCGGAAACATTTCATTGCGACCGTGAACTTTCGATTGTTGCCTTGCCTAGATGCGGTACCTCCAATCGGATTTCTTCGACAATCAAATTTGCTTGCTTGGCTGTCGAAGTCCTGCTTCCTATTGTGACGCAATGCGAACGAGACCTGTTCTTATCGAAGACTTTCTCTTTCCCATGTAGTTATTATCATAGGTGTTATTAGCAGTACCATATTCGCCAACACCATTGTCTGTTTTATTTTGCAATATTTTAGTGAGTGTGCTTGTGAGATTTCTTTTTCATGTCTTGTTTAACTTTGGACTTTCCTTCCACTTATTTACAATTTATTTTTACTTTTTTTTTCCGCGTTGGGCGTTGCAAGGCAACTGTTGACGTCGACCATTAACATAACGAGGCAACAATCCAAAGATCATCATAAAAAAAAAAATGAAAAAATTGTTACGATATCGAAACGAGGCTGGCGCTTTATCCAGTGTTATTGAAAGGAGTAAAGATAAATTTATTAACACGCTTGACCTACATTCTGATAGGTTATATCACATAATTAAAAGTTTTTGCAGATAACGTTAATTGTGAGTTGCTCTTTGGTTGGAAGAGAAAGAAATAATAGAGATTGATAATGATCATTAATTATTACAAGAGTAAAAAATGTGTGGCTGGTACAGAATGGTTCATTTGAACCTATTATACATTTACTTGTGAGGAAAAATTTCAGGAAATTGTTTAAACAATTTATAACAATTATTAAAGTTTTGGAAATTACGTTTTGGACTGGAAAGCTATGCCAGATAGAGCTTAATTGCGTGGAATTTTTTTGTAGACCATAAAATGTACTGCGAAAAAGTCAAGGACGGCCATTTTGTAATTATTATATCATGCGTTCAAATGAAAAGCTGGGCTGAGTATGCTTTCAAAAAGTAAACCATTTGGAACAGTTTCCCGCCGTTTCACACGAATGACATTTGTTTATGTTTAATCGGCACATGATTGAACATGTTTGTTTTGAGCAAAGGGTGCCCTTGGATATTTGCTTCGAGAATAGGAATCGTTAGTTATTCTATTTTTAATGTAAAACATTGCAAAGAAAGAAAAAACAAACATTTTTGTTTATAAATTTTAGGTTAGCTGTCAACACGCTCTAATTACAACTGTCAATTTACACTTTAAAAAAGCAAAGCAACTGACGGTTTCCCACGCCTTCCCAGTCCAGGATTTCATTTGAACGTTCAGATACTCCAATTTCCCACCGAATTAGGAACAACTGATTAAAAAGAATATAAGTGTCTAAAAATTCTCAAAAATTCCCGTTTTTGGGTATTATAAAAAAAAAACGCTGCCAATTACAGGTACAGTTGAATCCAAAAAAAAAAACCGGAAATGAATCTTTTCCTAATGTAAATTTGGTTTTGTCCGTTTGTCAATTAATTATCTACTTGTCAATACCTATCAAATCATTTTTTAAAATGTCATTGAATTTTGACCATAATTCTAACCTATCTCTAGAACGTTTCACACTATTAAAAAACCAAAAAAAAAGTGTTCATTTTTTTTGACGTATCCCATTTTTTTTAAATCCAACTAGTTTCCAATAATTTTCGATTTTGAACAGCGAAAAACATTTTTTGCGTGCTTTTTGTGCTTGCATTTTTATAATAATTACAAATTTTCGGTTGCACAAAAAATGTTGTGTACACCTTGGCCGCGAAGTCCTTTAACATCCTCGAGATTGTCTGCCTCGGCCGCAAGCGGCCTCGGCGACGATTTTTCTCTCGCTATGTTAAAGAATGATTTCGCGGCCTCGATAATCGATATACAAACAACTATTTTCATACCGTGCCTTCAAATAAATTCGGAATTAGAGTTGGCTATGACTTAATTATGAAGTTGGTAACATGCAATTTTTAAAAGCACAGCAGTAACCTTGGACAGCACAGTACACATGTTAAACGTCTATTACCAACCATTACTAGATAAGATACATAAATCATAGCCTACCCTAATCCCGATTTTTTTTTGAAGGCAGGTATATTTATCATTTTAATCCAATTTGTTAGTAATAAGACTTAGAAAATTTCAACTTTAAAAACGTTAACAATTTTTATAAATTGTTTAAACAATTTCCTCCGGATTTAAGGGATTTAGAATTAAATTTTTTGTTCGGGTTTTATCTATTTTATGAATGTAATAAATATCGAAAGGCATTTAAGATTGACACAGTGTTGTTTTGAATGTAACAACCTTGCAACCTTGTAAAAGACAGGTTGATGACTTTACTTTAACGCAATTAAGCTCAACTGTGTTGGTTCGGAGAACAACGGAAATACTAATTGCCTAAAATTTTGTAAAAGTCGTTTTAAAGTTTACTCACAAAGAACTCTATCATGGTGCAGGAAACGGAAGCAAAAAATTAGAATATAGTCTAACGGTCTCACAATACCTATTTTTGGCTTCAAAGTAAAATCTTTTTCGAAAGAGTTAAATGTCAAATTAAATACGGAGTGATCAAGAATGACTGAATCTGTTGGTAACAATGAAAATTTGAATGATTTTGGTACCACTGCAATCTAAACGCATTTTCGGTTTGACAGTGTTGACAGATAAATTTGAAATTTACCATCAAAGGTTCATTTTTGTAATAAGTAGTTTGTTTATTAAAATGGTTTTTACACTTTACATTTTCAACATCGTGCGATCCATTAAATTTGTTATTAGAGTTGGCGCCGGAAGTGCCAACGCACGTCTAGTTTTGAACTATCGCGACAAACGTCACATTTAATGACAATTGTAAAACAGAAAATGGCGAATTAAGATTCGAGGAATTAAGAGAAAAGTTACAATTGTAATGTTTATTTTATTAAACAATGTTACAACAGATGCTGAAAGTGTTCAACATTTTGTTCTAAGCACAAACGGGCCCTTCGTTTAACTCCACTGATAACATTTTGTAACAAATTTAATGGATCGCTCGATATCTTGGTTGCCACCGAGTGCCAACTGTCTTTCTTTTCTGAAAACCGACATAACCTAAACTTTTTTAAACCAATATTTTGAAAAATATTGGTGTTTTTGGCACTGACTGGCATCCGGATGTTTTAACTTGACACGACATTTAAAAAAGTTTAGGTTATGTCGGTTTTGAGAATCTGTTGGCAATGAAACAATTGAAATTCGATTGAGAATAAACATGATAAAGTGAAAAGGTTCCTTTTATATTGTCAAAACAGTATCGAGTTAGAATTAGACAACATTCTAGATTTGCATCTACGCACAAGACTGGTTAGTCCGGTTAGTGAAGACGCACTCATTGTCCAAATTCAGGTCTTCATGTGCGCAATTAATTTGGCTTTTAAATACATTTTGTGTCACACTTTTCGAAATTACTTAGACTGGAGTGAAAAAGATTTTCCTTTGAACTTAATCTCTAAGTTATAGATGTTAATTTGGAGGTTACAGAAGATGGTACCAGTTGTAAAGATCAAACAAGGATCAATAATTTGCAACAGACGTAATATTGTTGTGGAAAAGAAAGTAAAGTGTGTCAAGTCTAACCAACTTCTTTGGCACACTTTTATGACTTACTTCTTTACAATATGCAATTTGTAAACAAATTAAATACTTACCTCTTATTTCCAGTTTCTCAAACGTGCTTATCATTTTTTACAACCTTGATTACAGCAACCGTTGTTTTATTTCTTATCAAGTTTTTATCAACTACAGGAAATTCAATAATATAATAAATAACAAAACTAGTAGTTTAATAACCTTAGAAACTAAAATAACTCAATAAAAATTAATACGTTTATGCTATACAGGGTGTCTCAGCTAAGACTTTCGAGCCTAATATCTCGGTTATTTGCCAACGGATTTTTATGAAATTTAAAATGCAGATATTTTAGACCGTGAAGGTTCAATTAGTAATAATAAAATTACCTCAAGTTAAAAAATGTAATTTTAACACATGTTTCCTTTATCGAAAATGATGCGCGATTATTATTAGATTGTTAAACATTAAAAAATAGGGATCTACACAAACAATTAAGTAAATCACTTGTCTGATTCAACGAAAAGATTAGATTTTGTTGTTAAAAATTTAATGTAAAATTTGAAGATATTTGAGCAGTTACCTTTTGAAACAATTGATGATTAATTGCCAAGCAACATTTTGTACATCCTTTAAAGTATGTCAAAATTGGGCGCGTTTTATTAGAAACGTCAAATTGTGAAATTTTATTGAAAATACTCTAAAAATAGACTACAGCGGCAGAAATTTCAATATTGTTGAAAAAGAAAAAAAAATTGCTTGTGGAGAGTGTCGTAAGAACTTCAATGACACAGTTCGTTTTCTCGTGGAACACTATCCAAATGTAGGCTTTACAAAATGTAAGGTTAAGAGAGTCGTCAATGTATTTGAAGACACAGGAAGTGTACGTGAACTAAATTACCTTGCTAAAATATCCCGATCGCGTTTTAGTCCTTTATGGAAGAATTAACGCATCCAGTATAATAAATTACGTCCAAATGTTGTCTTTAACTTTGTAAATGTTTGTAAGGTTAGCAAGATAAACGTCAAATATGTCACCTGCGCTTCTGCGAAAAGGGATGACCAAAATTCTGCAAAATTGCGCGTTTGTTTCATAAGCGTCTACGTTTTTGTATTTGCAGCCACGTTTAACACAGTTTTTTTCTTTTTTCTTCCAAACCAGACGTCTTTCAAGGACGAATTTTTCCCTACAGCATTTTTTATTGACGATCAATTTTTTATGTAAATCTTAATTGATTCAACATGGCATGTAAAAATTACGTTTTTAAGACTTGGGTGATTGCATTAATGGGATTTTATTCTTCACCGTCTAAAATATCTGCATTTTAAATTTCACAAAAATCCGCTGGAAAATAACTGAGTTATTAGACTCGAAAGTCTTAGCTGAGACACCTGTATAAAAAAAATTGCATAGCTTTGCGTAAAACGTCATTTTAGTCCTTTGGGAGTAAAACCACAGCCGATTATGTTAATTTATTGGTAGAGAGATTGTAATACGTCAAAACAACAATAAAGTAATGTGTGAACAAGACTATTAAAAATATGAGTGCCTTTTCGTCCCTCGTGTAGTTATTGCCCTCGCTGCGGTCATGAAATGTTTTGTATTTCTTTTTGAGAATTGCCCAGTATTTTTAGAACTCCGATTGAAAATCGTCGTAGATCGAGACAGCAAATCGCATTTTCCAAAATCCACCGCGTTCACTTCCATTCCAGTCGTCAGCAGCAGTTTGTATTTCTTCGTCCCAACAGTCCACGGAGTCCCCGGTTCCATTATCTGAATTGGCGTCGTTAGCGCGTATCGGAAGTAATTAATTTCGCCATCTGTTGCACCGCGCCACTCTTAAACAAAGCATCCTGCATAAAAATGTTATCCTGTCGCATCCGACCGACGGATTCCAGTTGGAAGCGACTCTTTCGTGTCCGTCGAAGATGACAGTCATTTTGTTTCAGGGCCTCTTTGAAACATCTGTCCACGTCGACGCCAGCCATGACGGCCCAAGCTCAGCTGACCGAACCTCCGAGTCCGAAGACGGCGAAGGAGTCCAAAGTGCCTACGACGTCGAAAGCGCGCCAGAAAAAATTCAACAGGCACTTTCCGGCCGTGGACGAAGACGAAAAAGTGCTTAATCGTGAGTTTTTACGAGATTGTGCTTTACGCAAAAATTAACAGTGCGTGTTTCATGCCGATCCAGACTATTCCTGTGCCCTCATCGGCGACATCCTGCTACAGGGTCACTTGTACATTACCAAGAACTATTTCGCGTTCTACTCGAACGTGTTCGGATACGTTACAAAGGTAAAGTTTCTTCTGCGCTCTAAACACACCACTAATAAAACCAAGTGCACACGTAACGCTTACCTCCGCAACTGAGTAAAAGTACGTTACAACATAACTTACGTGAACTAACCTAAATAAAACTGAGGGAATTTACACTTTTACAAAACTGTGTGGTGTAACTCGGGTTTGGGGGAAAATCTGTCAACGTGACAAATGTCAAAAACGTCAAATAAGACCGTGTAAACATGGTATAAAACGCAACGGTGCCTAATTAAAGCATCTGATTCAATTGGTTGAGTGTCTTTGTGGCCAAAAACCAAGCTGTCATAACCATATAAAGCAAAAAGTACTAAAAGGCAACTCTGCCAACCTTACTTTTGACGTCTTGGAGCGACACGCAACGGGAATGCTCACAGCTCGCAAACCAAACATCGCAGGTGTAGAAAGTCATGGTCAAAGTGATCGTCTTGAAGTACTTTTCACGGATACGTAAAAATATTTGGAGTATCTTCATCAATAGCAGAGAAACAAGACGACGAAAAAAAAGAGTGTGTTTAAGACCGCACGACAGAAGTGAAAACTTCTATGATGCTCGTTACTGATTTTAAGTAATATTATGTACTTACCTATTCTATAAAAAATATATCATTATGGAGGAATAAGGAGCAAGGCATAAATAATTAATATTATTTCATATTAATTAATAGAAACTGCAAATACGTCCGCTTTTAGAGGTACACTCTACCAAAATTTGTGAGGTTAGGTTTGGATGTTTAAGTTTTATTTTCTTGGCGATGATATTGAACACAACACAGAACACAAGTTTTCGCAGCAATTCCAATACCCTGTATTATAATAATTTGTCCATTTTCCTCTTCACATTTTGCTACACAAATTTTTCCAACAGATGAATTGTTGAAGCCATATAATTGAGAATTACGTATTAAATCCTACATTAATCGGTAAACTTACAATATTTGTCGTGTCTTTATCGTTTATATTATATAAAACTATACAGGGTATTTCACGAGTGATAATGAGCCTGACGGAATAATACATTCAACCCACAATACATTTTCGAAAAAAGCCGGACATTTTAATGACAGTAGCCAGCTTTTTTCGGAAATATAATGTGGGTTGCATTTTAAATTACGTCAGGCTCATTATCACTCGTGAAATATCCTGTATATATATACAGTTACTCCTGCAGCTCTGCACTGAGGTCAGTCAGGTCACAACACAACGTACAATGAAAATTTAAAATTTACAAGTGACGCACAGTTGATTGTTTTTCGCTCGCTCCGCTAAAAAACTCGCCTCTCTTGATTTTAGCTTGCCGTGTCGTGCTGCGAACGATTTTCGCTTGTATTTTACCGTGTCGCATGAAACTAATTCACTGCTCTCGAATAAAATGTAAAGAAGTTTTCACTTCAAAAATATGTTGAATTTTCACGTGCTCGGACAAAAATGGTCACATCTCAGCGTCTCCAAACGTTGGACAAACGCCATCAGGGACTTCGTCCAGACCTCTACATTTCTCGTGAACGTCATTTTCATCTAACACTAACGTTCTAGCCGCGACGACCGTTTGAAGTGTAAAATTAGACGGTGGCAGGCGCGGCAAAAAGAAAAAGTGTGGCGGCTCATTTGTTACGAGTGTAAGATGGAACGAGGTTACAAAACTGGACAAGTCAGTTGGCAAAACTGCCAAGTATGGACACGCAAAGAGCAAAGTTTTCTTGGATCATTGGCCTTGTTGTTGTAAATCCTCCACCTTGAAAATTTTTCCAAGATGTCTTGTTCTGCTCTCAAAGTGCTTAGGGACATGTCTTGGAGATTTTGCAAACTTCTCCCGCCACATTTATTTGTTTTATAATATTCCGCAACAATTTGTCTTTTCAAATTAGTTCTTTATTGTCACATTAACACAAAGAAATATTCTTGTTTGTTGTTAGATATTTATGCGAACTGATTCCAGCTGCTCATTCCTATGTTGTCCGTGGAGAAAATAACGAAAGAAAAAACCGCTAGGATAATACCCAACGCCGTTGGAATATCAACCAACGAGGACAAACACGTCTTCGGCAGCCTAATGTCACGCGACAACACATACCGTTACATGGTAAAGGTTTGGGAGGTGGCCCAGAACGCTTCGCTCCTGGTCGTCGAGCCAGAAATTGTTGTGAGTTGTTGCTTGTCGTCCATTATTGTTTTTACACTCGCGATTTGACAGGAACCGGTGCCGGTATCCGACAGCGACAGTTCGGAGACCCGCGAAGGCGAGAGCGGGAGGGAATCCCCGGCGCCGATCCCCAACATCCTAGCTCACGTCGTGTTGCCCAGCAAGGAACACTGCATTCACAGAGATGGTGAGTACCAAATCGAAGCAGTTCTCAAGAGTTTGACAATCCATCCCGTTCCAGGTCCCAAACTGGAGAAGCAACGTTCCGTGGAGTTCGTCGGCGCTCTGAAGCAAGGCATTTCCAAATTCGCGAGCCTACCAAGACAGAGCCTAATCCTGTTCACCACAACGCTACTTCTAATCCTACTTTTCCTATCAGCAGCTGTGTTACTATATCGAATTAGCAAAATCCAAAACAAATATTCCTACAATTTGCAAGAGACGATGGTCGCGTCCGGCAGCGAGGACATCTACAGTAACCTGCTCCAGTACCAAACCCAGCTGCATTCGAAGTCGGCGGGGGCGGTGCACAACTTCCTCGACTCGAATCTGGACCAGATCGCGAAGGTAACAATCGAGGGAAAGCGATTTGGATAGGGTAAATTTGCGTGTTGCAGGTGAGACAGTCTCTGGAGGCGCTGTCGACTTTGTTGTTGCCCAACAACAGACAACAAGAGGCCAGTTCCAGGGACAGCAGCAGTTAGCCGAAAGCCGGCCCGAAACAAGGAGTTAAATTATTCTAGGAATAACGTGATCAGTATTCAATCTTTCTAAAGTTAGATTTTAGCAATATTCACTTAAAGTTGTTGCCCACCATACCAGTATCGACACTAGGTTAAACCGTACAGGTTGGCTGACCTGTAGAATGAAGCGCGCGCTATTTGATATTTGCCAAATTAATTGCCATAATAATTATCGATTTGGGTAGTACTGGAGATCAAAATTTAGTACCCCGCCACTGTATAGTCAGCACGTTTTAATAGTAAGCTCAATTAGTCACTCTTGGGAAGGTTTCTGGTGAACAGTAACGAACAGAAAACCTGGGAGTCGTTTTTTAAAGATGTTCCGTTCAAGAACACTTTTTAGTACAAAGTCACTACATATTAAGAAATATTCCAGTTATTCCGCTTTGGTTGATTTCTTTGATGCGTCACTGACGATATCAACTAGCAATAATAACAGAGAGATTGCATTTTTTACTGTTTGGGAATTGATGCTGTGAATTGGTACTGAAGGTTGTTAGGTGATCAAACGGGTGTTTGACTAGACTTCATTATCCTAACTAGTAAAATTGTTGAAACGAAAAAAAATCTTTTATTTATATGTACAGTTTTCGTACGTAGTTTTAATAGAAAAATGTACATTCTTTGTTTTTCATTTTTGGTGTACCTATCCCGATGTTTATGTTAGGTGTTAATTTATTGCGGTTAGAGTTTTTTTGTGAATATCTTGTTTATTTTTTGTAAACATGTTAACATATAGAAGAAACCTGTGATATCTTGTTTGTTTTTGCTTTATCAAATAAATAGTGTTACAATTTGGACGAGACCTTTCTTTCCTCCATATCAAAAAACATTCACAAACAAATTAATTATTCAGGCAAGACCCAAAGAAACTTCTTTTATACCCCACACCCTCTTGTTCACCCTTCCCTATCCCTGTGTGTGGCCAAACAAGACTACAGCATCCAAGGATGAAGGATGTTAAATTTAACTTTCTTGAAAGCATCCATCTTGTAAATATCCTTGAAGGCACAAATAATGAAAAGGTTGGCAACACTTGGTGCATTTGAGTACTCGAATTTAAAAAACAAAGAGAATGGCGTGCACGAGACTAGGAAAAAATATAATTGTCAATAAAATACTCAAAATCGAACTTAATGGTACTAATGGTGGTGCTAAGTTTGACGAAACGTTTGAGATAAAATGCTTGTTTTGTAAACACAGATAAGAGGAACGTCTAGACAGATACGGAATTTTTAGAAACAACAATAACTTAATCCCTTTCTTGTTTACTTTATTTCAATTATCGTAAAAATTAGAAACCAGTTCCGTTGCAGCGCCACCTTGTGGCAGCCGGCCCCAATCAAACATTGATCGCAATTTGTGTCATTTCTGGTACAGATTGCGCGAAATTGTCAAAACGTGTGTGGCCCCTGTCACGGCGACTGGTCGCGGTGCAGGTGTGAAAGTGTGATGTGACAGTGCTCGGATAAATCTTTGTGGGGGATGCGTCCGTGGTGTGCAGTTTTTCGTGGGGTACTTTCGAATTTGGCGCGTCGAGCAAACTGTCATGCACGCCACCTACGAATACAAAGAAGTAGTAGCGTACATCCAATATGTTTATGCGTCTGTAGAGATGGAGCTAATATTTTCAATATAAGGAAAAGGTCAGTAAATTTGAATTAAAAACATTAAAAAATGAACGATGCTAATTGCGTTCGATCGGGAATTCGGTCGGAAGGGTCCCGATGGGGGCAATTTGGCCCCGTCGAGGCGATGCTGTGTTGGTATTCCATCAATATCATGACTTGGAGCTTGGCTTTTATTTTGTTTTTGTGGTCCGGTGTCGGCGGCACTAACGCAGGTGTGTGGTTCTAGGCGGAGAGGAGATGGTCCCGATGTTCCTTTGTACTCAAGTAAAATAGTCATATTATGAGGTTATACACTAAGATGGGCGACAATACAAAGCAAGTCCGTGTGGACAACTGGGGAATTTTTTTCCTGCAGCGTCTTCAGATGTTCTTCAGCAAGACCGACTACTGCGACATGACGTTGCAGTTCGAGGGAAACGTCCAATTGAAAGTGCACAGATTGGTTATGAACGCCTGCACGGAGTATTTCCAGTTTTTGGAGCAAACTTGCACCCTCGAAGAAAACGTGATAATGATGCCTTCAGACTTGCAGGCAGACGTGATTGTACCAATTGTTAATTTTATGTACACTGGGATGTTGGAATTTCATTTGTCCATCTTTGACAGACTGTACAAGACGGCCCAGGTGATGAACATCACCATTTTGACCAAGCTGTTGGATGCACAGAAGCAGCCCCTGTCGCCGGCCGTCAAACCAGTCAAAAAGAAACATATCGACAGCCCCCACTTCTACAACCTACAAGGTAAGAAACTGTTGTGATTGTGGCCCTGTATGATCCGGTGATTTCAGCAAAAAAAACTGTTGCCAAAACTGGACATCACTCAGACCTGCCTGCGCCCCTCCCCGGCCGAAAGCTTCCAGTTTGGAAGCGCAAAAGCATCCCCACGCCGTCCCAGTCCCACAGCCACAGCGTGTCCCAGTTGTGCTTTCCAGAACCCAGGTGGGCCCCCGCCGTTGACCCCTTATCCCTCCCGGACAACACCCCGAAGCCGACGCGGTTCGAGTGGCCCGACGAGGACTTACCAGCTCTCAACCTGATGGACACCAGTTTCGAGGAGATTTCGTACACTAGCAAGCCGCTGCTGACGCAAGAAGAAGAGCACCGCGCTAGCACTTCCTTCGACGACCTTAAGCACATACCCAACGCCAATCGTTCGATCGTGTCGTCAAAGAAGCGCTCCAGTCCCACTTTGGACATGGAAGAGATGAAGAATTACGTGAAGGAACAGAAGATACGGTCGGGGTTGAGTCAGGACGACGAGGGTGCGGACAACGAGGTGGAGATCGTGGAGAACTCGCAGAAACGGAAAGCGCCGGATCAGAAGGTGAAGGGGGTCACGAAGAAGGTGCGCTTCGACGAACAGGAGAATAAGACGACGACGATTAGTATCGCGACCGATGCGAAGAGTGGAGGGGAGTTGAACCACGAGAAGATCGTCACGGAGATCTTGAAGAAGTATCCGCAGTTGGTCAAGAAGAATAAAAATATCAGGTTGAAGATCATGGCGAAGAATAAGACGGCGGCTTTGGAGCCGACCAAAGTTGAGAATATACAAATTCGGACACCGAGGGTGAAGGTTCAGGTGAGACTTCATTGGATTCTGTTGATAGAGTTTTTCTTCCAACAGGTTTCTTCCCAAATCTTGCACGTTTTTCCTTGTTGCAACTGTTTCCTGCATAATTCCTTTTTACAAAATTTCCGGGGTTTCGATTATTTATTTTACTACGGCTACGGCCACCGACTGTACCAAGAATTAAATTCCTAATTAAGT
The DNA here is from genome assembly GCF_963966145.1 of Tenebrio molitor. Taxonomy (NCBI): domain Eukaryota; kingdom Metazoa; phylum Arthropoda; class Insecta; order Coleoptera; family Tenebrionidae; genus Tenebrio; species Tenebrio molitor. The sequence goes on from NC_091053.1 coordinate 4,400,085, forward strand.
TGTGACGTTTCTCACGCCGCTTTGATTGAAATCGATGCTTAAAAGATAAGCGCGAGGAGAGCTCATTACAGCGCGGCTCCATGATGTTGCATCTTGATAAGAATACATATTTAATACTGAAGAATTTGTTCCTCCTGTAGGAATAATAAGTGACTTTATTCTAAACCAAAAATTGAATCAGGAACGTTACGGGAATTAGTGTAAAATAAATAAATTGGGCGAGGTCAAAAGAACCTACAAAAGAAAAATAGATGAAAACAAAATCCTTTTTTAGTGAGTCATAATAACAAAAGTAAACAAAAGGGTGTGTGAAACTCTTGTTTTTATTGTCTGTAGCTGTTGCATGTGGAGTTGAATATAACCAGGTCGTGGGAGTACAGCGGCTCAAAATAAATACATAATTCTTTTTTGGTCTCACAACACAATGAAAGTTGGTACTAAAATTTGGTTTCGGTTGAGACCTATTGCCTTTGCCAATGTCTTGTGGGTACAGTTGGTCGCAAAAAAAAACGGGAACTGTCCGAATAAAATTGACACATTTTTACAATTTTTCCATAGTGTGAAACCTTCTTACAAGAAATAGGTTAGAATTAAAGTCAAAATTCAATGACATTTTTAAAAATCACTTGATAATTGACAAATCGACTAAACCAAATTTACATTAGGAAAATTTTCATTTCCCGTTTTTTTTCTTTGCAACCAACTGTACGATCTTCTGATATACAGGGTGTAACAGAAAAAAGTGCATTTATTTTAATTGGTAATAGGACTCATCTACTACAACTTTTGTAAATAATTTTTTTTCGCAAACAAATTCTGAAGGGTTTTAAAAATTAATCTAAATTTACTAAAGATTTGCTTATTCGTCTATGGAACGATTTTAATGTAACTACATTTAATAAAGAAATAAAACAAGGAGGTAACAAAAAACAAACGAAAGTGAAACCTTTTTATTCATGAAGCGCAATTGTAACTTCTCATGACATAAAAAAAAACAGCAGTAATAAAAAAACAAACGAAAGTAAAACCATTTTATTCATCAAATTCAATACGAATGGAATAAAAACATTCAGTTTTTACGATTCCCGTTTAAAAAAGTTTTCAGATTTATAAAATTGCATTCAGCGTGAACGGCGGCACGTCAAAATAAAAGGGGACAAATGGCAATTCAATTTTGCATATTCCAAGAAACTTACTTAGAAAAGTTGTTGTAATTGATGAGCACCATTACCTGTTAAAATAAATGCACTTTTTTCTGTTATACCCTGTACGGGGGTGTATCCGAATTTGACCGACAAACTTTCAGGGCAGATTCTATTATCAAAAATAAGCATAAAACTCTTAATACATATGGGATCAAAAATGCTTAGTTTGCGAGGTAATCACTTATTATATCCCAAGTGCAAAATTTTCTATCGGAAATTTTTTTGCTAATGAACGAAAACATCCATAAATGAGGTCAGAAGACCAATTATTAGCAAATAAGAGCACGAGACGAAGTCGAGGGCTTTTATTTGATAATAAAATTATTGGTCTTCTGACCGAATAATTTATGGATGTTTGAGTTCATTAGCAAAAAAATTGCCGATATTAAAATTTTGCACGAGGGGTATACGGCTGATTATTTCCTGAATAGAATGAAACCAAACGCATTATTTCCAATTCTTTTTATTCAAAATAATTTAAAAAAAATCAGGTACCGACATTTTTTATCAGATTATTGCACATGCGCATTTTAGAGAAATTTTATCGGGTTATTTTTTGTTTTCTCGTTTTGATTGGTCAATATTTGTCACGCAATTGGTTGCTAAACACATGAAGGAAATAATCGACTAAAAATTTCTACCTGCAACAAAAGGAATCGGGTGGAATTTTTTAATGAAACGTACAAAAATAAAAAGGAGCTATGTACAATTTACAAATATTGTCAAAATTTCGACCCCCTGTTCAATGCACGCGTAACCCCATAAAATCCAAGGAATTGTTTTACGTTTTTGTTGATTATCTCGCAAACTAAGCGTTTTTGACCCCACGTGTATTAAGAGTTTTATGCTTATTTTTTATCGTAGAATCTGCCCTGAAAGTTTGTCGGTCGAATTCGGATACACCCTGTATATTTTTTAATCTTTAGTAAGCTTTTTTTAAATAATACTCCAGCTTAGAACTAGGTACAGATCGGTTCTTAGATCCTATTATACATTTGCACCTGAAGAAATACTCTGGAAACTGTTGAAACATTATGGAATTTGTTAAAATTTTAAAAATCATGTTTTTTGTTCGATACTGTCAGAATTTGAGAATTTTCTCTTATGTGAACGGATTTTGATAAATATCACAACTTGTCAAAACGAAACGTCAAGCTAATTTTAAAGGTTTTAAGCGATTTGGAGCCTTTAAGGGGCTCGTCGAACAAAAAAACGTTGTATTCAACTCGTTCGAGTGTAAACGAGCGTTTTAAAGGCCCACAAGTGCCAAAAAAGGCCCAATTTACACACAAACTCGTCAAATAAACTACTATTTTGTTGTTTAATTCGCTTTCGTATTGAAAACCATTGCTGGAACGTTATAGATGTGGATTGGGGACATGTCGTTAAGTTGGCACTACCAGGAAAAGTAACTAGGCGCGCTTATAAGGTATATAATACAGAGTGAGTCGGAAGGAACGGCCGAAACTCCATGAGTGTATTACACATGAAAATAATGTTAAAAAAAACTCATATGTTCTTATCCGATTTTCATTTGTTTTTAAGTTACAGCGTAATAACAAATAAAATTGCAAACATTAATATTGTCTTAATTGCCGATTCCACATCAGTGAGACATCTGGTGTGAATTGTATGCAAAATTTTAAGACACACTCAAGCGTTTGGCTATTCAAATGATTTGTGTTTTTAAAACAAAATGACGGTTTAATTGAAATTTATTATTTAAATAAGACCGATAAAACAAATTGTTGTGTTTTTGGCTGTAACAGGTGGCGGAAAAACGAACCAGAAGCATGTTTCTATTTATTTTCGCGTGGTGGCGTAAAAGCAAATAGATATTTTTGTATTATAGGCGTGAAGGAGGCGATTTTGGCCCGCGGCGGAATTATAACCACGAGGCCCGAAGGACCGAGGGATTATAAGATGCCAAAGGGCCAAAATGGCCGTTCACGCCCGAAATCCAAACATTATTTTTTCTAAAATCATAAATCATGTACATAAATCCACCTTAAAGCTTTGAAAAAATAAATGACATGATTCGTTCTCAAAAATCAAGAGTTGGTTGCCAATGTGATGCAACAAATAAAATAGCTATTAAAATTAATTGTTGTTCTTTTAGGCCTTAGGGCGCAAAAGGCATTATTTACGCCCACAAATTACTGTATAAATGACTTCATTTTGATACGATTTTACAAAAAATATGTTTTCGTCGAAAATGTTTTCGGTTCTAAAGACCGGGTAGAGAGAAGGAAACATGGGGAAGTGCTTTATTAATGGGAAAATCTTCTAATTATACATATGACGGTCTGTGGAAAACACATTAAAAAAGTAGACTACATTTGTAAGTTAAATATGTAGTATTTCAAGATTATATTTTGAAATGATTTATATTGGGTGACTACTCAAGGCACTTGTTTGTAGACATAATTCAAAAATTTCGTACCTTGTTTCCACCACTTTAGTAAAACCACATAAAATTAACAACTTCGCACACAACACGTCCGCTTTCTGTTGTAGCCTCTAATAAACTAAAGTTTTGTGTAACCTAAAAAAGCCATCACAAAACCCCCAAAATCACGTAACACCAACAACTTACTTGAAAAAACAACGCGCAGACATAAGCCGGATCGAGCGGGAGTATGACTTGGCAACAGTGGCTCAGTGGCGCACCCAACCGGTAGCTGAAATCGCCAATAAGCGCGTTCTTTTATTAAATAAAAAACTCAAACATTTTCTGCTTCGTCTATGAAGGGCGTTCGTTGCTCTCCTATTTGCTTCATGCTTTTCTTGACTGCAACGTCGAATTAGTGCTTCCCGAGTGTTCACTTCTACTTTGTACTATTGTCAGCATAAAAAGTGGGTCAAATTTCTGTCAGTTTTGAAAAATTCGATGTAGTTCAAGCTTTATTGTCATCTTCGATTATTATTATTGGGTACGAAATTGCCGGAAATTTTCAATCTCGGATACGAGTATGTGTTTGTTAAGAAACAAATACGAGTGGCTGAGGAGAAAAAGAACGATCATTTCTCATATAAGTGCAATGTTTCGATCGTAGTCGTTTTTTTTTTTTTTTTTTAAATTTTACATAATTTTATGTTGTCATGGGTGTCGAAATATGTGACCCTGAAGGAAAACAGGTGGTTCAAAAAGGTTGTTTACAAAAAAGTTATGGTAATTTGAATTTTTTGAGTTTCTTTTTAAAAGTTTCTTTTTTTATAAAACGTTAAAATAACAATATACTTTTATTGATTGATAAAAAAAGCATAAATTTCGAAAATTTATCATATTTTAATTTTTGCGCAAACTACACGACGACGATCCAAAATAAATCTTTTCTATGAACTAAGCTTCTAAATTTTGACCTCGATTGTGGAGTCTCTTGAGACCCATTTCTTCAAAAATAAAAGATATTGATTTTTGAAAATATTTTTCAGCACTCCGTGACACATCCGGATGACGCACCTTTAACGAAACGCGGTACTTTTGGGACACCTGTGTATGCTGTACCCCTGAACATTTCTGAAAATCCTTTATCGAATTTATTGTGATCTTCGTAACATTTTGAGCTCTTGGTCAGCGTCGTAAGCTGTAAGCTGCAGCGCGTGGATAACCATTGCTTTTGTTTTGAAGATTACAACAAATTTGACGAAGAAGGATTTCCCTAGTGTATCTTCCAAATTTGATTTTGTTTATAAATTTTAAAAAATTACACATTATGGACATTTTGTGAAAATAAAAAATTTCATAGTAAATTTTAAACGTTTCTAGACTCCAGCCGTTTAGTGAGGATACATTCGGTGGGGATGCGCAACAACGCTATTTTGTTCGATCAGTCCATTATTAGGAAATAAGGGTGGTTGGAGTTTGCCAGCAAAATATCGGTAGATGTCACCACCTCGCGCATTATAGGAAACTGTAATAGTATTACAGAAATTACAGAAGGAAAAATTTATTCGAATTTTCAAAATTTAAATGTCTAGCTGTTTCTAGCGAACACAAATTGATTTTGCATTGATTGTGATTGAAGTTCTTAGTGTATTTGTTATTTTGACAGTCAATGACTGATTAACGGTTGATATTTATTCGAGTTTCGAACGCTTCCTATGTCTAGCTCTTTCTCGCGAACACAAATTAATATCACAAAATGATTTGCACCGATTATGATTGAAGTTCTTATTGTAGTTACGTTATTTTAGCAATCAATGACGAATTGACGATCGACATTTATTCTAGTTGAGAACCTTTCGTAGGTATTACAGTTTGCATTCATTCGCGATCCAAGTGCCTCTGGTGGCCATTTCACATCGAATGGCACGACTTGTTATTATCGGCGCAGACGACGATTATTTATATCACCCGTTTTTAAATCAACAGCAACGAATACAATACTTAATTGTGCATCAAACTTAGTATAAATTGCTTAACTACATGTTTTTATATAAACCACTTCTGTGGGACGCACTGGTTTTTCTACGGCACTGGAATATTTGGACCGCGCAGGTTTCCCCCACCTAATGTATCCTCACTAAACGGCTGGAGTCTACATACAAAATCATTTCACAATTTTGGGACATTAAAAAAAGAAAAACCGGAAACTAATAGTTATAATTTTTTTTCTAAACAATTCTATCGAATCATATATTTTAATACCCCTTTATAACATAAATCTTAAAAAAAAAAAATTCAAAAAATCTTTTAAGTATTTTGTTCCGTTTTTCGTTTTTATCAATTTTAATTCATAAAATCTTTCTAAAAATAGTGGAGATATCGAAAAAATGTAGGAAATTGTTTCAGTGATCGTCATAGCATTTTGTGTTATTTACACCCCCGAAACATGTAACAGAAGTGCTCCTTTCGATTTTCCAATTTAAACACTCTTCATATACCAATCATACTTGATTTCTCGTCAGGAGGGATTATTTTTCTAAAGAAATGCGTTTCGGTATTTCACACAACCAGAAACGTTGACTGGACGTTTTGCATTGCTTCGCAGGTGGCCGAAGTGTCGAAACCCGAACCGTCAAAAGCAGCCCTCAAATCCAAGGACGTCGACTCCAAGACTGATAACAAAGCGCCGTGGACGTGCGACCGTTGCAGCACCGAAGACGAATCGGTCGAGTTCGTCCTCTACTACTTATACAGAAAACACATGACGGACGTCCACAACGAAAAATTCGACCCGAAACTGTGCAAATACTGCGGCCACAGATGCAACAAGCACAATCTCCTCATGTACCACTTGTATACGAAACACGGAATGAAACCGCCCCCGGATTACAACTTCCCCAAGTGCGACCAGTGCCCCTTCATCGCCCTCTCCTCCACAATACTCGGCAAGCACAAATTACGCCACGGAAAAAACGAAATTCAATGCAGCGAATGCAAGTTGGCGTTCACGTCGCAGGCGACGCTCACCAGTCACGTGCAAATCACCGGACACACCGGCAAATCCACCAAAAATAATTACGACTGTCAGTATTGCACGAAGAGGTACCAGTCGGGGGTTAACTTGTTCTCGCACGTTCGGCTCCAGCACAGAAATGAAGCCATGAGGGACGGGATCGTCAGCATTGACGAGGCGGACGATGCGGAGGACTACGACGAAGAGGAGACTGTCAAGGACGAATATATACTCCCGGAGATTATCACGGATCCGGAACCACCGCCATCCAAGAAGGTAGATAGTGGCAGGTTTTACTGACTACTAAAGACGGAAAGGAAAATGTCTTGGGTTGTTTTTCTTTTTTTTTTATGAAATATAGTACTTCCACTAAACATCCTGTACATTTTTTTGGCAGAATTTCTTTATGTTAAAAACGTGGAAGTGAAAAAATGTTATTTAGAAATCGTAGACTGATTATTTTAATTGGCATGATAAACTCCATTTTATTTTCTGTTTTTTGACGTTTGTATTCTAGGGACAAAACCTAACGTCGACAAAATCCCCAGCCGCACTCATCACTTGCAACTGTGGTTCCTTCACGAATGACTGTTTCTAGGTGAACATCTTGTCCAACGTGAAGGTCCAAGACCGTCAAGAGCACCACATCCGTCACCAGGAGTTAGCCCTGGAGCCGAGTTCCGAAGCTGAAGCCCTCAACAACGTGGCAACGGGCATAGCCACCAGTTTAGGCCTAGTCGACATCGTCGTCCTGAACGACAACCAACAACTCTTCTTGCAACCCAACCAACAGAACTTCTCCAACGACCAAAGCGAACAACCGGAGTTCATCCTGCCGGAGTTGACGGGACGCGAGAGTTACACTCAAAATCAAAACGAAGTGATCACCACCGAGGGTGTGATAACACAGTCGATGTTGTCGTCGGGAGATATCGCCTCTACGGATGAGTTGGTGATGGTCTTGACGGACCACGATTATGGTGACAATCAGGAAGAAGTACACAACGACAATTCGAATATTGTCGTTTTGTACAGTCATCCGGTGGATGGTCAACAGGATCAGTACATCACGTCACAGGTAATTGTCAAGGTTTTTTTGGAAGGGAGTTGTGTTGAGGTGTTTGGATTTTCTAGGGTAATATCATGGTCAACTCACAAACTGGCATGATCGAGATAAGAAACGGTGCCACAATAACGTCGACGGCCAATCAGGTGGTGATGAATCCTCAAGAGAGCCACATCGAGTCCATCGAGATGATTCAGAGAGAGATAGAAAGTCACGGAGAGCTGAAGCAAGAATCTTTGTACGACGAAGACACTAAACCTGCTCTCGATGTGACAGAGAAGGAGCAAAGTCAGACTGAGTTGAAGGAGGCGGAGCCGGAAGTGACTTCGGAAAGTCAATCTCAGAATGACTTGTTGATCGATAGTTTGACTCAAGGTGAGCAACTCGAATTTACGACTCCACTAGAACCGGTGGAAGTGCCACCGACTGTTCAGACTCCAGTGGAGGAAACTCCGACGGAAAATCAAGAACAAGAAAGCAAAGAAGCAAACGACGAAAAGGAAATTATTGACATTACATCGGAAGAAACGAATGACAAGAATGAAGAGATCGCGGCGGAGAGAGAGGAGGTGGGTTTGGTTGGAGTAAGTGGGGATTGATTTTGATTTGTTGCTTTTCAGGGAGGTCCGCCAGTAGAAAAAGAAGAACCGAGTGAAGAGAACAGAGAGGGAGTTGAGGTTAGTACGGTTGAAGAAAAGGAACCGGTTCCTGTGGACACTGGTGGTCAAGAAGTCGGTGAGGTTCGTCAAGAAGATGTGGAGGTCTGTCGCGAAGACGGTGAGGTCCGGCAAGAAGACGGTGCGGTCCGGCAAGACGACGGTGTGGTTGTCCGTCAAGACGGTGAGTCTGTGTTTCAAGAAGATGGCAGCGAATCTGTGCATCAAGAAGTTGGCGAAGAAGCCAGCGAGTCTGTCAACGAAGAAGCCGGTGAGTCAACTCTTCTCGAAGAAAACGAGTCAGCGCCCCCTGTCGAAGAAGTGAAGAAGGAAGAGAAAGTAGAGACTCCGCCGTCGCCACAAGCGCCCGTCGAAGAGACAGAAAAGGAGCCGTTGTCCGGGGACGACAGTTCCAAAACGGATCTCATGGAGATAAGCGAAGATCGAACGAAAGAGTGTCTCGAGGAGGAAAAGAATCAGGAGGAAACGAACGCCGAACAGGAATCATCGCAGAGTGATACTTCAACTAGTCAGTTTAACGACGAGAATTCTCAGTCTTCTCAAGAGTCGCAAAACAAACCGCAAGAAACGGTGTCGACGAAGATATCGATACTGGACGACTGGGAGGACACAGATTCGCAACAATCTGATCAGAAGGAGAAGGCGAAAGCCGCGGGAGAAGCGGTCCACAAGTTGATGGACGATTGGGAGGAGGAAGAAGAAGACGAATGTAGGAAAGAAGGTGATTGATAAATTGTGAAGGACGGGGCACGCGGGCCCCCTGTAATTACAATTTTGGAGGTTTTGTATATATACATAAGCAAGTTATTTTATTATTACGAAGATGTAGGACAATTTTATGTTGTAGAACTGTCTATGCGTTTATGTATTGCTTTTAATTTACTATAAATTTATAGTTTATTTACAATATATGAACAATTATTTGCGATTATTTAATTAAATGGTTGACCTAACCTAGAAATTGTCTAAACCGCGGGTCGTTTGTATTCGTGGAATCAACGTAGTTTGACAGTTTGGATGTGGTGGACGTCGAAGGAATGGATTTCGCGTTTGTCGATTTATTTCGGACCGATCCTTGAGAACTGAAGATGGAGGACGACAACTCAATGTCCGAGCGAATACTGCGTTCGATGGAGACAATTTTGAATAACGACCCCGAACTGTGAGTCCCCCGTACTCTAACCTCACTTTTTGCACGGTTCGTTCCAGGAAGGAATTCGCGATCGTCCCGACCGAGACGAACACGAAAAACAAGTCTCCAGTCCTGTACGAGGAGCACAGCATGGGACTGGAGTCATGGTGCGTCAAGCACATCTACCGTTACGCTTACTTAGAATTATTCGAGGTCCGCCAACTGCTGGCCAAGAAAAAGTTGTCCTACTGCAAGGAGCGCAACCTGAACCACCTCCTGATCGGCGTTCTGCTCGTCAACCCCGACGTCTCCACCTTTTGGAACATGAAGCGCGAGCTGGTGGAAAACGACGTGTTGAGCGTGAGCGACGAGCTGCGCTTCACCAAAGTGGTTCTTTCGTACAAGAGCAAGTCGAACGAAGCGTTCGCCTTCAGGCGCTGGCTGCTGACCCGCGTGTTGGCGAAGCTGCAAGAGGGCGACGTGCAAACCCCGCGAAATCTGCTCGAAAACGAGCTGGTCGTGTGCGAAATGGCAGCGGCGAAAAACTCGAATAACTATCACGCCTGGACGCACAGGATCTGGTGCGTCGAGACGTTAGCCAACAGGGTTGCTAGTTTCAACGATGTGATACTCGCCGAGCTTGAATTTAGTCAGAGGTGGTTGTCTGAACACGTTTCAGAGCACACCGGCTACCATTACAGACAATACTTGTTTGATACGGTGCGAACGAGTAAAAATATTTCTAGTGTATACGAGTTTTACTACAATTACGTGATCAAGACTTTGAGATTGGTCAGCGAGAATGATCCCAGGGACGTGTTGACGTTTCTGCTGGGCAAGAAAAAATCACACGGGAAGCCTTTAGAAGAGACGATCAATCTGATCAATTTCTTCTGTTTGTTGTTTTTTGATCTGTACAGCACTGTGGAGCTGCTGAACTCGGTGTACCCCAATCACGAGTCGATCTGGTACCACCGGCGGTACTTGTTGTATCATTTGTTAAATACTGCGCATGAGTACCACGGATTGGCTGTCCAACAAGACTACAAACCGGGGGATTCGTGTCTTCAGGGTGCAAACATAGTTAACTTGGACAACTCGGGACTCAGTGACGGCGAAAAACAACCCAAGTTGTTCAAAAGTCAGCGCAACAAAGTCGAATCGTCTCTGCTCTATCGCACTCTAGTGAAGAGCGAAGCCGATTTCATCAAGAAAAATTCCAATCAGTCCACCATGTTCTACCAGCACGAATTGGCGAAGAGGTACGAGAAGTGGCTGAAGCTTGTCATTTGCGTAGAAGACGTGTGATGAGCGTAGCGAACGGTCGATCTTTCATTTCAAATAGTTATGTCGTTGAATGAGGTAATATGCACATTTTTTTATGGAGACGTCCAATGCACCGCCGTTTGGGTGTACGGTCTTCTTCGGGGGTCGTTTTTGTAGGAACACCAGTACATTTTGTGCCAAATCACAACAAAAGGGGAATAAAAAGAACAAAGTGTATAATTATTACAAATAAAATATCACAATGATTAGAATGTTTAGAATGAGCTGAAGTGTTTTGTTTTGAAGGCAAACAGAAATTTCGTATTTTATTTTAGAAAATGCGACACCCAGAAACAGCATATTTTGATACAATAATTCAAGCCAGGCACAACACCGTAACACAGTGGCCACATTTTGTCCCACACGGTGAGCGTTTGCCCTATAGGAAAGACCTGCTTCTCGCATTCCGATAACGCGGCCTCTTTTAAATTGAGTTACGTCGACGTACCGGAGGCATTGTTTAGTTATTGAGGATAACTGATCGTCAAGAATAAAAAGAAATCCATGTTTGGAAAAGGATAATCTAAAAGATACGGGTATTTTCTTTAGGTATTTCTTTGAAATTATCATCACTTTATCGTTAGTTAACACCTAATTATTGTAACAAATTTCATCAAAATATATTCACTATTTTTGGGTGTTACATTTTCTATAATAAGTACCGGGTGATCAAGAAGGACTGTTTAAGTTGGCAATACAATTAAGAACATTTTTTTATTCGGCTATTTACAACACTGCAACCCGATATGTTTTGTGGGTTTATTTGACAGATCTGACGTAACATTAATAACGACAAAATGGTAGGTTATGAGAGTAAAAATTAACGATAAAAAGAAATCAAAGTTGGAATTCGGAATAATAGTTTAAGAATTAACTAAAAGAAATTCTCGAAGTGCTCCCCATTTTGCTCTAAACATAAATTAACTCTTCTCTCGAACGATTCACCAGCATGTTTAATTTCATTTGAAATGTCAAATTTGATTTGTCATTGATGCGGCTGTCAGTGTGAAGCCGTCAACATCCGGAAGTTACTCCATTTGTAGCATTTAAAAATAAAATTCAGCATTACCAACTTAAACAGTCCTTCTTGATCACCCCGTAGTATATAATATGTTCGTTTTAAAAGTGGGGTGTGTGACAAGTTGATACACTTGAACCTTTTTACCGATGGAAATCACAGATTATTGTTCACTCAACAATAATAGTATAAAATATTTTTCTAATTAATAACAAAGATATATAAAATATTGTTAGTTGACCATTTATTTACACATTTTTTTGCTTGTGCGAAAAATGAACGTTTCTTTACGAGGGTAGTAAAATGCACTTACGATACCACATGAATGAATCCCTGCGTGAATTTGTAGTTTCCAAATCATCCCCATTTTTAAAGCGAACAGGTTATACTCTGTACACGATTTCAACTGCACTAAAAACCAGTTGATTCATGCTAAGAAAAGATTATTTAATTTTTATCCAACTAATTCGAAATTGTGGTGTGCAGTTTTTTTATGGAAATTATTGAAAGGTCCGTTGCACTTTTTGCAGTTACGGTGTTAACTTTATGGATTACATCGTCAGATACACCAAAAACTTTCGTGCCAAAGCTGAACACGATGACATTGTAAAATAGTGATCGCATGTATAGTATGTTTGTTTTAAACATGGGGATGTGTGGAAACATACCTGTCTGATAGAACTTGGTGAATTTGAAGTTTATGTTTGTTGAGATTAATAAAAGATTTACAATCACCTTTTAGGAAATAATAATTTGCTATTGTTTACTTAATCATTTTTTAAATAAATAATTCCCAATTTATATACTTACTGTGTTTTTTCCTGCCAAAACGCTTCCTTTCTGAAGGTTGTCAAAAATTTTGACGTAACACAAAAGTGATGGCTAGTTTTTATTGCCGGCCATTGTACTGTCGCGAGCAATAAATTTTGGTCGTCAATGTCACAAATTAAAAAAATGTCCCTGCCTGATTATGGCCATGTCAACAAAGTGCCAAAAAAATTAGGAAAAAATGACAATTAATGCCATTTAACATGATGATAGGTTATGATGTTTATGACCGTTTTACAATGGAGCATTTTCCATTGCGTCAAAGAGTGACATTGACGACCAAAATTTATTGTTCGCGACTGTACTTCATTAATATGTCGTTTTAGAGTAATAGGAAAATAATCGCGATTAATTCTACGCCACTGGTCTATTTCTACGGACCATTAAATTAGTTGTTTTTATTTCAACTAGTAGTAAATTAAAATGGTTGGTCAGAACAAGCGTAAATAGGTGAAATATCTATTAAATTTTAGCTTAAGCCTTATTAATGTGGATCAAAGTCTAAATAAATCAATAAAATTGGAAGTTTTAATATGTGGAACAATGAAAAAACTTACCGAGGCTCACTAAAACCTCAGACCAAGACAAACATTTCAAAAAGTGATTATTATATCTTTCAGTTTTTCTAAAATAGGTAAAAATCAAAATAAAATTATGTTACCGTTCACGTTGGCATCAATAACGGTTTAAAAAAAATATTAGAAATAGTCGGAATACTTGCGAGGCCATATTATAAATCAGCTGTCAACAACGTGCAAATTTGGCAACGTTGCGTTCAGAGACTAGACCACTGAATATTTTTCATTTTTTCTGCTCTTGTTGGATTCACTCATGTTGTTTTTCCACCTCACTATTTCTTGTCTTGTAGATATTCAATTACGACGATACTCTTAATTTTTTCGATTGATTGTTTTCAAACACTAAACTTTCTACGATTTGACGTTACGAACGATCCTTTACTGGCTTTACTTGAAAGGTCGTACAATGTTGCCATATCTCTTTCGCATAAATGTCAACTCAAATAAAATCATTTGACAATTTCTAATTTTCAATAACTTAAACATTTATCCATCGCTGTAATGTAATTAAATGAAAAGAATGTTTTTTTTGTTTTTTTTTTTCTCCAGTGTGAACGGATTTTGATGTCACAACTTGTCAAAACGAAATGTCAAACTTTTTTTATAATTTTGAAGATTTTAAGCGATTTGAAGCCTCTAAGGAACTCGTTGAACAAAAAGCGTTGTATTTAACTCGTTCGTGTGTAAATTGGGCTCTTTTTGGCCCTCGTGGGCCTTTAAAACCATATATCTAATATTAGATAGCTCCGTACCCTGATAGATTGTACGTTTTCTGACAGAAGACAGCCTCAGAGAGTAGTGTGGCGGCAATTAATCTGCAGGGATACAACGGTTTTCTACATAACGTGAAACAATTGAGATGGAGTGTTTAGTATTTTTCACTGCTTTATGTTTTGGAACTATAATTTAAAAACGTACGATCTATCATCGTACGGAGATATGTTTAAAACGTTTCACTCGCATTTTAAACTGGCCAGCGTGCTATTACAGCAATACCAACGTAATACGTATATTAAAAAAAAAAAAAAAATAGTTTCATAAAAAGTTCCTTTGTGATACTATTTTTAGTTTCACAAAGACTGATGATACCAAAGTAGAAAAAAATTGTTTTCATTAAGCAACCTTTTAAGCAATTGATTACTTTTTCGCGTGTGTAAAAATTCTGCGATCACCAGCTACGGTAATTCTACCTACTAACCTGTAACCTTTAAATTAGTCTTTTGGTTTATTCTACAGTTTAAATAAGATTCAAAATTTCTTAATAAATTTAACCCAGAGTCTATCAGAGAGTTTTTTAATTTTGTGCAGTACTGACTGTTCCGGCAACCGCACAGATTACAATATCTGGGTCAGTTTAGACCCAGTTACTTCTTAACGTACTTTTTTCAGGATGAAATTTATCCCTTTCATAATATTTTAGTTCAGGAACGGTGGTGCTTCATCATTTGTCTTGACTTGAGTGGAAAATAAACTATAAACTACAAAACAATTCAGATAAATTTTATTTCTCAAAATGGTCACTTAAAACTTTAATACAGTTAGTGTATTTTAACAATATTGCTTTAAACACTTAAAAAAAAATCCTCTGTCTCAAGATGCTCATTTACGTCCATTAGGTCAGGTCAGGTCAGGTCATGCTTCATTGTCCAGGAAGAATACAGCAAAGTGCTGTTTCAATTTTGGTGCAAACAGTAATCATTGGTGCTAGATCTGGCAAACATGGAATTTTTGACTCTGAATCAAAGTGATGAACTCAAGTTTCGTCCATCCGGATGCTCATTAATAACGGCTAAATTGTCTCATACATTATCTTTCAAAGCTGTTCGCCCCGTTCTTGTTCTAGCAAAAATCAGTCATTACATTTTCAAGTAATTAACAGTCAAGTCAGTTTTCTATCTTTGGGTCCGAACAGACCCAGGTATTGTCGTGTGGAGGTTAAATATGTCTTCCCAGTCAATTCCCCTTCAAAAAAAGGAGGCAAAGACGTAGCTCGTTTCATCAGTGATTTTGTACTTTTTCTAAGTTTACCAGTTGTTTCACGTAAAACTAACAACTTATTTTAGAAAACAATGCACAGACATAACCCGGATCGAGCGAGAGTATGACTTTTGGCAACAGTGCCTCAGTGGCGCCCCCAACGATAGCCGAAATCACCATGCTAAGTGATGTTTCTTATTCGTTATTAAATTACGAAGCACGATAAGGCGTAGAAAAAGTAGGGCAAGTTTTATTAAGAAATTTGGGTAAAATTGAGTTGAGTAAACCGGGCCTACTTTTTGAAATTTTTGTGAGACATTTTTGAAAAAAAAAACCCAAAGACACCCAACGTAAGATATTACTTCCTGTAAATTTTGCCAATGGATGTCTTGGGAAATTTATTTTATATTAACAGGTAATTGACTAATTGTTAATGATAGCCACCGGTGCTCATGTTTTTACATGAAACCCGATATATATTTTTTTGAAATTTGCGCCATTATTAAACTCCACCCACTTCTCAGTCATTGGTCACCACGCTGTTGCAAAGTAAAGGTAGCCATACACGAGCGGGATCTCCTCAAGGTACAGCCTGAATAATCCAAAATTCAAGCCTTGAGGAATTCCTCAACATGTGTGGCGGCGTCCTTGAGGATGCGGAGGGTGGAAGAGACACAAAAATCCCGAACAAAAGTTGACCTAGTGTGTTGACTTGGAGAAAATCCCCACGATCTTTTCCTCGAGGAAAATCCGCTCCGTGTGCGGGCGAGGGTTCGGTAGAGGAAGTCCCCCAAAGAAATCCCTGAAGCTTTTTCCTCGAGAAAATCCCGCTCGTGTATGGCTACCTTAATGAATGCTTGGAATGTTGCCCGTGCGCGCTCTGCCGGAGAATGCGGTAACCAAGTTTCGTCAGTATAGTCGGGGCTAGTGTTAACCAATTTTTTTTAACTTTTTCTTTCTTTCACCCGTGAAAATGTGTTGAATCTGAAGCAGTTCATCCAGGGAGTGTTTGTTCCATCTTCTGTAAGTAGATTGGTGTGGATTTGTCAGGTCGCGAGGCGGCCACCCGATTTTCGTTTGTTTTGTGAAAGTAGTTTCTGTTTGTTTGCTTGGTAAATTCCGATCTAATTTTCACAGTTGCTCGTCTAAAACTTGACTAGACGAAAGAGAGGAATGATTTTCCGCGGAAAAATCCACCAGATTCGGGAAAGAGATAATCGAATTGTCGGCGTGACCGTCGAATTCCACAAATATTTTTTGTATTACACCATCCAATAATGTGCAATTAGAAGTAAACATTGCTGTTTAACCTTTTGACCAGATAAAGTGATACTAACAGCCAAATAGCGCTGTGAATTTGTTTAAAACGTCGATTATTCGATACGTGAGCGATGCTGGACGTAACTTGCGCTGTTGGGAACTTTGAGGTTAATTGTCGTTTCTTTTGTTGTGGTAGATGTTGGCTCATAAAAGGTACGGATCACACGAGTAGTGTCATTTTGGAGTAGAATCGTCACCGATCCATTCTCCTAAATGGGTTCATTGCAACAGCCGAACCGCTTCAGGCCCTTCAACCAGAACATCCAGAGTAACTTCCCTCAGAGCTTGAGCGGGAGCGAAACCGACATCTCGACCTCAAATGAAAATCTCTCGAACGAAGAAAAATATGTGATACGTCACACTGCCAGACAAGAACCTCAAGGTCAGGAAAATCAACAGACCTCCAATCGAAGCTCTCTCAGAGACAGTCTGCCGTCGAATCGCAGCTCCTTGGACGTGTCGTCATCCTCTTACAACACTTTGATCATACACAGTGCGGGAGATGAGCCCTGGACAGGTAAAGAAAAGATTGGAACGCGTCAGCGTTTGAGACGAGCGAAAACATTTCTTATCTTGTTTGGGAAGTAATGATGGTGATAAGAGTCTTTGGCAAACTGTGCGACTGACTATTAACAGTCAACAAACTTCAATAACACTTATTTTCTATACATTTTTCTGCTCTCAACAGCCCCCTTTGTTTTTATTCATCAATTCTGAAACAAGTTGATTGTCCTGTTATAAAATCCAAGCTTCTGAGTAACTATAAACTTAATAACATCAGCAGACTCAAATAGAGAAGTACACACCACGTGGTGTCTAGCCTATGGGATTATCAAGTAAATCGTAGGACCGCCCATGTACTTCTCCACTTGAACGTACTCTACTGTGGCTTTTGAAATAGAACTTTTTCGGCTGTTATGATCTTTGTCAAGAATGTTGTGAAAATGTAAGAATTTGTAGGGCGCAACTCCGGGGCGAGAGAATCCAGCGACATGATCAACCCCTCGTACCATGCCCACCAATCACCGAATCTCTACCACGACCCGAAACTCTCCCCCATCCAGAAACGCGGCTCCGCCTCACCATCCCCCTCCAGCAAGGACCACTCCGTGCGGAACAGCTTCGACGGCAACCCTCGAATCTTCGACACCGGCGTCCAGGAAATAACCGAAATCCCCGACGACTACTTGAGCCAGTCGTCGGTCCTCAAGCACCTAGCCAAAGAGGTGAAAGTGCCGTCCCCGAACGGCACCAACACCAACATCTCCGACCTGTCCTTCTTCGACACGAGCGGTTTCCCGCCGCCGCCGGAGTATCCGAAATGGGCCGACAAGTCGCCGCTGCAAGCCGCCGTCCACCGCAACAACAAGATCAACGCCGAGAAGTTGAACCTGTCCAAGTCCCAGCCGGACCTGTCGAAAGTGGGGGTGCCGAAAGGGGCGTGCGATTTCGCCGGGTTCAGAAGGGGGGTGTCGGCGCCGAGGCCCCCCACCAAGGGCCGCGAAGAGTCCGACACGACGGGGGGAGAAGTGTGGGCGTCCGCGGAGATGGTCGAAATACTCATCAAGGAGAACAGTGCCTTGAAAATGGAATTGGAGAATTGCTACAAGAGGGTTGCGAAGACACAAAAGGTAATGTTGCGATTGGTCCAGGTCGGGTGACACGAGTTTGTTTGTCCGCAGCTGGAACAGGAAATTTTAAAAGTACACAAGGCACAGGAGGAATTGGTCCAGTCGTGCGATCGGAAGGAGAGACTGGAGAGGGCCGCCAGGGGGCGCTTGCAGAACGACAATCGAAGGCTTCAAGAACTTAACAGGGCTCTCAGAGAACAAGTCGACTTGTTGTCGACACAAATGCTGTCGAGGTCTCCGGGACCCGATTCCAACGCCCCCGATAGTCTCCGAAGGGAACTGAGCAAAAGAGAAGTGCTGATCGCTCAACTCATACAACAAAGTAAGAATTTTCACGTTTACGTGAGCGTACAGGGTGGGTTCTAGCCTAAAATC
This sequence comes from Tenebrio molitor, assembly GCF_963966145.1. Taxonomy (NCBI): domain Eukaryota; kingdom Metazoa; phylum Arthropoda; class Insecta; order Coleoptera; family Tenebrionidae; genus Tenebrio; species Tenebrio molitor. Next base: position 4,418,620 of record NC_091053.1, read on the forward strand.
TCATATTTTGAAGTGTGGGTTCATTTTGTAACTAAAGTGATTTTTTTTAAATCAGCTGTCAAAAGTGTTGTGAGGAATTGAAAGTAGCAAATAGTGTATTTCACGATGTAGGTTGGCACTGTTGGCTGCGTCGAGCCGTTCAAGGTCATCGGCGCTGTCATTTGCGTTTGCGTTGAAAAATTAACGCAGACAATTTGAAAAGATGCCTTCGCGAAGAAAAGATAGTGAACAGTCCCTCACATTGCGTGAAAAAAATGGGGTAATCTTGCATTTTACGGTGGCAAATGTGCGCATGCGTAGAAATGTCTATTATATGGCGAAAATGTGTTGCTTCAGATCAAATTGTTGAATCCCAATTAATTTTAAACGCGGCAGTAGTTTCTTAATAAAAATTGGGCCCTGTCTAATTTATATTTTGAAAGTAAATTAGCAAATTATACCGTTGACAACAGGGGGTCAGTATATGAAGTTTGCACATGCGCACATTTGCCACCGTAAAATGCAAGATTACCAAAAAGGGCCCTAATTCGGTGCTGTGAAGGGTTGAAAGGTAACAAACCTGAATTGAGTAAGGATTTGTGAGAAGGCCCCAAACACGGTATGGTATTATATACCTAGTTTTTAAATTCTCATTTATTTACGTAAATACTTTTCTAAAATAGATACATGGGACGTTTGCGTTCAAGATTTGTAATGATTTTAAAACGACAAAATGTGTTCAACCCCGAAAAACTTTCAATTATGTTAGACAGACATAACCTCAGTTTTGACGTGGGGCAAATTATTATACAGTTGGTCGTTAAGTACAGGTTTTAGGGTAACACAATCTGGTTTTTTAATAAAGTTTTGACACTGATAGCTGATTTTAAAAAAGACTACGGATAGGTAGACAACCAAACACACAAATGACCTTGAAATACAAAATGATCCTCCATTTAGTCTCCTTGGTGTACTCCGTACTCTGATAGATTGCACGTTTTTTGACAGAAGACAGCCTCAGAGAGTAGTGTGGCGGCAATTAATCTGCAGGGATACAACGGTTTTCTACATAACGTGAAACAATTGAGATGGAGAGTTTAGTATTTTTCACTGCTTTATGTTTTGGAACTAGAATTTAAAAACGTGCAATCTATCACCGTACGGAGTATACCAAGTATTTTTTACCTCGAACCGGTTTCATATGTAAAACAAGTGATTTTTTTTAAATCAGCTGTCAAAGTGTTGTGAGGAATTGAAAGTAGCAAATAGTGCATTTCACGATGTAGGTTGGCATTGTTGGCTGCGTCGAGCCGTTCAAGGTCATCGGCGCTGTCATTTGCGTTTGCGTTGAAAAATTAACGCAGAAAATTTGAAAAGATGCCTTCGCGAAGAAAAGGTAGTGGACAGCCCCTTACATTGCGTGGAAAAAATGCCCCTGATTCGGTGCTGTGAAGGGTTGAAAGGTAATAAACCTGAATTGAGTAAGAAGGATTTGTGAGAAGGCCCCAAACACGGTACGGTGTTATATACCTAGTTTCTAAATTCTCATTTATTTACGTAAATACTTTTCTAAAATAGATACATTGAACGTCTGCGCTCAAGATTTGTAATGACTTTAAAACGACAAAATGTGTTCAACCCCGAAAAAATGTCAATTGTTAGACAGACATAACCTCAATTTTGACATGGGGCAAATTATACAGTTGGTCGTTAAGTACAGGTTTTAGGGTAACAGTCTGGTTTTTTAATAAAGTTTTGACACTGATAGCTGATTTAAAAAAAAAACTATGGATAGGTAGGGAACCAAACATACAAATGACCTTGAAATGCAAAATGATCCTCTATTTAGCCTCCTTGGTACCAAGTATTTTTACCTCGAACCGGTTTCATATGTAAAACAAGTCGAGAAAATGTCACAATAATTAGTGCTAGCTTTTCAATGTAAATACATTTTTTTTTAAATAAATGAAAACAGATAAAGAACACGTCGCCGCCAAAGAACGACAAGAAATCGAGCTGGCCGCACAACGGGTGACTTTGCACGAACAGCGAACACACATCGACATCTTAGACACGGCCCTGACGAACGCGCAAAGCAACGTCGTCCGCCTGGAGGAAGAGGTAGAAGATTCGAATCTGTCTCGTCCTCGTTTTACCTCGATTTGTTTTCCAGTGCCGCAAGAAGCAAGTGTACGTGGAGCGAGTGGCCCAGCTGCAGAGGGCGCTGTCGTCGCTGCAGTTGGCGAGCGACCGGCGCGAGCAGACCGAGCGTAAGTTGCGCTTGCAATTGGAGAGGGAGCTGCAGCGGACGAAGCTGGCCCACGGAGACGACGGCAAGACGGGTTGGGACTCCCCGAACGGTTCCGGCAACGAATCGCCGTCCGAGCTCAAGCGACAACTCCGCGAGAAAGACGAGAAGATCATGCGGCTGGAGGGCGACTGCACCAAGTGGGAGCAGAGGTACTTGGAGGAGAGCGCGCTCAGGCAGGCGGCGATCGACGCCGCTAGCATCCCCAAGTGAGTCGAGTCCGCGTGCGACGACGACGATGATGATTTTTGTGTGGTGCAGGGACGCGAAAATCGCCGCCCTCGAGAAGACCAGCCAGGAAACGGAGAAGATCATCGCCGAGGCGCGCAACGAGAAGATCCGGCACATGGACGAGGTGCACGCCGCACAGAAGAAAGTCGCCGATTTGGAGTCGAGGGTGAAGGATCTCGAGTCGAAGTTGGCCGAGAGGGACGCCATGATCAAAGTCTTGCAGAAGCACACCTACGACAAGGATGTGTCGAGCATGTTGGGCAGGTCCCCCCACCACACTCCCCACCCCAGCCTGGGCGGGACCGATATCGATCACGTGTTGGGCACGACGGTGTCGAGGGAGGAGCTTGGTGAGTGAGATTTTCTTCTGAAAAAACGCCAAGATTTTTACGTGTTTCCTCCAGTGAGCAGCGTACTGACGAGTTCGACAGGTTTCGGCTCGGGGAATTCGTACGCGGGCAGCGATTCCTCCTACCACATGCCCTCCTACGCCAAATACGAAACCAACAAGAGTTTCGATTCGACCAAGCAAAGTTTGGACAATCAACTAAAAGAGATCGACAGCCAGCTAGATTCGCAACTGCTTAGTAAGGTAGGAGAGACTGAGACATTTTATTAATGAGTATGCTTCTTGCGAAGGTTCTGTACGATTTTGGATCGCTCGAACAACAAATTATCACTGATCAAGTACAGAACTGGAACGAACGAACCATTATTTTCAGTGTTATAAGTTCGAGTCAGATAGTGAGTCGGTTTTCTTTTGTTTTATTTTTTTTCTTTGGTTTTTTTTTGTTTATATAGATTTTTTCAGTTTTAGTTTAGATTTTTTCCCCCACTTATTTGTATATAGTAGTATCAGTTGTAAAGTTTAATCGACCAAACGTGTTTAACCAAATACATTGTTTACTTAATGGTTTCATCAATTGTGGTCAGGAAGTAGCCGGAACGAGTGGACGTAACACTTTTTTTTTTAATAAGAAAAAGTTTGAGGTTATAAATACCGTCAATGTCTAGTGCATTGTTGTCAGTTTTACTAGTTTGCAATAGAAAAATACTCACACATCGCGGGAAATTCAGCAACAGTGTGTCCAACGTTAAAAAAATAATCATGGCCTCCTATTACGCCAAAACAACGTGAACGGTGTTTACGTCACATTTTTGGATTATTAACAAACGTTGTGCAACGTTAAATTTGACACACAATGAAATACTAATTGATTCGAATTTTTTTATTTGTTCGTCATTTTGTTTGTTGTGACACCTGATGAAAGAAATGCCATGAAAAACAAAAGGCAGCGTCTTGGCATAACTAAATGCAATTTTTATGAAAATAAGTATTATTAGATAACACTGTCACTTTTGAAACCTTTTGAAATTATAAACGTCACCGTTTAGTGCTTCATAAAATACTAAATGACAGATATGACGTTTCGAATGACAATTTGGCAAAGATAACTGACTTTTGTTTTCATAGGTAACTCTGACGGGATTTTTGGCCGCAAGCAGTGGCGTGGTAAGACCCTTGCATGCGAGGTGGATCCGTATTTGGTAAAAATAATAAAAATAACAAAAAAGAATACCAACAGAAAGATGTTTAATTCAAAAGTGAATAAACAAGTGCGAATTGGTCTGAGCATCAAAAACTTCAGGGCAAGAGAATACTTTTGAAATCAATTTAATCTCGTCAAATTTCAATTGTTAGTACGAGTACAGCGTGACTTGTAATGATTGAGACAAATTTAGTGGGTTGGCACTCCCGAATAATTGGTACGTTCAGTCATTTGTCAAAAAGTTGTCTGTTGATTCGCTTTCTAGGTTTTATTTTGACTTTTGAACTGTCATATTTGAATCTGATAGTCAAGTGTACAATAAAAAAATGGTGAATGTGTTGCCAACCGAACAAAAATAATTTCAATCATTAAAAGTCACCCGGTACAATAAAATTATTTTGTGAAGATCTTTGGGGAAACAATGTCTCGGCTAACTACGCCACTGCCGCAAGTAAAATATGGTGTTCCACAGGGCTCGCTATTGGGTCCCATACTTCCAAAAAAAATAAATGAATGACGAGTACTTGATTTTCAACTCATTCCGGCTACTTGTTGAACGTATTTTAATTTTTCACGGTGACATCGATCGTTTTCAATTTTTTTTCACTAATTTATTAACCTGCGCTTCGCCTGGGGACTCGGTTTCGGAGGTATTCGCGGGTGGTGTGATCCCGTGCGGTAATTTCGTAACAAGAAATTGGAAATGTTCGATATGTCACGACCATCTACCGTATTGGTGCATCGGCTCGAAGAGTTATTTGACAATGAAAGAAGAGCCAGTACCAGTAGGGTAGTTAGATAGTTTTGCATGTATGTTTGTCTCGCTGGCATGCTGTAAAACAAATAAAAGCTGTTTTCGATGAGGAATGGTCGAGTGTTACTGAATTTCCGCGCTTTCTCCTCCTCCACTAAAACGCCCCCGCCGCCCCCATCCCGATGCATGGCGAGCCGAGTGGCGTGCCGTGTGACTAACTCACTTCACGCAGGTCCCGGACAACATCCCAACTGTGTCTTTTCTCTTCTCCTTTTCAGCGGGGTCTTTGCTGTTTTCCAGGATTCACTAATCCAGTCGCTGCGCAGAGAAAAGGAAAAATACCCAAGCCACTATTGGCGGGTGTGACGGGGAGCGGCGCCGGGGGCGGCGTAGCGATGTACGAGCCCGGCGCCATGCTCCTGCTGGAGAAGCAGGGCCGCGCCTCCCAGCAGCAGCGCATGCAGGAGACGGCCGACCTGAGGCCAGGCTCGGACGGCGGCAACCGCTGTCCGGCGCCGAGCTCGCTGCCGCGCCCCCCGCGCCCCTCCTCGCACCGCAGTGGCCTGCCTCGCCGCCTCGGCGACTACAACAGGCTCGCGGAGGGCGAGACGCCCCCACTACGCAAGAAATCGGACGGGGGCGATTCGCTGAGTTCGAACGCGAGCAGCAGGAGGGCGTCGCCGGCGAGGTCGCTCGTTCCCCCCAGGAAGTTGGGGGAGTACGGCAGGCTGTCGGAGAGCGGGGGATCGAGCTCCTCGCTCAGGAAGCCGAACCAGAGGTCCCGCAGCGGCGGCGAGCGGGACTCGGCTTCGACGCTCAGCGACAATTCGGCCAGTTCGCTGCCGCCCCCTTCCAAGGTAAGGCTGTTTGGGGGCGGAGCCGCCGCCAGAAGGGGAGGATCGTTGGGAAGGGATAGCAAGTCTTCTACCGACTCGGCCACCAGCAAGTATCGCATCCAGTTTTAATTTTAGGTTTCACGCGACCGATTGTTACTCACTCAAGGTCGCAGCAAATAAATACTCTTGTTACTCGATTACGTTGTTGTCTTTACCACCGTTTTTTAGCGCTTGTTGTATTGTTAGGGCTCCATCCTGAAACTGACTAGTCTTCTTAAACCAAACACGCTGTATAGTTCAAGACAGGGACCAAATTTACTGTTACACCGACGGTTCTTTGTTCTCTTTTTTTATTTTATTGTTGTTTCCTTTTGTTAGGGTAAAGACAAACAAACAGAGGCCATAATCTCCTCAAGTGCCTTCACAGTCAAAATAAGTCTCCTCTTAAGAAAGTGTATGGATCATTTGAATCTTTTATTTACACTTTTTATATACACATTTTTCTTGTTGTTTCTAGTAATATACTCTAGTCTATTTATATTATAATATGTTTTAATGTACAGAAAATAAAACCGGTTATTTGCAACCAAACATTTCTTTACTTGTCCACTAATAAAAAAACGCTATTTTTTACAGTTTCTTTGCAGTCTTTATTTTATTCTCCATAAATTTTTGTAATGTTTATATTGTCAATGATGTCGGGATTTTATGAGTCTCGATGTCATCAGAAAGTCGGTACTTCAGCCACTTCCAACTGTGACATAACAAATCCTCTCATAACCCCACTTTTTGTCGACATAACCAAAGTAATGTAAACATCAGGAAAAACGATGATTTGTAGAAAACTAGCCGAAACGTGGCCCCGTTTCGACCGAAAACTGTTACATTTATCGAAATCGCTCTTTTGGAATGTCCCCCAAAGCGCAGAACTTGATACTCAGTACTTGTACGACAGCAAAAATATTCACGAAATTTCGGAAAATATAGCGTTACGTAAGGGGGTCGGTAACATCCAGCTCGTGCACGACTTGAAGCGCAAGTTAGAACATGTCGGTATCGACGATAAGCATTACGAAACGACGAAAAACGAGTTGAATTTGGAGCTGTTAAAGATACCTAACCGAACACATCCTGACGTGGTGCACTACGGAGACAAACCCAAAGTTGTCCGGCGAGTCGGTGCGAAGAAGGAGTACGAGACGGCGCCGAAAGAGTTTCAAGAGATAGCGAAGAGGCTGAGACTGGCGCGGACCGACCAACTGGGCAACTTCTCCGGAAGCAAGAGTTACTACTTTTTGGGGGAGCTGGCTGAGCTGGAACACGCGTTAATTCGATACGTCGTCAGTGCTCTCATCCAGAACAATTTCCAACTGGTTTCAGTCCCTGACATTTTACACAGAGACATAATCGAAGGTTGCGGTATGAACACTCGAGGGACGCGTACTCAGGTCAGTCTCCATTTCCCCCTTGTAAAATCACTCAGTTTGGATTGCAGGTGTACCACCTGGACGAAACATTGCACGGTCCCGATTTGTGCCTGTCAGGGACATCCGAAATGGCTCTCGCGGGATTCTTATCGAACAAAACCTTGAAGAGTGAAGATCTACCGTTGAAGCTGGCCGCCGTGAGTCGCTGCTATCGCGCCGAAACCTCGAATCTTCTCGAAGAGAGAGGAATCTACCGCGTGCACGAGTTCACCAAAGTGGAGATGTTTGCGGTGTCAACGCCTGAACAGTCGCACAGAATGCTCGAGGAGATCAGAGCGATTCAAGAGAATTGCTTCGAATCTTTGGGGCTGCACTTCGTGGTGCTGGACATGCCGCCGCACGAGCTGGGGGCCCAGGCCTACAGGAAATACGACGTGGAGGCCTGGCTCGCCGGGAGACAGATCTACGGAGAGATCTCGAGCTGCAGCGACTGCCTCGACTACCAGTCCAGGAGGTTGGGGATCAGGTTCAGATCGAACGACAAAATTGATTTTGTGCACACTCTGAACGGCACCGCCTGTGCGGTCCCCAGATTGTTGATGGCGCTGGTAGAGGGCGCGCAGAACCCCGACGGGACCGTGACGGTCCCGGAGCCCCTGCGCAGGTTCATGGGTGGGAAAGAGTCGATCGGGAAGCAGAAAAAAATACCAGAACTAAAATTAATAAAAAACGTCAAGTAGTGGGTGTGGCTTTTATTAACACCTTAATTACAGTAATTATCTACATTTACAATAATTTAAACGTTTTTAATGGTTAAAACTACATATGGGAAAATAGACATAATATTTTGTATGATGGTATATTTACATTTATATACACCTATGTAAAGGGTGAGAGAAAACTTGTGCCTTCTACGTCAATCGTCGATCGAGAAAATTCTTAAGTAGCTGAGCCATTCGCGCTTTCGTAACGTGCTTGTCAACAATAAAGCAAACACTCAGTATATTCTATAATATTACGTTAATATAAAAAACACTAGAAACAATGTTTAAAACCTGCGCCTCGAAGCTTCACTATTGGCCCAGCCAGTACAGGGTTTTTTGCCGATCACTCCCAAAACGTCAGTTTTTGCAGTATTTTAAATTTGAAAAAGAATCATTTTTGCGATAGCTTCTTAAAGAACAAACGAGTCTCTAAAACTGTCCAAACAGTTTTGGAAAATGTCTCAGAATGGATAAAATATCTCGTTTTCGACTAGAAACAGTTCTTTGTGGCGTCAGAAAAGCTTTCACAGTTCCAAAACGTCCGTTTTTCAAATTTGAAAGAAATATTTTTGTGCGATAGCTCTTAGAGAACAAGCGAGTCTCTAAAAGGATTCGAATAGTTTTGAAAAACGTCTCCGAAGGGATAAAACATGTCGTTCCAGACTAGAATCGATTCTTTGTGGCGTTACAAAAGCTTACGCAGTCCCAAAACGTTCGTTTTTCAGTTTTTCAAATTTGAAAGAATTTTTTTTTTGCGATAGTCTCTTAAAGAACAAGCGAGTCTCTAAAACATCCCGGAAACTTAAAAAAAAAATCTCGGAAGGGATAAAATATCTCGCTCTGGACTAGAAACGGTTCTTTCTGGCGTAACAAAAGCTTTCACCTTCGCAAACCCTCAGTTTTGGAAGTTTTTAAACTTCGAAGGAAATAATTTTTTGCGATAGTCTCTTAAAAAACAAGCAAGTCTCTAAAATTATCTCGTTCTAGACTAGAAACGATTCTTTGTGACGTCATAACAGCTTCCACGATCCCAAAACGTCAGTTTTTGGAGTTTTTAAGTTTTGAAAAAAGTTTTTTTTGCGATAGTCTCTTAAAGAACAAGCCAGTCTGTAAAACATTCCGAAAAGTTTTGAAGAAAATCCCAGAAAGGATAAAATATCTCATTCTGGACTAGAAACGGTTCTTTGCGACGTAACAAAAGCTTTCACTTCGCAAAACGTCAGTTTTTGCAGTTTTTCAAATTTGAAAGAATTTTTTTTCGAGATAGACAAAGAACAAGGGAGTCTAAAACATTCCGAAAAGTTATGGAAAAATTCTCAGAAGGGATAAAATATCTCGTTCTGGACTAGAAACGGTTCTTTGTGACGTCACAACAGCTTCCACGGTCGCAAAATGTCAGTTTTTGGAGTTTTTAAATTTTGAGAGAAATAATTTTTTTGCGATAGTCTTTTAAAGAACAAGCGAGTCTCTAAAACATTCCGAAAACTTGCAAAAAATCTCAGAAGGGATAAAATATCTCGCTCTGGACTAGAAACGGTTCTTTGTGGCGTAACAAAAGCTTTCACCTTCGCAAAACGTCAGTTTTAGAAGTTTTTCAAATTTGAAAGAAATAATTTTTTGCGATAGTTTCTTAAACAGCAAGCAAGTCTCAAACTATCTCGTTCTAGACTAGAAACGATTTTTTGTGACGTCACAACAGCTTCCACGGTCCCAAAACGTCAGTTTTTGGAGTTTTTCAGTTTTGAAAGAAGTATTTTTTTTGCGATAGTCTTTTGAAGAACAAGCCAGTCTTTAAAACATTCCGAAAAGTTTTGAAGAAAATCCCAGAAGGGATAAAATATCTCATTCTGGACTAGAAACGGTTCTTTGTGGCGTAACAAAAGCTTTCACCTTTGCAAAACGTCAGTTTTTGCAGTTTTTAAAATTTGAAAAAATATCTTTTTGCAATAGTCTTAAAGAACAAGGGAGTCTTGAAAACATGCTGAAAAGTTTTGAAAAATTTCTCAGAAGGGATAAAATATCTCGTTCTGGACTAGAAACGGTTCTTTGTGACGTCACAACAGCTTCCACGGTCCCAAAATGTCAGTTTTTGGAGTTTTTAAAATTTGAAAAATAGTTATTTTTATATTAAGTGCGTGAAGAGAGTGTTTTTTGTGCATGAAAAGGTCTTTTACGCCGAGACGAAGGTCGAGGCAGTATAAGCCTTTGAATGCACAAAAACATCTTCACGCACGAAATATAAACAATATTTTTTCTATAATTGATTCAAAAAATTGAAATTAAAAATTCAAATTTTTGAAGGAACTCTGAAGTTTCAATGCAGTGACCATGTTGCTAGGTAACTAATAAAATACAGTGCGTGAAGTGAAACAGAGAAATAGTCGTGTGCGTGAAATCGCATTTCACACACTGTTTTGTATGGTTTCTATGGTTTCGATCTTACTAACAATGCAAAAAGAAATACACGTTAGAAAATGACCCACTTCAGGCACCGATAACTATGCATGAATTTCAATTTTTTGAATCAATAATAGAAAAAATAATTTTTTGCAATACCTACTCTCTTAAAGAACAAGCGAGTCTCTAAAATATTCCGAAAAGTTTTGAAAAAATTCTCAGAAGGGATAAAATATCTCGTTCTGGACTAGAAACGGTTCTTTGTGACGTCACAACAACTTCCGCGGTCCCAAAATGTCAGTTTTTGCAGTTTCTAAATTTTGAAAGAAATATTTTTTGCGATAGTCTCTTAAAGAACAAGCGGGTCTCTAAAACATTCGGAAAAGTTTTGAAAAAAAATCTCAGAAGGGATAAAATATCTCGTTCTAGACTAGAAACGATTCTTTGTAGCGTAGCGTCACAAAAGCTTTCACCGTCCCAAAACATCAGTTTTTGCAGTTTTTCAAATTTGAAAAATAGGTAGATATTTATGTTATAACGACGATTTGCTGGACGAGGCAAAGCCGAGTACAGCAACAGTATGAGTTCGAAATATTGTTTTCGTTCATGTATCATACATTATTTTTTAGTCGATTGCAATAAAAAATACTCGTAAAAAAATTGTCATTCCATTGTATAAGTGACGTTTGATCCATGATAATTTTGAAAAAATGCGGGCTGTTAAAAAACTTCCTTAACAAGCCTGAATGTTGCCAGGGTGTTATTGACAACTTAACTGTCGTGGATTGTTGAACGTTATTCATTGCTTAACAACATAGCAGTCGAAAAATATTTTTCGGCCTAGGACGAAAAACAATGCTTTGACGAAAAGATGACGTTTTCGTCCAGATATTCAAACCGAAAAATACTACTTTATAGTACAATCGACTAAAAACTATATTTTTTTTGCGATAGCTGCTTAAAGAGACAAACGAGTCTCTTAAATTATTCGAACAGTTTTTGAAAAAATTCTCAAAAGGGATAAAATATCGTTCTATACAGTAAACGCCTCTTTGTGGCATCACAAAAGCTTTCGCAGTTGAGAATCTAGTAGGAATTTTGTTTTGAATTAGCAAAACATTGTTTTGTGGTGTCGGGGTCCGAGTCCCGGTCCTTCGTTTGGGTGTACTGGCGGGGCCTCGCGTCACGAGTCGATGTCGAGTAAGTAAAGTCTTGTTGGGTGTATTCACAGCCGATTCACTACAGTGTAACCACTGCTAGGAGGCTGCTGACTAGAAAAACCTGGTCGCACTTACTTCGTAAATGTAATACAGCCGTCGGATAAATTCCTCGTTCACTAGCACATTGGCAAAAATATACGCTTCTAAAAAGCTAGAAGCCCTCAATATCTGTACAATATCTGTTCGAGGACGGAAACCAAAACGGGATTGAGCAAAAAACAATGAAACCCTGTTGCGGGGGAGGAGCGCGCGCCCTTCCTACAGCCGGTGCAGATGGGGGTTAGTGTAGTTACTGTACAGATACGGAAATTCCTTTAGTGGCAGTTTGTCTCGTCGAACCAAGCGGATCACTTCAGAAGTTCGCTTCGTAGTCTGATCTTCTCCTCCCGTAGCCGCCGTGGCTGCTGCCGGGGTTGTTGCCGTAGTAGGCGTTGTAATAATAGCCGTTCCACTCCGACCTCCAGCTGTCGTACAAGTTGGACATGCTGTTGTCGTGGATGGAGCCGGAGGATCTCTGCGAAGTGACGATTAAGTCATCTCCGACAGTCGCACCGCGCACTTACCTTCTTAGCGAGCTTGGGCTCGTAGCCGCGGTCGTTCCACACGTCCTCCATGTTGTACAAGTCTTCGGCGCCGTAGTTGTCGAAGCCGCCCATGTGGTTCTTGTTCAGCTCGTTCAGCATGTCTTCGGTCAGCGGCACCGGGGCTTTCTTCTTGGCGTTCTTCTGCCGGTTCACCAGCTGAAACACTCCACCTGTACGGCGCCCCTTTCACTCACCCTCAACTTACCACGGTCACGCCGAAGATGATGACGAAGAGGAGCGAAGCCAGGCCGATCACGATGACCGCGATGGCCCACTGCGGCAACAAAACATTGTCTTCGGCGTAGCCCACCGTCGGATACGCTTGCTTTGGCAGTACTGCAACAACTCTTAGTCTCAGAACCACTGTTGTATTGTTACGGCGCCCGATTTGGCGCACTTTCCAAAAAAAAAGCCTTGGGGCCTCACTTTGTTTTACTCACCAATGAAATCGGTGTACTTCGGGTCCACGATGAACTGGCCTAGACTCAGCTTCCCCTCGAACTTTCCAGTCTCGTTTAAAGACTTAGCTTCTCTGTTGGACGCCGGACTGGCCAAAGCATCGTCCAAAGAGTCGTGGAACAATTTCTTAATCTCTAAAGTGTCGATCTGTCGCCCCAGATCGTTCAGTTCCACCAAGTAGTCGACGAGGACGCTTCCCTCGCTGAAACCATCAATTCGGATCTTCTTGTACCACTTGTTCAACATATTCGACCTGCCGAAGACTTCTTCCAGCTGAAAACACCAAATCAAAAACCGTCTCGACCGTCACAACTCCTACCTGAGTTTGAACTTCGTTTGCCAAAATCTGCCACTCTTTGGTGTTTCTGTCCAACAACTCCGGAACCCATTTGGCACCACCAATCAGTTTGATGGTACCAGCCAAGTCGCATTCTCCTGTGCACACTCCCGGAGTTGTGGGTTTGGGTGTGGTGGTCGTGGTCGTCGTGGTGGTGGTCGTGGTGGTACTGGTCGTGGTGTCAGCTGGTGCGGTGGTACCGGTAGACGCGGTCCTCGCCGCTTCCAGGAGCTTCTCGATGGAGATGGGTGTCGTCGAAGGTGTTGGCCAACCGGTGAACTCGGTCGTAGCTCTGACCAAATCAAGTTTAAACATGTTTCAATAAATACAAAAACAACAAACCTTGATGGCCATCCTTTCTGAATTGTGGGCGGCGTGGCGCGCGGTTCTTCCGTGCTGGCAGCCCTCGCGGTTGTCAATCGAACTATTGGTTTTCTGGTACCACCTCCTGGTCGGCTCGGGAAGACTACTTTGAAACCGCCACCGCTTGACGGTTTGCTCGTGGTGGTACTAGTCGTCGAGGTGGTGGTAGAAGTGGTCAACTTCTTCGTACCAGCTGGAGTCTCTCGAAGTTTGTACCCTGGAGGCAGAAGACTCGGGAGTAGTTTTTCTGTGATCGTGGTCAACGGTTTCTGAGTGGTTCGAGCCTTGTAACCAGGTGGTAGGAAGGCACTGATATCGACAGGTATGGCTTCGGCTAACAATCCATCAACTCCTTTGGCTTTCGGGGCGGCTGTTGGTTTGTACCCAGGTGGTAGTAGCGCGCTGATGTCATCTACCGGTTTGGCTTTGGCAAAAAGACTGTCCACCGGTTTCGCCTTCTCCGTCGTGGTGGTCGAAGTTGTCTTGAATGTTTTGTAACCAGGAGGTAAAAACGCAGAGATGTCGTCTTGTTTCGCTTCTTTTAAAAGCTTGTCGGTTTTGGAAGCATCGTCAGACTGTGGTTTGTATCCACGAGGAAGAAATGAAGAAATGTCGTCTTGTTTTGGCACTTTCGAAATTTTATCAGTCTTAGAATTATCGTCAGAAGTGCGATCTTGTTTTGCTCCTTTCACAACCTTTTCGCTCTTCTCCGTGGTACCATCCCGTTCTTTGTACCCAGGAGGCAACAGCGCCGAGACGTCGCCTTCTTTGACACCACCAGACTTACTACTCTTGTTTTTGGTTTCACTTTCTCCACTTGGTCTGATTTTGCCCAAAATCTCGGCGAGCAATTTGGAAGTGTCTTCTTTGTCTTTGTCGCTGGCTTTGTACCCCGGAGGCAAGAACGCACTGACGTCTTGAACAATAATTTGCGTTTTGTTCGACACTCCCGGCGTCCTTCCGGTGGCAGCATTCTTCCCTTCATCTTTCGGCGGTTCGTCGCCTTGGGGTTGGTCCAGATTCACCGGAGCGACAGTCGTAGTTGTTTTCCTGTTTTGTTTGAAGCTGTCGAAGGTCTTCTTGGGGCGCGTCGTCGTCGAAGGCCTCGCCAAAGGCGAGAACTTTCGTATTTGGACCAGCGGCAACGAAGATTTGGTACTGGAAGGCGGCGGTGGTGTCGGTTGTGGAGACGTGATCCCCAGATCCAACATCGTCGTCGCCATCTTGTCCGACATGTTTTCCGTGATGACAGCAATATTGTTGCCTTCGTTGTTGAAACCACCTGTCAGTAGACTACTGGAGAGGTCCGACTGGACCCGATCCAGCTTGTCGATGAGACTTTCAGTCGACGTCTTCAGCTTGGTAGTAGTTGGAGGTAACGTCGTGGTTGCCACTTCTTCGGTTGTGGTTTCGGTGACATCCTCCACTTCTTCGTTGAGCAGTTTCATTCTTTCATCCTGTTCGACGTTTGGTGATGGTAAATAACGAGCCCCGGACACGCTTCGACTAGTTTGGACCGAAGCCACCACGACCCAAGTGTCCGTGGTGTTGTCGTCAATCGTACCAACCGTAACAGTCGGTGGAGAAGTCACCGACGGAATGACAGTATTATTGACCACACTCTTCGTAGTAACCACCGACACCACCAGTTCAGGTTCCGCCAAAAGAGCTTCACTCTTGCTCTTCTTCTCTTCGACTGCTTCACTCTTGCTCTTTATCTCTTCGACTGCTTCACTCTTGCTCTTTTTCTCTTCGACTGCTTCAAGAGCTTCACTCTTGCTCTTCTTCTCTTGGACTGCGTCGCTGCTATCTTCAACAGTAGTCACCGGTTCTTCAGTAATATTGTCAATAACCGTAGTGTCGACAAACTCGTGGAAATTATCATCTTTCACCATCGCCGACGGTTTCGTTGTTACAATCTCGAAGGACGTAGCGTTGGTGGTCTTCACTTTCTCCTCCTGACTCTCAGATTCTTCGTAATTTTCGTTGCGTATGTCGTTATTTTCCTCGGAACTTCTCTTCGGTCCTTCCCTAGAATCAACTTGTTGCTCTTCAGAAGTCACGTAGTCGTCAAATTCTTCCTGGGAGTCGTTATGATCATCAGCTTCCTGCGATGCAGCTTTCGACGCTTCTTCTTGGGAGTTGACATCAACTGATTCGTGCGGCACTTTCGAAGGTTCCTCTTGGGAGTTGACGTAACTCGATTCTTGCGATACTCTCGAAGCTTCTTCTTCTTGGGAATTGATGTCAATTGATTCGTGCGATACTGGTTGCTCTTCATAGTCAACGGAAGGATCCAAAGTAGTGTCGTAGTCGAAATCCGTTGTTGTCTCTTCGTGGAGTTGCTCGATCGTTGTCTCTTCGTGACTTCTCCCCGTTGTAGTCTCTTCAACACTGACAGCTTCGGTAGTGGTCTTCGATTTGACAACTTCCACAACGTCGTCGTTGTGGGAGCTGCCGCTTGCACTCTTGATGGGTTCCTCCAGAAGTGACTCCAAATCGAATCCATTTCTGGGAGTTGCTGGATTCTTCGGAACGAACGGTTTTTTGTTGGATTTGAGATTGAACGAGATGGGCTTGTTCGTGGGTTTGGTCGTCGGACTGAAGGGATTCCTCCTCGCCACTGTCGTTGGCGGATTCGTCGACACTGTAGGTTTTGGCACAAACGGAACCTTCGTCGTTATAAAAACATCTCCGTTGTTATTGACGAAATAATCCTTAACCAGAGTCGCCTTCTTGGTCGAATCCGGCGCAAAAATCCTAGTCCTGTGGTTCAAAAAACTCCCTCTGTTTCCTCCCCCGACCTGCACCTGATTAGGTCTTTCCGTGAAGTCCAGATTTTGATCGACGCTCTCCTGGGACTGCCCCGCAGGGTTGAACGAAGAAGGTTTGAAGTCGTTGTACCGCGGAGGGAGTTCCGCCGGACTCTGCAACGTTATCTCCCCCAGAAACGTCTCCGTCTGGGAAGGATTCCTGTTGTGGGAGTGCGAAAACAGATGGGAGTAGTTGGGTCGGTGCGTGGAGGGGATGATGGGTTGTTGAGGTCTGAAGGGCGCCGGCTGGGAACTCCTGAAGTTGAATTGTGGTTGAAAAGTGTACTGGGGGGGAGATTTCGTCGTTATGCGATACTGCGGTAGAGTCTGCTGCAGGTGGTAGGGGAGGTCGGAAGTCTGCAGATCTCTCTGGGGGAGGTACGAGTCGATCTGTTGGAAGCCAGGTGAGCTCGGTCGAAAGGGGTTGAATTCGTTCTGGTTCTGGCTGTAGTTGGGGATGAATTGGGTGTCCGCCGGGCCCGTAATGATGTACTCCTGACCTGGAAACGAGACGAAAACGTTTCAAACCAAATATTACAATTCGCATTACCGGAATCAAAAGGAACGCCGGACCAGTCGAGCGGAAAGAGTTAACACAATAACGACGCGAAATGACAGGATTTCGCAGGAAGAAAAGGACGAAATCAAATCGACACAATTAGGGGAGACCGGGACTCGAAATCACAATGCAGATGATTCTGACTGCACTCTCCCCTAGTGTAAATGGTGTCCGCGTTGCAAATGTCGCCGATACGGCGCGAATATTAACGAAGCGCCATATCGGCGACAAATGAGCATCCTCCAGAATAGGATATCCGACCTGGCACGTCCCAGAAATGGATTTTCTATAACATCATAAGTTCCGCCGTCGAGACCGTAAATCATGCGTGTGCACCTGCTCCGAATCGGAATGTTATCGAAACCGCAATGATAACAGAGTCGTCCTAGTGGGCGGAACAAATTCGGGGCGAGTGTTCAGTTTCCGGTCCGTGACCCCGTTACGTCGATAATTTTCAATACCGGAACTTTCCGGAACTTAATTAAATCGTTCTGGACGGCCGTGTATAATTGTAATGAACTCATTCAATATCTCCGCATTCAACTTTCAACAGTTTCATTACGTTCCGGTGCTTCGTTAAAAAAGTTGCCCGGATCGAGGCCTGAAAAGCTCTTTCAGGAAAAATGGCCGTGTTAACAATAATTGATGGATGTCGACGGTGTAAACGCAATTTTCCAGACGGCGACAGTTGAGGAATTGTCCAATTGTCAACTACACCATCCGGCCGAAAAAACATCTTGTTCCGGATTGGGATTGTCGCGGTCGATGCAGATGGCGTCGTGTGAGGGCGCGCCTTATCTGGCCCGCGACTGTGCCGGATCAAATATTCAATTAAGTTTTTTTACACCGACATAATCGAATACGTTATTCCATTACGTAACTACAGTTGATGCTTTTTTAATCATTTTTTTACCACACCCTCGATTTGCAATTTAAATAAGTTTAAAATAATTACCGCTCATTATCGACTGTATTTTATATTTTCATTAACAAAACTAGTTCTGATGGAATTTTAAATAAAAACACAATTTATACATTTTTTACATCACTTGTGCCAAGAGCTCGTTGGAATTTAAATTGCTTTAAAGAATTTAATAAGCAAACATTAGCGATGAAAAACGTAACAAAAAGAGTCTTCGTGAACGTTTCTTTGTCTTCAACTCAGCGAATGGCGAATTTTATTTAAATTTTTTACGACAAGTTTATTCTCTTCATTTTTTATTTCTTGAAATTCATTAGAAACTGTATTATTATAATAAAAGGGGCACGGAATCGAGGCCGCAGTTAATTATTATTAATGTTATTCGATTTTTAAAACAGTCCTGTTGAACCGGAGCCACATTTCAGCTAAATAAAACATATTTCTGTAATAAATAAATAAGTAATATGTAATTACATAATACAAAGTTTTGAAAATCTGACATAGATCAAAAAAGAAAGTGTAAACGGTGGTCACGTTTCTAAAAGTGCAAATGTCGCCGATACGGCGCCTCGTTAATATTCGCGCCGTATCGGCGACATCCTCAGAATAGGATATCCGACCATTTCAAAAAACATGTCCAGGATGTAGAAATCTGAACGAAGAAAATATTTATTTATCAAAAAAATAAAAGACAAACAAAAGAAACTAAGTGTTATTACCGTTATTATTAATTTTGTTAATAATGTAAATTGCTATTAATAGAAGTGGTTTGTGAATAACCAGCAGATCGTTCAGAACTGAATGCTATTGAAAATCCGTACGAGATTTGCACTTTTTCTTTCGTTTTAGCCTAAAACAACATAGGCTGAAGAAACAACTAAACAAAAAGAAAACATGGAGGAATGAATGAAAAAAAACTAAGTCATTATCACATTACATATTATAAATGGAGCACGGCATCAAGGCCGGATTTATTTTGTCGTTACGGATATTTCTAGCGATAATTCCTCTCAAATCACTACTTACGAAGATGAATAATAATTGGTGTCCAGCAGGCGGTCCAGAGCTGAATGCCATGGAAGATTTCCGAGAGAGAATGGAATTTTTTCGCCGCTCGTGTTTGTTTTCGTGTTCATTCGAAATGACCGAGCTGTTCGGAAGTAGCAAAATCAATACCAGTCAATTGGTTGTTTTCGGTTCTTTCCTGCCCCCAAAATTTTTGTCGAGCCGCCGCCCCCGCCGGAAGAATCCGACCGGCGTGTTAATTCTCGCCCGGCTTCCGTTTAGCATAACCTGATTAATCGCGACAGATTATAAAGTTTCGGCAAACCGGAGGACTCCTTCCGGATTTACATGAAATAAAGATCTGAGCAGAGGTTCGAAAACGTGCCGGAGATAATAACAAGTGGAGGAATCTTAATTAAAAGTTTTATTGGGATTCGGCGAACATTAATTTCTGTTCGCTTTTGATCGGACCGCTGCGGCGCAACTCGTATTTTTAACAATTACTAGTCGGCCGCTCCCGGGGGCGCACAATGCGGCCGCGAGTTTATCACAAGTCGGAGGTGGCCCCGGGGAGCGGCTCCAAACTTTTAAACACTTCCATAACAAGTTGTCTGTAGCAAATCATCAACTTTCGCTTCTATTTGCTTGTATCTGTCGGCGGGGGCGGCGGCGGGGGCCGAAAAACTCTGCGATAATTGGAAAAGTATCCGTGTTTTCCGCATCCTGCAAATCTTCACCCGGCCAAATACTTTTACACAACTTTTAATGAACATTAAATAATCGATACGAAAATATTACGGATTCTGACGTCACGGGAGAGCGGGACTCCCCGCCGGGAAAACTTCCCAAAACTCCTGGAGGGCGACATTTTTACCACGGCGGATTTATTCGTCAGGAACGACTAAGAAACTTCCAAGTAATTATTTAATAAAATTACCGAAATAATTTCTGACAGGTCCTTTGAATGGCTCCTTAATTATTACCAGGAATCGATAATTTCTCGGACGAATTCAATTTGTACAAACTCCGGGCAAAAATAAGTCGGTGGCATTTCCGACAAAACAGAAAACAAGGAAGAAACAGCCAAAGTAGAAAAGCTTTGGGAGACAAAACCGAAGGACGACTCCGTAAACGTGTCCTGTCGCTCTCCTTGCTTTTTATTCGCTGCAACAAAACAAAAACCACCAACAAGCAACGCAATTTAGCACTCGGCGGAGCAACAGCCCGGGGAATAGAACTGCGTCCGCACTCGTCGATTCTTCTGCATGTTGTTCGGGGTGCCCCCGGGAGATGGCGTCCCTTCCGGTGAACCGCAGCGCCCTCGCCGAGGCCCGGGAGGTGCGACAATCAAGATGAAAGAACAAGTCAAAATGCGAGTAACGAAAGTGGAATGGCAACCGAGACGGAATCGGGGTCACTGGACCAAATTAATGCCGAACAAAGTTCAAAGTTAACAAAGAGAGTTGAATGCGTGTTTACGGAACGTCTTTGACACTTGGTGTGTGTTTGTTGTAAACAAGGAAATGAATATGTTAATGGTGGCGATAAATAATGTGATGGAAAAAAATAGATGAAAGTGAGATGAAAGGAAAACTGAATCGGGGGGAAAGCGACAAATGGCGATGAAAGTGACAACGCATAATAAATGATGTTTGGACTAGTCTGCTCTATGGTAGACTGGTATGTGATGGTCACGTTTTATCTCTACTTATAGGAACAGTCATTTTGGGAAATAAAAGGCACCAAATTATTACAAGCAAAGGATTTTCTAATTCTAATCTAATGCTGAGAGTGTCCTAAGATCTATTGTTTCATCAAGTTATATACAGGGTGACTTTGAAAGTTGTGCAGATATTTTAACCAGTGGTAGAACTCCACAATAGGTAACCACTGAGCAAATAATGCCTTATACAAATGTTGATATTTTTCGAGAAAAAATCATAATAGACTTTTTTTGTTGTTATTTAATTCAAAATTAAGTCACTTTGGCAAGAACCTCAATCTTAAGCTCAAATGGCTTTCACTAACCTGGAGAAAACAGATATGATTTTGATCTATGGCGAAGTCCGTGGACATTCAGAGCTTAGCACGGCAAATCTATGGTGAAAAGTTTCCTCAAAGGATAAGTACTTCCCAACCCACGAACCTTTGTAAACGTTGTGCAGCATCTTCGCCATTTCGCGCGTTTCGAAATGAATAACCGCGATCTTGGCCGTCAACGAGAGGATCGCATTGCAGAAGAAGAAATTCTTCACGAAATTGAAAAGCACCCACGAACAAGTATTCGGCGTCTTGCAAATCACGTGGGAGTTTCTCAGGTTGCGAGTTCAAAACGCCGTTCAGGAAATTCGTCAAAACAGGCATTCTGAATCGAACTCGGCTTCCTTGGGCACGTCGTGCTGAAACTTGCTTTGCAAACGATGGCAGGCATTTCGAGCAAGCTTTTTGATGTTTCATTTTATGTTTTTACTCACAACTACAGTCTTTACTTTGTTGTTTAAGTCTTTGTTGATTTTTGAATAAGTTGCAGGCACTATTTTATCACTACTTTACAAATTTAAAAAAAAATTCATGACGAAACTCAAAAAACTTTAACGATATAAACCAAAAATAACTTCGAATGACAGAAAATAGATCTGCCAATGATTTGACACTAAAATTGATCAAATCAAAACTAATCAGCGACTTTAGAAAATGCGAAGAAAATAAGCATTTTGAAAAATTTTCTGACGAACTCGCATTAAAAGTTCCAATTGAAAATAAGAAATGTCATTTTTGTTAAAAGTTAGGACGCTACAGACGGGATTGTTGGTTTTACAAATCCCAAAATAACAATACTTTACATGAAGCAAATGAAATAAATAGAAGATCCGAAAATGTACAAGACTGCCTTTTTTTTGGGAATGATTAAAAATTGTTCATTTGGTTCTTGGTGCGTCCATTTTGGAGCTACGACGCATGTTACACGTAACAAGCCTTTCTTCACAAAATTTTCTTCAGAGTATCACAAAGATTTAGTACGTTTAGCGCAGAGGCAAAGTGTGAAGTGAAGGAAAAATCATACATTTTGAAGAAACGGAAGAAAGAAGTTGCATGAAAAAGTTCTATATGTTCCAGAACTTCAAATGAATTTGTTATCATTTCAAAGATTGAGTAAATTTGGTCTGGGTGTTGTTGGTGAAGTCAGAAAAGAAAAGCTATTTATTGTCAATGTGTAAGTGTGTGTGAATGAAAATTGTGAAAATTGCAGTTTGCGAAGGAATAATTTTCGAAAACCGAAAAAGTATTTGAATTTTGTACACATTGATGTTATTGTGTCTATTATAACAATTACTCCGGAAATGCGAAGTAACCTCTAGCAAACATGCTTTAAAACAAGGAAACCGCATTGATGTATGTTTTATAAAATATGATATACAGGGTGTATTTTTAAAATATGCCGAAATTTTATCTACGAGGTTATGGGACAACGTAGAAGACTAAAAGCAGTTAAAAAAATTTTTTCCTCAAAAATTAAATGTCAATTTATTTTTTGACATAGAATTTTTTAAATATTTTTTCCGAGTTCTACATGAAGCCAGTAGCTCGCGGTTAAAGTTTGGCCGGACGTGTACCTAACACCCTGTATGTATATGTTTGCTGTTCCTCAACTTAGCGTCTTCTTCCATTTTAGAAGAATTGTTTTGGTTTTTCTTGTGGAGGAAGCATCAAAGTTGTCTCACAGTATGTTCAAACATTACCACAAAACTGTAAATATTGAAACGCACATATCTCAACATCCGTCACAGCTATCTACACATTTTACATACCAAAATGTGTCTTTCATTTTCTGAAATTATTCTCTCAACATAAAATGCGATATTTGAAACGGTTTAGTAGTAATAAGCAAAAAATCGAATATAGGCCGCCATTTTTCAAGATGGCCGCCGCACTACAAGGTTAATCTTAGGGGAATTTTAGCATGTTAACTGGAAGGCCTAGTACCTACTGCAAACGTACCACATCCCTCACTAGTAATAATATTATGTCTTTTATCAGATTTGTTGGCGTAAAATGACTGCCCTATTTAGAAAACTTAAATCTAAATTAGACCAGATAATGTTCCTATTTTAACCATCCAGCATTTTTATTTTTTTATCTTACAGGTGGAGTTTTTGAGCTACCTTAGACCATTGTTTTCGATGACAGAAGTCAAATTTTAATCACAAGTGAGATAAAGTACTCACAAGTGACTAAATTTGACAGTTGTCGTTTTACTTGAATGAAACTTCATTTCTTGGATTTTTTGCAATATAGTTGCACCTGTAAGATAAAACGTCGTATATCACACGTGATCGAAATGCCATTATGAAACTCGTGAGAAGTGTCCCACTCGTGCGCAAGCGCACTCGTCGGTCAAAATTCTCACTCTTGGATAATGATGCATTTCTACCTATGGAAATTCAATTGTTTGCAACATTTTTCCAGCGTAGAAAATGACACAAGAAACGTCAGGCATTTTAACGAAATGAAATTAGGTTAGAAAATATTTTTAATTTCTGTAGTGCATTCTCTCTATTCCCCCTCCTCCACGGAATATGACAATATGAAATTGGGAAAAAGCTTACTATGTAACCTGTGTAACTCCGGAGAATAATTGGTTACCTACAAAAATTACTTTACACTGTTAACAGAATTAGAATGTCGCCTACGCCTACTCTAAATATATATTTATTTGAAGGCCCGATATAATATACTATTAATTTCGCACTTTTCCAAACTTTCCGAATTAACACCTTTTAACGTTTTGTTTGCAAACATTCCAATTTCAACATGGTTTCGTAAGCGGTCGTTCTCCGATAACCAATTTATATTCTTTGACGCAATCTGTCGATGAAAGTCTTTACGCTAAATTTCAACTCGTAATCCGCACAGACTTCTCCAAACCTTTCAATCGTTCCATATTTGGATCATCAACAATTCAGCCCATCTGGATCACCAACAGAATCGGTCTCTGACGTTCCGCAGGGCTCCGTTCTTGGACCTTTGCCATTCATATATAAATATATTTACTAACGTCAACATCATAATCAATCAACCGACTGCAACAACCTGTTTTTAAATGAGAACTGAAACCGAAGCTTTTTAGATTTTCGTTCATTTGTTCGAAAAAAGACAAACAAGTAACAATTAGTCAGGATTGTCGGGATTGTTCCTCTTTCCTTGTCTTGAATCTAGTGGGATTTGGCTTCGGGAATAATCACATCCTTCAACTCTTCTGCTACTTGTTGCGCAATTTCTACACGAGCAGAATCACTTCTTTGCGAAAGTGTAGGTGCAATTTTCGTTTGTTTGTTATTTCTATCGTAGGTGAAGCTCCGAAGGCGCCATCTCGGGTTATGAATATAAATTCGGGAAATTCAAACATGAAACTGTACTCCAGATTAGAATCTAATAACATAGTACAAGTATACCAACAAACTTGTATCCCCTAATATACATAATCCAACACACACATGTCCTGGGGCATCCGAAGAATCGCATTTACCTCGAGTAATGATGATGTCTGGTGTAAAATATTGTCCATAGAGAGGGTCGCATTTTAAACCAGAACCCTGAACGACGAGAAACGTGTGACGCATACCACCCCCCATTTGAAAAAAAAATCACGTTGTGTCCACCACTCCGTATGTGCGTCTCGTCGGCGCTTTTATTTAAAGAAAGAGAGAGAAAAAAAATTAAATTAACTACACGAAATATAATAAATGCGGGCATTAAACAAACGACGGTCGCTCTAGGGGGTTTAACGACTCTCGCAAAATTCCCCAACTCGGGGTACGGCCGATGAGGAATGGCTTCATCATCAAGGCCGGGAAATAAAAATATTTTTTTCGGCGACGCTCACGACAGGGTGTGTCCGGTCCAAGGTCGAAAAACAGGAGTCCCCAGTGGCGGGACAGTAGGGGGGGCGATGCGGCGACCCACCTTGACATTTAGAAGAGGCAATAACGGCAAAGAATCAAAAAATGTCTGGTCGCAAGGAGGGGAAAATGTTTTCGGTCGTGTCTCGCCTTTTAATAGAGGATCACTTGGGGTTTATTGGATGTTATTAAGTTTTCCAAATGAAATTTTCGTGAAGGATGCACCTGCTATCCGATAACATTTATTGTGCGCGTCATGTCGCAAAGTACGCTCAGCTATTGGAATTATATTGAATTGTGCGCCAGGAATTTTGACAAGAGCTCTTGGATGAAGGAGCGAGCAATTTCGTCAGATTAAAAAAAAAATGTTAGCCCGCAAGTTCTAATAAATTGTTTGCCGGCGGAACGGCACGACCAATGAGGTCGCAGGAGTCGTCACTGATTGACCAATCACGAACAAATTGCGGTGGAAATTATACTGCACCGCAATGTAATAATAATTATGACAATAATAATACTACGGCGCCTCTACCACGTCGAAAGCATTAATTATTATGCGATTAGACAGTTAAGCAACGCTGAGTGTAGTTGATATTTGGATGGGTGGCCACCGGAGCCATGTGCGTTCCATTCTCATTTTACTCTCATTGCTTCTCTGTCTTACAATAATAATAATAGTACGCACCACGGGTTACAGATCATATTTCTCGGATAAATTGAAATGAACAATAGATATTATATTTTAATTTTTTCCTAGTTTTGTTTTTGCTTTATTTTCCTATTTTTCTTAGCTTCTACATTATATCTTCGGCATTTTTTTTTAACTCACTTTCACACCTTTGCAATTTTTTTCTTTTGATTTCCTTCTCTTGTATTAATTTCAAAAGTGCATCAATTTATACTTAATTTACTTTCAATTTAGAACAACAAAGGATCCAAAAGATTTTCTACAAAAAAAAAATTAGAGACGGTTCACACAAAATCGAAAAGATTTTTTGCAAAAGACAATTCAGAAAGATTCTTCACAACGAATCCAAAGGATTTTTGCAAAAGAGAATTAAGAACGATTCGCAAGGAAAACAGGAGATTCTTTGGAAAAAATATTGAAAGTGATTTACAAAGAATCGAACACTTTTTAGAAAAAACAATTTTGAGGGATTCAAAAAAATCTAAAAGTTTTTGCAAAAGACATCTGATAAATTAACTATACAGCTGTGTCACAAAATGTCTCTGTTTCGTTTTCGATAGCCCATCCTGTATAATACTTTATTCTTGGTAGTTTTATTTTTTATAATATACAGGGTGCATCTGAAATACGTGTGTTTAGTTTCAACCAGTGAAAGAACTCGCCAATTTATGCAACTTTTCTCTATAACATTTTGCAAAATTCGCAAAAGTATTCCAAAATTTTTGCCCGCAATTTTTACCAAATAAGTCGTTTTGTGTGATTAACTAAGCTCAATTTTTTGTTACCATGAAAATTTTAATTTTAATTATTTAATTTTTTCTATAACAATGTAACTTTTTGACAAGGCTCCGTTTTCATCACAACAGAAAATTTTCACCCTTACCCACAGGCGGGTATACACTTTGATGACTAATTTATTCCAAATTTTAAATCAATTTGTAATGCTTTTTCGTAAAAATGTTAAAGAAAAAAGTTTAATGAATTAGCGAGTTCTTTCTCTGGTTAAAATGAACACACGTATTTCAGATACACCCTGTATATATTTTTTTAAATTTTATGTTCAAATATACGATTTTTTTTTGTTTATTTGTCTTATGTTTTTTTGTTTCATTTTCCATTTTTTTTTAATAAGTACATACAGTGGCGGCCAAAATAAAGTAGGACAATGTTTTTTCGCTAATGTAAATTTGCTTGCCCTTTCTATGGTTACTATGAAAATATTTATTTATTTATTATAGTAACCCCGGTTTACTCAACTCAATTTTGGCTAAATTTCTTAATAAGACTTGTCCTACTTTATTTTGGCCGCCACTGTATGTATACTTTTACATTATATCTTCGACATTGTTTTACACCTTTGGAATATTTATTCTTTTTTTGTTGTCTCATGTATTGTTTTCGAAATTTTACATTAATTTATTATTATTGACTTTACTTTCATTTAAAATGACTTGAAAAGACATTTTGTAAAAGAATTTAAGAAGATCCACAAAGGATTCGCAAGATTTTTACAAAAATAGGTAAGAGCGAATCGAAACGAATCGAACAGATTTTTTTTGGAAAAAATAGAGCCACTCAAAAAATCCAAAGCTTTTTGAAAAAGACAAGACCTGATGAATTTGCTTAAAGTAGTGTGACAAAATATGCTTGGTTCATTTGTTTTCGGTAGCTCACCTTGTACACTATTTTATTCCTGTTTTATTTTTGAAAATATTATTTTCTCCCTACCGGTTAGAAATGTAGGCTGTGGATACCTCATTTGAGGTGAGAAAATTCAACTTTCTCGCTAAGGTAAGAAAGTTAATCATGAAATGTTTATGGTAAAACTGTACCAAAATACAAATGTCAAAAGTGTCAAAAGTGAAATAAGTTATTGATAAATGAAAGCCAATTCAATGAAGTAAGTTGGTAGGTCAATCATATAATCTGGAAAATAAACAGATAAGCTAGGTAGGTAGATTACTTTACCCTGTTTATATCAAATTTTCGAACAAACCTCAAATCTTCAAATGCGATGACAAGTTAATTAAACAAATAACACAGCCTACTATTCAATTCTCAAAATTTTTGTTTTAATCACGAATATAACCATCTTTTTTGACTTTTTTCAACAAAGTTGTGCCGGTAGGGAAAAAAATTGTATTCAAACCTTGTTAAGAAAGTGTCCTTGCAGACCTTAGGCACTTACAAACCTCGTCTACGACTCGGTTTATAATCTTTGCCTGCGGTCTGCAAGAAACCACTTCCTTACCTTGGTTTGAAATATACTATTATTTAGATTTACAAATTGTGATTTTTTAGTTCATTTTTTAATTCACCGTCACCTTTTTTTTTAATTTCCTTTCATGTATAATTTTTAAAACATCAATTTCTATTTAATTTACCTCCAATATAGAACGATTCACAAAGGATCTACAAGATTTTTTGCTAAAAATCAAATTCGGAACGATTAAAAAAATCGAGAAATTTTTTTGCAAAAGAAAATTTAACACCTAATAAATTAGCTTTACAGTAATGTTATAAAATGTGCCTGTTTCGTTTTCGATAGCTCAACCTGTATAGTACTTTATTCTTTGTCGATTTATTTTTTATAATGTACAATTTATTTATTTTTAATTTAATTTTCAAATTGTGAGTTTTTTTTTGTTTATTTCTCCCATGTTTTAGTTTTGTTTCATTTTCCATTTTTTTTTAACAACTACACTTCTACATTATTGTTTTGAAATTCACTTTCACACCTAATGTTTTTCTCTTTATTCTTCTCATGTATTATCTTCGAAATTTTACATGAATCAATACTTAATTTATTTTCAATCTAAATTGACTTATAAAGAATCCGAAAAACTTTTTGCAAACGGTAGGTAATTTACGAAGATTCACAAAGGATTAGCAATATTTTTGCAAAAGATAATTTAGAGCGACTCAAAACGAATCGAACAGATTTTTTGGAAAAAAATTGAGCCATTCAAAAAATCCAAACGTTTTTGAAAAAGACAATTTAAGACTCGATGAATTTGCTTAAAGTAATGTGACAAGAAAATATGCTTGCTTTGTTTTCGGTAGCCCACTCTGTACACTATTTTATTCCTGTTCGTTATCTTTTTGAAAACATTATTTATTGAATTTTTAATTTAGATTTACAAATTGTGATTTTTTAGTTCATTTTTCTCGCTTTTTGTTTTTGTTTCATTTACCATTTTTCTGTTTTTGCATTTTTTTGCAAAAGACAATTTAACACTTCACCAATTAGCTTTACAGTAGCGTCACAAAATGTCTGTTTCGTTTTGGATAGCCCATTCTGTATAGTACTTTATTCTTGGTCGTTTCATGTTTTATAATGTATAATTCAAATAAAAAAAGATTTCTCTATATTAATAACATAATTACATAACATTTTTGTTTTATAATATAATTTGTTTATTTTTAATTTAATTTTCAAATTGTGATTTTTTTTGTTCATTTCTCCCATGTTTTGTTTTTGTTTCATTTTCCATTTTTTTTTTTAAGAAGTATACTTCTACATTATACCTTCGATATTGTTTTGAAATTCACTTTCACCTTTGTTGTTTTTTTATTGTCTTCTCATGTATTGTTTTCAAATTTTTAAATGATTTAATACTTAATTTACTTTCAATCTAAAATGACATAAAGAATCTGAAAGACTTTTTGCAAAAGATAATTTAGAGCAATTCACAAAAGATTTAACAGATTTTTACAAAAGACAGTTAAGAGCGACTCAAAACGAATCGAACAGTTTTTTTTTGGAAAAAATAGAGCCATTAAAAAAATCCAAAAGTTTTTGAAAACGACAATTTAAGACTTGATGAATACGTTACAGTAGTGCTTGGTTCGTTTTCGGTTGTCCACTCTGTACACTATTTTAATCCTGTTTTAGTTCATTTTTTTTCATGTTTCGTTTTTATTCCATTTTCCATTTTTTCTTTTATTAATTTACATTATCTTCGATTTTTTTTTTGAATTTACATTCTCACCTTTTTTTTTTAATTTGCTTCATGTGTATAATTTTCAAAACATCAATTTCTATTTAATGTAGCTTCAATTTAGAACGAATGATAAAGGCCGACAAGATTTTTTTGGAAAAGAAAATTGGTCGTTTTTTATTTTTAAAAATATTATTTATTTTATCATTTAAATTTTCAAACTGTGTTTTTCTTTATTCGCTTTGTTTTTGTTCAATTTTCCTCTTTCTTGAAAATAACTATACCTCCATATTATATCTTAAATTTTTCATAATTTGCCCTGATGCATTATCTTCAAAACTTATTATTTACCACTTTACTCTCAGTTCCATGTCGCAATGAAATCTGAAATAATTATTTTACAATTACAAAAGCACAATTGTTGACGAATTCGTTTCGAAACCGTGAAAATTAATTTGCAATTAACTGAAATGACACTGTCGCATTCACCTCGATCGCATTTTGTTGTTTCTTTTTTTTTTAATGTTTTGAACCTCTTCGATCCGCTAAATTAGCACCGCAAATCTCGCCGGAGGAGTTGTTGTTGTTGAACGCGAACCAGCTTCCCCCATTTTATTACCGTTGCGATAAAATAATTTATCCGCGTTTGCGAAAACACGAAAATCTAGCGCAATATTTCAGGGAACCATTGAAACTGTCGACAAACTTGAGCACAGTTTCTGAAACTCTAGACGGCCGAATAAAAAGGATAAGGAATCCGGCCGGAGCTTAGCGAAATTTATACTTTACAACTCATGCTCGCACTTATTTACGATTGCCGTCGTTATCGTTATTATCACAATAAAATAGCGCCGATAAATCTCGCATGCACTTCACCTTTTGTTGCGTCGACCACACACTCCGCCGGAAAAGTCCGGGCGAGGCTGAAAGGGAAAGCGGCGGCGGTCTTGGATTGCGGCAACACTATTTCGCTAAGTAATATGAGTTAGATTAGATCGATCTGGTGCAAATCTGGAAAACCTTCTGGGAAAACCGAGAGATCTTTCCCGAGGATTGCTCCGAGGAAACAAAGGAACATGATTTGTGTTGTTTCGGGTCTCGAGGGCCTCGAGGAGTGCCTTGCACAATGCACGAAACGTTGCTCGGGACGAACTGCACCGTCATTATCGATAATGAAATCGACCGTAGATGGTTAAGTGGTCGATAAAAGGAGGGTCCGGATCGAGATGAATTTTTTTGGACCGCAGACAAGGTTGTCGGAGAGTTTTGGGGTGGGAAGGGGAAAATGATGAAGGTAATAATGGAGTGAGTCAGAATAATGCAATTAGGTTTCTACAGACAGTTTCTGACACTAATTTGATTCACTTTCGTTGGAAATTAGTCATTTGGATAATTGGAAGGCGCAGAGGTCACCGGTTTGACGAGGAGATCTTCAAAATCGTCAAAAAATTATTTGGGGCTTTGGAAAAATTACGATAAAATGGCAACGCCCCCAAGAGAGCTAGACTGTTTTATGGACTGGAATGTTTTATTTTTGCAAGCAGTTAAAAACAAAAAAAGTTGTACAAGGCGCGGTCAGCGAAAAAATTAATATGAATTAATTGTTGTAATGGGAAATAATTGAGTGGGCAAGTTGTAAAAAGATAATAATGCAATTGTGGTTCTGAAGGACTGTCGAAGCAAGGTATTGAAGAGTTGAGATTCAAGATATGACAAAAGTTCTTACCAGCAAAAATGCTTCAGCAATGAAACCACGTTTGAAGATTTTCTGTAAATGACAATTTAGAAAGTTTCACAAGGAATTAAACAGATTTTTCTCAAAAGACAATCTAGAGGGATCCGTAAAGGATTCAAAAGTTTTGCGAAAGATAATTGAGAGCAATTCAGTAAAAATTAAAGATTTTTGAAGAAGACGATTTAGAGCTATTTAGGAAGAATCTAGAAGAGTTTTTGCGACAGACAATTCACAACAATTTACAAAGTATTCAAGAGATTTCTCGCGGAAGATAATTCATAGCGATTTACAAGGAATCCACGAGATTTACAATTTAAAGCAATACAAGAAGAATCCAAAAAGTTTTTTAGAAGAAAAAATTTAGAAAAGATATTTTGCGAAACACAGTTATAGAGCGATTTGTGAAGGATTGAAAGGATTTTATGGAGACAATTTACTGCCATTGACAAAAGACCCAAAAGATTTTTTTTAGAAAAATAATTCCAAGCGATTCGTGAACCCAAAAAATTGCCTGCGAAAGATAATTTACAGGGATTTGCTAAGAATGCACATTTTACAAAAGATAATTATCTTAATTTTGCTGTAAATGACAATTTAGAGGCTTTCACAAGAAATGTAAGACATTTTTAAAATCAAAAGATTTTTGCAGAAGACGATTTAGAGCTATTTACGAAGAATCTAGAAGAGTTTTTGCAACAGACAACTTTGAGCATTCACAAAGTATTCAAGAGATTTATCGCGTAAGATAATCTAGAGCGATTTATAGAGAATTTAAGAGATCTGCAATCTAAATTCTAAAGCAATGCACGAAGAATCCAAAAAGTTTTTTAGAGGAGAAGATTTAGAGTGATTTATAATGGATCCAAAAGATATTTTGTGAAACACAGTTATAGGGCGATTCACAAAGGATTGAAAGGATTTCTTGATAAAGACAATTTACAGCGATTCACAAAAGACCCAAAAGATTTTTTTTGAAAAAAAATGCCAAGCGATTCATGAGGAATCCAAATTAAAAAGTTTTTTTGCAAAAGAGCGATTTACAAAAAAATCCAAACAACTGTGCGAAAAACAATTTAGAACGAATCAGGATCTAAAAGGTTTGTAAAGATAATTCAAAGCGATTCACAAAAAATTCAAAAGAAGACGATTTAGAGATATGTAAAGATAATTTAGGGATTCATAAAGATTTCAATTTTTTTTTTTGCGTAAGACAATTCAGCAAGCAATTCAATAAGAATCGAAAAGTTTCTTTTGTAAGAGAAAATCTAGAGCGATTCATAAAGTACCCAAAAGTTACCTTCCGAAACACAATTTGGAGCGATTTATAAAGAATTGAAATGATTTTTTGATAAAGACAATTTACAGCGATTGACAAAGGACCCAAAAGAGTTTTTGTAGAAGACAATTCAGAGCTCTTCAAAAAGATTCAAAAGATTTTTTTCTGAATAAACAGAGTAGAGCGATTCATAAGAAATTCTAAAGATTCTTTGCGATATAATTTAAAGCAATTCGCAAAGAATGCAAAAGACAAAAGATAATTTGAAGCTATTTGCAAACATTACATTTTTTTACAATTTAGAGCGCAAATCCAAAATTTTTAGGTCAAATTACAAAGAATCCAAACGTTTTTTGGCAAAAGACAATTTACAACGATTCACAAAGAACCAAAAGATTTTTTGTAAATTTACGGCGATTCAGAAAGAACCAAAAAGGCGTTTTATTAAGGACAATTTACTGTGATTCTCAACGAATCTAAAAGCCTGTTTGTAAAAGATAATTTGAGACGATTCGTATAAAATCCAAAAGATTTCTTGGGTAGGACAACCACAAAGGTTCCAAAAACTTTTTTTAGATCAATTCACGAAGAATACTTACATATTTTTGCAAAAGACAATTTACAGCAATTCTCAACGAATCTACTAAAAGATTGCTTGTAAAAGATAATTTTGAGGTGATTCGTTTAAAATTCAAAAGATTTCTTGCGAATGACAATTTAGGGGGATTCAAAAAACTTTTTTTTAGATCAGTTCATGAGAAACCAAAAGTTTTTTTTGGCAAAAAACAATTTACAACGATTCTCAACCAACCCAAAAGATTTGTCGTGAAAGCTAATTTACGGCGATTTAGAGAGAATCAAAAAGATGTTCTACTAAAGACAATTTACAGCGATTTTCACCGAATGTAAAAGATTGTTTGTAAAAGATACTTTGAGGCGATCAGTTTAAAATCCAAAAGATTTCTTGCGAATGACAATTTAGGGCGATTTACAAAGGTTACAAAAAACTTTTTTTAGATCAATTCACGAAGAATCCAAAAGTTTTTTTTTGCAAAAGATAATTTACAACGATTCACAAACAATCCAAAAGATTTTTTGCAAAGGAATAGTTAAAGCGATTTTCAACCAACCCAAAAGATCTTTTGTGACAGATAATTTACGGCGATTTAGAGCGAATCAAAAAGACGTTTTATTAAGGACAATTTACAGCGATTCTCAACGAATCTAAAAGATTGATTGTAAAAGATAATTTGAGGCAATTCGTTAAAAATCCCACAGATTTCTGGCGAATGACAACTTAGGACGATTCATAAAGGTTCCAAAAACTTTTTTTAGATCAATTAACGAAAAATCCAAAAGTTTTTTTTGCAAAAGATAATTTACAACGATTCACAAACAATCCAAAAGATTTTTTGCAAAGGAATAGTTAAAGCGATTTTCAACCAACCCAAAAGATATTTTGTGACAGATAATTTACGGCGATTCAGAGCGAATCAAAAAGACGTTTTATTAAGGACAATTT
Source organism: Tenebrio molitor (assembly GCF_963966145.1). NCBI lineage: Eukaryota > Metazoa > Arthropoda > Insecta > Coleoptera > Tenebrionidae > Tenebrio > Tenebrio molitor. The sequence continues at coordinate 4,452,190 of NC_091053.1, forward strand.
ACAGCGATTATCGACGAATCTAAAAGATTGTTTGTAAAAGATAATTTCAAGCGATTCGTATAGAATCCAAAAGATTTCTTGCGAATGATAATTTAGAGCGTTTCACAAAGAATCCCAAAGATTTTCTTCCGAAGATAATCCAAACAATCTAAAAGAATTTTTGCAAAAAATAATTTAGAGCTATTCCCAAAAAATCTAAAAATGTTTTTCTAAAAGCAATTTAAAGACGAATTTTGTAGAATCGAAAATATTTGTTTGCAAAACACAATTCACTACGATTCACAACGAATCCAGACGATTTTTTATTAGAGACCATTTTGAGTGATAAACAAAAGACTGATTGATAATAATTTGTCAAGAGGCGAGTATATTACTGGAGAAAACTTTTAGCTGGCTCGATAATAAAATTCTCAAAAAGTCTATTGACTTCTACAGATGCAACTGACATATTTGACATTAATGATGTATAAAAAACGACAAAAGAGGAATAAAAAAACAAGATAAATGGGAACGGTAAGGATAATCTACATAAGAACGTAATTCGGACACCTCAGGGTGCCTCGCTGTTGCTCATTAAATAAGTTTTTTACGTTCTTACTTGATTAAATTAAATGTGTAAAAAATGTTCAGAGCTTTTGCCTAACTACCAAGATAAAGGGACAAAACATAATGAAAAATCATGATCTTTTAAGACTAATATCGATCAACACCAAATACTCAAAAGCTCGTCACGTATCCTGTAATAAAGACGACTTTTTACATCATCTCTAATTTATAGTTCTAAATCGTAAAGTAAATTTCCACGTGGGCGTAAATCCTGGACATTTATCAGTCCAAAATCCTGTCCCACCTATCCTTCGATTCGATTATTCACGCCGTTACATCACAGAAGGTACCATCCAGCAGAAAAACAAAAGTCAAAGATCGCTTCGAAAAATGCACTTCGCATGTATCCACCCACGTGTTGATTTATTCAAAGCACCATCTCGATCGGTACGAACAAGAATTATGACCATCGGTACGTACGTGTACCGACCATAAAACCGCAACGGATTATTTTATTCAGGATCTGGGTGGTAGTACCAGATGAGATATGGTTGCGGTTCGCGGCAATCACAGTACCTACGGTGTTGCTCGCTACCATAATCGACCATCTCTTAATGAGGTGTGTGTCAATCGAAAGAATGTCGATTTCCGTTGCAGAATGTTGCCTTGAGTCGTGTGACCACACCTTAACGCGGGGTACTGCAGTTTGCGGAACTCGGTGGAATTCGAGATTCGAGGGTCCGCCGTGAAATTGGGATTTCGTTTGTTCTACATAATTCTTTTTCTTTGAATTGTGTCGGTTTTGCAGCCGTGACAGGAGTCGCATTGTTTGTTGAATGGTATCACAATCGTGGAGCGCGAGATTATTTTTAATAACGAAATTACGCAAGGCAATCAACTTTCTCTTAACTGTTCCTGCAGCCAGCAGGGAATGGACCTTGTCAGTGTCACGCCGAACAAAATACTTTGTTATACAAGACCGTTTTGTTAAATATTACATAAAAAACTCTTGTTTGTTGCTACCGTAGATAAAAGGCGGTCGAAAAAAAAAAATCGGGCGTGGGTTTAATTGGACGCCTATGGTTGTGATGTGAATAATTGGAAAATTGCTGTTTTATTGTTTTAATTATAGACTAGTGGAACAACACGGTCAAAATTAATAAACATTGGAATTTGTTTCCCCATTTTACTTATTTACATACAAAAAACAAATTTATCATCAAGCGGTGGAAAATTGCGCCTTTTTGTATCTCTATGGAAACGGTAGAAGTGGCGCTTTTTTTTTGGTAACCGGACTTGGAACACTTCAAATCCTTGGAGTTGAAATGTCCACAGGCGGCTCGACCGAGTCAAATGTAGGGTCATTTGAATATTTAATAATAATAAATAATGCGGTGTCCTTGTTTTAAAGCATATTTCCTAGAGGTTACTTCGCATTGGCGTACATTTTATAAAATATGATATACAAGGGTGTATTTTTAAAATGTGCCGAAATTTTACCTACGAGGTTGTGGGACAACGTAGAAGACTAAAAGCAACTATAAAAAATTGTACCTCAAAAATTAAATGTCAATTTATTTTTTGACATAGAATTTTTTAAATATTCTTTCCGAGTTCTACATGAAGCCAGTAGCTCGTGGTTAAAATTATTCCGTGTATTTCGATTACGCCCTGTATATCATTCAGAGTAGAAGGACTTTGTGTGCTTCACCCAGTTGCGACCTCGACTTCGTCTCAATCTTCTATCTCTGGGCTTAGCACAAAAAGACTCACTTCTGCTCTTAATGATATAATCTACAATTTTTAATTATTTTCGTATAATAATTCGCCAAAAAAAGGCATTGGCCCTTGATTTTTGTGCAGTGAATTCATTGCTGCAATCCGAATCACAGATCAAGACGATTTAGATTTTTTATCATCGGTAAAAAGCAAAATGATCCTGATACCATCGCCTTCTAACAGTACCTGAAGTGATATTTTTCAGTTTTTATAAAATGCCACTGTTGAGAAACTATTGCTCATCTTGCAATTTTTATCGATTTTGGTTACGAAAATATTCTTCTGACAATATTTAAATGATTACCTCACTCACGCATTGCATCATCAACTTATAACATGATTGTATTGTAATGTATTGTAGTATTATTGCTGCCGATAAATTGTAAACAAATTTATTTTTTATTCAGTAACTTGTCATACATCACTCATGCTAAACAATTTTCACAAATTAATGTAAATGTAAATGAATGTCAATAAAAACATCTCAAACAATTATGTAATTACTACGTTGCATCAGTAAAGTTTTATTTATGTCTCTTTTCAAATTTGTCCATTATTTGTGTTGTATTATTGATTGACAATTGTTAAAATATTCAAAACTGATTCTTTCAAAGCTGAGTGCTAAATTGTTTTTTTTTTTCTTTTAGCTTCTTTATTTCGGTCAACTTTGTGTAAAATATTAGCAACCAATTTATAGCTTTAAAATTTTATCTTTGATCTTCACTGAAGAATTCCGCAATAATATTTTTGTTTTCGGCTAACAGTTAATCATTTACTTAATAACTTAACTTTGAAGAATTCACTGACTTCTTTTATTTTTAGTCCAAGCTGTTGGATGAAGATGTCTTGTAATTATGTAGCAAAAATATTAAAACTTTGTTCCAATTCCTTTGGATTCTGGTTCTCAGTTGTAGGAGCAGAAGTTGTCTTAAATGTATTGCGACCAGAAAGAAAAAATGAGGAAATATCATCTTTGTTTTGGTACTTTGCAAATTTTAGCAGCCTTGGAATTATCGTCAAGGGGTGGTTTATAAACTGGTGAAGTGATGTAGAAATGTCATCTTGTTGTGCCATTTTCACAACCTTTTCTTCTTCGTGTTATTAACTGATTGCTTGTCTTGATGCTGACAAAACTAGTTTTGTCTTTGGCTACAGTTGGTTCTTGTTGCTCTGAAGTCTTAGAATGATCGTCAGACGGTGAGGGAAGCAATGCAGAAGTGCGATCTTGTTTTGCTCCTTTCGCCACCTTCTCGCTCTTCTCCGTGGAACTATCCCGTTCTTTCTACCCAGGAGCCAACAGCGCCGAGACGTCGCCTTCTTTGACACCACCAGACTTACTACATACTTTTGTTTTTGGTTTCACTTTCTTCACTTGGTCTGACTTTGCCCAAAATCTCGGCGAGCAATTTGGAAGTGTCTTCTTTGTCTTTGTCGCTAGCTTTGTACCCCGGAGGCAAGAAAGCACTGACGTCTTGAACAATAATTTGCGTTTTGTTCGACACTCCCGACGTCCTTCCGGTGGTAGCATTCTTCCCTTCATCTTTCGGCGGTTCGTCGCCTTTGGGGTTGGTCCAGATTCACCGGAGCGACAGTCGTAGTTGTTTTCCTGTTTTGTTTGAAGCTGTCGAAGGTCTTCTTGGGGCGCGTCGTCGTCGAAGGCCTCGCCAAAGGCGAGAATTTTCGAATTTGGACCAGCGGCAACGAAGATTTGGTACAGGAAGGCGGCGGTGGTGTCGGTTGTGGAGACGTGATCCCCAGATCCAACATCGTCGTCGCCATCTTGTGCGACATGTTTTCCGTGATGACAGCAATATTGTTGCCTTCGTTGTTGAAACCACCTGTCAGTAGACTACTGGAGAGGTCCGACTGGACCCGATCCAGCTTGTCGATGAGACTTTCAGTCGACGTCTTCAGCTTGGTAGTAGTTGGAGGTAACGTCGTGGTTGGTACTTCTTCGGTTGTTGTTTCGGTGACATCCTCCACTTCTTCGTTGAGCAGTTTCATTCTTTCGTCCTGTTCGACGTTTGGTGATGGTAAATAACGAGCCCCGGACACGCTTCGACTAGTTTGGACCGAAGCCACCACGACCCAAGTGTCCGTGGTGTTGTCGTCAATCGTACCAACCGTAACAGTCGGTGGAGAAGTCACCGACGGAATGACAGTATTGTTGACCACACTCTTCGTAGTAACCACCGACACCACCAGTTCAGGTTCCGCCAAAAGAGCTTCACTCTTGCTCTTCTTCTCTTCGACTGCTTCACTCTTGCTCTTTTTCTCTTCGACTGTTTCTAGAGCTTCACTCTTGCTCTTCTTCTCTTGGACTGCGTCGCTGCTATCTTCAACCGTAGTCATCAGTTCTTCAGTAACATTGTCAATAACCGTAGTGTCGACAAACTCGTGGAAATGATCATCTTTCACCATCGCCGACGGTTTCGTTGTTACAATCTCAAAGGACGTGGCGTTGGTGGTCTTTACCTTCTCCTCCTGACTCTCAGATTCTTCGTAATCTTCGTTGCGTATGTCGTTATTTTCCTCCGAACTTCTCTTCGGTCCTTCCCTAGAATCAATTTGTTGCTCTTCAGAAGTCACGTAGTCATCAAATTCTTCTTGGGAGTCGTTACGATCATCAGCTTCCTGCGATGCAGCTTTCGACGCTTCTTCTTGGGAGTTGACATCAACTGATTCGTGCGGCACTTTCGAAGGTTCCTCTTGGGAGTTGACGTAACTCGATTCTTGCGATACTCTCGAAGCTTCTTCTTCTTGGGAGTTGACGTCAATTGATTCGTGCGACACTGGTTGCTCTTCATAGTCAACGGAAGGATCCAAAGTTGTGTCGTAGTCGAAATCCGTTGTTGTCTCTTCGTGGAGTTGCTCGATCGTGGTCTCTTCGTAACTTCTCCCCGTTGTAGTCTTTTCAACACCGACAGCTTCGGTTGTGGTCTTCGATTTGACAACTTGCAAAAGTGACTTGCAAAAGTGACTCCAAATCGAATCCATTTCTTGGAGTTGCCGGATTCTTCGAAACGTCTCCGTCTGGGAGGGATTCCTGTTGTGGAAGTGCGAAAACAGATGGGAGTAGTTGGGACGGTGCGTGGAGGGGATGATGGGTTGTTGCGGTCTGAAGGGCGCCGGCTGGGAACTCCTGAAGTTGAAGGGGGGTTGAAAAGTGTACTTGGGGGAGATTTCGTCGTTATGCGATATTGCGGTAGAGTCTGCTGCAGGTGGTAGGGGAGGTCGGAAGTCTGCAGATCTCTCTGGGGGAGGTACGAGTCGATCTGTTGGAAGCCAGGCGAGTTCTGTCGAAAGGGTTCTGGCCTGGACCGACAGCTTCGCAAGGTCGTTGCTTTGGGAGCTGCCGCTTGAGCTCTTGATGGATTCTTCCAAGAATGACACCAAATAGGGTCGATTTTTATGGGTCGTAACTTCACTGGACGTTGCCGATTTATCGACTTAAGAAAATCTTGGATTCATTAATCGTGGTTTGTTATCTCCAAAAGCAAGATTATGTTTACGCCATGCTTCACACTTCTTTGTTTCGTTCAAGTTTAAGAATACTTGTTTTGTCAATTTGTTACAATAAAGAAAAATCCAAAACATGCGTACGTTTGTAATTTATAATTGTGAAACCCGAACTAGACGCAGAAGAAATGTTGGAATTGTACAGCATTACAAAAGATTTGTCGAGTCACTCTAAATGTCAGCAACTTAATAAACCGACCACATGGCTTGACAAGCTAACAAATCACTACCTGATTCGAATAATTGTCTTGACTTTTACCTTCAACTTTTCAGCTTCATCATTTTTCAGATATATTAGGCAAACAATAGATTTTATTGTTAAAAACCAGATAATTTACCAACGAAACAGGTATCGAGCCGAGATTTATATATTCGATTTGATCTGTTCACCTCACATAAAACCGTGCCAACAAGAAGTCACACCTACTGCTGTCGCCCAACGCAAAGAATAAAATTTTCCCGAGCAAAGATTTCGAGCCGATCTCTATTGAAAAGTTGAGCTAAAGTGGCTCAGAAAGTGTATTAAAATATTTTATAGGCACTCAGGGCGCCAGCTTTATTGGAACATTTCAAATTCTAAAATACTCGAAATCTCTTCGGAGGCCGTAAAGATTTCATCGTCGACCCGAATTAATATTTTATAATAAAAGAGCACCGTCTGCGCGAATTATAAAACCGTAAAAAAATGGCCGTTCCAAGCGAGCCACTCTCTTAAATTTCGAAAAATGCTGCTCCAAATCGCCGAATAAAATGCGATATTATAAATCAGGTTTAAGGGCCGGGTCAGGTTTTATTGGACTAAAACAATGTCCTTCGGTTATAAAACAGGCGATTTTACGGCGCGTTAAAGTCACTGTTAGATGTGATCATTCCTGGGTTTCCACCCCTCAGAAGAAACCCCTCGAGCACGCCACTAATTCTACTGAAAGAAAGAAACTCGCCTTTCAAAGGTGCGACTGCTTTTCCCTTTTATTAAACTACAATTTCTCATCTGGACGCGTGGCGAGAGACATGTTTTTTGTTGTAGTTAAAAATGTTGGATTTGCATTTTATTAAAACACTAACCGGCAGAGAAATGTGCTTTATTAAAATTCCGTCCCCGGAAAGATTTCTTTTGCAAACAGATGGGGTTTGACTCGCCTTTGTGTGATTTTCCGGACGGTCTTAAAGTTTTTTTTTTTCGGGGAGAAATTAGTTTTCGCCCTCTGACAATTCCGGCTGAATAACCAACCGGAATTGGACTGTTTTTTCATCCGCCAAGTTAATTCTCCGATCCGCGATGGTCATTAATCACAAACGAATGAGAGATCAAGAGGGGTTTATCAATGGTGCTCAACTGGAGGTCTTCCCGGGGGGGCATTGTGCTCGACTTCTTGGGTGGTTTCAGTTTTTCAATGGTACACAAAACAAAAACGAAAAAGATATATATTTTTTTTGAAATATGTACGAGTAAGTAATGAATAGGATTTTTTAATCCTTAAAAAATTTGTAATAAAAATCAAAAAAATTCCATACGAAGAAGACGTTTTTTCAAAAGGCAAATCAAAATTTAGAGTAAGTAACGATGAATCCAAAGATTTTCTTTTCGAAAGACAGTGCGATTCACAAAGAATCCAAAAGATTTTTGCAGAGAGCTATTTAAGGCATTCAGAAATCCGAGAGATTTTCTTGTAAAGATAATTTGAAGACGGTTCATAAAGAAACCAAAAGAATCTTTGCGGAATACAATTTTGTGAGAGACAGACATGAATTTACAAAAAATCTTAAAGATTTTTTTTTGAGAAAGACGATTTAGAGTGAACTTTTTTTACTTTAAGAATCAAACAAAAAAAAAAATTATAAGACAATTTAGAACTGCATGCATATTCTCAAAGTATTCAAAAAATTTGTTGCGGAAGAAATAACTCAGTGATTCTGCAAAAAAATCTAAAAAGAATTTTTTAAAGAGAATTTAGAGATAAATCAAAAAAGACTGAAAAGACTCTTTTGGAAAAAGATAATACATAAGTGATAAGATAAGTGGCTCACAGCGAAACCCAAAGATTTTTTGCAAAAGACAATCTACAGCGTTTCACAAAGAGTTCAAAAGATTTTCTCCCAAAGACAATTTAAAGACGATTAAAAAAGAAAGCCAACATTTTTGCGACAATTTGAAACAATTTGGAGTGGTTTATAAAGAATGCCAAAATTCAATCTAAAGACGATTTACAAAAAATCCACGAGATTTTTTGGGAAAGATAATTTAGAGACGGTTCACAAAGAATACAAAAGATTTTTTTGTAGAAGACAATTGACAAGGGTCCACAAAGTATCAATTTTTTTGCAAACAAAATTTATGGCGCTTCACAAATTTTTCTTCCAAAGACAATGTAAAGACGATTTACAAAGGATCTAAAAATTTCTTGCAAAAGACAATTTAGGGCGGTTCACAAAGAATCCAAAGGTTTTTTTAGAATGATTCACAAAGATTTGAAAAGATGTTCTTCCAAAAAGAGAATTCCAAAATTTGTGAGAATTTTAAACAATTTGGATTGGTTCACAAAGATTTCCAGACTTTCTTCTAAAATCAATATAAAGACGGTTCATAAAGAATCCAAAAGACTTTCTTCTAAAGACAATTTAAAGACGATTTACAAAATATCCAAAAGATTTTTTGGAAAAGATAATTTAGAACGATTCATAAAAAATTCAAAAGATTTTCTTCTACACATATTTAGAGACGGTTCACAAAGAATGCAAAAATATCTTGAAGAAGACAATTGAGAGGGATTCACAAAGAATCAAAAAGATTTTTTAGCAAACAAAATTAATAGCGATTTAGAGATTTTTTCCAAAGACGATTCGTAAGAAATTCAATTATTTTTTTTCGAAAAGACCATTTTGAGTGAACAAAGAATCCAAATACATATCTTCTTCTTTTAAATGCAACTTAAAGGCGGTTAAAAAAAAAGTAATGTAATTTTTTCTGAAGACTAGAATCTAGAAGATTTTTTTAACAAACAAAATTTAAAAGTGCTCATATTTTTTTTCTAAAAGAAAAAATTTGTTGACCATCCAAAAATATCGAAAACATTTTTTGCGAAAGATAATTTAGGATGAAGAATCATTGTTTAGTTTCTATAAAATCTTTAAATCTTTTCCAAAAATGTTTGTAATCAAAATTTTGTCTCAGAAAATTATGACGAATTAAAATTCTCTACTAATTTTGTCGACGCAATGCTAATTTAGACTTTATTACAATTTTTGATGCTCACCCTGTACATCTAAAATATGCCCGTAATTCAGTTGGGATCCATTTTAGAAAATTCTTAATTTACGTAAATGGTGATAAACTCCGGTACTTCCAAGCGGTAAATTCACACTTTTAATTACTCCCAACATTACCTTTTTATGCCCTTTCTGCACATTTTAAGACATCCAATTAAGTTTCGGGTCATAAGGACAGCAAAATTCATTAAGTTTGAGAGTGCGGTTTGACAAGGACACACCGCATGAAAACCGACTTGCACACTAAATGTCCGAAGGATAATTTCGACTATAAAATTTTTTATTTTTTGAAATTTTCATAAATCGCCGGAAATTGAGGCTTCGGTAACTGGCGATAACTTCATTACAGAAAATAATGTACAGTGATGGAATTATAATTAATTGTTTATTGGCCAATTCAATTTCAGTTAGAGAGTTGGGATTTTAATGAGACATTAATTGTCGATAGACCAGTAAAATTGTTTTATCCAACATTCAATAGTAATATCGTGTTTTACTAGTTAGTTTTAATTGAGTAAACTGGGCTATAACTAGTCTGTTGTTTTAACCCACGTTGCCATTTGCACCGTGGGTTATAACATACATAACCCACGTTGCCATTAGCACCGTGGGTTATTAACGTTCATAACCCATCGGGAGCAGAATTTCATCAATAATGTCATTATCTAAAAATTTTGGAATATTGGATAAAACGTTGTATGGCATACGTGGGTTATTAAGTACTACCCACTCGAGGTAATAACCTACTCGGGCAAGCCCTCGTAGGTTACAAATACCTCTCGTGGGTAATATCTTAAATAACCCACTTATACCATAAATAACTATTTGTTGTGGTCTGGGTGGAAAATTATTTAGTAATTACAGTCTCATTACGCACAAATGAAACGAATCGATGGTTTCGAAGTGTGGAAGTAGTTTGGGTTATCATTAGGGAAACAGCTGGTAAAAAGTGCTTTAATATGGCATTAAGTGGATAAATTGTTTGGCAGGAATGGGATCAAACAGGGAAGAAAAAAATTGTAGAGGTAAATTTGAAATCTAAGTTGTATAGAGAAGGGTATAAAAAGGAGAGAAAGAAAAGAAAGAATAAAATAGTAACAGTATCAAAAGAAAAATTCAATATTATAAATTTGGAACCATTAGAAAAAAGGATTGACAGATTTAATTCGAATAAAAAAAAACATTAAAAGAAAAAAAAGAATAAAATGAAATTCACATCAAAAAAAGAATTTACCAATTTGAGTAGATTTCCTTTATATCAATATTTGGAAATGACATATTTTTTTAGCAATTTTCTCCCTTCATTGTTAGTTTTCGATTTTCTTTGAGTGTCAAAATATTGAATTATACCAATTCTGCATGGAATGATGATTTTGCGTGACGAAGAGTTTGCGTAAAAGATCCAGAGAAGTCCTGGAAATAGAGCCAAAAATTCTAGACGTTCAATAAGAAATAGCGAATTCGTTCACAATATTGAGTTTATTCGAAGTGGATGCAAATTAAGTTATCCTAGATTTCAATTAACCACAAGAAGTTTAATTCCATCTCTAACTCAAATTAAGATCATGAATGATGTCGCCGAAATAATTCGCCAAAATCTCGAAATGACATTAAGAACGCAAACTTTGGATTTGGAGCATTTATTATAAAGTATTCCACGACAAAGTTTGCACTGAACACTTTATGTCAACAATAAAAAGGCGATGAATACAAAATAAAAGAAAAAATGGAACAGTTATTTACATTAGAGTACGATAGGGGTATTTTACAGCGCTAAAATTCAGACACGAGAAGAAGGCGAGTACCTGATTAGTTGGAGCGCTGTAAAATACCTACCGTACGACATTTGTATTAGACTTTTCGGCTGACCAAATGTTTTATTTTGCACTTTGGCACTTTTTTTATGAAGTAACAAATGTCAAACTTTTTGACATACAGCGCTGCCAACTCGATATTTCCATATTATGGACTATTTATTAGTCAATAAAGAAGAAAAAAAACATGTATCGGAAAAATAATACATGTAAATGTGTTTTTTACACTTAATTAAAGTGACGCAAGAACACTTTAATTTTAAAGTAACTGTAAAAAGAGTAAATGAACCGTGCATGCTACCGCACTCCTCCAGAAACCTAAATTGAAATGTAAAGGTCTATTTTACAGTTAGGAAAGCCGAAAAAAGAATTGAAAAATCTCGAACGAAAATCATTGAATATTTTAAGACTCGTACAACCGAGGTAAAAAATTCGAGAGAGAGTTATTATTTCACATGAACGTCAAGTTCCTTTTATTTCTTGTTTATTACGAAAGGGTGAACAACATCTACACAACTTGCCCTCAGAAATGGAATGTACTTCATCTCTATTTTCTCGACATAATATCTACAGAGTAAATACAATTTATTTCTTGTGAAGGAGGAAAAAGACGAAGAAAAAAAAAGAAAAAAGAAGTAAGTGTCTCTCGGTTTAAAGTAAGGTTTTTCCAAAATTAATGGAGTCGAAAGGTGTCACTGAAATTTTTACCACACCACATTACGTCACAAACATTTTCCTACTATTCTTTTTAGCGAAAATAAACTTGCCGGTGCTCACGCACCATCACGATTCCAATAAAAAAATCATAATTATTCTGTTACGTCTCCGCTGCATTTTATTACACAACCGGCAGACTATTTCACTTTGCCCATCAGACCGTATGGCATCCATCAGCAGCACACTTACCTCTACGACCAGTTTCACTTTCGTTAAAAGCGCGGCCATCTGCCCATTCCGCGGCGCCCTCGAGCTTTATTGTCCTTTCTGTCGGTACTTCCCCGGGTGCAGAAAAACCCACCGCCGGGAAAAATACGAGCCAATGCATCGTAACGCGGCTTGCACCGGACGGATTATGAAATATTCAGGGCGACGAAAAGAAGAAAACGAGTGGAGAGAAAAAAACGAAAAATCACGCCCACACAAACCGTGCAATTTGAGTAATGCCGACATGACAGCGAACTGCTTCTGACACTGGATTTCATAAGATAATTGCGTTCTGTTGCGTCCACTCTTTCATTGTTCCTACTGTCATGACGATTAATCATGGAAGTCGGCGCCCCTTTTTCCTTCCGTTTGTGTTGTCCGCTATTTTTACGGTTTTCTGGGTCGGATTTATATCGGGAAGCTCCTCATGTCCGGTGTCCACTCGAGGAGAGCCGATCGTACGTGAAGAGATGCGACCCCTCCTGCTGAGACGGCCATTTTTGTTTTTCGACGACGAGGATTGCGGAGAAAATTCGGGACGTGTCTGGAAATAACGCCGCGGCTTTCGATGTCGACGAGAAATCAATTTCGTAACGGGAAACGAGATTAACAAACGACAAATGACACAATTCTCTTTGTCTTCGTTAATACTTGAATGGACAATTTGTCCGCAACTGTTTTACTTGCGACGCTCATCAATTACTTTTGCTCACGCCAAAGATGAATCTGTCCGAGCGGATAAACAACATGTTATGTTTGTTTGATTGGACATCTCTGACGCAAAATCAATTCTCTGAGTCGCCGAGGCCGCTTCCGGCCGAGGCAGGACAACCTTGACGATATTTATTTGTAGTTTTTTGTAGTTCTCAAAATAACTAAACATTATTTCTCCGACACACCTGTCTCGGACTACTTTTTAAAATTCATTGACAATATTTTCTTGAGTGAGTCATTCAGTTTACAGCAGTCTCTATTACAATAAAAAAATTGGTGACGAATAAGCTGTCGCACCATCCTGCTGTAAAAATGTTTCCACCGAGCGGAGTGTTGTTTATTTCTATTTACATTTGTGTTTTGTTGTATAAATTAAAGAGCACCGCGTGAAATTTGTCTAAATTAACGCGATGATCGCGAATGGGCGGCTTGAAAATATTTTAATAATTCATAAAGGAGGAAGCGAAAGATCGTCTAAAAATAGAATTATTTCAGGTACCGAAGAATGGCTATTATGTGACTAACAAATCGGTGCAGACCAACAAAGCCGAAGGAACAGTGAAAGGAGGAAAACGAGAGGAGGAGTATCCATTCGCAACTAATGGTGATATCAATTTACTCGGTCTCTTAATCAATAGAAGCTGATGGCATCGGATGATTTCAATAAGCCTGAAACCGTGTCAACAGCTGGAAAAGAATGCGCCGGAGGAGAAGCTTCCTGAAAAAATGACTTCATCAAATCACCACCGATGTAAATGCGAACCACGAGATCAAAAGCCGCCGCAATGGCCGCACGTAATTCGGAGGTATTGATTTTGCCCCAGGTTCGATAGCAAAGTCTTTGATGGTCACCCTGTTGAAATATTACTGCGAAAAGTGCCAACTTTCATTCGGAAAATCTTCGGCAATCGAGCCGATTCACAGAGTTGGCTGGAAACATCTCACCGCAAGGGACTGTTTACGGACCAGTTTTATTTCACAAAGAAAGAACGCACAGCTGGTCCCCCGAACTTACTCGAATGAGCCTTTCACCTGGGAGCGTGTGACATGACGCGTGACGCTTGAAAACGAATTCACTGCCCGGGAATAATAATGTATACTAAAGAAGTTTTCACTTCAAAAATCCTTCAGGAAGTTTTAATTGTTCAGTTGTGCAGAGATAAAAATCGAAAAATTACTTTTGCAACTGTGAGGCCGTATCTCTTCGGGCCAACATCCCACTAGTCTGTTTTGCTAATTAATGTTAAAAGTTGTTTGAAATTTACCGCAGTTGATCAACACTTCTGTTATAATATCCTTTCTCCAAGTCACCTTTCAGAGGCAACAAGCCATCGAGTCAAATACACCATTTCATCTCGAACTTTCAAAACAACTAAATGAAAACATTTGCTTTCAGGGTATTAGTTACATTTGTAAATGGAGCATCAAAGCTGCGAAGAAATTAATTCCTCGACCTGGTCCCCCTGACTGCCCTCCCCCCCAGCAAGAAACCTGCACCGGAATTACACCGCCGCCGTTGTATCGACTCACGTTTTCATTTCGCAATTTAAGCAATTTCCCATGCTCGCGCTAATTTAACGTGACCCGGAGGCATGCACGCGATAAACGGCGAGGAAAATTGCACCGGAGGCGGTTTCCGGAGCCGGAAAGATGCACCGAGACTCTGCACAAATTCCGCGGCATTGACACGGCCAGATTGCGATCCGGGGAGATCCTTGTCGCGATTTTCAAACAACGGCGTTTCCGGGTTGCACCGGATTTTTACGACCGGAGTCTTTTGGTGCACATCCGTAATTGTGATGTGCTTTTAAATTATAAAATGTACGGGCGCCTTCGAGGAATTTCAGTTTTGTTTGTACGTTGCTGAGAAGGTATGAATAAATTGCATCTTGCAGGGGAGTGGAGTTGGGGGGTGGGGGTTGTTTGGGAGGAGGACGGGAGGAACCAGTCTAGAAGTTATGACAGAGATTAGCGAAAACGTGGAGTTTGTACAATTAGAATAAAATGTATACGAGTATGAAATGTACACAAAGAGAATAAAAAAATATACTAGTAGATAAGAGTTGTCGAGAAATGCTTGCACCACGTGAAGTAAAAATGTGAGCAGTTTTTGTGCGCGTAAGAAAATATATATATTTTACTAGTAGGTAAAAAATATGAATAAAATAGAAAAGATGGGTGTGGGGAGCATGTTGCCCATGTGTCGTGGCGTTAACTAACCTCTTATGAAAGAAAAGCAGATCGAAGGAGCTTTAAAGTTTGAAAGTTTATTAGTTTGACAGGTTTGAAACTTGTTTTTGCTTCCCTATTGTGCTGATGAAGATTTTTAACTTGGTCAAAAAAAAAATCAAAAAATATGTAATTTTTAAGATTAAAAAAAATAAAACGAAAAATAGAAGAATGTATCTGTCTCTTATCTGATAATAGTTATTTGTGTATCAAGACCAAAAAGTGCATCTTTTTCGTCCGAGTCTGAGTTTTCTGGCCGAGGCACAGCCGAGGCCTAAACAGGCCAGGACAAAAGGCACTTTTTGGCAGAGGTGCAGCTTAAATTTTTTACGCGACGGCACAAACTAAAAAGCAAAGGACATCATTGGAAAAAAAAACAAAACTAGAAATTTACTATTTGCAATACAATTTCTTACTTGTTTACATAACTTATGGTGACAGGACAATTATCGGTTTTGTCGTTCTCGTTTTTAACTTACTAAACAGAGCAGCAGATCGCGTTACGGTCAGCGTCCGAAAAAGAGTCACTTTTCGTCCGCTTGTGAGTACATAAAATTACCGTTTTCATTAGGGTTGTTTAAAAACTAAGTTAGGACGCTTTGAAGGGTTTTATGACGCCTTTAAGGACTCTGGGGAGTCTTTGAATTCCTAGTTTCATAGAAGTATCAGATTGTGCTATGATGACGCTTTGTGACGTTGTGGAAAATTATAGTCAAAGGGTTAAAACACGAGCTCAAAGCTGACGAAGTTTTGATTTGAGAGTGAAAATGGCTTTCTCATGCAAAGAGAAAATCGTTGCTGTGTGATTAAATTCGCTTTAAATCTTGTCAAATATGGATCTGAGAGAAAATAGTAGATTATATCATTAAGAGTAGAAGTGAGTCTTCTTGTGCTAAGCCCAGAGATTGAAGACCGAGACGAAGTTGAGGCCAGCAACTGGGCGAAGCACAAAAAGACCTTGTACTCTACTACGTAAGTTACTTTTTGAGAGTAAAATTGATCATTAAGTACCTCTCGTCTTGTGATTATTTTTTGATAAGATCGGTCCTTATACAGTCTCTTGAGTGACGCTAATGGCCCCTAGATAATTATCGTTTTTTTTTTCTTTGTACTAATTACCGCACCAGTTAAGTTTCTAAATTGGGAAAAATTGGCATGTGGGCCGATTCTCCGAAACTTTTTCCACCAAACAACAAACAAATCCTCGTCTCGACGATCTTCCCGCCACCCACATCCCAGATAATTTGTTCGTCGACTTTGCGTCATCCCGAGATCGATACAACCCCAACCGCCACCTACCTCCGTTTTTGCCACCCGCACAATAATTACGACCATCCGTCCCGTCCGAGCTTTTGTCATCCGCATAATGGCCGAATTTCCGCCATATTTAAGTCGTCCCTCGAAACAAAAGCGAACTCACCTGTGTGGCAGCTTTGTGCGGCGCCACAATGCCCAAATGATTTGCGTATTTGCGACTAGTCCAACTACAACCCAATTATTTTTCGAGCCATTTGAGACGGCGAAAAAGTCAGACACAATAAGAGACAACGCAAACACGGAATAAAACAATGAAGCGCGTCGGCCCGGAATTCGTGTAATGGAGCGGACGTTTAAATAAAATTATTATGCACTCTTCGCCAGTTCCGAAGCAACAACAATGGCTCCGCTCCTGTTTCCACGGCCATTGTTCGTCGCGTTTGATCTTGCATCGGACAAATTGGAGTTGAAAGAGCGCCGGCTCCACGCGGACACCTTGCGCTTCGCCGAGCGTGCATCCCCGGCTTTAGGCCGGACCAAAAACTTATGTAAACGGGAGGGATGTTTTATAAACTTAATTATTTTAATTGCAGGACTTAGGGAGGATTGCGTTTAGCCCGGTTTCGCCGAGCAGAAGTTATGCGCTTTGGGGAGGAAGACAAATAATTATGTGGGATTTGGGACGCGGCCCTACAGGGTGGCTACAATTCTCTTACCTCTCAGGATAACATACATTTGTGACGTCATCTTGTAAAACGAATAAGAGTAACATATGATCCGGCTCGAAGGACCAACTTCCCCGGACGATTTCTCCACTAACGATAATTGCAAGAAATTCCAAGTTCTTTGACACTTTTGCTGCACTCTCCCAGTTGGAGAAAATAAGATTCGAAGTTGGCTCGGCTCGTAACTCCGGTTTCAAGAAAACAAGCGTCAAGTCCGGGAAGTGTTATTGTTTTCTGTACAATTCGCGTTCCGGGAACGTTCCGGGCGGGGAGCGCATTGTAAAAGTTTCCATCGACGATTACGAATAAGGAAAGCGTCGACTAATTACCCCGGAAAAACTGGACTGTCGCTGCGGGGGCACGACGCAATCGACAGCTCTCCCCATTATACATGTTATAAGTTATCGAACGTGACCACGGTCCAATTCAGTCGGGACCTAATTCCGGCGTCCCGGAACATTACGTTTTCAGTTACGACTCCGGATCACTAGTGAATGATAATAGGATTCGGGTTGATCCTCCGGTTTTATGTCTGTGTAGCGTTGTCACTTGCACGGCCGCAGGAAATTTGATAAGTGTCAAAGATGGGGGGTCCACCGATATAGATTTTCGATTATTTCCAGAGCTTCTTTTTCGATAAATCACTTCGGAATCTTTTTCTGGTGATTTCATTTAAAAAACGACCATTTCCATGCGCTCCAATCTCAATAAATCTCGCCGATTTGGAAATCGAGGGCGGCGGCGGATTGATGCAGGAATTAGACGAAATAAAAATTTTACGCGCCGGAGCGGTTACCGGAGCGCCGGAGCGGATTAGGCGGTGATGTGCTCAGATAAATAATCGACGTGCGGGATTAAAAGAATTTATCTGTTGAGGTTCCCTGACACTTACGACACTCTGTAATTGGCTCGTAAATCTGACCAACGGACGGAAATAATGCAAAGGTTGCGGTGTCACAATTGCCGGACTTAAATCGTGCCCGAAATGTTAAGAGAAGTGGATGGCATTGAGCTCTGGCCTCAAAAATTCACCGGATCACAGAAATTTTAAATTATGTTTGGAGCGCCCCAGGGATCCTGATTGGGACCCAGTCTAATTCTGTCTACAGCACGTGACGAGAGAAAGATAAATGTGGTTCAAAAAATGTAAAAGCAAAAACGTGGAGAGAAAAAATGGAACCGGACTATAGAAAAAGTGCAACAAGGTAAAAAAAAAGGTCAATAAGCGATATCGCTATTGTTTTATTACCTTCTCCTGATTCTTTTAAATTTGTTCGCTATTCTACTAGGAAATACGTTCATTTTGTTATTCATAGTCTTGTTATTTTCATTCATAATCACGAAACGAGTACCTCAAGGGTCTACAATAGGACCAATGTTAAACAATCTTATTATTTGATTTTCTTTATTTTCCACCAGAAACCGAATTAATCCTTCAACGCTGCAGAGACGAACGTGAAAATATTTATGTTCTTTGATTTTTGTCTCCGCTTCGTATTTTATCTCTGCCCCCGCCCCAATCAAACTTGCTTTAATTATCTGCTCGTTTGCATAGAAAGTTTAATTAATTTGCATTGTGTTCAGTTTCACTTTTAATTAATAAACTAAGTCGGCAAGGTGTTTTGTGTATTTTATAAATTAGAACACTTTGAAGCGGAGTTTGACGTTTTCATTAAATCCACGGCCAAATTAGTCGCCCCGGCACTATTTTATTTTTAATTACTCACTTAGCTTCGCCGATGGATGCCTCCGAGGCCTTAATTAAAAACAAAAGACCGTTGTTGCCCCCCGGTGACGACATTTACGGCGCATTTTGTGACTAAAGTGGTCTTTGAATTTGTAGTTTCGTGGAACTATCAGGTTTTGCTGTGATGCTTTTGTGGTGTTGCGAAAATGGAACTGAAAGGGTTGACGGACGAGCTCAAAGGAATTTGTTTAGTTTGATGGAGAAAAGCGTTCTCGAGACGAGGAAAATCAAATCGAAATTACAAACATAGACCACAAGGGAAATTTTATTCTGTTCAAAGTACTGGAACTTTTGGATTTTCCAAAATTTAGCAACGCTAAACAAACAAAGAAGCAGAAGTTCTCTTTGTAGAAGACACCAGAAGCCTTCTTGTTTTTTCTAAATCAAAAAGGCCAAAGAATAAACAATCAAAAATAAAACCAAAATCGTCAAAAATCTAAGAAATATTTGACAGAGAAATGACTTGTAGTAGGCATATCTAGGTATCATAATAAAAATTATGAGTGATGATAATATGTAATTCTTTTTTGAAGTGAAAACTGATTTGGGCGCACCACATACATTTTATTCCCGGGCGGTGAATTAGTTTCATGCGACACGCTAAAATTGTTCGCAACACGCTAAAATCGTTCGCATCACGCTAAAATCGTTCGCAGCAAGCCAAAATCTCGGGTGTCGAGTTGTGCATCACTTGTCACTTCTAAATTTTCATTGTTCATTGTGTTTTCAATGTGTTGCTGAATTTAAGTGACATATTATTTAAAATCAATTACAAGCGTCATAGAAGTTTTCACTTCTGTCGTGCAGTCTTTTTTTATTACAATTTAATAATGATACATAATATGTAATACGTTTAAATAATAATAATATATATTATTCTTTTCTCTTGAATTTTGGACGTGACTTTTTCCTTTCTTCGTGTCCACCTCTCCTCGAGTTTGACACTGAGAATCCTTGCGGACCAAACTAGGCCATACGCACACAATGCAGCCAACCTCCTCACGTTCCCACTATTGTAAACTTCGTTAATGACGTTCATTAAAGGCAATTACTTTTTGTCAGTTTGGTAGCAATTATGTCAGTTTTTTGCCGTGCCGGGGGCACGGGCGCCATTAGCGGGCCAGGACGCCGGCGGACATCTTTGCCGCCATTAGCCCCTTTCGCGCCATTTACTCGTTAACGACGACAACCACACTTAAAAAATAATTTTTCTCATTTTTATGTGGACATTGTTTGGCCCAGCCTAAGTAGAATTTAATGGTGGAAGTCGCGAGGAACGCGCTGAGCCGAGAAATCGGTTTCTGATGTGTCAAAATTGACGTGTGCGGGTCAAGTTCGCTAATGAGTCCTCGGGGGCGCTTGAATTTTGCGGCGCGTCGGGAGCGGCGGCGAATCGGGGGTGGAAAAATCGCCATAAAAATCAAACTAATGTCAATGTCACGGTTAGTCGGGAAATCCATTTATTAAGGTGTCATAACCTGGGCCGACGTCGACGTGGAAGGAAAAAGCGACCTTCCTTCACGGAACTCGGGTGTAATCTGCGAAATGTGACAACCTTGACAGGTCGACGTCGATGTTGCGTATAAATCGTCCGAATGATTCATCCGGCAACGCCGCAAAATACCACCGAATGGCGAAAAAAGCGCGTCACGGGATTTTTATAGAAGCGTGATCTACGGCGTGGGTGTTATCTTAACCACAAGCAGCGTCGTAAATTGGACGCTATCGGCGTCGAGAGGGTGGGTGTGCCGCAAGGAGGTCGCACTGTTCTTAATTACGGCCGTCCGAACACTGATCAAGCACCTCCGACAAGACACAATCTTTTTTGGGTTGTTTTTTCGCTGTTTTGTAACGCTGAGTCGGTCATCGATCGTGACTCAAAGATGTGAAAACGAGAGTCTTCGACGTAAAATTGCACCGAATTTTTTCCAACCAGATGTTTTCGTTAAACCGGTTACGGTGTTAAATGTTAAGCAAGTCTTGTTTCGACATGACACTCATTACTCGTTTGTCTCTTGCGTGGCTGTTTGTATTACTGCGGTTTGTAAAAAAAAACAATCCAAAACTGCAGTTTCTTGCATTTTCGTAATGTGTACTAATAGGCCCAAGAATTTCTCCTTGAGGCACTCCCAAGTACCGAGCTTTCAGAGTTTGCCAGTTCTAGGTCTACAAAAAATAAATATCTAAAAAATGTAATAACAACCGTATTGATCGATTCTTGTTTATTTAAAAACACTTTTGAAACATACTACTAGATTATACAGGGTGTCGCAAAATTAACGTATTCCAAGTCGGGGGTCTTGTAGGGAAAAATCTCAGGAATCTCGAAAAAATAAAATAAAAAATATAGGGGGGGTCTTTACAAAAACATATGGGTCTGAAGGTTCAAACTTTTCATCATGTTTTCTTCAAATAAAAAATATAAATGGTTGACGTTCATTTTGAAATATGGTGAGGATGATTATGTAAAATATTAAAATATAAATGAAGACATTTCTTGAAAAAACAGCTTTATCTCGAAAAAATAAAAGTTTGATATTTTTTTCAAAGTGATGGCAATTTTTTTTTTAAACATTTTTACTTGGTCAACAGGATGTCCCTACTAAGCCCCGAACTCGTAATACGATAATTTTAAGACACCCTGTATCTTTAAGAGTAGAAGTGAGTCTTTTTGTGCTAAGCCCAGAGATTGAAGACCGAGACGGAGTTGAGGTCTCAACTGGGCGAAGCACAAAAAGACCCGCCGTAGTTTTCGATAAATAGGCGAAAAAAACGTAAATTTCAAAATTTTAACAAATCTCCCTGGGATTTCCCCCGGGTGCAAATGCATATTAGCATTAATGCAGCAAAATTTGAATTGGACCGGATTTTTTCCTGCACCAGCAGCAATCCCCTTTTTTCTACCTTCCCGCGCTTTGTTTTATTTTGGAAAACTCGTTATTTTCGCATCGGTTGTTGGCCGCGAGCTTCTGTTTTAAAATGCAATTTCACGAATTTTCCCGGCTCTCTCCTTTCGGGTAAAAACAATAAAAAATCCTGATAAAAAGAAGATAATTAAAAGCTCACAACCCCCTCACCCTACCGCTGTCGGTCGATAGGGCGACCTCGGTCGTCAAAAGTGTAGTTTAAACCTTGTTAAGTAAGCATCAAAGCTCGAGGGTCCGTTGTTTGTGTAGTGTTCGACAAACAACAAGTAGTGCCAGTAGACAACCCCGTAATTAGATTCGCCCCCGCCCCTGATACCAAGACTGATAGATGCTCGCGACCATGAATATGCATCAAATTTTGATGCGTTATGCTAATTACATTAGCGTCCTGTCGGTGGCAAATATATCAGGGCTTTCCGAGGGACCACCCCTAAATCAGGACGCCCTTTGTGCCCTCTGTGCTCTAATTACCGAACGGTATTAGAGAGACACACGAGCCTTCTAACACTACATGTGGCTTATTGTAGATGATTAATTATGGGGGTGGGTTTTTACCAAGCAAAAACCACCTGACTCCATCGATCACGCGATTA
This sequence comes from Tenebrio molitor, assembly GCF_963966145.1. Lineage (NCBI taxonomy): Eukaryota > Metazoa > Arthropoda > Insecta > Coleoptera > Tenebrionidae > Tenebrio > Tenebrio molitor. The sequence goes on from NC_091053.1 coordinate 4,474,231, forward strand.
AAAATATTTTTCTCCGGGGGCGACTTTTTGCGTCTTAGTGACAGCGGGGCGAACCCCTACACGAAATATGGAAATAAATCAGAGCTCGGTTAATTAGCAGCCGCGAATCATCTGAATAATAAATAAATGTGAAGGGTGAATATTATTAATTCTACCGAATTGGGGATGTAACTTTACCAGAGTTGGTTTTGCACACTGACCTGGAACAAAAAAAAAACACCGGTTAGTTCTTCACGATTATTTTTTCGCATTTTACAGTAATAAAATTTCACAGCCTGCAATGCCAGTTAGAAATGGTGAAACCTGCAGTAAAGTTTTATTTTCTTTTCAGCTTTCGTGAAGTGTACCGGATTCAGGTGTGCTGTTACGCAATATTAGCTTCTTACGCTGCTGCAAAGTGTGAAATTACCTAATTGATGTTGGAAAAGAAGGAACTGGAACGCCAGTTTGATAATAAGAGAAGAGGTTATGGGGGAATAAATGGAAAAGGGGAAAAGGAAACGTTTCCAGGTGAAGAAGGGGACACCGAGAATACAGCTCGTGCCAGGACGGGTTATTAAAATTCGGTGTTTTGAAGACAAATTATTCATAATAATAGGTAGAGGTGTTGGATTTTCTCATGGGCTATGAGTCATATCTGCGCAAACTTCTAATATCGGTCTCAAGTAGGCGCTAGAGTGCTTTCAGGTTTCATTTAGAGATTTTTCGCGCATATATTTCCAAGGTCACAACCCATGAGAGAATCCAACACCTCCAATAATACCGTGCCCCCTTTTATAATATGAAACTTTCCGTCTTCACTCTACAAAGACACAAATTTAATTAACTTGAATCCTCAACTACCAGTTTTTATTTAATGTCAGAGTCGTTCTATTCGTTTTGTCTTTTTCCGACGCTTAACAAAATTAAAGCTCGCTTAAGAACTCGTAGCAAACCGTTCTCTCAACAGATTCATAATCGGATTTAAAGTTCAACCTGTTCTCTTCTTAGCCATTATGAACAATTCTTTCTGTCGAACAATTTCTCACTAACGAACTCTTTAGTCGGCCAATCATTTCCTAATTCCAACGAAATGGTTCCGCTCCCTCTTTATTTATGATCACAGGATCCGAGAACAGTAAACAATATAGCAATTATCCCAATTAATCCTAAATTCAAATCACTTGTACCTATTCCCCGTTTCTCACTAATTGTATTCATGATTCAAACTACTAAGTTTAACTGAATTACGGTCGCATTTTGTCGAGCAGCTCTGCGTTAAATAAATTTAATTAATACACGTGATACACATCCATTTCGACCGTCTCCTCTGTAATTAGACCTCCGGTTCGTTTTCTTCGCAGTTGTGCAAACAATTTGATGAAACGAGATCATAATTAGCGCCGACAGGAAATCGTCTACAAATAACAAGAAAAGTCGACTCCGACGATGTCTCAAATCCATTAGTTCGCCCATGATAATTTATGAGCTGTCGAATTCGCAACTTTCCCAAATTTTATGTATTTCGTGCTAGAAATTACATAAAGCGACGTCTTTACTTCCCTATTGGTTGTCAATTAGAGCCGACAAACATAACAGAAAGTTTACATAAAAGTGGGCGTTCTGAGCAAGTGTCCCACTTGTGATGATGGAAAAAAATTAATTGGTCTTGCCCACTGAACCAATAATACAAATTCGCGACTATTTTCCCAACAGATCGATGGGTGTGTATGACCCAAATCTGCGGATGGCCTTAAGGCCAGACTTCCTTTCACCGATCGAGTTACTCAATGCGATCGTTAAGCTAAATGGATTTTCTGAATGCCACACCGCTGGCTACGCATGCGACAATTATTCATTCGAAGATAATGAAGATTCTAAGGAACAAGAGCAAAAGATTTATGAAGATCATTTTTGAATTCAAAATGCATAATACTGAACCAATTTGGAGAATATTATCAATAGCAAAGGTCCCAATACCGACCCTTGAGGTACACAAAATATTAGATGATGCATTATTATTGAACTTTGATAATAAGAATCGCTTAGTAGACTTAGAAATATTTTGTTTTCCGCTTCCTTTTGTTTTCCTTCGTACTTGCCTACACTTTTTTTCTGATCTGGTATCTACAGAAGGTCAACGCTGAACTATGATAGTGTGGGTGGTGTCCAAGTCCATTTAATATAATGCTACTGTGATTTGGAAATGATAGGGAAATAGTTATTTACGAAATGAGTGCGAGAAGACAATTTTCGCCCATTATTTGAGGCACGAGCGACGAAGGAGCGAGTGCTTATTTGCGCGAATGTGCCGACTACGACTTCTCGCATCGAAATTCGTACAATATTTTTTGAAACGAACATTATGTCTGATTTGTCGTATATCCTTTGTGAATAGGATGGCGCTTGTTCATGCGATTACCAAAGTGTCAATCGAATTAATAGCACTTTATCTTCACTGTTTCGAAATTTTCGTCATCCAAATTGGAGAAATGGCGGTTTGTAAACCAGAGTTTATTATCATCAAATCAAATTATTGCGATTGATTTTCCGATGATTTTGAAGCACTAGTGCGCGAAAGTCGATTTCGCGCACTAGTGCTTCAAAAAAATTAAAGATTAATACACAACCGCTTTCAAAATATCTGAGTAATGCCCATAGTCTTCTCTAGATCTAGCTCTCTGAGATAACTATTTCCTGAAGATAAAATATACCCTTCGTGGTACTCACTTTCTGGGCGATGGCCGATGATACAATGATAACGAAGGTGACATTAAGAAAAGAGTCTCTTCTAGGCATTCAGAAAACATCACGCCACTACTAGAAACAATAAGTAGCCATGGAAAATACGGGACATCAGGAGGAAATACAGGGAGATCCGGGAGAGATACAAGGAGGTCCGGGAAATATACTGGAACATCTGGGGGAGGTACAGGGAGATTCGAAATGAGAGATACAAGATCCACTGGAAATATAGAGAGATCCGGTGGAAATACAGGATGATCCGAGATAGGTACAGACAGTTCCTGGATGGGAAATCTAGGGGAGATACAAAGAGATTCCCGAAATCTACAAAGCAGTTTGGAATGGTGGAGTCAAAGGAGATACAGGGTGATTCGTGACAGATGCAAGGAAATCCGACAGAGATGCAGAGAGATCCGCGGGAGATACTGAAGGATCTGGAGGAGGCACAGGATATAGGAAGATTCGTGGCAGATATAGAGAGATCTTTGAGAGATACAAGGAAATCCGGGGGATATACTGGAAGATCTTGGAGAGGTACAGGGGATTCGAAATGAGAGATACATGATCCGAGAGAGGTATAGATAGTTCCTAGATGGAAAATCTAGGGAAGATACAAGGAGATTCCTGAAATCTACAGAGAGGTCTGGAACGGTGGAATCAAAGGAGATACAGGGAGATTCGTGACAAATACAAGGAAATCCGACAGAGATGCAGGAGGATCTGGACGAAGGACAGGGAGATTCGAAATGGGAGATTCATGGGACAGATATACAGGGAGGTCCGCGGGAGATACTGGAGAATCTAGAGAAGGGACAAGGAGATTCTAAATGGGAGATATAGAGAGATCCGAAGGAGGCAGAAGTAGATAAGGCGAGATCCGAGGGATAGAGATGAAGGTCCGGAAAGATAAGGAGATTTGTGTCAGATACATGGAGATTCGAGATACATACTGGAAGATTTGGAGGAGGCAGAGGGAGATTCGCAATTAAAGTGATACAGAAATTTCAGTTCGAGACATAGAGAGATCCTAGAGAACTAGTAAGATTTAGGGGAGATACAAAGAGACCCAGGATGGGAGATGCAGGGGAAATATAGAGACGTCTGTGATGGGAAATCCAGTGTAGATTCGTGGCGAATACAAAGACATTCGACAGAAATATTGGGAGATCTGGGAAAGGCACATACATATTGCAAGTGGGAAGTCATGGAGAAGATATAGGGAAATAGCACGAGATTCGCGGATGTATGGGGAGGTTGGGGATGGGAGATTCAGAGCAGTTGTAAGGAGATTTGTGGCAGTTCCAAGGAAATCCGAAAGATAAAAAATGAGAGATACTGGGAGATTTATCACAGATGCAGAGATTCGGGAGAGATACAGGGAAATCCAGGAACAGTAGAGGGAGATAGGTTGGGATTTGGGGTGGAATCACTCTGCAGAGAAGATATTTTATCTCGAAAAATTTATAGTGATCAACCCATCGACATGGGTAGAACCATCAGAAGTACAGTCACATTTAACAAAGAAACCATCAATTTGATATTTGTTACGAGATTCATAGAAGCGTTTGTTTTTGATTAAAAAAAAATTCTACATCCGCAAAAATAAATGAACAAGGCCGTCACGTACAGCTTTGTATATTATGAATAAAAATTTTAATTTAATTTAAAAAAAATCAACAAAACTGAAAGGTTAATCAGCCGCTTTTCACCTGTCGGACGCGACCATAAATCCCGCTTAAAACCGCGTCAGATAGCAGGAAAAATATATTTTTTTCGAATGCATTACAATAACGGCCGTAATGCGCTATCCCGACGCCTCTGAAATATGGCAAAATATTCAATAAATTACGATCGTTCCTGGTGATAAAAGCACATGTATCGACTATCGGCAAAAATGGCATTAGAATGTTTCGCAGGAACGGACGTCCATATAAATCAAACGCTGTTTTGCCATTTCATCCGCAGTGTAAACCCTCCAAGAAATATGAGACGACGTATGGAGGAAGCTGGCGCAGACAAGATCTGGACCGATATCGATTCCGTTTGCCTAATTTTCGCGTAATTGAAGAAAGCACCGCGGTCGCCACAACGCCCAAAATACGCAAAGTGCAATTACAATTCGCTCTTGGAACAGATGAAAGTGCGAATTAAATTATCGAAGGAAACTGTCAGTTGGGGGACGTTATAACAAATGTCCAACGGCGAAGGTCTCCCTGAGTTCAACCGTTCCGCGCACGACGCCAATATAAATAACAGAGATTTGTTGCAAAGCGTTTGGGGCTGAGAACACAGAGCAGAAGGAAGAATGTATTTGTTTCCCTCCCCCATCCCTCCAAATCAAATTTGTCCGTTTCATCCGATGTAATGAAATCAAAAAAGGGTGGGTTAACCCCATCATCTACTTTTCGCACAGCAGTTGTCTTAATTCTCGGCTAAAAACCGTCGTCCGGGGGATTGATTCGGATTATGCGGCGCCCCCATTAATTTGCGATTCGAGTGGATTTAAGAACACGCCGGGTCTGCACTCGACACCGATAAATCCAGTCACACCGGAAAAAAATCTGTCTCCACCGTCGACGACTTGTAATCGAATTAATCGTTTCAGCGGGGGTAAAAATTAATATCGCATTATCCGGCGGTGATTTGCGTGTATACGTGCGTCAGGGGGTGGCCTGATGAATTTTTAAAACCCGATACATATTCATGGAGCTAACGCACAACGCTTAGGAATTAGATTTTCAATCGAAATGAAAATAGTCAGGGGGTGGAGGCGAAATCCCTCCCGGATGAGGTAAATTAATGTAAATGGGTTGGATGTGCATGATGCTGTGATACATCACACCGTAATGCACACACGTGCAAACATTGTTAAAACTCCATTATGCACATTGTTTAGGTAAAAGCTTAGCGGGGGAGATAACGTCACCCTAAATTAGATTGTAAATTGTTTGCCGGCTTGGGGAGGTTCTGGCGACGAAGGTCAAAAGCTGGATTTTCACTGACTAATTATTTGAGTCAGGTGCAGGAAAACCTTCCAATCTATCTGTCGGGGCGTAGAGCCACCCCCCTCCTTTCAGAACCGAGAACCACCCCTGCGTGGGTGAAGAGAGAGATTTGAGACGACAGTACCGAGATGGACTCAGGGTAGAACAGTCAGAGTCACAAGTCAGAAGTCATTCTTACCCAACATCTCGAGTACGGTCGTACGGTCCAAAGAATTGTATAAATGTAAATAAAGGTTTTACACAAAGCGATACGGTGTGTCAGTTCACGCGCGCCTACAGTCAAACCAGTGAAGCCTCCATTAGGCTGAGCAAACCCAGGAGCCCCATTTGGTTCCGAGCAATTCCTGGAGCCCCCATTAGGCCCCAAACATTGGTCCTTCGAGCCGGATCGTATCGACATCGAGGAAGCCACAGCGACAGAGGCAAAGGTAGAGTGCATGCCTTTTTTATCTGTTGATTAGTGTGTACATTTCCTAAAAACATGGCTAACGAGCAAGAATTGAAATCACTTAGAATACGTCGCGGTACGATCAAGAGCGCCGTCACGCGTGTATCTAACTTCGTAAGGGATTTCGGCGACGGTAACATTTTTCAGCTAAAGACACGTCTCGTGAATTTACGGGAGGCGTTCAAAGAATTTGACGCGGTTCAATTACAAATCGAAGTACTCGACGAAACGGCCTTACAAGGCAACGAGCGCGCCGATTTTGAGAACGCGTACTACAACATTGAATCGACCATTTTAGAGAAAATAGAAACCGCCACCGTTAATGAAGCCGCGACTATCGCTAACGCGACGGGCTTCACCCCATCGGTATCAAGCCATGGTACCGGTAACAGCAATGTTAGATTGCCCATACTAGAATTACCCACATTCAGTGGTAATTATCGGGATTGGTTGTCATTTCGCGACACATTCACGGCGTTGATACATGATAGCAATCTGTACACGAGTATCGAGAAATTCCACTACCTTAGAAGTTGCTTAAAAGACGAAGCCCTTAAGGCAATAGAATCAATTGCGGTTTCAGAGGCAAACTATAGGGTAGCATGGGAAACACTAATCACTCGATTTGAAAACAAACGCCTCATAATACAAGAACACGCGTACGCCATAATAAACCTGCCTCCGCTGGTGAAAAACTCGTATCAGTCGCTGAGAAAATTAGTTGACGATTTCAACATCAACCTCGCAGCGTTGACGAATCTAGGGCAACCCACGGAACATTGGTCGGGTTTATTAGTACCTATCATAAGTCAGAAAATGGACTTTTTCACAAAGCGCGAATGGGAAGCTCAATTGGGTCCGGATCCACCGACTGTTGAGACGTTAAAATCCTTTTTGCAGAAAAAATGCGTAACTTTGGAATCGCTCAGCGTCGCAGAGCAACAGAGCGCAAAAACCAACAACGCGACGCCCAAATCAAATAACAAGACCTCCGCGAACCATTTCAGCAAGGACAGGACGCTGTGCAACGCTAGCACAAACAAACAAATACAGTGCTACATGTGCAAAGAGGCGCACGGACTGTACCAATGTCCTCAATTTTTGAATTTAGTTATCGCGCAGCGGGTCACACAGGTCAAAGAATGGAAGGTCTGCGAAAACTGCTTCCGAAAAGGCCACGAAGCCTCACAATGCAAATCGCGAGCATGTCGGTACTGCAAGGAGAAACATAATTCTCTTTTGCATGTAGAAAATAACGTGCAGACTTCAGTTGTTACTTACTCATCATTCGGAAAAGCCAAACAAAATCTACTCGCAACGGCGGAGATTTTAATTCGCGATAGTCAGGGCAACTGGCAGCGATGCCGTGGGCTATTAGACCCAGGCTCCCAGTCTAACTTCATCAGTGAGGAAACGGTCAAAAGGTTAGGGATCGGAACGAAGCCGGTTAACTGGCCGATAACGACGGTAGAAGGGTTGCAGGGTTGTGCACGGCAGTTAGCGCAAATTCATTTCAAATCGCTACATAACCCATTCAATGCTCACATCGATTGTTTGGTGTTAAATAAAATTACGGAAGAATTACCGTTATCTTCCTTTGAGTTCGAGTCACGGCAAATTCCGGGTAACATAAATCTGGCGGACCCAGAATTCAATGTGTCCAGAAAAGTAGACGTTTTATTGGGGTCCAGTATTTTCTGGCGTGTTTTAAGTGTCGGCCAAATCAAGGCAACTCGAAACAACCCACATCTGCAAGAAACAATCCTGGGGTGGGTTGTTGGGGGCGATATGGTTGCAGGTCGTAAACCATCTTACGGGACTCTTTGTAACGTGTCATTGAACTCCATCAATAAACAACTTTCCAAATTTTGGGACGTGGACGAATATCCAACGAACAAAAGAGTCGTAATTGTAAAAAAGGAGGACATCGAGTGCGAAACCCATTTCAAAAACACGTGTTCTCGAAATGCTGAGGGTAGATTTACGGTCGAAATACCATTCAAGCTAAATGGCCCCAATATCGGCGTCTCAAAAGAGATGGCCATAAAACGTTTTTTATCATTGGAAAATAAGTTCCGAAAAGACCCAGCGTTGAAGCGTGATTACACGGAATTTATTAAGGAGTACATCCGACTCAATCATATGGAGCTAGTACCACCAACCCAAATGAACGTTAACGAACGGGTGTTTCTTCCGCATCACGCGGTCACGAAGGAAACGAGCACCACCACAAAGCTGAGGGTAGTTTTCGACGCCTCCGCGAAAACGACCACAGGTGTTAGTCTAAATGACGCGGTTATGGTCGGTCCAAAACTACAAAACGACTTGTTTGATATCATCATTCGGTTTCGGACGCACCAGTACGTTTTCACGGCGGATATCAACAAGATGTACCGGCAGATAATTGTCGCGGATCAACATCGGAAATATCAAACCATTTTGTGGAGAGAAAGTCCAGATATACCGATTCGAGAATATCAACTGGCGACGGTTACTTACGGGTTAAATTGCGCACCTTTTCTCGCGATACGTTGCTTACAACAACTCGCAGAAGAAGAAAAAGATAAATACCCTGCAGCTTACCCGGCCCTATTAAACGATTTCTTTATGGACGACGCATTAACCGGCGCTAACAGCATAGAAGAAACCAATCAAATACGCGAACAACTAACAAGGTTATTAGCGAGCGGCGGATTCGAACTTAGGAAATTCGCGGCGAACCACGACCAACTTCTGCCGGACCTAAATAACGCTGATTCGCATTTAATAAACTTTGATAAAAACGGCGACACAAAAATTTTAGGGTTATGGTGGAATTGTCGTGACGATAACCTAAGATACGAAGTCAAAAGCGAAAATCCTCAATCAATATGTACCAAGCGCAAGGTTTTGTCGGCGATTGTAAAAATTTACGACCCCTTACAATTAATCGGTCCGGTCATCGTAAAAGCAAAGCTCATTATGCAAGAGTTATGGAAACGGGAAATCGGTTGGGACGAAGAACTACCTGAGGACCTCAAAACCAGCTGGACCATAATTCTGAATCAATTACACTTGCTAAACCAAATCAGAATACCGAGGAAAGTCATTGAAAGTTATCCGTATAAGTCACTCGAAATTCACGGGTTTTCAGATGCATCCCAAGTTGCATATGGATGCTGCGTATATGTAAGGGTAATTGATGCAAACGGAAAAATATCCGTAAAATTGTTATGTGCGAAGTCGCGGGTAGCACCGTTAAAAACTATTTCCATACCGCGTTTGGAATTAGCCGCAGCTGTCCTATTAGCAAGGTTAATATCAAACATACAAGATATAATAAAAATCAAAGCTGATACGGTTCACTACTGGACAGATTCTACGATAGTACTCGCGTGGCTGACAGGATCTCCCGGTAGTTTTAAAACCTTTGTTGCGAATAGAGTGAGCGAAATTCTAAATCTGTCGAACATACAAAATTGGAAGCACGTAAACTCGGCGGATAACCCAGCAGACATCATATCGCGCGGAGTCTATCCCTCCGAATTATTGATAAATAATTTATGGTTCACGGGACCGCACTGGCTGTCGCAAAACCCAGATGGTTGGCCCTCACAGACGGCACAACAAATCACGGACGAAGTACCGGAATTACGACAGGTAGTAACCTTTACGGTCACCGGGACGGATGATAGTCACCCAAATCTTTGGGTTATCAATCAATTTTCCACATTTCGGAAACTACGACGGATAATAGCTTTATGTCTTCGATTTGCCGATCTTTGCAAAAAGAGAATAACAAAAAACGGTTATAATCATCCATCGACAGCGGAACTGCAAAACGCGGAAGAGAAAATAATACTTCTGGTGCAAAAGGCGAATTTCGAACACGAAATACGGGACCTAAAAGCAGGTAGACAGGTAAACTCGAAGAGTAAATTAAAACTGTTAAACCCATTCATTGACAATTCGGGGATGATAAGAGTGGGAGGACGATTGTCCAATTCACAATACCCACACGACAAAAAATATCCCATTGTTTTGCCAAAGGGTCACGTAACCCGACTGATACTTGAAAACACACATCGCGATCAACTACATGCTGGACCAACGGCCACACTAGCGGCGGTACGCGAAAAATTCTGGCCGTTAGATGGCCGCAGTGAAATTCGGAAAGTCGTGCACAGGTGCATCCCATGTTTCAGAACAAAACCGCACGACAATAACCCGATTATGGGCAATCTACCATCGCACCGAGTTAAAGCGAGCAGGCCGTTCACTAACTGTGGCGTTGATTTTGGCGGTCCCATATTCTTGAAAATCGGCGGGATTCGTAGTAAAAAAACTACCAAAGCTTACATATGTCTGTTCGTATGCTTTTCAACGAAGGCGATTCACTTAGAACTCGTCAGCGATTTGACCGCGGCGAATTTTTTGAACGGCCTAAAACGATTTATCGCGCGTAGAGGAATGGTAGCGAATATCTACTCCGACAACGCCACCAATTTTGTTGGAGCTCAACGGGACCTACGTGACGTGTTTTTGGCTGACGAATTCGGCAACATCGTGTTAAGACACCTAGCGGAGTTTAATATCAATTGGCATTTCATACCCGCCCGGTCACCTCATTTCGGAGGTCTTTGGGAAGCCGGAATTAAAGCAGTAAAGGGGCATATCAAACGCGTAATTGGCCAAACCTCGTTAACATATGAGGAAATGTACACATTGTTGACAGGTATTGAAGCTTGCCTCAATTCGCGACCCTTGTGCCCGCTGACTGAAGATCCGAGCGATTTAAACGTCTTAACACCCGGACACTTCCTGATTGGCACGGCGATGACATCCCCACTGGAGCATCAAATCGTCGACGTTCCCCAGAACCGCTTGACGCGATGGCAGCACCTAGAGCAGATGAGACAGCACTTCTGGAACCGCTGGTCCAAGGAGTACGTCGGCCAGCTGCAAGAGCGGCCAAAATGGCAGAAGGGCAATTCCAGCGCAGCAATCAAAGAAGGCGATCTGGTAGTTCTGAAGGAGGCCACACCCCCGCTCACCTGGAAACTTGGTCGCGTCACAGCCGTCCACCCAGGCGCCGACGACATCATCCGCGTGGCCACGGTGAAGACGGACTCAGGCACCACGAAACGAGCCGTCAGAAATCTGTGCGTACTCCCCATCGACGATTAGTGCAGTGGTGATATGTTTCATGGGCAATTTTGTGCAGTGAAGTGGCGCAATTTTTATCAGAAAAGACTGTCATTACTCATTAGTTAAGGATAATTAATCAATTGAATTAATTTAAGGTCACATATTAGGTTTTTTGAAATTTGTATTCGTAAAATGATAAAATGTAGATACGTAGTTCGTAGTTATGAATATTTTGTAATTTAATAGCTCGTATAATCTTGTTCATTGAAACGATTGTTTCAATCGGGGGCAGGATGTCGGGGCGTAGAGCCACCCCCCTCCTTTCAGAACCGAGAACCACCCCTGCGTGGGTGAAGAGAGAGATTTGAGACGACAGTACCGAGATGGACTCAGGGTAGAACAGTCAGAGTCACAAGTCAGAAGTCATTCTTACCCAACATCTCGAGTACGGTCGTACGGTCCAAAGAATTGTATAAATGTAAATAAAGGTTTTACACAAAGCGATACGGTGTGTCAGTTCACGCGCGCCTACAGTCAAACCAGTGAAGCCTCCATTAGGCTGAGCAAACCCAGGAGCCCCATTTGGTTCCGAGCAATTCCTGGAGCCCCCATTAGGCCCCAAACACTATCAATAAAGCGCGTAGAAAGATCCTTCAAGATTATTAATAGTTTCGAACAGAAAACATTGATTCAAAGTATAGAACTATTATTTGTCAAGTCATTGTAGAGAGATTCGGTGAAAATACAGGATGATCCGAGAGAGGTACAAATAGTTCCTGGATGGAAAATCCAGGGAAGATACAAAGAGATTCCTGAAATCTATAGCGAGGTCTGGAATGGTGGAGTCAAAGGAGATACAGGGCGGTTCGTGACAGATACAAGGAAATCCGACAGAAATGGAGAGAGGTTCGCGGGAGATACTGGAGGATCTGGAGAAGGGACAAGAAGATTCTAGATGGGAGATATAGGGAGATTCATGAGACATAGAGAGAGATCCGAAGGAGGCAGTAGAAGATAAGGCGAGATCCCAAGAATGGACATGAAGGTCCGGGAAGATAAGGAGATTCGAGATACCTAATGAAAGATCTGGAGGGGGCACAGAGAGATTCGCAATTAAAGTGATACAGAAAGTTCAATTCGAGATAGAGGAGGATCAATGCGAGATGCAGAAAGATCCGTGAAGACATAGAAGAAATACAGAAGATCTAGGGGTGCTACAGAGAGGTCCAGAAAGGAAGATCCAGGAGAAATACAGAGAGGTCTGTGATGGGAGATCCAGTGCAGATTTGTGACGAATACAAAGACATTCGAAAGAGATACTGAGAGATCTGGCAAAGACACAGAAATATTGGACGTTGGAGATCATGGAATATATACAGCGATCCCCAAAAGATATAGGGAGATAGAACAAGATCCGGGGATGTACCTGGAGATCGGGGATGGTAGATTCAGAGCAGATGTAAAGAGATTTGTGGCAGTTCCAAAGAGATCCGAGAGATAGCGGAAGATCTAGGGCAGGCATAAGGAAATTGGAAATGAAAGATACAGGGAGATCTATCAGAGACACAAAGATTCGGGAGAGATCCAGGTAGGGTAAAGAGAGATAGGTTGGGATTCGGGGAATCGCTCTACAGAGAAGATCTTTTATCTCTAAACATTTCTGGTGATCAGTGAAGTCTAAAATCTTATCCTTGGAGCCAAGAAGAACTATTTCTGATAACAATTTTTTCTTCAAAATATACAAGTTTCTATTGAACTTGTAACTATCTCACGAAGAATTAAGAGAAATTGTTAAAGACAAAACTTTCAAAAAAATTTGAGGGTGATTTTGTTCTTACAGAATAAATTGTCAATTGCTCTAGATATTATTTCCTTCTGAATGTACAAACATACGATACAGATTTGATAATTGCTTCAGAAAACTGTAACACCTAGAGAAGAGGTAAATCTGCTAATTATTACTCCTATATTTTTAGACAATTCGACGTAAAACTTTTCCCATTTAAATAAATTTTATTTTTGAAGATTTAGCACAATTGGTGATTTCACAATTAATTGCTTTTCCTTTGTATCCTTTGGCTTTTGGACGCAGATTTTGTTTCTCATAATCGTCTTGGACATCTAACAAAAAACTCATCAAAAATTTTGCTCAGCAGGATTGGGAGTCGTCTAAAAAATTCAAGATTCAGAAGAGATTCGGAACAAATAGAGGGAATGCAAGAGACAGAGATTTTGGAGGGAAGATCCAGGGTAGATGTAGATAAATTCATGACAGATACTTGGCGATTCAATACAGATATAGGAAGATCTGAGGGAGATACTGGAAGATCTGAGGAAGGTACAGGAAGATTCGAAATACAGGGAGATCCGTAGGTCATATAGAGAGGTAAAGGGAGACGAGACGAGATCAAGGAAGGATAAGGAAGACCAGGATAGGAGGTACAAGGAGATCCGAGAAGAGGTTTCACAATGAAACCGTCTTTTCTCTGTATCCTTTCTCCTTTGGACCAAGACATTTTTTTCTCGTAATGGTTTGCTTCTCAACGTCTCTTGGTGGTCTTGTGAAGATGAAAAATCAATTGTATCAGAAGGCAAAATTCTAGAAAGCAGTATTGCTCAAGAGGTTTTGGAAAGTTTCGTAAAAAAGAATCTAGAAAGAGGAGATGTAGATACAAAGATTTTTTCTAGTCATCTGATGAAGATGTAGAACTTATCAAAGGAAAAATACTAGTAAACTATGCAAGACTTGTGACAAAAGAATCATAAGTGGTACCAAACAAGGTTCTGATGTTTTACATCCGGAAATTATCGTTGTGGCATTGTTAAAAGACTCAACTCAATTCCATTGACCTAACCATTTTTCGATACCGTAAAAAGATTGAAAACATATCTACACTGCTGTAATAAGAACATGAATAAATCTTCAACGAATAATTCCTGTTATTTCATTTCTCTGGGTCGAAAATGAGTTATTTCGGAGACAGACTATAATCTCAAACGAACAATGAATCCCTTCCATTTTCCTTTCCTAAGGCAATGGGTCAACCGTCACAATACTCACAATACAACATTACCACAGACAAAACAAGGACTTCACCAACAAGATTTTGTTATTAGTGTGGCCAGGTATAGACGAAATAATCTACTACGAGATTATTGAATCCCGTTCGCATCAAGTGTAAATCCCACATATTCTCCAGACTTGACCCCACCAAATTATAGGTAATTTGTTTCGAGGCCTTCAAAGTGATTCAGTTAAAGCAGTTACATCATTTCTTGTACTATCGTCACTTCGGAAGTGCCGATGGTGTAAATTCTAAATAAACAACCAGGTGAAAAATGAACCTGGCAACACTGCACACAATTGCCATCGACGTTTTCTTTCCAGTAAACTGTATAGTTCAGTTTAGTTTTGTTAGGGTGGTATAATTTTGAGGTCATTATTGACGTAACTGCCTTAACTGGGAAAAACATCTACAAAATCCGTAATTACAGTTCTGACGGTGTTGGTGAATTTTCAAAAGAAACACATTTTCGAATAAATTCAAAGTTTTCCGCCTCCGACCTGTGCTTATTGGCACCGACGTGTACGTAACACGCTCCGTTGAAACCGAAAACGTTTTTAATACATTACAAGCTTTTCAATTCCCACACCTACACATTTTATCACTTCAAAGACCCTATCACCATTTCATTTCAGCCAGAGCTTTCATATGAAAGCGCGAAAAACTTGCTCCCCCAAACAAGCCCCGAATTAAGAATTCCCCCACCACCGTTCGTCCCCAACACACTAAACGTTTTTAAGGGAATCCCTTAATCGCGAATTCTAACCAGCATTCTTTGACCTTTCGTCCGGCCCTTTCAGATTTACTCCGGAGTCAAGCTGGAATCAGATCGCTTTTATCACGTCCGCCGGATCGGACCCGCAAGAAATTACCAAACAGACCTTGGACGATCCAAAAAGTGAACGTCCAACACTCGCAAAGGTCAAGATTGCAATCGATGATGACATTTCGGCGGTCATTTAACACTCGTTGTGGAGCTTCCGGCCTGTTTCCACCACGGTTCGGGGGGTAATTAGTGATTAAGTGTTATTCGACGCGTTGTTAATATTCAAATGTTACGATTACGAAATGTCGAAAGCGTGTGTGCTAACTTGTTGAGCGAAAGCGAGTTTTCATTAATATTTATGGAAGATCTCGGGGTTCTTTAGCGCGGATTGCGATGCCCTTCGGACTGGAAAAGCAGTCGACCTAAAAATTGGAGGCTTTCGAGCTGCAGGACCCTTTCATGTCTGCATCTACGGGTAAAGTGCACCGACCGACCCACACTAATGCAAAATCGCATCGACAAAGCTTTCAAACGTTTCTTTGTTTGAATTTTTCATGCTGAAACAGTTCCAAGAATAACTGTCACGACCATTCCTAGAAACTAAATTTTCTTACTAAAATTGTTGTGTCACAGACAACAAATAATGGTATATTATACGACAAGGAATGAAAGTGTACGTTTATCGCACGAGCGCAGCGATGACAATCATTCCACGAGGGAGCAGACGTCTCTAGAAGGCCTTGGATCGTTCGTTACGTTAGTTTCGTCTCTTTCTCTCTCGTCTATTTGTATTTGATTTCCAAGGTCACAGCCCATGAGAGAATCCAACACCTCTAACTCAAATTTAAAAGTGTTTAGATCTGGTTTCTGATTCCTCCCGTGCCTTGCTGGAAACCGCTCCCAAGACGGTGCTCCATCTCGATCAAATTAAATCTCAATTAAATTTGTTGTAAGCACTTTGTGAACGTGACCAGATCATTTCTTAATGAATCGGTGGAGTGTTGCCAGTACGTTTTTTTTTTGACCGCCTCCCTTAACTAAACTTGCCGATTAATTGACTCCTGCGAAGTTTCCGGAACGAATCTTGTTCCAGATCCGAGATAATTAATGAAAAATGTTTGCTTACAACAAGAGTGAATTCTCTTATTATTTTTAGTGGCGAAAGAAAACTTTCAACTTGCTAATGAAATCAAGACTCGTGCAGACGTCATAATGAAAAGAAAACTTTGAGTTACGTCGCTTTTTCGGAAAATCTGGACAATCCGCAGATCCCAACTTCCAAAGTAAATTCAGAGATGTTTGTTGTTGCCTCCACTCCGATCCTGACATGCGAATTTAATTGACGATCAACACTTTTGTAGGACATGACATCACACTTTGATTTATTCATGTCTACTCCCGATACTCCAACGACTGATTTTTGGTCCTTCGAGCCGGATATCATCAAGTCAAAAAAAATCAAATAACAGGTGATAATGTAAATTCTCTTTTTTTTTCTGCCAATAAGAGGAGTGTTGGTGGAGCTTCCAGTTCCCAAGCCATTCTTCGTTAAATATTGTCGAACATTAAACGATTGACTTAAAAATTATAAATCTCGGTTGTGAAACCGGAGTGTCGAAGACCTCTGAAGACATCGCTAATTCGCAGGACAAACACCGGCGTGAAAGCAGCAAGTGCGGAGATGGAAATAACAGACGAAGTTTCGTTTTGTTCGACTTCGTGTGTCGATTTCGTGTTTAAAAAGGAAATTTGACGGATTCACCGGAGCTCGTTAAATTGGATGTTTCATTTTCGACGCGAAAATGGGCGAGCGACGAATTTCAAGACACAAGCGACAAACGAGGAGGCTTTAATTAAAATAATTAAAATTACAAAATATCTCCCTAAATATTTACAGAGAATTCTCTTTCAGGGACTGCCAGGCGATTAATTAAAAATGAGCCGAACGAAATTCGTATCAACTCGATCGGATAAAATCTCTTCCTTAACTGAGGTCACTTGTTAATCGCTTTCAACAAGGTAAAAAGATTTTTGGCGGCAAAACAACAAATAATAAAAAAGCGCGTGGACGTCATGGTGCCCGTGTGGCGTGGCGCTAACTAGCATCTTACAGATGTAGAAGTTTGTTACGTTACAAAGACGAACGGGTCGAAAGCAGTGTGGTATGAGTTGAAAGAAGGAAGAATGAAGCGAAAAGCAAAAAAAAATCATGAAAGAAATATGATAATTTCTTTCCGCTCTTGAACGTAAGGTTCTGGTCATAGAGAAAGAGCGTCGGTGAATGTTACTTCCTTGTCGTGATCCAAAACAAACCGCAGACAACACGCTAATGTCGTAACGCTTTTTATTCGCTTCATCGAACAAAATAATTACCTTTTGGACCATTGTTGGTAAAAAATCAATCATTACTGGACATTTATCGAGATTAGTTTCTTTCCAAGTCAAGATCTCTCTGGGTCTACCGCAAACAAGCGCGTACTATCACTTTTACTCGCCCATGTAACAGGTACTACTCGTAGTGGTGGTACCAATTAATATGCACCATAACACGACTAGATGAAAGTTGTGACCCAGTGAAAAGAATTCGACTTGGGGCAGTGGCCAAACTCGTCCGATCGACCGATTAGGATACTCATCCGATTTCGTTTTCGCACTGAAGACAGCTCATTAAGAAGTACTATTCATAAACAAATGAATAAATCATGAGAAGCTTTCTAGCGGGAAACAGCCGAAGAGGTTAGAACGGAGGTCCTCACTAGTGCGACGTTTATAGCTGAGGTGTTTTATTACTCAACAAATCCAACTTTCGATACTGAAACGGTAAAGAAAATTTCGTGTGGAAAAGCAAAAGCGTTTTGACGTGGAGAGCTCCACTGTGCATCCTCTCGAGCTTGTAAATGCCTCGGAGATACTGGATGCAATTAGACTTGAATCAGTCGGAGGCGACATGAAGATAGCCATCGCGTTAACAGCCCCACCGACATGACTGTCACAGCTTGAGATGATGGAGACTCCGTACCGGGGTTTCCAGATGGGAAAAAATGGCGGTAATAAGTTCGGGACCCTGCTGAGTCATAAAAGTCCGGGAATTATTTATCAGTTTGGTTAAAACGCAACCGGACCGGAGTGGTTCTTCGAAAACCAGTTCCGCTGAGAAATTTCGGGTGTAATTTGAATTGCATAACGAATTTATTATCGGGACGACACCTGCTGGTGGCAGCATGGGCTGATTGCGACATTTCTGCATAACAGCCGCTTCTTTTTACTCGCAGAGTGGTTCACATTTAGAAAACGGTGCAAATTTGACACACGCGAAATAGTTAGTATATTATGTTATTAGGAACAAAAATTGAGTTTTATACAAGTTTCTTGATTAAATCTTATTTGTTCACTTCAGCTGTCAATAATGTCAGATTCAGAAACAAATTTGTTAAAATTTGAGTTAGGAATTTCAAATGATTTAGCTAGTTTGCTTTATCCGCCGCACGTCAGCGAAGATAACTACTTTATCTGCCGCTCGTCAGCGAAGATAACAACTTTATCTGCCGCTCGTCAGTTCGTCAAATGCCAGAGCAATGAAGTGACACTTTAGCATCAATCCAGCAGCATAATGTCATATTTTACTGACGTTTGAAGAAAAACATCTTTTAAATCGTTCAAAAATGTGACGAAAACATTTTGCCATTTTCATTTTAAATCCCATCATCTAATGGTGCTGTTAAAAAATATTGCGATCAAATAATGTGATACTTTTGCAGTACTAGGCTTTCTAATTAACGTTCTAAATGTGCGCTACGATTAACGCTGTGCTAGGGCCGCCATCTTGGACAATGGCGGCTGCTTCTCGGTTCTTTGCTTATTACTTTTAAACCATTATAGATAAAAGAATTTTAGAACATAAAACTTCATTAGAAGGTCTAGTACTACAACTCTATCAAGTCCCTTGCTTGTAATAATTTTTTGACTTTTATTCCCTCAAAGATCACCTCGCTTTGAAAATATTTTGACCTATTGGTAGAACTAGAAGATAACTATTTCTTCTCAAAGCGGTAGTATCTTTCAAACGTTCTGGAAAGTTGTACTTTAGCAATTCTAAAATAATCAGGCAAGAGTAAAAATCATTATTGAAATTCTAAAACATTGATAGTGTCAATGACATCATTTCAAAACATATCTTGCATCACGTACTGAATATGAGACAATTATCTGAATGGGTGACCAAAAACAACTAAGATTGACAACATCCAAGTCACTTTGGGGTTGTTTTGAGGAAGACTCTTCGATTCTTCTTCAAAAATTGCATAAAATGTGAATCCATCATTACGATCCAGAAACAAAAGAACTGTCAAAGGTTCCTCCCGTCTAAGAGACATAATAGTTATTTGTGCATCATTTTCGTCCGAGCCTGAGTTTTCTGACCGAGGCGCAGCCGAGGCTTGAACAGGCGAGAACAAAAGGCACTTTTTGGCAGAGATGCACATCAAATTTTTTAGGCGACCGCACGAACGACAAAGCAAAAGACATCATTGGAAAAATTACAAATTTATTTTGTATCTACATTTTTCAAATAGATAAATTAATAAATATTTTTTTGTATTTGTTTATCAGCTGTGACAATGATCGGTTTTGTCGGTTTCGTTGCTAACTTACAAAACAGACCAACAGATGGCGCCACGGGTCAAAAAGTGCGTCCGAAAAAGAGTTACTTTTCGTCCGCTTGTGAGTACGTAAAATTACCGTTTTCATTAAGGGTGCCTAAAAAGTAATTTTTTTGCTTGCAGCAAAGACGGAATAATTCTGACAAATTAGTAAAACAAAGTAAAACTGTAACAGGAGTAATTGCTAACTGCATTTCATTAAAAAGCTGTGAAGAAATGTCGCAGGAAAGTTTCCAAAGATATGTTTCTTCATGTGGGTCAATGCACCAAGTCCCCGGTTGGACTGACAAAAAATTAAAATCAAGTTTTGAATTGATTGCCTACTCGCATATTCGCCGGACTTGACACTTTCGTATTTTCACCGGTTGAGATGAGACGTTTTCTTCGTCAAAGGGCATTTTACAAACCAAGACAGACAATTTACTATTACGCGACTAGTTTAGTAAGAGTGTAGAATTTGTCCCGAAATCGAGTAGGTAAATTTTTCCGTGTTCCGCCTAAATTTGAGTCTTTGTTTTAGAGGGAATCGCTGTAATGCCATTGAAAATGGAGCTTTCAAATAAAAAGCAATAAAGAGCGATTGATCAAAGCTTTGACGTCAGAGAGGATTGGCCCCGATTCCGAAGAATAATAAATTCGAAATTGATCATCGGAAAGTGGCCACGGATATTAGCTTAAATCTGATAGCATTTAATGTATTGAATCGGACGCTTTTTCGGTCCCATTCTCGTTAATAATTGGTGAATAAATAACCGAACCGTAACCGATAACGTGATATTTATGTATAGAACCGAACCGGGATAAGAATCGCTAAAAGCTTCTCTACTAATCACATTGTAAGTCTCTGCATTTGTGACAAAACTTTCAGGGTCTCTTGTGCGATCGAAGAAACTTCACAGGAAAATTTTCCTACTTTTTATTTAATTTGTTCAACGACTAGTTGAAACAGTTGGAACAATTTGTGTCCCCTTGGTCTCAGCCGTCTCCTAAATTAGTACCCCACAGGGACTACACATCTCTACAACTCCTCCACGATCAAGATCTCGAAAAAGCCCTCCGAGCAAACACCTGTAATTAATCGTGGACGGTGGCCACTGCAAGAAACTCTCGGACAGGACACATAAATCCTGCGTGTGTGCCGTTGAACAGGACAAACTCTCGCCGTTCGTCTTTATTAGCAGCCTTTTATTCCTGGAAGGAACTAACTGATGCATCGCCATTAATTACCACATCATAATTTTATAAACCCCGTAACAGATGGCTTCGAAGGCTTGATTAACGATTTCCAGCACCGGACGATCCATTACCTCCCCCCCAAAAATAAATACTCGCTTGATTATCATCGCGGGATTTCTATTACAAATTAATCAATTTGTCCCGTTCCGGCGAAAAATTTGCTAGAGCCAACTCGTTCGTGTCACCGTCCCAGCTGTGCCGGGGGCGGCGCGCCCCCCCTCTCTCAAATATTTACAACACGGACCACCACCAATTTCTTCTCCGTTTCGCCGCCTCTAAGAATTCCATTTGACGAGAGCGCGGAGGAAAAAACTCAATCGACGCGTTATTAAGTGCAACAAAAGACGTCCGAAATCATAATTGATTCCCCAAACTCCCCCCACCCCCCATCAATCATTGCACTTAATAACAACTTGTTGATCGGAACGCATCAATTTTAGACGCTCGAACATCGTGACAATTTAATCAATAAAAGAGATTGTTCGCATCCACCAGAACGAGGAGAGACGTGACGAATTTGGAGGTCGCAGACAAGTGGTACCCGGACCAGGAGGTACTTCAGCAAGGTGAAAACCTCAAAGTGAAGTACCGTTGTTCTCGCCCAAAAGAAAAGTTTCACTTGGTCTAGATATTATCGCCTCGAAGCAAGTACCAATACAGTACTTTCTGCTAGTACCTGTCATGACAATATGGTTCTTGCTTCTTGTCTGTTGCTACTGTGATTTCGAAACTTGAAGCTCCTTTGAAAAATCTTATTAGATGTTTTAGATTCTGCAGTATTCTGTTCGAGGGTGTCCCGCAAAGGACTTAGTTAGGACCTATTCTACTTCCACTAATTTTATCAAATATTAAGTAAGTATTAATTTATTTTTACTCATTTTATACAAAGATAAACACCCTCGAGGGCGCTTCGTGGCTCATTTCAAAGTAAATATAATTTACTTTCTACCACATTTGGGTCATTTCTGACCCATTTCGGAGTCAGCCGTTACCGATAGAAATCACGTTATGACACAGATTTGCAGAGGGGGTGGTCTCGGATAAAATCGTTAAACCCCATGAAAGAAGCAGAAGACGTCACATGTTCCGCCCCTCGGTGGGGCCACGTGCGATGTACCAAATTGCCAGATTGTTTCGTGCAGATGGCGCTAATTTATTAACCTAGACAACATAATAGGCCGTTGTTCGGTTCCAGCCGGGTGCGAATATTTGGCGCGACCCCCGAGACGCCGCCGCCCCCTTTTCGCTATTAATTATAATCAGGCAGACAGGCGGGCGACAGATCGTCAGAGATGGCCGAAACGGAGAGTTCAACGACATCCAATAAAATCTTATGGTCCGTATTTTATCTTTATGCGCTTACGATGGGAATAAATTACCGGCGGAGACTTACGAAACAAATTGCGTTTGCGGAGGAATGGACGTGGAGTCGTTTGAAAAATTTCCAAAAGTCTAAAGAGATGGGTTTATTGGTGTTGGAGCTTTATTGGTGCGTTGCCTTTTGCGGAGAGAGGCTCACCTGGAACAAGATGAATAAATTTCAGAGACGCACCCACAAGACAGGTGACACGTCAAAAACAAAATTTAAAATCGATAATAATTGATGGGACAAAAAATACCTACAGGTGGGCCACAGAAAATGACACCTTTTCGAAAATCGACCGAACAAGGCGAATTATTAACTTGTTTCGTTTTCACTGACCCACCCTATATATAAAAAAAGATATTATCTTGTCAGATTCTTTATGCTCCTCAACCACTTAATTACCTTGTCGCAGAACCTGATTTTTATAAATATAAAAGCTCCCAATTAACCGGTCAACTTTAAATTCCTTGAAAAAAAAAATTCAAGAACAGCCATGTCGAATTTTTATTCGGTTAGATAATTATTCCTGCAAGTATCTCAGAATTATCAAGTCATTTCAGATTTTTACTTTCCAAGAAACACTGCTTTGAGAAGTCAACAAATCACTCGTTTTTATTAAAAGTCATTAGATTTTCAATTAGATCCACACAAAAACATTATTAAGTCACGAGTTGACAAGTTCTTGCCAAAGGACTCTACGAAATAAAGCAATCTAGATTTTTCTTGGATCCGTTCCAACACACGTTTTCCGAAAATTGACGCATTCAAAGTTCTTTCTCAAAGAAAAAATTTGCACGAATCAAATGAGATTTAATATTTTCTAGTATATATACAGGGTGAATCTGAAATACATGTATTAATTTTAACTAGTCGAAGAACTCGCCAGTTTATGAAACTTTTCTCTATAACATTTTCCAAAATTCGCAAAAGATTTCCAAGATTTTTTGCCCCCCAATTTTTACCAAACGAGTCGTTTTGTATCATTAACTAGTCTCTATTTTTTTGTAACCATGAGAATCTTAATTTTAATTTAATTTTTTGTATAACAATGTAACTTTCCTGACAAGACTTAGTTTCTGTCACAACAGAAAATTTTCGCCCTTACTCATAGAGAGATATACATTTTGGTGACAAACTTATTCCAAATTTTAAATCAATTTGTAGTGCTTTTTCGTAAAAAATTCAAATAGAAAAAACATTTCATTTAACAAGCTCTGCTATGTGTTAAAATTAACACACACATTTTAGATACACCCTGTATAAATAATGTTTTTGATGAGTTGTTTCATTTTAACAACATTTCCAACAGTTATAGTGATTGGATCGGAGAAGGCAAATTAGATGAAAAGGATAGAGGAAAAGATGGAACAAAGAGAAAAGAAGGAGAAGAAGAATAATGTTATAATCACCAGAATAGGGGAAATAGAGAAGGGGGTGGAAGAATGGTTGGAAAGGGGTGAAAGTTAACATAAAGGAAGCATTTAAAATAAATAAAGATAAGATGATGCTAAATAAGAGTAAGTTGAAGGAAAGAAAAGGTAAGGGGATGTATATAGATGACGATTTGGGAAACGAAGAAAGGAAAACACAAAAGCATTTAAAAGAGGTGTGCTACAGATAGAGGAAAAAGGGTGAAAATAAGGTACAGAAAGAGGCAGATAAACGGGGAATATGGGGATATGGGATGAGAGAAAAGAGAAACTGAAGAAAAATTTTTAGAAGGAGAGAAGAAGAGAAGACGAACCGGCGAGAAAAGGTATAAAGAGAAGGTGAATAAAAAGGTAAATGGACAAAGAATACGGAAACCGGAAAAGAAGCACAAAGGGGAAAGTCGCTACCGAAAGAATACAAATGGGAAGGTCAAGGGGCAAAAAGAGAATAAAAAAGGGAAGAGGAAGAGGGAGAAGGATGCATGGAAAGAGAAGTTCATATAGTGTAAAAGAAACACAATATACAGTAAAGAGATGAAGACATCAAGAAGACGTGTCGAAGACGCAACGAAAGAAAACAGGGAAGATTGTATACTCTTGGGAGGGGAGTTCAACGGGAGAATAGGAGAAAGAGGAGCAAAAAATTGGGAAGAGGAGAGGGGGATGGGAAAAGAAAATCCAAAGACAAGGTGGAAATTGCAGAGGGGAAGAGATTGATGGAATTGATCGAAGAAAATGGATGGGAGGTATTGAAAGGGAACAAACTGGGGGACGAAGAAGGGGAATGGACCTACGAGTACATAGGTAGCAGGGAGGAAACAGTAATAGATCACGGAATAGTGAATGAAGAAGCACGGGAAAGAGTAGAATAATTGAAAATAGGAGAAAGAGTAGAGTCGGACCATCTCCCGCTGGAAATAAGTATAGAAGGAACGAACCATAAAGAAAAGGAAAAAGGAAGAGCAAAAGAGGTGCAGAGGGAGGTGACAATAAAAATATGGGATGACCAAGGAGTAGAAGAGGATAGGAGGAGACTGGAAAAAGCCAGATTCGAAGAGAAAGAAGTTGAGAAGATGGCGGTAGAACTGAAAGAAGTAATGAAAAAGCAACAATGAAAAAAGGAAGTAATAGTCAAGCGAGCAAAAGAAACAATAAAGAAAAATGAGTGGTGGGACAAAGAATGTGAACAATTGAAGAAAGAAACAGTGAAAGCGTTAAGAGAATGGAGGAGGACCAAGATCAACAGAAACAGCTTTGAGGAAGTGAAGGGGGAAGGAAAGAACAAAGAAGGAAAGGGGTGATAGGAATAAACCTTTTTTTTAAGGAATGGCTATTTTATATTTAAAGAAAATGTAATCAGGAATCGGAAAGCAGTATAGTGTTTGGTGTCACCTGAGAGAGAGCACAAGGAGCCGCAGTCAAATTTATAGATCGTCCATTAGAAGTCTACAAATTCTTTCTTATAAAAAAGCAACAAATAAAAACCGTTCAATTTTTGTTACAATCTAGAATGTTGAGTTTATCGGAATGTTTTTTTTCCAAAATGTGTTTGGTTTTTGATTCTCAACAGTGCCACATTGCCTTCCGGAGAAAGTAACAGGGCAACACGTCTGCAGTTGACTTGATTATTTCGCCATGTCGTCACTTGCAGGAATGCCAGCGGTGAGACCCTCTCCCCTTCGCTGTTCACTTCCGGATTTTGTTTGGAAGTTTTTCCCGTCCGGAGCCACCGGGAATAGACGGAATAAAACAAACGCTGTCCGAATTCAAATCGGATCTTTCGACATCCCTCCCCGCATTTCTCGAACAGACGTCGCACCACTGGAATGCTAATTTTTCCATTTTTCGCGACACTCTCCACCAAAGAAACCGTCTCGGCTGCGACGACACTGTCCCAAACGTAATTACATTCCCTTCATAATGGGTCGGAAATGACCCGAGCTATTAACCGAAAACTTCCCAAGCGCGATTAATCCGCCGTCCACCCCCAGACGAGCGATCCGATATTAAAGTGGAAATTGGACGTGCCGGGGGGTAAATCAAAGCGCCCCCGGCGAAGAAAATATTTGCGTAAAAGTGGGACGATTGGACACGACGGGTAGTCCAGAGCTTATTTATTTGCAGCAGGATGTGACAATTTAGCCGAAACTAAGAGAAACCAAATTATTTAGACCGACGGATTGTTTTTGTTTTTGACGCAGAGCACGAAAAGCCACCCCGTCGCGATGCAATAAAAAAAGTTTGATGGAAAAATTAGTCGAGGTTTCATTCGAATCAGCGGTTAATCTTTAAGGAAAAGGTGAATATTTTATGAGCGATAAAGGACAAGGTGATGAGAGCGGTGGAATTAATTAAGTGGGATAATAGCTTCTCGATTATATTTTCAGTATCTTAGCAATTCGGCGGCGCCGCGCCGGGATGGAATCCTGCAAATCAGGCCGCAAGGAAAACAGGATCGGAATTCCTTCGGCCAAGCCTTAGCCTGCGGAAATTCTAACAAACGAGACAGGAATGATCCTTGAGTTGCAGGATTATGTCTCGTTTCGGTGAATTGTTACTTCCTTACTCGCGCTGCACCGCCTGGAAGGGATATAAAACGTTGCCGTTTTTATCGCCAGGACACTACAGGACATCTCCGACCGTTTTCGTTAATCCCGGATTTAACATTGATTTTTATCCTGAACAAAAAAAACACGTCTTTGTGTGCCGCCTCGCAGACACGCACAAAAAAGGATCAAAGGGAAATATTTAAGGAGTTACGTCGCCGCCCCCCTCCTCATATTTCACAACAACGCCGCACTCTGCATATTTCCCCCTAAATAAACAAAACGTAATAACACTTGGAAGGCGCGAGCCTTTAAATGCAGGGCGCACTGCACGGACTTTTTTAACTGCATCGTCTTTATCGCATTTGCATGGAAATTTATTCTGCAGGGGCCTCATATCTGTGTTCTTTTTTGTACCTCTCCGGTGTATTTTCCCGGCTTATTTTAACGGCGACGGGAAATGTAGGACAAATCCGAGGCGTGTATGTATATACTCAAACTGAAAATTAATGGCTTTCAGGATGTTCGGCTTAACCCACATTCTGGGGGCTCTTATTTCGTTTAAAAAGGAGCCGAAAGGGGGACAGAGTCGGTCAACAGCCGCGGGCGAAGGACGATCCGGAGGTCGCGCCCCATCCTGACAGGACTCGCAAATTTTACCGCACTGGCTGATTTGCGAAAGAAATTTACGAAGGAGGGCACGAGTTTCGCTCTAACGAGGCAAGTGAGGACGAAACGAGGAAACTACTGTAAAAGCTCAAAAGGTAAAAAGCTTTTCAACTTTACCGGACTTATTTGCTAGTTGTGGTTTAAGCCACTTTAGACTGTAGTTGGGCTTGTATTAATCAGTACAGTCCGCAAAGTGCAAAATTTCCCTGATTTTCCCAGTCGAATTCGATCCGCCACACCCTCTGGGTAATTTTTCGTACTCACAAGCGGACGAAAAGTAACTCTTTCTCGGACGCTCCATCAATTGGTCTGTTTAGTAAGTTAGCAACGAAATGGACAAAGCCGATTATAATTGTCCTGTCACCATAAATTATGTAAATAAGTAATTATATTGCAAATAGTAAATTTCTAGTTTTGTTGGCAAGCTGATAACACATATCATAAAAAATTGTTAATATGTATTAATAAATTTATCTATTTGAAAAAGGTAGATACAAAATAAATTTGTAATTTTTTCACTGATGTCTTTTGTTTTGTCGTTAGTGCTGTTGCCTAAAAAATTTAATGTGTAGCTCCGCCTGTTTTGAAGCCTCGGCTGCGCCTCTGCCAAAAAAATTCAGACTCGAACGATAAAAATGCACTTTTTGGCCTTCATCCACAAATAGCTATTCTTGCTACCCTTTCGGCTTATTTTTTGTTTAAAAAATTTAAAACTGAAATTAGGTCAAACATTTTGTGCAGTCGATACCACTCCAACCAATTTAAAATTTGGTCTGTCTGTTTTTGACAGTTTCACTTGATGTGTGTAAAATCGTTTCCACCCAAAACTGTCCACATTATATTTTGCTCGAAGTTGTTGTTTATTTCTGCTCCTGTGCATGGAAGTTGCCTACACACTCCTTACCCACGCACACCTCTGCCCAAAACACCTCATTCCGCTCCAGACCTAATTAGTGCCTCACTTTTTGGAATTGAACGAGCGCTCGTTCCATTTTCAATACCGAATTCATTTTGCGACCAGATCAATGAATGAATTGCCCATTAATATTCCGCCTATGTAGAAAAAATCCGCACCCAATTATGTTCCAAATAAAATATTTGCAAGAGAAGTTCTTTAGGCGGCGCCTTTCACGAATTAATTGAATAAACTGTTACGAAAATTGCTCCGGGCCGAAAACATCATTTCATCTCTAGAAATTTCTTGTAAATTTGTTTAATTTTTTTTGACATTTAATAAGTGTCCAATCATTGATAGCAAGGCGGCAACGTGATTCGTTTAAATTTGGATGTTGAGTAATTGGAAAATTATGTAATTAAAAATCTGCGACTCTGCTAATTGCACGTGTTCTCTTGTAGGAAAATTTATTGGCTTTCGACGGGCGCGCAGAATTCGTTAAATAAAAATTTAATTAAATTTTAGCGCGACCGACGTGCCGGAAACTTTTCAAGGATTTCCTCACTTAGAGAAACAAACCAAATTTTATGTAATTTTTTTGAATTGTTTTAACCGCTTCAAAAGAGCTTGTACGCTTAATTACCACGTGACTGCCATCTGTCAGTCCCTACCTACTCAGCGCCATCTCTCTTCGCTCTCGCACGACACAACAAAACATCCTACGCATCTCGAGCACCCCACATTTCCATTTTTTACTTTTCCTTTTGTCTGATCAAGCTCGCTGTTAACACTTTAAAATGTTGAAATGTAAACAGTTGCAGGAGCAGCCTTCCACTCTGCAGGCTCAATCTGCTTACGATTTGATACTCGGAGATGAAACGAAGTACGGAAAAAAGCGTAAGCTCTCTTTGAACAGACGTCAGACATTTTCTTCACAATTCCACACCTACGGCTCGGATTTGAACGGTGCAATTCCGCCGTCTAGAACAATGTGTCTTGTCATGTGTGCAGCTAATCGCGTTACGCTCCGATTCATTCAAATTTTCATCAATAATTGGAAACAGACGGAATTGCGCCGCCCCCGACACTCGGATGAAATTGTAAATGAAACTTAGTGTTGCATTAGTTCGGCGCGAGTGAATATTATAAACTGGCGGTTTTTGGGGGCAGCTTTTTGAAGCGATCGGCTTGTTCTGTTTATAAAAACTCATGGAGGGGCTGCCGAGTCTCTCCAATGCCTTTTCAGCCACGATGTCGGGAAGATTCGGGTTGGGTACGGCGAGGATGGGTGGTAGGTGGTACTGAGGGGTGAATACTGACCCAGCACTGGCCTTATCTGTGATATGAGACCTGTGCTCATATCAAAATGTGATGGTGTGGGAAAACCACTGAAAAAAACCACACGGTAGCTGCGGGATTTGAACCCGGCACCTCCCGAATGCAAAGCGGCGCGCTAAGCGCTAGGCCAAGTTGTTCGGTGTCGGATCTTCACTTGTACCCCTAATATATGTACAATCTGGTGTAGAAAAACTCTCGTTGGGAATGTTTTCCGCATCCAACGTTCTATGCGAGGTCGATCCCCACTCCGTTGACTCAGTCGTGATTGAAAATATTTGCAAAAACTAGAAAATAATAACGGTACAAGTACGAGGAAAAACGTGATCTAAAGCGGTGCTGTTAAGAGTCTGCACACTCCCAAGCCTTGGAACGGCTCCGAAAGGTTAACTCCGACTTTCTCTTTCGTTGATATTTTTCGTCGCCGCGTTCACTTCTCAAACCGGCCGAGTTTGCCCCAATTAAGCCGTTTTGGATCCCACCAAACTGACACACAATCGACTGCAGACTTTTCCAAATCGGCAATAATTAAGCAGTCACCATTCGAGACTCGTAGACAATACTGCGCCTTACGTGATGCAATAATAACACTTTACGCAACCGTTATCGCCGTTAAGTCGTCGCATTCCGACTCATACGTCGCCCGGAACGAATCCCGTAATCACGGACCCGATAAATAACCTAATTATTTTTGGAGAGTGCTCCCGAATTCCAGAAAGCTCAGTTGATTTAATTAACGGCCTTATTAGTAGTCAAGTGGATGGGTGAAGATGGCGCAGGTGTCGATGAAATAATCAGCGGAAACACAATCAAATCCTTGTTTGTTATTCGGATGGATGTTTCGGCTGGTTTGTAAGAATTTATTGTGTGGGCGATGGAGATTTTTATTAATGAGACCGTCGTTGCAGGGGAAATAGGCCGTGTTAAGGGTAGGCGCTCACTAGCCAACGTGGTACGCAACCAAAAAAAAATTTGCATTGTTTTAAATGCTTAGATATTACATTACATCGCCTGTAAAGACGAAGAACAAGTTGTCCGAAACGTAAAAAATATATTAATGTCAATTTCAAAATATCGGTTGTTCATTTAAATTTACCCTCACAGTTGGCGTTGAAGAGTCGTTTGTGAACGCACCACTTGTCAGTCTGCAGAGTAAAACACAAATAGTGTAAAAAGTGAGGTTAGAGTTAAACAACTGATCCGTGATGCGTTCACAATCAACTTCGAGGAGAAATTTAAATGAACACCCGATATATTATTAAGAAATTCTTTTGTGGGTAAATTAATCAGAGTAAATGAAATAAAAGCGATTATCACTCGCGAAATAGTCAGTGCTAATACCACTTGTGCGTCACATGCATTGATTTTTTTTAAATTACGGTGACTTATAAAGCTGCAGATTCGTCCAGTTTTACAACTGGAATGCCGGTTTAGTACGTTTTGAATTAATCATTAAAAACAAAACCAGCATAAGCTTTGACTTAATTGTTTTAATTAATCAACTGAAATGCAATCAAATCCGGGTTTGTAATTTGGATTAAGACCAGATTTGTTTTGACAGATGTATCAGTCTTAGGGAATAATCGACGCTAATACCATCTGTGCGGTATATTTATTGAAATTTTTGTAATTATTATTTTCTTTGACTAATGTTCCTCCTGTCTTTTCCTCTTGCCTTGAGAATAATAAAAAAGTCCTTTTAAAAATACGGCATTTTCGTACGAGAAAAAAAAAGAATAAATTAACAGTTAGTAATAAAGAAGAAAGACAAATACAAGATGATGCTACTCTGGTAAAAGTGAGAGTTAAAAATACTGTTACAAATTTTGAAAAATGACAAACATAAATACATATTTTGATCGGCAGCCAACCAGTTTTTGAGAGACACTATATTAAAATTAATGTAGAATAAATGAAAGAAAATTTATGATAAGTGGAAGAAAAGAATCAGATTATTTTTTTTCAATCAATACCGAAAGGGTGAAAGAAAGAGAACTAAAAGAAAAATATTTATACTAAAAACATAAAAAAGAACATACGTAACAGAATAGAAATAAATGTGATGGAAATTGGAGGAAAACTGTTATAAATAAATATAAAATAACAAACAATAAAAGTGAATATATCCGTCTAAAATAAAAATAAATAATTTGTTTGCAACTTAGTGATATTATTGTAAGAAAGGAAAAACAACAATTACAGAAATGTGAAAAAATGTCGACGTCTATGCACCGAGTAAAAGAAGAAAAAAAGAAAAACATATTATAAGAATGTTCGAGCAAAATTTTCTGAGGAAACATTATTCTTTTCTCGTTGTTAATAATATAATAATAAATAATTTTTTCACAATAAACAATCTTTTTGCAGTTTCTGAAGTCGATATCAATATAATGAAGAAAAAAAAAACAGAAAACACCAAGGACAATTATTTTTATATTTTTCTCATGATATTTATATCAAGATGATTTTTTTAATAAACCATTTCCAATCAATACCAAACGAGAGAAAAAATAAAAAAAGTATTTAGAACAAAAAAGTACGTTGGTACATTAAACGTGTTGAAACATACTAATTTAGAATAATAATATACAACAATATACAATATTATGCACCAAGGTTTATAAATGCCATTTTACTCACGAGTTTTTTTAGACACGAGCGTAGCGAAAATGCTTGAATGGACATCAAGTCGTGACTAGTGAACACTCGTATTTAAAGTGACGTTTTATACAATCAGTGCAAAATGAGGCACTTTAGAGAAGGGGGTAGAAAATAGTATATTACGTTATTAGGAGCAAAAATGAAGTTTCATGTGCTGAAGCTGGTACTTTAGGGCTGCCGAACGAAGTGAGACAAACAAACCAACCAAATCACATAAAACCATTTTTGCTCCAAATAACAAATTATTTAAGAAATGTTAAGAAACCAGGAATTATGTATTTTAAGGTAGAAGATTACGTAGACTAATAAATTAATGTAGCTCGTTTTCGAAAGGGTTACTATGACTATGACTATACAATGACTAGTATAAACAACGCTGTGAACAAAATTCGATTTTTTTTATAATTATTCGTCTGTCAACCAGTTTTAATTTGGATAGATTTTGTAAGTACGAGTAGGTATGTTTTGCAATTATACAGGGTGATTTTGAAAGTTGTGCAGTTATTTTAATCACTAGCTACTGGCTTCATGTAGAAGTCGGAAAAAATATTTAAAAAATCCTATGTCAAAAAATAAAATGACATTTATTTTTTGAGCTACAATTTTTTTAAATTGCTTTTAGTTTTCTACGTTGTCCTACAACCCCGTAGGTAAAATTTCGGCACATTTTAAAAATACACCCTTGTATATCATGTTTTATAAAATGTACGCCAAATACGCCAATATATACGCCAAAATATAAATAGAAAGAATTTCCTTATTACATTTTTTAGAGAAATACACTGAATGCACGACCTAAACTAGCGTAACACATGATCTCCTACTAAGGTAAATCTTGTAAGCTAATTTACTGCTACAGTTAAATAGTTAACGGGAAACAGTATGAACATCTCTGGAAAATAGAGAAATCAGCCGAAATGTAATGAAATCCTTGTTTGTAATTTGGATTAAATCCAGATCAGTTTCTGCTAGTTTCTAGTTAGAGGCATCGGTCATTTCAATCGATGGAATATCCATTTGGGAAATAGTCAACACTAATACCACCCATGCGCGCCAATTTCATCAATACCGAACCTATTTCTAATTGTATTATGTCATATCATGTTGTTCACGTAAAAATTAGTGACACCGTGCATCAGGTAGGGGTGCCGGCGTCGAGATAAGAGAGTTACACCCGCCGTAAGTCGGAGTTTGGGGCTTAAAAGTTGGCTGAAAACGAGCTCCGGAGTATGATAACGTTTCACGAAACAGCGGAGCCTGAAATCTTGTCGACGAACAATAAACCGAATTCATTGTAATGAAAGCGATGTGTTAGGATTAACTTTACGAGAACAACTCACGATGACGTCCGTTTTATCGGACGAGCGTTGCCGGAGCCTACCGGATTAAAATTTATCGCTTTTTTAGGGGCGGGCCGGGGTACTATCCGAATGGACGATAAACTTTTATCTTCATTAATAACGTTAACATATTGAGAGATTAAAAGTTTCGCATCGCCGATTTATGGCGGCGGCGACAAATGGACGGCGGGATCCGCTCGGCGGAAAACTTCACCCCCGGCTTTTCCGACGAAATACGTATCGCAGCTCTTATCCAAACTTTCAGGTAAGCCCGAAAACAACCGAACAAATCTGGCCGGCGACACAAAAAATCACCTGATGCCAGGTCGGGACTGTTACGCGACCGTCGAAGCTTCCAAACTTGACTAATCCGCAAACAACGCGCCAGGTTTTTTGGTCCTTCCGGACCCTCCCAGAACATCCTTTCCCACTGAAGTTTTTTCCACCAGGCAACCCATTACCGGTGAATAATTAAAACTACATCGCATCTCCCTAAATGGTCGAGGTAAACCAACGCCGGACCCGGAATTAATAAAAATTTCAATGACGTCCGTCCTTAAAAGGACTGACCTTGAACCTCCACCCGGACCCACAATTAAAACCCATTAATTATAGTGCATAGTTAATTGCAAATAAACCGCCAACCGACTAGATTTGAATATTTTGCTAATGTAAATTTGCAAGTGGGAACACACGTCCAGTTAATTCCATTGGTTTATATGTATACAGTGTGACTCAAAAAATAACAACAGAGGGATGGTCCCAGTCGTGCCATCAAAAACTTGTACATTTTTTTTGTGATACAGGAATAGGATGGGGTTTAGTGTTGCCCCCTGAGGGGCTCCAGAATTAAATAAAGACGTTAGAAATGTCCGAAGACAAGTGCATCACGTCAATGACATTAGTGGAACAAATTGTGTATAATGATGGGTGTGAGAGGAACAGTAGCGGTCTTAGCCCGCCCCCGGAGGCAACGCCGTTAGCCGCCTCCGAAAAAGCGTCATTCCGCATGGAAACCGTTTAAGACCCACTTTCCTTCTAAAAAACTGTTATTTCCGTCATTACACATAATAACATAGGAAACTAAGTACCGGCGATAAAAATTCCTATCCACGCTCCATTTCTTAATGCAGTTTTGTTTGTTTGACACTTACCGTCATGCCATATCGATCAGACTTTCTACGCTTATTGTGGCGTTTGGAAATTGCGCGAAAATCCACCGTTCTGGGCTTTTTCAACGTCTAGAAAGTATTCTCGGAATAATTGCTTCACGGCTGAACTGAGACTAGTCCAGGAGAAGAAAAAAAACGAAGAAAATCGATTGTTATTGCGAAGACCTGACGCCGACACTGGATTTCGTTAATTGCCTCGAGACTGACTCAATTCTTGTAGTCCGAAGGCAAGGTCGTTGGGAGAGTGAAAGTGGAGATTAGAACACGATTTTCGTCGGCAAGACAAAGAAGTACGGGCGGTGTTACGTGTGCGATATTTCCGCTCGCGGAGATATGTGTCAAGATCGGGCGATAAGTTGCAGATGTGATTCAGGTTCAGGCTGACACAATATTGCCAATGTGGGGAATGTTAGTCATTAGGGAAGGAATTTAAATGGGAAACTAAGCGATAAGTTTGCTCAATTTGGTTTATGACTTGTTTTTCCGATAGTTTTTTCTTTTCGTGTTTTCGTTAACATTCCATTTAAATTTGAAGCCTTAAAATAGAAATTCAAATAAAAACATTCGGCAGATAAAAATAATTTGATTTCAAAATACATACTAAATTATCAAAATATGAATATTTTTTAAATGACAATAATGTTTGTGGATGTTGAAGACTGAGGAGTTTAGATTTAGGGAAGCAAAGTTTGACAATGACAAAGAAATATCAATAAAATTCAATATTGGATTTATAGGAGAGGTCCTAAAGTAGAACTCTGTGAAACTCAAAAAATGGAATTAAGCTATTTTGTAAACGATACTAGTTTTTAAACTGAGATCAAAAGAGCAGCTCCTCATTGACATATATTAATGAAATAATTTGCTCCTGATTTATAAATTCATTTATAAAAAAAGATTCCTCTTTTCAAGAAATTAAGAATCAGCTGAATGTTCTTTCCGGATGTAAATAACTAAACGCAACGTCTAGTTTCAACAGAATGGTGCAATCTCGCATTGCGCTGTTGCAGCGAGAGCTCCAGATCTGAAGTCCTTGACTCTCTTTGGGGATTTGTTAAAAGTAAAATACACCACAGAAAAATGTAGAGAATTTTAAAATGCGTTTTAAGAATTATGTTACACCAAAAGAAATGTTTCATATATTTTTTTATCTGTTCATTTTTCACTTCCACACTGTAAAGAATATTTTTTCATTAAAAAAATCCATCAACGAAAACTGACACATTCTTATTTTCGTTATGTTTTCAGTTTTTTAGAAATGCATGTAGCCACTTGCCATTTGAAAAAGTTGCCATTCGGAATCTAAACAATTCCTAAAAATTATTTGTAGTAAATATTGAACAAATTAAAAGCAACTTGCACAAAATACATAAAAAGAAGAATTTCAAATAATGTTGCCATTTTAAAATGGAAAGTTGCCATTCAATATCTTTAAAAAAATCACGTTATTTTTAAAAGAAATTAGATAGATTGGTTGACAATTCAATTTGCACGAAATTCCTTTTCGTTACAATAAATGAAAGTTTTTTCGTACTTTTGCAAAGAAAATCTCTGCATATTTTTACTCTTGAATTATAAATGTAGCGTCATCATGCTGTCACCGAGTAGTGACACGTCGGCACTTTACAGGAGACTTTCCCATGGAGCAATTTATCAAAAGTACGTCTTAATGGCGACTTCTGCCATCCAGAACTCGTGTACACTTAACCCGACATTAATTTCTTTGCTTTATCTTCAAGACAATAACACGCACTAACTATGCGATATTCTATCTCTCATACATTAATGTCAAAACTTATTCATGGGTGTCAGACATAATTTAATCCCAAGGGTAAAACTTTGCTAGTTTATGTACAAGTTTGTCGACTCCGACCAACAATACGACGTATTGCGACACGTCCCTTTTTACATGAAAATGTCCGACACTTATTGCGTGCGAGTGCACACGGAGCGAGTTTTTCGCTGGCGACGTGACAGTCGTTTCTCGCACCGGCAACCGACATTACCATATTTCCACTAGAATTTCCTGATTATTGACATTTCAGTCGGCTGAAACGCAATTACAGACCTGGAAAACTTATGCTAATTCGACTTTGTATTTTCTATTATGCGGGAAGCGGCAAGCTGTGATATAATAACCGTCTAAAATGTACAATCGGTGCGAAACGTTGCGGAACGGTGCTCAAGGACGGCGACGATTCATGAATGACAACTGTCATCCCCCGCGTCCACCAGATCTGACACCGCTCGCCAAAAAAATACAAAACTCCAAGCGACGTGACATCCCGAGCAATTTGAGTACCTACATTTTGCTCGCGCTCGCTCGTGGTGCGTAATTAATTTAGAGTTGGCACCCCTGTAAATGGGTTGTGTTTTCAAACAGAACCGAAACTAATGGACGCACTAACTCGATTAACTCTTATTAAGTCGGCATCCGAATTTCCACCATCAGAGATTCTTCTCGATTGTTACGATTTATTGGGCAAGTTCCTTGCGCGATTACACAAACAGTATCTCACCTTGTGCGGAATTAACCAGCAGGCAAAGAGATGCGATAATTCCCACCAACGTCGTCGATTCAACCCTCCTCATCGTGCTGCTGTCAACACAAAACACAAAACAAACAACTAACCGAACACATAACACTACTCAATGCACATTATTATCTTTCGGACACTGGATTCGACCGATCTGTCTCCTCTCGACGAGTCAACGTCTTCAGCAGGAACGTGTAGAAAGTGAAATTTCGGCGAGAGAACGTGCTGTGTACACCGCACCGATTCGATTGTGACTGGAAGAGGAGCCTGCCTGCTGCAGCAGGAGAAGGTGGACGCGGAATGAACGAAGGCGGGAGGATTGCGCGATCCTGCGGCGGCTACTGAGTTGAATCCTGGACGATACTGCCGACGAACGGACGCTCATTGTTGCATCTTCGCGGATGCGAGGGTGTGTCGGCACGGGTCACGTCTTTGGGGCGCTAATGGCCCAAGATGACCACCACGTCACTCACAATTACAATCATTAACGAAGATTAGTTCTTGCGCTGAGTACACCCAGCTCAGCTTCTAAAGTCACAGGATTATTATATATTCCACACGCCCGGTTACACGGTATTCAGGCCGGATTAATGTACCGTTACGGATATTATTATTAAGTCATGACAAAATTAATACCGACATAAAAGAGTATTATTAAGTAATGATAAAATTATTATCATTATAAATAAAAAATTTTTTAAAAAATTGTATATGAGGGTACGGCATCGAGGCCGGAATTATTCACCATTACGATATTTCTATTAAGTAACGAAGCTATAAAGCTTTGAAGTTACATATACTAAAACGTGCTTGCTTAACTTCACTGATCGGATGATCGTGCTCTTATAGTAGTTATTATTATAATGATTATTATAATTATCCTTCATTTATTTATTTTAATATCTATTAATCTACGAATCTTGTGATTTTTTTCTTAACGTTGTGTTGAAAAACTTGTGACAATTTTGAAATCCATAAAAATATGAAGCATAATTAATTATTTTTAGTTTTCGCCGGACATACAATCAACTTCAAGCTCGCACCCCATGTCCCTGTCATTAGCGTGATTGGACTCGTGTCGCAATAACTCGAAGGGTGGATTCTACCCAAGCTCCAATTTCGTTTTTACTATGTGAGGTACAGCTCGATGCAAATTAGATGAGATTTTTATCTGGCGAAGGTGGTCCCGTTCGCTTGTTCTGCAATGAATTGTGGCGATTTCCGGAGAGGGCTCCGGCTCCGCTTCTGTTTTGTACAGTTATCACGCTTCCGGAGAAGGGTTAAAGGACGCATTCAACATATTTGGGGCATGGTCCATTTTTTACGCTCTTATTTGGGGAGTGAAGTGGTCCCGAGGGGCGTTTGGCGTTGGGGTGCTTTCGGGACGGAGGTTTTGCAAAAAAGGAACAAACGAAACAAAAGAAACAACTGAACATCTGGTAGAGGCGTTGGATTCTCTCATGGGCTGTGACCTTGAAAATACCTGCGCGAACCAGTGAAAAATCTGTAAATGAAAACTGAAAACGTCGACTACTTTCAAATTCCAATACATAGAAACAGACGAGAGAGACGAAACCAACGTAACGAATGATGTTTTCCGGTCGGTTTGTAGCGCCTGGTTGAGACCGATATTCGTTGTTTGAGCAGAGATGACTCATAGCCCATGAGAAAATCCAACAACTCTAATCTAACAGAATGTTGAAGACATATTGTACAAAAATAAGCAAGCAAAATACAAGAGATTAAACAGAAGAAAACAGAATAAGAATATTAAGAATTAAGAAATAGAAGTGAAAATTATTTGAAGCAATCCATTCAACTCTTATTGATCTCAAAAACTTGCAGCTACTGTGCGTGTAGATTAAATAGCAGCCGAGTTATTCCGGCGTAGTGAACGACAGCCAGCGGCGCCATCTCTCCGCAGTCCACATAACTGTTGCATTTGTCTCCCTAAGACAACGTCAAACTTTGACCCTTGTATCTTTGACGCGGTTATCTTACATAACAAGAGCGAACGACGCGATTCGATGCCTGGAGTGACAACTATCCCGGGAAGTTGTTTTTGTTTCATCTGTTTATTCGGAGTTTGTGTTTGTTTCCAGTCGCCTAATTGTGGTACATAATCCGCCTAGTCCGGAAAAGATGCACCGAAACAGCTTTATATCAACAACAATAGAGAAAGTTGTTGATTTAGAGCTTCAAACAGCTTGTGTTGTGAGTTCGCGTCACATCTTGCTGCGACTTGGCGTAAGTAACGTGTGATCAAAAATTCCTATAAGAACTGGGATACGACACACAAAACCAATACGCAACAATATAACATATAACATCTGTAATGATCATTCCTTAATTATTAAGCATCAAAAATGTTCGTCTTGAAGTCTTGTTGATGAATGCACTTTTAGCAGCTGCATCAACATTGGATAGATTGTCTATATCTGACGTTAGTTAACGCCACGCCACGCGGGCACCATGGTGCCCCCTCCGATTTTTTTTTTCGTTATTTTTTTTAATTCAACTGTTCGAATATGTCAATAACGCTACGATTACGACTCAATTCATATATTTTCATTTTAATTGATTATTTTGCATGCTGTAGTTGATTTGAAAACTCAAATGTGATGTTTAGCCTTGCAGATATCAACAGCGATGTATTATTCTCCCGCACGATAAAATTTCATGTGTTTTAAACAAATACAATTGCACTGACAGCTGCCCAACATTCGCCATATTTTTAATGGCCACTATTTGTACACGTCAATAGTTACAAACATCAAAATTATCGAGGCGCATTTGAATTTTAACTGATTTGTCAAAATTGGAATATTTTCGATAGCGGCGGAAACGCTTATCCGGTGAATCTCATTATATACTGCATCGTTTTACGTCGATTTGAACGCACCAATAAATTTAAAAGAATCGATAGACCAACCAGAGATAACAGCGTTTAAACTGTTTAATTTACGTTAAACCGGTTTTGAATAATATTGTAAAATCAGTTCGAAAAAAGTAGGCACTTGGAAAACAACAGGCAGACAAAATAAGAAGTGTTTGAACTGATTAGAATCACAGCTTGACGAAACTCATAAAAATTTCCAGATGCGAACAACAAATAGAAACGAGCGAATTTATTTATTTAGTGGCTTCAATTATAATTTTTAATAAAGATTAATATTTTTTGCGGGAGTCAACATTTGCATAATGCCCGAAAAAAATTGGGCGAGGCTAATGAAGCACGCCGGTCGGTGTAAATTGAGATAACTTTTCAAGTGTCGCCTGTCAGAATTATCCTGACCCAGGATCCTTGCGGTCGCGCTCGTGTGCTGTCCCTAAACCTCACAAAATCTACCCATTGACAATAAATTATCTAAACCCATGTTATGGTTTTTCACGGACGGAGGGATGGTCCTGGGGTGTTTCTAATCCTTCCTGAAAAAACGTTTGTGGCTTTTTAACTAAATTCATTTCCCAACTTATTTCCTTGCTTTCACTCCTCGTTTCTACTTCGTTTAATTATTCTGTGATTGTGCTAAACAGATATATATGTATAGATTCTCTTTACGAACTTATTGTTTACAGTAAGAGTGAGGAAGGTAAAGCTTTCGTTCACGCGAATTGCGTGTTGCAAAATTTTGAATTTAAAAAAAAATGACATTTTGGACGTATCTGTTGCTATGAAAGTTCTGTAACGTCAATAAAGTGGTTGTGTACATGTTGTGGAAATTATGGAAATGGATGATGAAGAGTTATATGTTCCTGATGATGTCCTGGACGGGGCAACTGCCGCGAGGTACCAAATATTGCCTAAAAAATCAAAATTACGTTATCAGAAACAATGGGAAAAATTTACGACCGAATGAAAACTAGTGAGTGAAAGACAGTGAGCGAAAGTGAAGTGAAGAAAATAGTATTCTGCCATCTAAAACTAGAAACAACCCATCCTACAACTGAAAATAGAACGATTAAGATTCCATTTGCATCGTCCCTCTAATTAGGACATCCCTCGTGGACAGTTTAAGAGTCACTGGTTGAACGAAGATCAGATTGATCTCTAGAGACTAAATTCGCACCAACTGATTTGTCAAAGTTGTGAACGAAGCGATAAAAGGATTACAGCTCCATTGCGAAAAGTGCTTTGATCATTCTTATCCCGTTTGCATCTGCTTATCTCCAACACTATTTTCAATGAGTAACAAACAGATCACGTTTATTAACCGAGTCTTCGGTAGCAAATTCAAATATTTCATCCCACATTGATCCTCTCTGTAAAAATATTCAGGCTCATCCATCACGTGAAATCTCGCGAAAGAATCTTATTTATAATTTTGTTTCCCTTGAAGTTTTATTTATTGGAAGGGAAAAATCTTTGTTTCAGCTTAAAAAAGTGCCTTGGGAAAAACTAGACTGAAACGAGACAAAGAAAATAATGTTACGAGGTCACTTGACTTCTCTTTTTTCGATTTTTTAGAAAATATTGGAGCAAACAGACAAGTCCCATTCAGCGACCGCAAAGTTCTCCGTTTAATGAATCCATGTAAAGTGAGTGGAACAGTGGAAAGTGAGCAATTTGCGAATCATGTTTACAAACACTTTAGTTATCAAAAGACGAAGATAGGTCGGCACATTTGTGCGACTTCGCAATATCCTCCAGCTCTTAAAGACAAGGTTTCCCATTTAACAAAGCCCAGATCGCTCTTTCGATCCGGGACACGCGACAAGCAAAAAACCAAGAACTAATTAAAAATGATTCGGTGCAAAACACAACCTTTTTAAAGATGTTGACATTGCAACGCAGCTTTTACAGTCTTTTCCTTTAAAGCAAACAATGTACTAAATTAACTCCAAGCTTCGTTATTAACTCGAGATTCTTGTTTTAAGAGGTTTTTGTAATTTCACGCCTACTAAAGGGCTCACGCTGGAAAATGAATTTCTTTTTCCCTCGACGATATTTCTACCGGTTTCAAGTTTTTTAAGACTCATTTTTATGCAAATTAAGTGAACTTACATTCCGGTATTTAAAAACGGATCCGAAGCCGCACCGATTTGAATAATCCGGATCCGATACAATTAAAACTTCGGAGGCAATTTTCTCGACCCCCTTCAAACCTCCCAGGAAAAAAATCGTAATTATAATTGCCCCAACAAAGACAAGATTTTGTTCGGCAAGTTCTCTTCGCCCCGCCGCCATCTTTAATCGGCCATCTTGTCCAAACATCTCGTGCACATATTAGTCGAGCCGGGAAGTTCGAGTTGCAAATCAAATAAAAATTTCAAGAGCGTGTAGAACAAGCGCAAGTTTCCTGTTGGATGAGTTGACATAACCGCGCCTCGGGGCTTCACCGGGCCTGCTCCCGTTATTCCCCCGGGATCGTCGAAGTGGTCCATGCAAATTCAACGAAAAATCGAGGTCACGACGATGCTGCACAACACATTAATTGCGAGAGTTTATTTCCCCGCAGTAAAACGTCTCAAATTTACACATTTTTAACGACACTTAAAGGGAAATATGGCGCTCGTTATGGCGACAAACTTGCATAAATAAGAGCCAAAGGGTGGGGATGCACTTGCTGTTATCTTGCCTGCGCGTTTCGAGTGCACACAAGTGCGAGGGTGTCACACAGAGGAGGTCTTCAGGTCCACTCTGTTTCAGTTTTACACGCAATTCCTCTTTCAGTTCGCATTCTCCAAGTTTCACCCGAAAATTTGCATTTTAATTACCGCATCCTTAACAAAACGGGGATAAATTTGTTTTAGTTCCTTTGGGTATATATTTCATGCAACTCAATTTTCCGAAGTTTTTCACCAAGGAAAATGTTTTTTAGGTAGCCCTGAGCCCACTAAATATTTTACAAAGTTCAGTTTATTAGAAAATTCTACTTGCGAGCTCAAACGTTCGCGTCAATCTTCGCTATGTTCACTTGAATAAATTATGAAATTTGTAATTAAATTCTTCGCTACCTTAAAATGTCAAAAATAATTTAAGATAAGTGTCTGGTCTAACTAATTAAGTTAATAATGCAAATGTTGTGGCTTGTTTTCTTATTTTTTTATTACAATAGAGTTGACGGTTAGTAATTAATAACTTCGATAATTACGGAGTTGGTGACGTCAGCAGGACTAAATTTAGCTTATAACATACCAGTAATTATTGTTACATTAATTAAACTGTGATTATCGGCGATGTAGACTAGCAAGAGTATGAAGCATCACATTGATGAACTTCATTGGTTAACTAGCTCACTGTCGTCCTCATCACCCCCTTATTTAAAGGAAG
Source organism: Tenebrio molitor (assembly GCF_963966145.1). Lineage (NCBI taxonomy): Eukaryota > Metazoa > Arthropoda > Insecta > Coleoptera > Tenebrionidae > Tenebrio > Tenebrio molitor. The sequence goes on from NC_091053.1 coordinate 4,517,485, forward strand.
AGCTTTTTGAAGTGAAAACTTCTTTAAGCGCACCGCGACATTATTCCCGCGCAGTGAATTCGTTTCAGCGTCACGCGTCACGTCACACGCTCCGAGGTGAAAGGCTCATTCGAATAAGTTCCAAATTTTCAGCGTGTAAATATGGTTATAGTTGAGTAAACGGTTGTGATTTAGGTGAGGTGATTCAGATCTCGTCGCATTCCACAACTTTTGCGAGAGCTTTTATTAAGCAAATTTGAATGAGGATGGAGCTGAGCAAATGGAAGAAGGTCGCTACAAGACGAATCTGGTAGCGTGGGACTTGCAAGCCTTTTTATCGTTATTAGATTTCGTCCCCTGCCCCTGCTAGATCAATATATTGATTGATGCCACAAACTTTCCAAATCAATTACAACAACTTTCATCAACCGGAGCCGTATCATCCATCAAATTCTTACATTTTTATATTTCCACCCCGAGTCAGACACGTCGACAACTCCACCACTGACCGACAGGTTAATCTCGGTGAAATGTTTGCCGAAGAAATTTGAATGTATCAATCAAGGAACGTCGATGATGAAGATGTAATGAGGTAGGTGGAATATATTCAATCACTTATATCCCCTAACGACCCCAAATTGCCAGGGATAATACCCTTTTGTTAAGGAAACAAAGGTTACACGAGTATATCCCGGCAACATTCTGACGGACACACTCATTTATCATAATACTTTTATTCTTCCCTCGATGTTTTGATAATAGGCCCCACATCGACAATTTTTTATCCCGCCAGCCAGAGATACTCTTTTTATTTAGCATAACAGCGGATCGAAAAACACGCCGGATGAGGAGCTTTACAAGAGCTTTCGCGATTGTATATTGAACGACAAACAAATTGGACAAACTAATGGTTGAAGAAAAAAATCTAAAAAGTATTGAAAAAAATTATTTGTGAACAACAAAAGAAACAAAAGTAGGTTCAAGTGGATGTAATTTATGTAGCAACTTCCTCATTATAACTTCTTTATAAGAGTATAAAACGCTACGTTAAAATTCAAGAAATGAATAAAAATTGTTTTTAGCCTCCTCAACTCTAAATGACATGTTTACACATTGTCAACAGTTAGGGTATCTTGATTTTTACACACTAACCAAACTATCTGTCATTTTACCGCACGGAGTGTGTAAAGTAACCAGAAAATTTTAAGCTTTCTGGAATCTCCAAAAAAATGTTTAGCGTATCACAAGTAAAGTCCATTTATACTAAGACAAGATACCGTTACCATTAATCAAAATGAACAGAAATTTATTGTTTTCTTCTAAAGTCTGATGGCGCCATCTGGTGGTGTAAATCGTAAACGTGTCAGTTATCGCTATAATAGATAACTTTCTGCCATTTGATCAATTAAATGTCAATCTTTGGTTACAATAAATTTCAAATTTGAGAAAACAAGTAATGGCCAAAAAGATTAATACATTACCAATGCGGTAGGCATTTTACATCGCTCGGTTTTTGTTAAAACAATTCAATCTAAAAACCTCGCGCTGTAAAATGTAGCCTACCGCATATGTAATGTAAATAACTATTATGTTTCTGCAACTAATGGAGATATGGCACATCTCACTCCATAAAAATTAATATCAAACACATATTAAACAATTAATTTTATATTATTGTGCAGCACGAATTTGCAAATTTAATGGAATTTATAATGATGTTCAAATGACAAAAGACCATTCATTTATTTTCTGTTTGGTGGTGTTCAAAGCATAATACAATCAAAGCAAAATCAAATCATTTCATTTCAATTAAATTAATAAAGCAATTTATTTTATTAATATATTAAATATTCAAAAGCTCAATCTTTCGTCTGGATGTGTTGGAGTTGAACCCAGCTTACAAGCGCATGACCTTGGGAGTTCCGCAAGTCTCCACACTCGGACCTTTACTGTTTCTTTTATATCTTCAAGAAGATATCATTCCCGTTATGTTTTCCGTCTAAAATGCCTTCTCTGATGTGGCCTCAGTTACAATTAACACAAAAGAATTAAAAATAAGCTTTAATAATGTAAACAATCTTGATATTACTTTTCGTGGTGTTACGTAATTGCTCCAACAAAATGAATCCTCTTCGACCTTCATTAATTAAAAAGAAAGTCACATTAATAATCCTTATCGGCAATAATCTCAGTTATTTTTGTTGTTCTTCCCATTGTCTTAATTAATTCGTTAATTTCTTGTTAAATTAAGATTGTTACATAAACAGTTAAATCGAGTAGCTTCAAGCTGATTTGAATGTGGAAATTTTGAACGTAGAGGCCAACAATACTGCAACGTTTTATTAATTAAAAGTTTCTGTTTCATTTTTATTGTAGTAAATGACAAATATTTTCCAGCTAATTAACAACGAACGTTTTGTGACAAGAGCATGGCATTGTGCGGCAAAAATTCGTCTCTTTCATGTCATAAAATAACCCGAGACAAAATTAATTTGGAGACATGAAAAACAAATAAAAGTTTTCCAGTAAAATCCCCGAAAGAGCTCAACAACTTTGCATTTTACATATACATGTCCATTTCAAATTCCTGCATAATTCCCTTTCGTCCCCTATGAAATGAAATAAATTTCCTTTTTTTTTTGTAATCCGTCTCTCTTTCCAATTTCACTTCTTATCATATCGCAGAAGGGAAAACCATAGCGCTACCTCCATAGATTTCACATTCATTTTCCCTCATTACGTAAATCCCTCAGATAAAAATTTCACCTGGTGCTTGATTAAGACGACTCGACTGCGAAGCGCTCTCGTTTTTCCTTTTACGTCCTCTTGCATAAAAAATAGCGACGTGACAACACAAAGCAAAAACGCTCAAGGCCCTCGAGTTCCTCTCGCACGCCCTATTTAGCCATTTCTGGGCTTATCTAGTTTTCAGCAGAAAAATGTCAGGGGCGGAATTTAATTCATTATTTCAAGTTGTTTTTTTATTATGGATTCGGCTCTTAATTGTCGGATTCGGTCTACCGGAACTGGATCTTTTAATTTACTCTCCGGTCCCTTTCTTTTTATTTAATTGTGAGGGCGTTCTGCTACATTTAATCCGAGCAAAGGAGGGAAGTGTAATGAAACGGTGAGAATTAGCATTTTGATGCTTAGAAAACCGGGAAAAACTCCATGCACAGTATCTACACGGAGACCCTGAAAGTGACAAGGTAAAAAAAGAAAATATTTCATTTATTCGCTCATTATTGTTAGTACAAAGGGGCACGGCATCGAGGCCGGATTTATTTATCATTACGGATACTTCAAGTATCAAGAAAAATGATAATGATTTCTTCGAAAGCACAGGCACGACACTGTTCATGTTATTATTACTATTATTTTCTGAAATATAATATGGCACCAAAATTTTGAAATTCACACTTATTTTCAATTAACATAAAATCTGAAAAACCTAATAAACGCCTGTGTTGACCCCACTGGCGGATTGCGCTTACAAATGCCATTAAATAATCCATTAAATTACACAGTGGGGATGTAATGTGTGTTACAGGTGGCTATCGTGCTTGCATGCGGCTATTAATTATTTCGATGTATATTCATGACTGCAATAAACAATGTTTGATTTTGCAAAACAGGATTTGCATTTGTTAGACTTGACCGCAGTTTAAATTGGGAAAATTGGACGGTGAAATTTTTCACAGGATTGGGGAAAATTGGTCCGACGCTGAAAAATTCCAAACAAAACGACGGAGTTTTGGCGGATGTGGTTTACAAAAAAGAAACAACAAGTGATAAAGACTGCAGAGACCGCAGTGACTCGAAACTAGCCTTGCTAATACGGGCGGGTCGCTATAGGCTTTCTTAGCGTTTTCACTCACACAAGGTAGGGAGTATGGGATCAAGGATCATGGGTTTGGATGTGGTGATTTTGTACCAAGGGTAGAGGTCTATCTCCCTCTCTGTGAAAACTCCGAAAAAAACCAACACCTGGTGAGGGCAGTTCCGGGATTCGAACCCCGGACCTTTCGAATGCAAAGTGAACATGCTACGCTCTTGGCCACGATACACTGTGCTGTTGTTAATTAATCGAACTGGTTTATATTCTTACATTCAGCTAGAAAAGTATGTTGTCATACTGCTAATTTTTTTTAACATGAATCAAAATGACATTCTAAGTGAGGTTAGACAGTTTACGTATTAAAGCGAGATGGATATTAAGATAGTTTTACTTACATTTATTATTCATATGATAATACTCGTAATTACAAATTAATCCGGCCTGAATGCCGTGTCAGCGGATGCGTGGTGGCCCAGAACCTAGCAGTATTTTAGTGCTGGTCTCCATGGATGTGTCTGCTTTTGAAGAGAACGCCGAGATGGTTGTCTCGAACACAACAACGACCTTATATGTGCTTAGGGCACGAGTCAGCGAAAATATCACCGTCGCCATTCCACTCCTTCTCTCCTAGAATGTCAACTTAATTAAACTAATAAAAATAAAACATTGTCTGCCCACGTTCCAAACGAAAACGGCCAATTAGTAACTGTTAGTAACGGAATATTCCCACATTTGTCCGCTTCATGGGCGCAAAGGTGTGGATTACTGGAATCCGCGTGATCATTTACCGGAAGGTATGCACTTAATAACAGCAAACTATGTCAGCTCCGGAGTTCGATTGACGCCATCACGGGCCTTATTAAACCCTTCGCCAGACTTGATATGGCGGATTAGCTCCCCGACTTACAATAGTCATTACCCCAAATCCGTGTCAATAATTTTCCATTTATCCGACGAGACCCGGAGTCGATCATCGTGCACTTAGCACACGTGATAAATCCGGGGATCTAGCCATAACAAGGGGAGCTGCAGGAAGGGCACGATGCAATCTGCGGGCGATTTATGCGCCTCCTGCAACAATAGTCCAATCCTGCGAGGAGTGCTATCGCTGATTATCGGCACGTGTCTGTGTTTATAAGTAATTTGCTCTATTCAGATGCAAAAGAAAATTCTGTGAATGCGGATTATTACTGCCGGTCCTGCAGCTAGCAGGATGATTGCATGCGACTTTAATGGGTGTGTTTGCATACGGCAGGATTAAATTAGCTCCAGCTCAAGACCAACAACGCCCGAAGGTCGCTGCCTTATTCGAGACAACATTTTTACAGCGATCTGGAAAGTTACAAATCAAATCTCTTCTTTCAAGCTCACAACGCAAAAAAATCAAACTAAAACTGGTGGAATTAACAAATTCCATTTTCTCAGAAATGTCTGTTGGTAAAATAACAACATCAAATCCATTCGTTCTTTCCTGCATTTCTCTTGTTACCAGCGGCCATCAAAACTTCTCAACTGTCCGAACCCGGAACACAACAAGAACAACTCCGCCCGTCATTTCCCAAATTAATGAAGTTTTCGCCCGTTTTCCGGAGTGTGCAATAAGTGCAAATAAATAACGCTTGACTTCAGACGTAGATAGATTCCTTACTGTCGGTGTCTTCACGCAATAAATCTTGTCCTCGTTTCTCTTCATGTGCATTCGTTCTTTTCTCATATTAAACCTGGCAAGTGTGCCTTTAAAATGATGAATAAAACGTAATGATTTCCGCACACAAGAGCTTCCCCGTTCGCCGAAGAATTGTGAAACGGTATGAATGCAAATAGCGGGCGACTCCATGTGACGTTTGTTGCAGAGCTTCGTATCACAACCGTTGCGAGCACGACGGAATAAATGCATAGTAAATGCACGGAAATCTGGACGAAGTCGCGGTTGGCAATTTCCAGATTTATTGACTGGGGGCGGACATGTACGGTCAATCTGGCAGCTGTTTATTATTTATTTGGGCGGTCACGTGACCAGAATAAAGGTGACGTGAGAGGGTGGGAAATTAGATGTCCGCATAGGACTGGACAAACGAAACAGATTACTAGAAAAGTGATGGAGTGAACAAGAAACTACAAATGAAAATGTCCGAGAAATTTAAGAAGAAACAAAGAGACGAAAAAGTAGAACATTTAAAAAAAGGAGATAACGATATCGCTGCGCTCGTGTGTGTAAACGTTCCGCTTGTGAGAAAGTAATGAAGGTTTCTCTTTCGTTCACTTTACTTTCGCTCATCGTTTTTTGTTCACTGTCTTTCACTCACTGGTTTTCATTCACTCGTCCAAATCAATATTTCCCCTTTTTTTCCTACATGTTTCTCTTGCTAATGACCTACAGCCCAAATCCCAACCAGGTTTTATCTCCCTTGTTTGATCTGATTTGAATTTGCACCACGACGAAAGCAGCTTATCTCAATAAAAAATAAAATGTTTGTGTATTCTTTTACTCACGACATGTTTGCCACTTAACCAGAAAAAACCTTTAATAGCATCACGTAATAAAATGCAAAAAATTCAAATTGGAATACATACTACGCAGAAAAAAAGAAATTACAACGAAAATAGAACAACACCAGGGATGGAAACAACAAGTCTGGATAATTATTACGCTCGCAGCGAAATTAAAAAATACGATCTTGTTGACATTTCCCACCCCACCCCACGCTGAAAATTCCGAAATCACGTGACACCCTGCATCCCCACTAGGCCAGATGTATCGCGAATTTTGCTGAAACAATAACGGCGCGACACGTGCTCTGAATGAAAAAAGAATTTATCGAAAATAGGGAATGTTGCGATGTCAACACTACGTGTGTCGGTATACAGCGTGTCGAAAAAAAATCAAATATTTCACCGGAAAACATCACGGTTCTTTGCTTGATGTAAACGAATCCGAAGAGTTCAGTGCTTCTGTTTAATTAATTTTTTAGTGGTGAGATCAAACCGGCCGCTTTGTTTATGCCGCGACAACATTTTCACCTCGTCGGTCAAGAATTAAATTTACTTCTTTGCAACCAGACTCAACTATTTTTAGAGTTTTTGCCACTTATAAATATTCATGTCCGAGCAAGTGTCGCCGATGAGGCTGTTTGTTCTGTCGTTTAATTTAGAGGTCGTTAGCGCTTCTCGAATTGGAGGCAATATAGCCAAACAGACCTCAAAACACTCTAACAACTTTTTATTTTCTTGGCTACAAGTTTTCAGATGTAAAAGACTCAAAGGAAATAAACAATCCGTGGATTTACATAATTATCGAAGAGAAAACACTTTGGATTAAGTCTTGTCAGATGGGAATGCTCCAGGGCGGTGCGCCAGACCCGCTGTTATTCATCTATTGTTTACGAGCTCCATGTGTGGCTCGCGAAAGCTCATGAGTAGCTGTTTTTGGTGGACGCTCTGTAATTGACCACCTCTGATGTTCGACCTTTCCCGAGGTCGTGTCTCGTTTAAGAGTGCGTTCACACGAAGTTCCTGGAAGAAAAAAGCGAGTGGATTACGTGACTTTCGCCGTCGCAAATTGAATTCAAAGCCCGAATCACGGCTTTAATTAACAGCGCCGAGAATCAGCCGGTCCGGTCCTGCACCAAATTCCATCAATAACACATAACCACCCCTAACGAACAACAATAATAATTAATAACGAAAATGTCCGTGCAACAAGGGCGGCTTGTTCGAGCTATTAAATTTACTTTCGTCCGCTTCATTCCGGGAAAAGCCAATTTCCCAACGAAAATGTAATAAACCCGTGCACACAGGTCCGGCGATTGTTATTTTATTACGGTGCACTTTCTTACAGATTTCGGTCCTACGGCCGTCTAAACGGGTTTGTTTTGTTCCGCAGAGGTAAGCACAACCCGGATAGGGTAGAAGTAATCGAAATAAAAAAGATGAAAGTAAACATATAAAGCTGAGAGGGGGCTGATGCCGGAAGGCCAGAAGTGCAAGCTTTCCAAGCTGAAAGAATAGATAATACGAGAATTACAGTTTTCGGGGTGGCGTCCCGCTCGGGTGCCAGATTTGCGGCTAATTGAATCCGCCTGGGATGACAGTACCCAGAACAAAACGAGTCCACTTGAAAAACGTATACTCTGCAAGCACCCTGTACATTGGCGAGATCATAATCTGCCCATCAATATTTCAATACGTCTTGGTCAATATAGTACCTACTTGTTGAAGTTCAATGGTCATGTACAATCGCCCACTTCGGATGCAAGTCCATACATACACTCATGCGGGGCATTAAAAACAAAAGCGAGACGGTTCCGCGAGAACATCGAATACAGTGACCCCGTCGTACCGCTAGTACCACAACACACAGGCGTATGAACAGTTTTTGGTACTTAATCGGAACACGACGAAAAAGGAGAAGCCGACTCGTTTGTTGTCCAGGGCCGAAAGAAACGGTTTTTTCCGAAAATTTTACGTACCCGGAATCCAAATGGTACCGTTAAATTCCGATTGTGTTGGGAGGTGCAAAAAATGCGGGTCCTGCTGCGTGCCATTAGCATAAGCGTGTAGGATTTGGTCGACAAAAACATCGCTTTTTTTGCTGATATGTTAATCGCATTATGCAATAACGGTGTCGAATTCATTCTCTAATCGAAACCATTGTTGTGTTGATGGGTTTGTTTTTGGAAGTCATTCAGTGATGGTCCACACTTTGACTACTAATTGGAATACGTTTCACGGAACGAATTTTTTGGTGTGGGACGAACCAGATAATGATCTAATTTCTGAAAAAAGTTCTAATAATATGATTTTATGCTGTGTACAGTAGACTTAGCTCCGGAGGCGATGACGACTTACTATTATCAGATGGTAACAATGCTTTTGGTAGTACTATCCATGGGTTTCTGTTACATCATTTGGAAAGTATCAAAGTTGAACCATGTACTGCGGTGTGATGATAATGGTGATGGTGATGGTAGTCATGACGATGGTGATGATAACAAGGGTGACGGTGGTGGTGATGATGGTGGTGATGACGGCGGTGGTGATGATGGTGGTGATGATGATGGTGATGGTAATGATGATGATGACGGTGATGATTATAATTATTTATCCTACCCACGTAGAATTCTTTGTTTTCGTTGTCGTTAATTACTTTCAAATGAATCTCCATGAAATCCATTGGCGATAAAATCTGTTTCGAAACGCAACACATCTAACCACCGACGAATTTTTGCGATCGAAGGACCCTCATCAATTATTTCCCGAACAATCGGTCCGTTAATTTCGTTGTTTAATTGGAAGCAGCAGCAATTGATTTTATTTTGCGATTATAACGACCAACGCCGCTCAAATGGTGATGCTAACAATGACCACCCAATCGGACAGCGTTCGCTTTGATCGACGCCAAATGAAAAGCAAACCTGCGGACTGTACAACTTTACTATTTTAATATCAGTAAGGAAAAACAGGGAAACGGGACGCGATGTGGACATAAAGTATGTGCAAACAAGTGTGTAGCGTTGAATATTGCATTTTCGGAATGCTGCCATGTTTGTCTCCCTTTAATAGGAAGTGGTGGGACTACGGAATGGAGTTCGCCGCAAATGTACTGGCCCCGGTTTATACATTTTAGTCGTTCTGCTCTCGTCCAACGCAGATGTACACAAATAAAAATTAAACCGTTCAAAGTGGTGGCTTTGGACTCGATTTTTACACCAGACCAAGACGAATTTCTCAAAAACGAGGTCTCAGGACTCGGAAATCCCGGATAGTTGTCAAAGTGGCTGAACAGGATATTGGTTATAATAATAATAATAAAAATAAGCATGAGCTGCCTAGAATGATGCAGAAAAAAATAAAAACAGAGCGGCGCTAATGACTAGTATTCGATCAGAGAAGTTAAGCAACGCCGGGTGCGGTTAATATTTAGACGGGTGGCCCCCAGGCGCGTTCCATTGTCATTTCATTCCTTCACTACTTGATAATGATAATTATAATAATACTAAGATTTGGGGCAACTAACTTTGAGAAGTGTCCAAAGTAATCATTTTGGCAATCCCCCAACATCCATCTGAAGAGTCCTAGAGTAGGTAAAAGACACTTTAGTAGAGGTGTTGGATTTTCTCACAGGCTATGAGTCATATCTCGAATATCGGTCTCGAGTAGGCGCTACAAACCGACCGGAAAACATCCTTCGCGCAGATATTTCCAAGGTCGTAGCCCATGAGAGACTCCAATACATCTAATACCCGTAATGACGAAGTTCAACCGGAACTGCCTAGTCAGTGGGACAATAATAATATATTTTATTTCTTACATTCAAAAAACCGCATATCAGGATCACAATAAGGACCACATCTGTGCCATTTCGAGCTTTTAAGGCGCTTTTGCACACCAAAACGAGCAGAAATTTTCCAAGAGATTAAACGACGATGAAAATATTTTCCTAATAACGTTATAATAACTGCACACTCCTCTGTTTGCCAACCGTCCGTTTATTCATGAAAATAGCAAGCGTTTGCTCAGTATTTCATAAAATGTTAATATTAAAAATTATCTCGGCAGACTTCCAAAGCTGTGTCAACACTCAAATATTTTTTCACTCTATGTATTTTTTCACTTATCCAGTTTGCCTGTTAATAACGTAAAATCTTAAGATTTCTCCCTCAAACTTGCACAGTTCAGCTCTACTATTCCTTTCCACCCCCTATTTAGATCGTGTTCTCTTCCCCAAACCACGAATTTTTGAAACCTCCCCTGCTCGCTTTCTATTTGTAAACTCGAGCTCGTCTGAATCGGCATTTAATTAAAGGCGTCTTCACCTGGATATCATCGCGCGACAAACAATAAAGCTAATTGCTGGCAGGCATTAGCGTGACGGCTTATAGTTTACACAAGATCTCTCGAAAACGCGGCATCCACCCCTAATCAAACATTTTCCGAAGCCCTAGACGTCTCAAGTACCGCAGGTACAAACACGGTACTAAATTAACATGGCGGATTAATCCCGACCCGGGAGAATTATTGCGATTTCTTCTAGGAAAGATTCAAACGTAACGATCATAAATATCTTGGGATGTGTTTTCGCCTCGTTAGTGGCCTCACAAATTTGGGGATGGACCGAGGGCGACGTGAATATTTAATCTTGATGCATGTTTAAGATACACGGTGGTTGTTAAGAGCCACCGAACGCCGCCACCTTGAGTCGCCCCAGTTGGCACAGATATGACTTTGCGGCACTTGATTTTTACCAGCAACGTTGAGGTTCTTCGAGGGCGTTTCCTCCTTGGAAATAGTTTTCTGCGACTCGTCGCGCTTAAATGGGACGAGCAAACTTGAATCAATATTGTGTTTGCTTGCAGCAAACACACATTTGCAAACATCAACAGTCTCGCTAATCGTTGATCATTTTAATCCAAAGAAAATAAACCGCGACGGGGTGCATGTTGTGAAAAACAATAGAGCAGTTTCCCAGCAGGCTCCTGTTCTTTGGGAGGGTGGAAACTTGCGACGACAATCGTTTATTTTCATCGGAAGCATCTCTTGGAGTTAGATTTGGCATTAGGTTGGATGGAAAATTGCAAATAGCGAGCGGAATGCTCCGCCGATGACAAATCGATAGGAACTGTTACGAAAGCGGATAGCTGTGGTGCGGTAGATTGTGTAATGAAAGATTCAGATAAAAGTTAAATAATTACGAGACTGTTGAATGTGGAACACACGTATAAGGATTATTACCGAGTGCTGTTACAATCGGAATTGGTAATGGTGGCTTTTGACCGTCATTACAGGCCTGTGTGAATTATTCCGGGGTGGATTATTTTTTCATTGCGTACGGAATTTCAATTAACGCGGTTTTGCTACAGCAAAAAAGGCAGACATGTAAATCACTGCAGAAAAATTACTCATTTTGGTCTCTATTTTCTAATATTCAGTTGCAATTTATTCATTTCACACGAGAGGTGGTCCAAATTTAAAATTATTTTGTTCGATACCTCCCTAGAAAGTGAGTCTGTATCCATAATTACCAGTGGGTAAAAGTTTCTCTTTCGTTCACTTCACTTTCGCTCATCGTTTTTCGCTCACTGTCTTGCACTCACTGGTTTTCATTCACTCATAAATTTTTCCAACTCTTTCCGATAACGTAATTTTGATTTTTTAAGGAGTTATCGAACAAAACCAAGCGCAGCCGCTTTCGTCCACTTGAATTGCAATTGGCGTGAACGAAAGCTTTGCCTTCCTCACTCTTACTGTAAATAACTATTACAATAATTATTTTATTATTTCTACTTCTTGTATTTCTTTAGACCTCCTGTTTTATAAATTTGCTTCTGCACCTGCTTATTACACTTAATTTAAATATTTATTTAGAATTGCCTCGGGGTCCACAAAAATGTTTTAATTGCGTCCTTGACTCCAGATCGACGAAAAAAATTAATTATTTTGTAAAGCGGTGAGAATTAAAAAATAATTTCGCATAATTGCAAATATTTACAGCTTCCAAACACCATCATCAAACTTGATAGACCTTTGCTTCACACCTGCGATTTCACTTTTTACAAGATAACTCTTACCCACACACTCCACAAATTGCGATAAATTATACAAACATTGTTCCATCAATTGAAGAAGTCCCACAATTCCGATTCGAAAGAATCCTTTGGTGCTTTATCAAACTTTCACCGTAATATGTCTGGTTGTTCTGTACGCGGAAATGTTTCCGTCCATCTGACGCAAAAAATTGAAAACCGAAATTGTTTCATAAATGGCGACATTACGTGCGAAGCCACCGATCCGATCCTGAGCTGGAAGAGTAATTTTCTCCGCAAAATTGCGTCCTGATCTTGAAATGTTTCTTTCGGCTGTAACATGTCGACTATTAGATCTCCGCCATAACACTAAAACATCCTCCAAATCCGCCATCCCGAAACTCCCAACAAACTCCACTTTATGACGCCCGCAAGAGATCAAGAATATTTATTTAACAGTCGCCGCTGACTTATTCCTCCATTTCGCCGCCGACAATAACTCTTCATATCACTCCGTGTCATTATCGCCTTAGTTCCGGACGAAAGTGACTTCACTGGTAAAAAACAAAACGGAAGTCTTGCTTTGTCTCGGTGAAAGTGTCGCCTCGGCGAAAATGTGACCCCCTCGTCGGGAAAAATTTATGGATCAATCCGAAATATTTCCACCAGCTTGTTCTAAGTTGCGGTGCACAAGAACGCGAATTACTGTGAAAAGTTTAAGGGTAATTATCCGGCGGGCGAAGTTTCGCCTCTTTAATTTTACCAAAACTTTTGTCATTATTCATACAATCCATTCAATTTCAATCAGCATTGTGATTAGAAAGCAAAGTTTTCATTTTCTATGGGCGCAATTTACATCTTTTGATTAAAAAAGTATTTTCTTGAGAGGACCTCCCCTGCGCTCCTTGCACGAGGATTAAGTACCAGGAAGTTCGACGACTTAAAATCTTACTCCCCCATTAGTTGCCAGGATAAAAATTATAAGAAGGGAGGTCTGGATTTTGGCCACACCAACTCGTCTAAGTAGGTAAATCTAAAACTAAAACTCTTATAAAACCACGAAAGAGGTAAATTCGAATTCTTCGGGGGTAATTCCGATCACACCTGACCGCTGTTATTTTTACAGTAACGTCATGGAAAAGCTTGATAAAATTATTTAATTTGTTATAGTTTCTTGTTATATTATTATACAGGGTGTTATTGAAAGTTGTACAGATATTTTAACCACGAGCTACTGGCTTCATGTAGAACTCGGAAAAATATCTAAAAAATTCTGTCAAAAAATAAAATGACATTTATTTTTTGGGCTACAATTTTTTTAAATTACTTTTAGATTTCTACGTTATCCTACAACCTCGTAGGTAAAATTTCGGCACATTTTAAAAATACACCCTGTATATCATGTTTTATAATTATAAAATGTACGCCAATGCGAAATAACCTATAGGAAATATGCTTTAAAACAAGGAAACCGCATTGGTGTACGTTTTATAAAATATGATATACAGGGTGTATTTTTAAAATGTGCCGAAATTTTACCTACGAGGTTTTTCGACAACGTAGAAGACAAGAATTTTTTAGATGTTTTTTTCTGAGTTCTACATGAAGCCAGTAGCTCGTGGTTAAAATATCTGTACAACTTTCAATAACACCCTGTATACCGATTGGAACTTAATAAATGCTTCAGAAAACTTGACGGTGAAACTATTTCGCTAAATTCCAACCACGCAAACCCTTCTATAAAATAAAAATTAACAATGCAAATTGAAAAGTGCAAATAGGTAAATGGAAACGGGAAAGCAAATGTTATAACCCCTAATTAAAATAATGAAAATAGGTCGTAATATAAATTTTCCGAGGATCTGAAGTGCGCTCTTGAATAAACACCAACACCACTTGTCATTTACATGGAATAAATTAGAAAATTTACATTTTTGCGTTTTAATGTAGACGGTTTGTGGTCCGGTGCAGATTTTAATTTTCATAACAAAAAGCTGAAAATGTGACGCTTGATTAACACCTTAATTCCAATTAAGCGCATTCAAATTAATTTCATAATTAACTCAGAGAAATTTTGTAAATTATGTTATAGTGACAATATTATTTTTGTGATCGTCTATCTGGCATAAAACAGAAAGAAAACTAGTTTACTATTAGCATATATGAAAATGGTTAAACTGGGAGAAAGTTAGTTCTCTTTGGAAAATATTCACAATCTCCGTTTTATCGGTTGGCGCAGATCAATGCCAGCATCAAAATAAAACAATAAACAATACTCTATTAATAATTTCGCCAAATGGACGGGGTCAGGGTCGGTTTGTGCCGGAAACAAGTTTCAAAAGCTCAAACGTGGAACGTCCGATGAAAAGTCTCACTTGTGCATCGATTGTTGTTGGATTAGTTTGCTGTCATCTGTGTTGTTGAAATTTCACCATTCTACGACTATAAAGCCATCGTCGAACTGGCTGACAAGCCGTTGTGATGGCAACACTGTACCTAAAATTTAACTAAATTAAATTCATCGAATTTGTGCCATCAGGAACAGATAAATTCTGAAACTGAAATTAATTACATTTCATTGTTACTGTTACTGTTATTATAATTATTATTCTGAATCCTTCACAACTAGTTCGAGCGGAACTTCGTCATCCTTGTTGCAAAATTTCATTTTCCTCTCTAGTAGAAAAGGTAATTAATTATTTTTTAAATCCTGTCAGGTGATGGAAGGAGAATCATGAATGAATTTGGTGGGTAATATCAAAATTGCTAAATTCTATACCTTGCCTGCACAGCGGTGAAAACTCATTTAATCAGGATGCTCATCAATATCAATAATTTCTTTTAAGTCATCAGTTATTGAATATACAAGAAAATACATTGAAAGGAATCTCATTAACATATATAACTCACTAATATGGGACCTAGGTGACCACCTTGCAGAATACCCACAAAAGCGTAAGTAAATTGTATACTTTGGATGAGGGTAAAGAACCGGAAATGCACGCATCAGTCTGACAGTCTTCCGGCAGTGTATGAGTAATATCGTTTATGTATTCAAGAAGATTAGTGGACTACTAGGATTCTTCGAAAAAGCTCGTTAACAGAGCGTCAATATATTCTTTTATGTAGTCAAAAATAATACTCGTAGATTGCTAAGCCTTACAAGAAGGGAAATAATAAAAATAGGATGATTTTTTTTTTGTAAAAAACTGAAAAATGAGAAACAAAGTAAAACTGTACGATTTACCTTGTTAAAAAAAAAAAACAGAAACATTGTCGGAAATGGGATTATTGTTTAAACTAGCAAGCTTTTTCAACACAACTTCAACGTAATAAAAGCTATTTTATTTTGTTTATAAAGGTTTATTATTAGACGCAGACAAAATACTCTGTGCTAGGACTTGAAGAAACTCTAATTAACATTGCTGAAGAGTAAACAATACAAAAACGCTAATTTCTTGCTTGGGTAAAATTTGAAATGAGTTGAAGTGGAACGATAGACAAAAAACGGAATCATCAATTCAAATATCAGGTTTATCACGTTTATACTTTTTATTTTCAAGTGGTCGAAAATCGCCCCTTTATGTATCTCCATAGAAGCGGTTTCTTTTTGTAACCGGACTTGAAACACTTCAAGTCCTAGGAGTTGAAATGTCCACAGGCGGCTCGACCGACTCAAATGTAAGGTCATTTGAAACAATTCTCACGATTTATTTATCAATAATTGCACGAAATTTTTAAAAAAAGTCTCTAAAAAAGAAAATAACGAAATTATTGCCCAATATTTAACCGGTGCCCCTGTAGTGTAACACGAGTCGCCCGTGTGCACGGGTGCCAATTGACAAAATCAGAAATAGCAAGATGGCCGTTCAACGTTAAAAAGTAAACTTTAGATTTTAATAGACTTGGCTAATATTATTGAACCTTCTAATAATATTGCAACAAGAGAACTAGGTAATACTGGTGCCTTAAAATTTGAAAATTGTATGTTCCAAAATTGTCATTTTACTGTAACTGTAGCAAAAGAAAATAAATGAGTTCATGCCCGATTTTTTTTTGTGATCCTCTTGAAGATAAAATAGTATACATATATCATCATTCAGAGTAGAAGGTCTTTTTGTGCTTCGCCCAGTCGCCAACCTCGACTTCGTCTTGGTCTTCAATCTCTGGGCTTAGCACAAAAAGACTCACTTCTGCTCTAAATGATACAATCTACTATTTTTCGCATTGTCACCGACGTAATTTTTTTATATCATCCGCGTTACAGTCTTCATATTTTCAAATTGCGATCAAATGATTTAGAAACCTCGTTTCTAAAGTAAATCACAGAGAGTGTAACTTTTTTGATGGCTGGTGAATATTTTGAAAAAAAGAGAAACAAAAAAATATTTCATATTGCGTCATCACCAGAGCTGCATTTCGTGGTTGCTGTTTATAATGTTGGTTTCAAAATCTTGCAGTGAGTCCCAAAACGTCGTAAACCTTTTTCAAAATACGAGTATGAAGTCAAAAATAAATTTGAAAGGGGAATATTCACCAGAACTTAAATCCTTTTCAACCTAAAATGTAAACAATTAGGTAATAATAGTTAGGTCGAAAACATCTTGTTTAGTTATACATATAAAACTTAAAAAAAAAAATTGCGGGAATACTAGGGTGCCCGTGTGGCGTGGCATTAACTAACACCATTCGATTGTTGGCGGTTTTTCCAAGTGATTGTCTAATTTTGTCTCTCTCCATCTAGCTCGTGTACCATTCAAATCAGATATGACAGGTTTTTTTCTTTTTTCTGGCGCACGCCGAATCGCTAATTTTACGTTTTAAAGGCGCGTCACGGCTAAACCGTTGGTGTTAGACGAAAACGATGTTCACAAGAAATGTAAAGCTCATCGACGTCTACAACGAAATCCCAATGGCACACGTACATATATCGGGCCTTCAAATAAATATATATTTAGAGTAGGCGTAGGCGACATTCTAATTCTGTGAACAGTGTAAAGTAATTTTTGTAGGGAACCAATTATTCTCCGGAATTACATAGTAAGCTTTTTCCCAATTTCATATTGTCATATTCCGTGGAGGGGGAATAGGGAGAATGCACCACAAAAATTAGAAATATTTTCTAACCTAATTTTATTTCGTTAAAATGTCAGACGCTTTTGTGTCATTTTCTACGCTGGAAAAATGTTGCAAATAATTGAATTTCCATAGGTTGCTCTAAATATAAATTTATTTGAAGGCCCGTTATCTTTTATACACTTCGAGATATGTATAACCACTTTTATATGAGTACTTGGTGCAAATTCTACAAAATATTTTTTGACGTGTAATTCTTCGTTACCAATGAAGCTACGTCAAATATTTTAGCATATTCATCAACGGTACTTCAACACAGCATTTTGACCTTGACACTATATACCTGCGAAGCCTGGTTTAGAATGTGTGATCATTACAATTCCTTCACAATTGATTAAGCAAATTGGTTTGTCCGAATTCTTGTCCCTCATAGGCAAGACATCAATAATTTAGAACGATTTGTGCCTAGACCAGTAGAACCCATCTGATATTAGTCCAGATATTTCCAATGACTTTTATTTCGTTTTTCTCGGAGCACGTGTACGAGCCGCGCATAACAATATGAGAATTTATCATTTCCAAGTGATCTGAAGATTTAACCGACTTCTTTCGAGGAACGCGTTTTGTTCCTTTTAACAGAATTGAATAAACGGATGTAGAGATCCACCGATAACACTTCTGCCGTCTTGTACTACTCCAACTCGAATCGGGAAAAAACAAAGCGATTTATCGACACGAATTTCGCAATAGCACCGCGTATATCACTGGATGATGACAGCAACCTTGACCAGATGGGAGAGTGACGATCTCAGACGCCCATAAATGGTGACAGGTGGGATTGTTTCGTCCGCAATAATTGCACTTGCGCTTGGTAATTAATGACGGAAGTTTGCATTGATGGGAAATTGTTAAATGGCGTGTGAAAAATCCGGAGATGACAGATCTCCTTGCTACGAAATTTTATAATGAATGAGTGGTGTCATCCGGTCGGAAAAAGTCTACAACAGACTCGATGCGTTTACCAATTGCGGAGTTATGCAATGAACAATGCCGTTGTGTGAGTCTTGACTGGTGAAAAGCGTTGCCGAAGTTTACTGAAAGAGAGTTGTGGAGTCAGCCGTGATGAAATTTGTGTTCTTCGATGAACACTTCCGCCGTTATGTGATCAAGACAATGCATTTGACAAGCACCGGAGCGAAGATCGTACAAATCTGATTTAAGAACATCAAGTGATTTTCATTTGGACGCTTGGATAATCTGGGGCGTTGCAAGTCTATTAATTAGCGATGCACTTCACAAACGCCGACGTGACTTGATTACTTTTGAGAGACTCAATGTGTCCAGGCATGTGTTAATGTTGAATTGCGTTAGTGCTCTACCACCAATTGGTAAATTCTCTTCAGTTCCATAGACCTTCATGGACTTACTAATAACGCAGTAACGATACAGGATCATGAAAGGCCACCTCCGAGTGAATACTTAAGTTTCTACAACGAGTATAACCTCTGTTCAAACATTCTCTTTACTAGAGTAAAAGAAGTTACCATTTTTTGAAATAAGGGGAATTTGCTTGCAATAAGTTGCAATTCTCATCTATTTCCAAATAAAGGAAGCAAAGAAAAAATTGGATCGTCTGGGAGAGACGTATCCAATAGCATTGATAAATAAAGGAATAACAGAGGACCTAAACTGAACCCCTGTGGAGTGATCAAAAAGAAAACAAGACAAGAGTGCTTCTCATCTTTTGTTTTATCGAAAAGCTTGTCTTGCTTATGTATACTTGCTATGCAGTCGTTTTATTGGTTGCCTACCTGTTAAAAAATCTATTAAAAATTAATTAATTATCACTAATTAATGCTTTATCTTCAATCTTATTCTGGGATCATTGTTGCTTGCAATTACAGTAAACGCGGAAATCGAAGAGTTGCTTTGTAGGTTAACAACAGCACATCGTTGACGTTTCTTTGACATTTCCGTGAAAATGTCAAAAACTATTGTTCCTGTATCTAGTCAATTCGATTTCGTCCAAATCGACAGCAGATGAATGAACTGAATAAAATGTTATTTATTTGCCGTGGAATGTTAATAGAGTTGACAGGAGCTTGGAAACTTTGGCGAATAAAAAGAAAAAATATGTAAACAGATTAATCGCCTGCAAACCTGTTCCAAACCGCAAATCTGAGCAAATCCAAAGTGTACCGACTCACCTGTGCCAACATTTTAGTCATTTATTAAAACCCCGGTCGTTGAACGTTGCAAGAACCGCACATATTTACCTTGTAAATATTTTCAGCTTTGCGCCAAAAAAAGAATGTCGAAATGAAATTCCGAGAACTTCTTCCGTATCGAAATTGCACTCCTCGAATTGTTCCCTTTTTATTGCAGAAGTTGTATTGAAGTTTGTATCTAAGAATCTCATCATATATGCGCACCCCCCGTCGGAGGTCCCTGGGAGCCCCCTCGAGGCAAAAAACGCGTAATCGCCGATTAACCACCAATTTCAGGGAGCAGACGTCGACCTAAAACTGTTATCCCCCATTTAGGGATTTCGAGAACACGGCAAACAAGTATTCAGATGGGCGCACTTAAAAGCCCAGCAAAATCAACATCGAACACTTGACTTGTTCATTAAGCAGTTGGCTCCCGAGTGGAACATTCCTAAGCCTTTGGAAAAGTGCTCTCCGAACCTCTTCGCCGATTATCTCCATATATGCAGGATAATCTCATTCGTATTCAGCGAGTTGCGCCGCCGAAAACGCAAAACAATTGTGCCAAATTGCTCGCGAACCGCACTCGACGCGCTGATATTGATCTGTTTTTGTTGTCGATGTTGTCACTCCAGAACTGAGATGCAGGACCGAAGAGATTAACCGGATAATAACAGATCAGAGGGTGGTTTTGCTCCAGATCACGACGTTTCGAAAATTCGCTTATTTCCAAACTAGCGGATCTAAACAAAGTTGGAGGGTGGAGGAGAAAAGTGGGACACTGCGTGGAAGCATTCGCAAAATCTGCTCCAGTTCTTCCAATATTTTTAACAATTCCTCCAAAAACAAGATGGCTTTAGTGCAATGATAAAAAAAAATATTTAAACTTCCCCTCAAAGTTGGCGTCGAGGAGTGAGTTGTGAACGCACCACTCGTAAAAGAGTAGAGTAAAAACACAAACAATGCAAAAAGTGAGGTGGTGCGTCCACAATCGACTCTTCAACGCCAACTTTGAGGGAAATTCAAATGAACACCCGATACAAATAGTTTTGCAAAAGTAATAAAGAACCAAAGAGAACAAACAAGTTCTTAATTATTAGGGAGTCAAATGTCAGATAAATAAAAAAACCGCCATTTCAAAACTAATAGTTTATACTTCTTAACAATTTTTCTTATATGCATTGCTAAAAATAGTTATTTATGGAACATGCGTATAACGCACACATTTTTTTTAGTGGAAAATTTACACGCACGAGGGCAGCAAGTGTAGAAGCATAGCCAACTAAGTTATTTTATTGAAAGTGAGATTTTTATGTTGATATCACGTGTCAAAGTAACAATAAATAAATGAATGAACAAGAAAATTAAAAGTACCCTAGAGAAACATAACATAAAGTGAACATCTATATTTATTTCATGTTAATATCCGTATTTATATTTATTTTACGATTATTGTAGCCAATAGAATGTCAGGTTGATGATTATACGATATGTTACGATCAAACAGAAAAATCTAGTGTGTTCTGTTTTGTTCATTTTGCACAAATTTCCTTTGTTCGATACCTCTCTAGAAAGTGAGTGTGTAGCCATAGTTACCAGTGGGTGAAGGTTTTACTTTCGCTCACTCTCTTTCGCTCACTGGTTTTCATTCACACATAACTGAAATTCGATTTTATAAAAAAGAATTTGTATTTGAAAATTATAACTAATGACAACTATAACATTGAATTTCAATTATGCGTGAGCGAAAGACAGTGAGCGAAAGTGAAACTGCACCCACTAGTAACTATGAAAACAGACTTACTTTCTAAGGAGGTATTGAACAGATGTATTACGTCGTGCGAAAAAAAAACATATATACCACGGGACTAATCTTTTCATCCCTCGTGTAATTATTGTCTCGCTGCGCTCACGAACAAATTTCTTCAAAGATATGAGTACGTACTGTTGAAAGTTTTGTGCAACCCCTTCAGCAGAAAAAATTACGACAACTGGTGTTCAGTGACTATTTGTAAAGAAAAAAACTGGTGTAAAGTGTCTTGTTTCATGACGATAAAGAATTCAAAAGAGCTGCATTTGAAGCAGACTCCTTCTTCGCCAGATTTCGCTCCCAGTGATCACTGAACGACGCAAAGAAGTGGCTCAAGGTACAAGTTTTCTTTTAAAGACACTTTGGCATCTTCACATAAATTATGTTAGTGTCTGTGTTGATGTCTTTTGCTTCCAGGGCGAGGACTGTAAATGATGAAACACCCTCACATGAGTATCTTATTCTCTATTTTAACCCAATCAAGACGAATTCTAGACATAACATTTTCTTCTAATTGGCAACCTGGTTTAATGTTTCTTGAAAATGTTCCTTATTTTATTACACCTTAATTTGGTAAGGTGATACTTCCAGCCGCCAACAGAGACCAATTTCACGAAATTCATCTTCGTCAGTCTTACAAGTGGATTTCGCCACATCCTCACCAATATAGTCATAAACATCTAATACACCTTGAAATTACCTCCTCGTAAACATCTGCTCAATCAATGTCAGGCTGCTTCTTCCACATGTGTCCACCGTGTTAAAAAATGACGCAAAAAGAAATTGCAAACGTGTGGCCTGAGATATATCGAAATGTCATTTTTCCAAACAATATCTAAACAATTAAGCAGAGTAGGTACTAAACACCAATCACAGTATACTGTAGATCCTTCAGATTCTACAAATTAATAGTCCTATGTAATTTTGTCTCTTTGTTATTGTTAAAAGCTTTGTACATGTGAGTTATTTGTCAACAACTGCAATATGATTGTGCTCACAGAAACCTTGTTAAGGGACACAATTACAAATGTAGGATTATTTGAACTAAAAATAAAACTGCTTGGAGGTGGAAACGAGGAGGTGGTGCCGTCTAATAAGAGTCAATCATTACATAAGAACGTTCCAATATACGCTGCCTCCTTGTTAATTTTTTTATCTTACTCGTGAGAAGTGTCCCACTCGTGCGCAAGCGCACTCGTCGGTCAAAATTCTCACTCTTGTATAATGATGCATTTCTATCACTTATAATATAATATACTATTGTTAACTAGATATTTTTATTCCCGTAGTCCGCGTGTCACCTTCTAACGCGACACATTGAATCCTTTTTCATTATTTTTTATTCCACTATTACGTACATCATCCCCCGTATTTATTTTTACTTAAAACAGATTGACTTTCCGCTTCCTGTTTTATACTCAACTTAATGAATTATTTGAAGCTATACACATGCCGGGAAAATAACCTTGCTCTGGCTGTTTTCCTCCTTGGCTTAATAGCAACATTATCTTCTCCGATATCCCGACGAGAATAAAATTACATTATACAGACAGAAATAAAGCATACCCTGCACACCATACCACAAGTAAAAAATGTTTTAATGACAGTTCTCAGTGTGGACAAATAAGGAACTTCTTGATCGAACAGCATATTCTAAGCGTGAATAAGTAAAAGACATTTTAAAACACTTAATTCATTTATTCCACCGCAAATTTCAAAATGTGTACATTATTTTGTTCGATACCTCCGTAGAAAGTGAGAATGTATCCATAGTTACCAGTGGGTGAAGATTTCACTTTCGCTCACCGTCTTTCACTCACTGGTTTCGAATACAAAATTACAGACTCACTTTCTAAGGAAGTATCGAACAAAACCAAATACAGCACTCGACAGTAAAATCGCTTTCGTTCACTTGAATTTCATCGTCTACGAACACGCAGTTGGCGTGAACGAAAGCTTTCCCTCCCTCACTCGTACTGTAAATAACTACTTTTGTAAAATTTCTTAATGTAAACAAATTATTATATTCCTTTATAAAGCCTCAGATTGTTTAAATAGATTCGAAGCTAATTTTGTTTACATCATCAGAAAAGATTATTAATTTAAGCAAAAAAAATTAAAAATAAAACAGATACAACTACTAACAACTTACCGCGCTCTGACACCTTTTTGGTGAAAATTTTCAAAACACGTTTCCAAATTTTATTCACACCGGGTTAAACCCTCCCTTTTCCAATCGAGAAGAGCCACTCATCACACCACCACATTCAATAAAAGCCCCTCAAGAGACATGTTTATATAAAACTTACACCGACGTAAAAATTTTCACAAACACGCTCCAGAAGGCTTACCTCCACCCATGAGCCACCGTCTTGCTCCAAGTTCTGCTTTAAGCTTAAAGTTTTACGGCCAATATCCATGATTTACACCTGGCCTCATCGCATCTTTTATGAAATTTATCAAATTTTATAACAAAGTTTTTATTACGTCGTTTAATATACGATGCCTGTATCAAGTCGCAATTTTAAAAGTTAATTTGCATCCGACCTGCTTTCACATTAAAATAACAAAGAAGAGGATTTACTCCAGACTAACTGAATTTGCTTAAAAGCAAGGCGATGTATTCTTGTAGCGATTTGTGTTGCGCTTAAAAATAAAAATTATTTATCGACCCGACGACGAACAATCTTCTTGTAGAAAAAAATTGGAAAGAAAAAACGTTTGTAATCCGTTACTTTCCCCTTCTACTGTAATCCCCGCAAGGAGCTCTCGATGACCCATTCTTGTTCCACAATACTGCCAAGAAAAATCTCAACACTTTTTAAATCTTCTAAAGTTCCTTTTAATGTCAAGCCTTGGTTACAGCTTTCAACTTAATTAAGTCCCTGCCATTTGCACCACTAGTGTGGGCTTTAATGGCAAATTTTCGCCGCCTGCACCACTAACCTCCATCAAGCTTATTAGCTCTTCGCTCCGGAATCGTCCGCTTTAAAACATAAAAACAGTAAGCGATTTGTCCGTCCAATTACCGTACATACCGAAGCCGCAGCGTCCTTTTTGTATTTTTATTAAACCCCATGCACAGATAGAACGCTGCGTAATAAAGATTTCGTTTCATTTCCGGCAAATGGAAAAATTCTTCGCTTTGTATCGGGGCGCGCTACTTTGTTGCATCATCGTTTGGTCCAATTTCTTTGATCCCTTTGAAATTCCATCGACATTTGAACGTGTAATAAGCCCTTTTGTTGAATTACCACTTGAACCAGCGACATTAACGGATATCCATCCGTGTCGGCGCATTCGTTCGATTCGATTGATATGATTGGGGAAGAGGCGGCGCTATTAATTTCAACTAACTTAATAATTTAATGGAAAATAAATAACAAAATCGATATTCGCGGCCCGGGGATTACACACCCTTCGAGTTGGACGTTTGCGAAGGGCGGAATCGGCCTCTCAGGTGGAGGAGAGAAACTAAGACTTCGCCGGTAAAATTCAAATTGGTTATGCAGATGACGCGGGCTGTATTTTTAATAAACTGAGACGGAGAAGAGGGATGAAGAGTACGCGGTCTTGATAATGGGACTTTATAACCTGTTTTAATCAAATCAACATAAAATACCAATGACGAGATGGCTCTTATTCTCATTACTGGATCCACTCGGGAACTGTTGAGCTTATGGGGTTAGAAAGGGAAATATCCATTTTGGGGCAAATTTCATCCTTCCGGTGATCAGCTGAATGCTGACTCATTTTATTTTACAACTTGAACAGTTTTTATTTAAAATGCATTTTTCCATTAATAATAATTTGACTGCAACGATGCAAAGATGTAGACGTTTCATATTTAAATCTAAACAATTATAAAAAAAATCCTCTACATTCTTGTCTGTCTCTTTTTCCATAATAATCCGGAAAATCCAGAAATTAAATGATGAGCCTCAAGTTTCTCTTTCGTTCACTTCACTTTCGCTCATCGTTTTTCACTCACTGGTTTTTATTTTGCAAAATGTTATAGAGAAAAGTTTAATAAATTGGCGAGTTCTTCCACTGGTTAAAATTAACACACTTATTTCAGATACACCCTGTATAAATATAAATTTTGGGGGATGCAAATACAAAATTAAAGAAAAAGAGCATTTTAAATTAATATTGCGACAGTTGTTTACAGTATTGACAAGTGGGGTATAAACATTTTCCAGCACGCATGTGAAGTCTGCACAACGAGGGCGTAGGTCGGGTTTTTGTACTTAATCACATAAGTGCGATAACAATGTAGTATCCCACGTGTAGTAAATAAAATTTTATACAAGTACGACGCCTCAGAATGTTTTCAAATCGATACATTTCGGTTTGAATAAAAACTGTTTTCAAAGTCATGCCTACACCTTAGCAACTACCTACATAAAGAAAAAAAAAATCATTTGGGTGAAAGTGTACGAAGAGAAAATGAGTTTTTTAGATCTGCCTTGTATTTGCAAAAATAGCAGCGTCGAGTGTTATTTTAGTTCTCGTTCCTGAAAATCACGAGTCAAATATCAATTAGCTTGTCCTGTTTTCCTTTTTTTTGTTATGTATTTGTTTTGTTGCACAGCGTGCTGTAAAATATTTTATTACCACACGACGTGCGGTAAAGTAATAAAGTATTCCCTTTGTAGAATGAGTGGGATAATAGTACATTAAAAGTACATTACAAAAGCTGAAAAACATTAAATTAATTTAAAAAATAGGAGTATGAAGAAAGGAGCACAGAAGTACTAAAAGAAAAAAAAAGGAAATAAGAGAAATGATAATAATGACATAGAAAAGCATTTTTATAAACTTCAAAATAGCGTACTATAGTGGCAACAGAGACAAAAACTGTAATATGTACAAGTATAGAATATTTAATTGAGTATCTAGACAAAAAATAGTATTTTATGATAGATATGAAGCACAAAGAAAAAAAGGGAATTATAAAAAATCTGGGAAGATTTGTAAAAAACAAAGAAGATAACTATAGCACCTTGCAATAAAACATTGAAGAAAATACCGTGCGATAGAAAATAAAAAAAATCGACATGGCCGTGATGAATACACTTCAGTTGTTAGCACGTAAAAATTTAAATGTGCCGAAATTTTACCTACGAGGTTGTAGGACAACGTAGATAACTAAAAGCAATTAAAAAAATTGTAGCTCAAAAAATAAATGTCATTTTATTTTTTGACATAGAATTTTTTAAATGTTTTTTCCGAGTTCTACATGAAGCCAGTAGCTCGTGATTAAAATATCTGCACAACTTTCAAAATCACCCTGTATACTTACTATTTTTTCCAACGTCGCTTATGAAAATGTGTCTCAACTTTAAATTTATTTATAATTATTATACTCCCTATTTTTTTAATCTTCCGGATCTGTAGTTTCAATTAATGCAAATATCAGTGTTTTAAATTTTCTTCACTAGTGAGTTTACTTTCTCCATTTTCCTCACTAGTGATGCAAACGCCTATTTTCCTCACTAAATTAAGTGATGAAAGTATCATATTGACCATCTTGTACAATATTGTGAAAAAGTACTAAACATAACGATTAAAAGAAGAAAAATGATTGTTTGCAACGAGACGAGCACGTCCCTCAAGGCGAACATTTCCCCAATTCGCAAATAACACAAATCTTAATCACGGAATCACGTCCCAATTCGAGATTAATTCAAAATGTCCACAATCAGCATCCTCCACTCACAATCGACTCGAGCTTATTATCAAAGGATAACTGGTTAAATTGGAACAATAGTCTCGGAGCTCTTCGACTCCGACCCCTGCCTCATCGCTCATACCGCAATTAACATTTTTTTCTTCGGTCGGGCCGAAACCCACCGTCGCCAACCCGAACAATAACAATTCTTTTGTTGTCACTGTATATCGAATCAAATAATGGAATCTCTGTTGGAGCATTCGACGGCAATTGATTGTTTCTTATTGGTCGTATTTTCAGACCTTTTCCCCGTTTCTCCTTCGGCTTGATTGAAATTCGCATCAGCATGTATGACACGACGTCAATGGAGAGCATTTCGTCTTTCAGCCTGTTAAACATAAGCTCGGCAAGGCGCGGGTTAAGGAAAAGTGAATCCGCACGGATTACACTTCAAGACGAACAACGAAAATGACAAACATAAAGCTGCCGGGATTACCGGCGCTTAGGCGAGCCTCCGGAGACGATTCCGGGGGCACACATCGCCGTTAATTCGCCAGAAACGTAAACAATCTGCGATCGATGGGGCGCCCGGAATCGGGGAATAAATTAAAAGTGGAGGCGCCCGGAGCAACACCTTGACAACGATGCGACTTATTTTAATTGAATTCACTCGCATAACTGGTTCGATTTGAATGCAAGAGTGCGGCCGTTGTGGGGATCGGTTCCGTCGTGCGAAGAATTTTCACGCCGATATTACCGCGAATTTCTTCTTAAAACACGCGAGCCCCGCGATCTCTAATCTTCCAAGACCGAAGCAACCGAGGTGGCCAATAAAAGTAAAAATTTCTACGCGTCGTGTATTATTTCTGTTCTCTGGAAACGTTATCGAAACGTCGACGTAACGGAAAGCGGAGTGACTGATAATTTGTTGGGAAACGGTTTGAGGAAACCAATTCGAAGCGTCGAGGTGGAGAAAGAGTCCTTACAAATATCCTCCATCATGTACCATCTCCAGTTATCATTTTTCTCTGTCGCAACTCCAGCGATTCTCGCTTAACTGTACTCGTCATGCGGACTCATTTCCTATTGTGGAAAATATGGCCAGGCCGAGGTGGATTGGATCTGTTTGCAAAGTGACTCATTCATTACTCTACGAAACTCAAACATTTAAATGATTACTATTTGTCTTTGAACTGGAGAGAGTGGAGCGGTGCAAATGGTCACTCTCCAATGAATGGAGTGTTAAACGTACATTTTGCAAGAAGAATGTTCCGAGCAATCTAAAATCGACACAATTTTTCTCAACGCAAACATTCTTAGACTTGGAGAGACAAAATTACAGTTTCGTATTAACTTTCCAAATGATTTTGAGGACTGATCGTTGTTATCGATCGAATTATATACTCGTTCGGCTAAACTCGGCTCCCCCGAACTTACTCGAATGGGCCTTTCACCTCGGAGCGTGTGACGTGACGCGTGACGGGGAAACTAATTCGCTTCCCGGGAATAATGTCGCGGTGCGCCTAAAGAAGTTCACTTCAAAAATTCTCATCAAAGTCTTGGATTTATGCGCATGTCTTTCTTAGTGCCAGCAGAAAGCTTTTTTTGTTTTTATTTGACAGATACGGTACTTCAGAAATAGGAATTTATAAAACGGGGGTAAAAATGACACAAGGCACTTGCGCGCAGTGTAACTCTATTGAGAGACACCGTAGTATATTCGAAATGTTGGTTGCATACATTTCAAAATCCAGACATGAATTTTTAGGTTAGAAACATCTTGAAAAGCAAATGAGCGTTTGTTTTAAATGTACAAATCTAAAGTAAAATGTTAATTCAAGGGTTAAAGTAATTGTTGAAAGTGAAATCCTTCCTGCTACAAGCACAAACCCACTCGTCTCTTCTTCTTATTAAAGACATTTTCCAAGACTTGTGGCGTAATCTCATCACATTCATGAGTAATTCGTACTTGCAACTCTTCCAAAGAGTCCACTGGAGTGTTAAATATGGTACCTTTTAGATATAGATACTAATAAAAAAAATCTAACGGACAAAGATCTGGTGATTCGGGTGGCCACAGATTTCTGCTGATTATCCGATCCTTATAAAATTCTTCCAGATTATCAAAATTGCTTGAATAGCTATGTGAGCAATATCCCCATCCTGTTGGAAGTGGCTTTCAATTATATGGTCAACGTGAAGTTGGCATATGAAAGAGACATATCAGAGAGATAGTGGGGAAGACAAATAAGGTAGTGGGATGTGTTTGGAGAATAGAAAAGAGACAGTAGGGAAGTGATTTCAGAAGGAGATTGATGATGTTTGAAAGCATGATAGAGAGTACGGGGCAGAGATCTGGGGATGGAAGGAACAGGAAGAGGTAGAGAAAGTGCAAGAAAAATATTTGAGACGGGTGCTAGGAGTGGAAAGAGAAACGTCAAGTTACATAGTGAGGGAAGAGGGCAAGAGGAATAGGCTGAGAGTGATGGATGGAAGAGAAGAGTGCAGGATAATAATCGAATGCTGGAGAAAAAAAAAACACGGAGAAGGAGAAAAAGAAATAGTACTAACAGAGAAACGGGTATGCCAGTGAAGAAGTGGAAAGATTAAGAGCAAAAGGAAGATGGATGAATGTAGAGCTGAGTGAAAGGGACAAAGACACTGACAAGCAAGAAAGAAGGGAGAGAATCAAAGAATCCAGATACAACAGAAAGAAAGATGTATGACAAAGGAAATTCCGGAGTACCTGGAGAGAGAGAATGCAAGAGAAAGAAAAAGAAGATTTCTCCTTAGAAGAAGCTAAATTTTGAAAAACAAATTTCATTAAGCTTTCTGAATTTTCATCACCACAATCTGTGACTCTGCGAGGGTAAGGAAGACTCGAACTCCTGTTGAAGGTCTTGATCCAGATGGTTCTCCAGAAGAATGATGTACTGATAGTGATAATGTATAGTGTTCCAAAATGTCACATGACTTGTAACCTTGTTAAAAAGACTTGTATGGACATGTTCAAGTATTTCTTCAAGATTGAAAAAGAAGAAGAGTGAAGAGAATGAGCAGAACTGGGAAGGAGGGAATAGGAGAGAGAAAGTGAGGAGGTGATTTCAGGAGAAGAATGAGATGAAAGGAACAGAGGAGGTAGAGAAAATGCAAGAAAAATATTTGAGAGGGGTGCTAGGAGTGGACAGAGAAACACTATGTTACATAGTGAGGGAAGAGTGCAAGAGGAATAGACTGAAAGTGAAAAAGGGAAAGAGAGGGGCAAAGTTTGAAGACGAAATGAATGGAAAGGAAGAAAAAACACGGAGAGGAAGGAGAGAGAGAAATACTATCAGAGAAACGGGTATGCCAGTGAAGAAGAGGAAAGATTAAGAGCAAAAGGAAGATGGATGAATGTAGAGCTGAGTGAAAGACACAGACAAGCAAGAAAAAAGGGAGAGAATCAAAGAATCCAGATGCAACAGAAATTATAAGAGATGTATGACAAAGGAAATTCCGGAGTACCTGGAGAGAGGGAATGCAAGAGAAAGAAAAATGATGGCAAAATTTAGCTGTAGGAACGAGAAGAGAGAAAGCAGGTTTGGACGGAAGGAGAGGAAAGAATGTGCAGAATGTGCTATGAGGAGAGAGAGACAATTGAGCACATGTGGAATGGATGTAGCAAAATGAGAGATGGAGAGAAAGGAACGAGGAGAAATACTTAATGAAGACGGAAGGGAGATAGGATGGATGAAAGAGATATGGAACAGGAGGGACAGAATGGAAAAAGAAAGGGGTTGGGGATAGAAAGAAAAATGATTTTTTTTGGAATTGATATTTTTATTTTAGATAAAACTGTAACCAGGAATACGAAAGCTCGCTTTCTGTTCATTGTTCAACACTATCTTCAGCATTTTTTCTTGTTTGACAAATTCAACTGTTGTGGTTTAACAATTCAATAATGTCAATTTTTTTTTATTAAAGTGTGACTTCTGTCAGGTAAATTCGGAAAAAGAACTTTCTTCTAATACTAAGAATAAGAAATGTATTATAATTTCAAAGGGATCTTTGTTAAGAAATGTTTTTAACATAGAAGAATTTATTAGATGTAGAAGAATGCTTTGTAGACTTCTATTAAGCCCCTTTCTGTCTAATAACTCGAGGAGTGAGTGAAGAGGAAAGGAATATGCTCCTGGCGAAATTTTTAAATAATTTATTCACATACCGGGTGTAGAATTGGTTTACGAGACAGGATTTTACATGTAAAAATAAAGAGTTCCAATTATTGGCTCCCCTAATAATTTTATGCCAAAATAGTTAAAATGAAAGTTAGAGAGAATTAAAAATAGTGTCTAATTCCACTCTTTGTTTTTTTCTAACATCTTGTGGTACTGAAAGAAAAGCAAGAAAGGAGTTAACACAAAAATACTAAAAAGTAGCACTAGCCATGAAATTTGACTTTTAAAATACTATGTATTTGTCGAATGGTTTCTCTATTATTTAATTGTCTTTTAATTTGCCCTTCAAATTAAGTCGTACAGGACTACAGGATGAATGAAAAGGTATCTTCTATTAAATGCTTCTCTACAATTCTTCCAATTGTTTCTGTGGCAGGAATTGATCGGTCTGGGAAACCTGAAGCAAATGTTGCTTCGAAGTTGCTTAAAAAAGATCCTCCATTATAACATTTAAAGAAAGAAATACAATTTCATGCTTAGTAGTACTTTTTACTGTTTTTGTGTCAACTTCTTTCTTGCCTTTCTTTCAGTACCAGAAGATGTTAGAAAAAAAGTAAGACCGAAATTAGACAGTAATTTTAATTCTCTCCAACTTTCATTTTAACTATTTTGCCGTAAAATTATTAGGGGAGCCAATAATTGAAACTCTTTATTTTTACATGTAAAATCCTATGTCTCGTAAACCAATTCTACACCCGGTATATCCCAAGTGCAAAATTTTTATATCGGAAAATTTTTTGTTAATGAACGAAAACATCCATAAATGAGGTCAGAAGACCACTTATTAGCAAATAAGAGCACGAGACGAAGTCGAGGGCTTTTATTTGATAATAATTGGTCTTCTGACCGAATAATTTATGGATGTTTGAGTTCATTAGCAAAAAAATTGCCGATATTAAAATTTTGCACGAGGGGTATACGGCTCATTATTTCCTGAATAGAACGAAGCCAAACGCATTATTTCCAAGCCTTTTTATTCAAAATATGTAATTAAAAAAAAAAATCAGGTACCGACATTTTTTATCAGGTTATTGCACATGTGCATTTTAGAGAAATTTTATCGGGTTATTTTTTGTTTTCTCGTTTTGATTGGTCAATATTTGTCAGGCAATTGGTTGCTAAACACATGAAGGAAATAATCACATTAGGTATATACCAAATGCAAAATTTTTTATTGGAAATTTTTTTGCTAATGAACGAAAACATCCATAAAAGAGGTCAGAAGACCAATTATTAGCAAAGAAGAGCACGAGACGAAGTCGAGGGCTTTTATTTGATAATAATTGGTCTTCTGACCGAATAATTTATGGATGTTTGAGTTCACTAGCAAAAAATTTGCCGATATTAAAATTTTGCACGAGGGGTATACGGCTGATTATTTCTTGAATAGAATGAAAACAAACGCATTATTTCCAATCCTTTTTATTCAAAATAATTTATTTAAAAAAAAATAATCAGGTACCGACATTTTTTATCCGATTATTATTGCACAGTGTGCATTTTAGAGAAATTTTATCGGGTTATTTTTTGTTTTCTCGTTTTGATTGGTCAATATTTGTCACGCAATTGGTTGCTAAACATATGAAGGAAATAATCTTAGTTAAAGTTTCTTTGCACTTTCTTTGAAAAAACCTTGAAACGGTGCTTTCATGATTCGTCTTCGCGAAGAGACCTCTCAGAAATTATTTGTGTCATGATCTTGCTAATGGTTTCTCTTGAATATTTTTACTTTGATCTTTTCCACTTTGTAATTTTCTTTCTAAAATGTCTTGTTCTTGTTTCAGACAGTCTCGCGGATTTTGAAAATTTCTGTTATTTCTTCTGCTGTTTAAAAACATTATACATTATCTCGGTCAACGATCATTACCTTTGGACAACAACTGTAAAAACATCTAATGCATATTTAACAAAAAAACATCTTATGTCAATCCTGTTACGTAACACGTCTGCGACAACATCTTTTCCTAACTCCAGTAGCGTGTACAAACTGTTCGTGCTAAAGACGTACTTGAGACAATTTGAAGGTATTTTAATGTCCGTGTTCGGATTGCGAATTGTCCGTATCAGAATGCATTTCTTGTGTAGCAAATCCAGGCATCGGAACAACACTCCATACAAGGAAATGTCCGCTGAGGTGTTCGTAAAGACAGGTTTCATTATGTTTCCACACCTCATTTAATTACAATTCTTTGCTAAACTGGTTACTTACTGGACACCGCAGTTTTATACTTCTTGCAGTCTTCCATTATTTTTACTAGCTTAACCCACAGTGCAAACCCGATAAGAACGCTTTTCTCGAGAGCCTTTTTACGACAATCATAAATCTGATAATTCTTAATTACTTGTGGTTGTCGCTTTTATCATCGTCCAAAGCGATTTTTATTCCGCACCCGATTCAAATTCTCATTCAGACTTGAAGCCATCCGACCGGGTCGACTCTTGGTGTCAATTATGTTCCTTTCACTCTTGTTATGTCGAATATTCATTAAAATTCTGTATAGCACGCGATGGCTCCGGATGGACGA
The DNA here is from genome assembly GCF_963966145.1 of Tenebrio molitor. NCBI lineage: Eukaryota > Metazoa > Arthropoda > Insecta > Coleoptera > Tenebrionidae > Tenebrio > Tenebrio molitor. The sequence goes on from NC_091053.1 coordinate 4,551,333, forward strand.
TTTTTATACCTAAACAAATAGCCCGAGCGCTTAATACGGAATAATGAATTTTTGTCGGTTTATTTCTCATAGTAGGAAGCACGTTCTCAAATGCAATTAATGCACTTTTTCAGGATATAAACAGAGTTTTTCTCATCGCTCGAAGCTTTCGATCCAGGTTTTAATTAAACGAAACATGAAGAGTTGCTCGGCAACAACAAAAAGGAACTATCCGAGACAATTGCAAAGGTCATCAACTTTGCGCTTGTCCAAAATAAACTCTTCTAAAGAAACATAATTTTATTATTGTGAACATCTTCAGCACACACAGTTAATTTACATCATTTTTTCTTTTTGTTCTTCTAATTAGCTCTTAGTTAAGTACTTAGAATCTAACATACTGATTTAACATTTCACAATTTGTATTTGCCGCTAGACAAAATGCAAATTTCTTTCACAAACAATAATTGCCTTGTTGAGACTTTCATTTGCCATTCCCTCCGACCAGAGTTCCCAAAACCGTTCCAGAAATTCCCGATTTCCCGCCAGGACCTCCGTCTTCACCTTCAGCTCCTGATCTGGGTGGAACTTTCGGAAGGAACACCCACCGAACCTTGGGCCGATAGCCGCCCCCATCGGCAACATACTCCACCACGAGCTTTAGGGAATCGTCAACTTTGTAAACAACTTGACCCTCGACACTCATAGCCTCGTCTTCCGTGTTTTCATTCTCCAGATGTCCTTGCTCCTTGCGCACAAACTCTCCTGCTTCGACACTGTGCCATAAAGTAAGACCAACGTACGTTAATTAATCCACCGTTACTTACTCCAAAGTATAATTCCCTAAACCGTCATTGTGGAAGTCGTATTTTTTTATTTCGTCCGTAGAGCCAACCACGCACACGACGGCGATTAAGAAACCAGAAGTCGACTGTAATATGCAAATGCGTTAGTCACCGAGAATCAATCTGGTAGGTTGGTTACCCTGACCTGAGCTAAGAATTTCTAAAATGTAACTGTGTACTTACTACTTGCAGCATAGTGATGCACACTAGAGCAGCGCTCTTCGAAATTTGTTTGCTTTGCAAGAGATCGCGTTTATAGAGGGCTTGGAAAACAGTTTTGATTCGCTGCTCTGGTGGAGAAGATGGGATCTTCCCAGTTCTTCGATTTTAATCATTGCAATGTAAAATGAATGACATAAGAGATGCACTTTCATTGACGTGAATGAGATGTTGCAATCAATAAAAGACACTCAAATACTCGAATTGCTGAAATATGTCACGCAGAAGGACAACTAGAAATAATTACGTGTTAAATTCAAGATCGTGCGTCAGTTATTTTCGTTTTTGTCAACACATTTTCTTCCACTGTTCTGTTTCTCTAATTTAATTTGTCATAATTTTCTTGGCATCCATAATTATATTATGGACAAGTTATTGCGAGTAGTAAGAATAATCTTGGACGACGGGTTAATCCTCACAGTGGAAAACGCACTAGTAGTCCAGCTGGGAGTGCCCAATGACCTTTGCGTCACGTCATTAGTAGTGCTACAACTGGTGAAAAGTGAATACACGTCATCAACTTCCTTGTCTCAAAAAAAAAAGATATAGGATTTCAAAACCAAGGGCAGTAAACGAATAAAAACCAACATTGATAAATTTTTAAGGTAATTCCAAAGGGATTTTTATCAGGAAAAAATTAAAAAGAAAAACTTACTACTATGAAATTGTTGTCGAAAGGACAATGAGATACCAATCCTAGACATATTGAGGAAGGAAACCAGTGTGAATGAAAAAGCAGTAGCTGAAAACAAAAATCCCCAAGAAAACTATTGTATCGTTTGCATCAGTGAACAATAACCAAAATTTTGAAAAATGTTGATGTTTGCCAATACCCTTCTTTCCCCTACCAGTATCACAACCAAATGTACGTCACTATTCGGTCATTTGTTTTAATAGAGTTAACGATTAGGCAACCCACTATTAGAGAATAAAGAGAAGGAGAACATTTATCAATACAGCAATGCAATGTGGTGATTTTTTTAAGATGCAAAGACAATGTTTCAGGCTTTTGGGAATGAGAAACATAATATCTTCATATAAAAATGCAATTACTAAGACTTTGCAGTATTTTGCTCATTTATAAATATTGTTCAACAACAGACTTGTCAATTATTTTTATATGAATTTGTCGCCTCGACAAGACACGCGCTGTCACCATAAGTGATTAAAATCCGTCTCGAAGGACCAAAAATGTGTCCGTTAACCGCACCATTTTTAACCCAATTATCACCTCCGTCGCCATTCCAGCCGTTTTCGTCCTGTCCCTCTTCTCCCTCTCCCAGCCAACAAAAACACTCCGACCCGCCAAACAAAACAAAAACACGACCGGCTTTTTCGCCAAAAGTGAATTAATAATTTATTATTCGACTTATTTTCCTCCTTTCTGTATTCAGGACAAGAACCAGCTGTTGCATCACCGAGTGACCCCACTTCGGCCAATTAGGTTTCACCTTTCTTGCAAAAAGAGACGAGTAAATTCCCTCGACTTGCAAATAATAAGCTCGCTTTGTTCTGTTGCGGCCGGAAATAAAGGATTCGAATCGAATTAGAGCCGGCGGCTTCCGCAAAGGGTCTGTTTGTTGAAAAGATAATTAATTGGGCAATTATTGTGCCGTAAGATGGATGCAGCGGCGGCACTGCGCTTTTGCCATTTATCGAGTTTTTCTCCAAACTGATTAATCGCAACGTTCAAGTGCATTCATTTACATTGACATGACCCAACAGAGAACGGTGCAAAAAGGCTTGAGGATGAACAAGAGAAAACGGCCCTCGATAAAGAGCAAAATGAAAATCTGAAATAGCACACAAAACATTTTTGAAAAATTTGTCATAGTCTACTATTTTGAAAGAAATTAACAATGCAGATAAGAAGACAGAGAAGAGACAAAAGTATTTAAGACATAACAAAAATTGGAAAAGAATCTACAGAAAAAAAGAGGAAACTGAAGAGTTTCGGAAAAATTCCAATATTTTTTTGGAAATTAAGGATGGCTTCTTTCGGACAATCGACACATGTCACAATAATTTTTATTTCCCAGTAGTAAACAAAAACAAAATTGCATGGAGCTAAATCAATGGACGATCGAGTACTCTTCCATTTCCAAGAACTGCGCCGTTTGCGGAACAGCTTGGGAGGAAGCATCATCTGATACAGTAGCATTCTACGAAACCCTGATTCCCTTCCTTTTTCTCTAACTATAGAAAACTCGAAGAAGAACATGATACCATTCTGCTGTCATTGTCTTTTGCCATGACTTGTTGGAGACTAAAAATTCAAGAAGAGTTTTACTCACTCCTCGTATCATTCTACCAGAATGTCTTTCTGAGCACAACAGAATGGATAACGATGAAGGTTTCGTTGCAGATTTGTTCGTCTTTCTTTTAAAGTCCCTTCAGACTTATCTGTTAATTCAATCTATCCGTTTACAGAACTGCGTGGGAGGAAGCATTATCCGATGCGGTAGCATTCTACGAAAACCCGATTCCCTTCCTTTTTCTCTAACTACTAGAAAATTTGAAGAAGAACATGACAGACAATGTATTATACCATTCTGCTGTTACTGTCTTTTGCCATGATTTCTTGACGACAAAAAAATTCAAGAAGAAGAATTTTACATCACTTCTCATATCATTCTACTAGAATGTCTTTCTGAGCACTACAGAACGGATAACGACGAAAGTTTTATTGCAGATTTGCTCGTCTTTCTTTTAAAATCCCATCAGACTTGTCTCTTAATTCAGTCCATCCGTTTGCAGAACAGCGTGGGAGGAAGCAATATGTGATGCAGTAGCATTCTACGAAAACCTCATCCCTTCTTTTTTCTCTAACTACTAGAAAACTTGAAGAAGAACATGACAGACAATGTATTATATCATTCTGCTGCCAATGTCTTTTGCTATGACTTCTTGGCGACAAAAAAAATCCAAGAAGAAGAATTTTACATCACTTCTCATATCATTCTACTAGAATGTCTTTCTGAGCACAACAGAATAGATAACGATGAAGGTTTCGTTGCAGATTTGTTCGTCTTTCTTTTAAAATCCCTTCAGACCTATCTGTTAATTCAATCCATCCGTTTGCAAAACAGCGTGGGAGAAAGCATTATCTGATGCGGTAGCACTCTACGAAAACCCGATTCTCTTCCTTTTTCTCTAACTACTAGAAAACTTAAAGATGAACATGATAGACAGTCTATTATAGCATTCTGTTGTCACTGTTTTTTGCCATGACTTCTTGGCAACAAAAAAAATCCAAGAAAAAGGATTTTACATCACTCCTCATATCATTCTACTAGAATATCATTCTGAGCACCACAGAACGGGTGGTGGCGAAGGTTTTGTTGCAGATTTGTTCGTCTTTGTTTTAAAATCCCTTCAAACCTATCTGTTAATTCAATCGATCCATTTGCGGAACATCGTGGGAGGAAACATTATCTAATACAGTAGCATTCTACGAAAATTCGATTCCCTTCCTTTTTCTCCAACTACTAGAGAACTTCAAGAAGAACATGATAGACATTGTATTATACCATTCTGCTGTCACTGTCTTTTGCCATGACTTCTTGGCGACAAAATAATCCAAGAAGAAGAGTTTTACATCACTCCTTATCATTCTACAACAGTGTCTTTCTGAGCACAACAGAATGGATGACGACGTCGATTTTGTTGCAGATTAGTTCGTTTTTTGTTAAATCCCTTCAGACCGATCTGCTTATTCAGTCCATTCCTTTCCAGAACAGTGTGGGAGGAAACATTATCTGATGCAGTAGTATTCTTCTTGCTCTAACTACTAGAAAACTTGAAGAAGAACATGACAGACAATGTATTATATCATTCTGCTGTCATTCTCTTTTGCTGTGACTTCTTGGTGACAAAAAAATCCAAGAAGAAGAATTTTACATCACTCCTCATATCATTCTACTAGAATGTCTTTCTGAGCACAACAGAACGGATGACGATGAAGGTTTCGCTGCAGATTTGTTCGTCTTTCTTTTAAAATCCCTTCAGACCTATCTGTTAATTCAATCCATCCGTTTGCAGAACAGCGTGGGAGGAAACATTATCTGATGCGGTAGTTTCTACGAAAACCCGATTCCCTTCCTTTTTCTCTGACTACTAGAAAACTCGAAGAAGAACATGATAGGCATTGTATTGTGCTGTCACTGTCTTTTATCATGACTTCTTGGTGACAAAAAAACCCAAAAAGAAGAATTTTACATCACTCCTCATATCATTCTACTAGAATGTCTTTCTGAACACTACAGAACGGATGACGATGAAGGTTTTGTTGGCGATTTGTTCGGCTTTCTTTTAAAATTCCTTCAGACCTATCTGTTAATTCAATTCATCCGTTTGCAGAACAGCGTGGGAGGAAGCATTATCTGATGGAGTAGGAGTAGCATTCTACGAAAACCCGATTCCCTTCCTTTTCCTCTAACTACTAGAAAACTTAAAGATGAACATAATAGACAGTCTATTATACCATTCTGTTGTCACTGTTTTTTGCCATGACATCTTCGCAACAAAAAAAATCCAAGAAAAAGAATTTTACATCACTCCTCATATCATTCTACTAGAATATTATTCTGAGTAGTACCACAGAACGGATGGTAGCGAAGGTTTTGTTGGAGATTTGTTCGTCTTCGTTTTAAAATCCCTTCAAACCTATCTGTTAATCCAATCGATCCATTTGCGGAACATTGTGGGAGGAAGCATTATCTGATGCAGTAGCATTCTACGAAAACTGATTTCCTTCCTTTTTGTCTAACTACTAGAAAACTTGAAGAAGAAGATGACAGACAAGGTATTATACAATTCTACTGCCACTGTCTTTTGCGATGACTTCATGGTAACAAAAAAAAACCCAAAAAGAAGAATTTTCCATTACTCCTCGTATCATTCTACTATGTAGAATGTCTTTCTGAACACTACAGAACGGATGACGATGAAGGTTTTGTTGCCGATTTCTTCGTCTTTCTTTTAAAATCCCTTCAGGCCTATCTGTTAATTCAGTCCATCCGTTTGCAGAACAGCGTGGGAGGAAGCATTATCTGATAGAGTAGCATTCTACTAAAACCCGATTCCCTTTCTTTTTCTCTACCTACTAGAAAACTTGAAGCATAACATCATAGATATTGTATTACACCATTCTGCTGTCACTGTTTTTTGACTTGACTTCTTGGCAACAAAAAAATTCAAAAAGAAGAATTTTACAACACTCCATATCATTCTACTAGAATAGCATTCTGAGCACTACGGAACGGATGACAACGAAGGTTTTGTTCCTCGTCAAATATTTTTCTTTCATTAAAATCCCTTCGGACCTATCTGTTAATCCAATCCATTCTCGTAAGAAATTTTCTCTGTACCGGAAACGATCCAGATCCATAATTTATCGGCGAATTCCGCAAACGTTACATGCAATGCGCCCCTTATTCCCCCTAACGGCTAAATCTCCAGCGAGATGGATAAATCCAATTATAAATGCTTTTACAAATAAGTGGATTAAACGTTAACTTCACTTCTGTGACGGTCCTTGAAAAGTTGAAGGCGGCGAGGATGGTGGAAAATGTGCAAATAAATATTTAATTCACAATAGAAGATAACCGCGGTAGTTGGGGTTTCCGCTGGATTTTTTCTTGCCGACATCGCCTCGCCCATTTTACAAGTATGAGGCGAAAAGCTCTCTCTCCAGGGACAGGCTTCATTTACTGATAAGCTTTCAGCGCAATGTTCTCCCGGTGACTTTAAAGAAATCGGCTTTCATTTTCTATTTAAGGAAGAGGGACGGAAACCCTCCGTTGTCCTGAAGGGGACGCGATACATTATTTATGTCGAACATGACCCACTTTTCCAAAATCCTTAATTTCCGACTGTTCAATCGTTCAGAATTCTCCTCGCCCATCCGCAGATTACACATGTCCTGAAGTCCTTGTTAATTAAGCACGAGACGTCCTACTCGAGAACTTGCGCGAAAAACTAATCCAAATCTTTTCGGTATGTGGCGCAGCACCGTCCTGCTAAACCCCCGCCATCCGTCACTTCATTATCCTTTGCCGTCTCCCCAACAGCGTGCCAAGTCTGCGGCATTACTTTGCGGCGCAGCGGTCTGAAATAAACGTCGAACTTCTTGTCGATAAATGTTTTTTTCGTGTTCCGCTTTGACCCCATCAGAACGAATGAAAACTTCTTCCAGTGACATGTGACAAAGAGTCGAGAGAGCAAAATATACAGCGAGAGCATCCCCAACTACATACTTATCCCTTATCCGAGATTAGAAACCAAGAAAACGGAATAATTGCCTTCCCTTTGTTGCGCCAGGGACGGACTCCGGACGAATCTAGATGTGAAAAGAATATTCAGTTTTTGATAATGCGGGGAACGATCCAGGCTTGAGAGAAATATCGCTTTCGATAAAAGATGCCTCTTATTCCCGGTAATGTTTTCAAATCCGATCGGGGTTGAATATCCAGTAAGAATGGGGCTAAGCAGTGGATATTTCAGCTGGGACTTGGTGAAATTGATTGCATAGGGCTTTAGTGGATTGCTCGATATGAGACTACGAAGTAAATCATATTAAAGAGGCGACTAACGAGATTGACTCGCTTCGGTTTAATCGATAAGTGCAGCTAATTTGCGACGATAGATGCAACAGAAGGACCGATGACCCTTTCCTTGCAAATGCATCCAACCGTGCATGCACACAGAAATTAATTACAACTTTGCTATATTAACATTGAGGTTAGGAAATTTAATGACAGCAGAACACCGCAGAGATATAAGAGGATGCATATTCACAAGATTCTGCACCAAGTTTGAAAACCGCTGCACTAGTTCTGAACCACCTGACATGCATGTGAAGTAAGAACAAGTCGATAAAGTAAAATAAAGCACAAATGGTGGAGGCGCCGGGTCTTTAGTTAGTAAAAATAACAATATCTCCGTTAGGTAGCTCGGTGGCCGCATGGCTGTCGGAGACAGTGCTCCGAGGTCGCGGTCCCGGCGCTAGTGGGTTCGAATCCCACCGAAGGGGGAGGATTTTTTCGAAGGAAGGAAACTCCGCCGGGCCATGGATGTGTGTGTATGTCTAGTAGGGGCTGACGGTAGGGTGGTGGAAGGAAGAAGCGACACTCTCCCGACACCACCGCGAGGTCAGCAGGGTTCGAATCCCAGGCCGGATGGCCTCCCATGGATGTTTGTGCTGTATTTCATGTTGTGTTGTCCAGAAAGAAAAAAGGAGAAGAGAGGGTGGGTGTGGGTGGCCGGGGAAAGTACCCCGGAGCCCCGCCGCACAAAGGAAAAAAGAGGAAAAAGCCGACCGCAAGGTACCTGATAGACCAGTACGGTGAAAAGGGAAAGGCCAAAAAAAAAAAAAAAAACAATATCTCCGTTACCGATTGAGCTAAATTAAATTTTAATAGTTATTTATAGTAAGAATGAGGAAGGCAAAGCTTTCGTTCACGCGAAATGCAATTCAAGTGAACGAAAGTGGCCTTACTCTCGAGTGCTGTTTTTGCTTTTATTCGAATTGAGTCTGTAACTAAATAAAATACGAGATAAACAAAGTTCTGTAGCGTCTATAAAGTGGCACGTTGTGGAAATTAATAAATATGTTCCTGATGATGTCTTGGAAGAGCCAAGTGCCGCGAGGTACCAAATGTTGCCTAAAAAATGAAAATTACGTTATCAGAAAGGATTGGATAAATTTACGAGTGAATGAAAACCAGTGAGCGAAAGCAAAAATCAATTTCTTAGAGACACAAAATGGATAGAAAATTGATATTAGACAGTACATACTTGATTTTGAAAGGAATTTAATGGATTAATTTTAAACCGGAGTGTACCACTGTGAATTCAACTGCGCCGAGACTGTGCAAAATCTCAATACATCACAAATGCCGTCTTGTAAGCGATCCGGAAATTACCGGAGGCAAAACAACTACTTCCCGGTCGCGCGCTCCGGGCCAGATTGAATTACGAATCGAAACCGTCCATATTCGGTAGAATCTAATTTATCGGTCCTTGCATCCATATTTGCTTTTGATGTATTCCATATTTTTCATTAAAACTTTTGTGAATCGGAAAGTCGAAAGGCAAACAACCGGAGTTCTGTTCAAATCAACTTCGAAAAGGTGCAGTAGTTTTGTTTTTGTTGTAGCTCGACTGGTAAACGAGTCTCCAACAACTGAATAAATATTTTGAAAATAATTCCAGGGGAAAAAAGTTCGTAAGATATGATGAGGTGGAGGCAAACGAGAGCACGATAAGCAAACGCGAGGCGAAAGGTCAGAAGAGAGCCGCCAATGTAAATATCGGACATAACAAAGGATAGTAAGGAGATTAACAAGTACTAATTGCAGGAGCGAGTCGGCTTATGGTGCACAATGGGGGCTTTCAGCGCCGATAAGGCGAGGGTCACGCGGTCCTCCATTTCCGCTAATTACCCAACAATTCCGCCCGCACAACAATAAAGGACGAAGCTTGTGCTTACGCCTACGTTACGGTAACGAGAGGATTGTTGCGCTATAAATCCGCGATGATTGTTTTAATGAGGGGGACAAGGATGGTGGCTATTATCGTTGCTGATACGTTTACCGACGAAACTGTGGCAAAAGCCTTAGAATGAATCTGAGTAAAAGTAGAAAGCTTGACAGGAGAGAAAAGATGTTGGAGAGACAATGTAAAGAAGAAAATGAAAAACGCTTGATAGAGTAGAGGAATGAAAGTGCTATTAAAGAAAGAATAAATAATGATACCACAGAATGGTAGACAAGAGGAAAAGGACACAAGAAAAGTTACCGAGGCCAAGCCAATCAAAATTTTACCGTAGATTTGCCATGATAGCTCTGAATGAATGTTCATGAGCTTCGCCATAGATCAAAACCATGTCGGTTTTTTCCAAGTTGGCAAAAACCATTTGTGATTTAGATTGACGTCAAGATTGAGGTTCTTGTCAAAGTGACTTAATTTTAAATTAAATGACAACAAAAACAGTCCATTATGAGAGCGGCAAAATTTGAAGACAAAATGGATGGATGGGAAGAGTGCAAGATACTAACGGAATGCTGGAGAGAAAAGAAAAAAAAACTATGGAGGAGAGAGAGAGAAATACTATCAGAAAAACAGGTTTGCGAGTAAAAAAATGTGAAAAGATTAAGAGCAAAAGGAAGATGGATGAATGTAGAGCTGAGTAAAAGGGACAAAGACACGGACAAGCAAGAAAGAAGGGAAAGAATCTAAGAATCCAGATACAGCAAGAAGTATGAGAGGGGTATCCCAGAGGAAATTTCGGAGTAAAAAGAAAAATGATGACGAAATTTAGATGTGAAAACGAGGAGAGAGGAAACGGGTATTGGATGGAAGGAGAGGAAAGAAGGCGTAGAATGTGCTATCAGGAGAGAGGGAAAGGGAAAGGAACGGGGAGAAATACTGAATGAAGACGAAAGTGTGATAAAATGGATGAAAAAGATATGGAAGAGGAGGGAAAGAATAGAAAAAGAACCGTGAGGATAAAAATAAAAATGTTATTTTTATGTTCATATAACGGGCCTTCAAATTTTATATTTAGGAAATTCCATTGTTTGCAACATTTTTCCAGCGTAGAAAATGACACAAACGTCTGACATTTTAACGAAATAAAATTAGGTTAGAAAATATTTTTAATTTTTGTAGTGCATTCTCCCTATTCCCCCTCCACGGAATATGCCAATATGAAATTGGGAAAAAGCTTACTATGTAACCTGTGTAACTCCGGAGAATAATTGGTTACCTACAAAAATTACTTTACACTGTTAACAGAATTAGAATGTCGCCTACGCCTACTCTAAATATATATTTATTTGAAGGCCCGATACAATTGTAATCGGGAATCCGAAAGCCCGTAGGGCAAATAAAGCATATCTCTCTACAAAGGGGTGGTAAAACAAGATTGTTACTTATTAATTTTAATTATTAATCCTCCAGTCTTAAGTAGATTCTTGGGCTAATAATACGCATGTAAATCCGTGGAACGTTATTAGTATTACTTTCATTAATGCACAGATTAAATTAATGTTTTTTCAAGCTAATTTTCCCAGACTTTAACTACCAGATCTGCTACACCAAAAAATTAGATAAGAACAATTTGTGCTACATCAGAGACGTAATAAACATAACGTAGAACCTAATCCTGGGGCTAGACAAGTTGATTATTATTTATGACAACTTGAAATTATTTACAGCCAAGATTACCGAACCCTCCTGGCGACAATGATAGACTGATTATTAGTCCGGGCCATCCCTTACGATATCCTCCGACCCCTTCTCACATAACTCTCTTTTTCCCTTCATCCCTCAGATGTCCCCAGCACTCGGACTCGCCACCGCGCTAACTAGATGATAATGAGGGCGAAATATGCAAGCCACGCGCACCTCCCCACTTGTTCCATATGATTTCCGCAAACAACTTTACCACTCCGGTTGTTTACAAATTTTTGTTTGTTAGAGGCGACGCTTTACAAGATTATTAATTATATGGCCAAGTCGAGCTTGTTCCCCACTAGAACCTCTTTACTTTGAAATTTAATTAACGCAGCAGTGTGTGCCCTTCCGCCTCCATATTTATTGTAGTGGAGGTTCTTTCATGTTGTTTCTTGATGAGATTAAAAAGTTTTTAGGGAGGCGCATCATCGACAATTTCCTTTCGACGTTCGGAAAGGCTTCCCAAGGAAGACCTCTCGTAATGACGGTGTCGCATCGAAAAGCCAGCCGAAGATTAATGATTGGCATTGTGTGTACACAGAAGGGGTAAAATTAATTGCAGATGGAATTATCATTATCTGTTCGAAAACAGTTATCGAGTGGTTGAACAAGCGGGTCTTGCGCTAAAACGCAACGGAATGACATTTCAATTCTTTTTATGGCGTCTCGGAATGTTGTTTACGAGATGAAATGATGCACTAAAGAGACTTATGCGTCAATGTCAGTTTCATAATGCATCATTCATTTCCATATAAAACAGACACTTGCTCTGCAAATATACTACATTTTTATATACAAGGCGTTTTATTAAAAAATTGCTACAAGGTGTCTTTTATAAATGACAAATGTAAGATAAAACTCAAATGTGAATCAATCCAGTCCACCTGAAAAAGCTTGATGAGAAGACTGTCTAGAGCAGTGAACAACAAAAGTTCGGAAAAAAAAACAGTTTTTGCAATTGAGGTTAAGATTGAGAGTCTTGTCAAAGTGACTTAATTTTGAATTAAATGACAATAAAAGAGTCTACTAGAATTTCTTGACCCGTTTTTTCATAAAATTCAATGGCTCCTAGACATTTTTTGAAAAAATTTTAGGGGCTTTTTCTCGAAAAATATCAACATTTGTAAGAGAGATTATTAGCTCAATCGTTACCTATTGTGGAGTTCTACCACTGGTTAAAATATCTGCACAACTTTCAAAGTCACCCTGTATATTAACCTTTTTTAACGGTTTTTTCGCACCTACTTTTCTAACGAGAATTTTTTTCTAACCGCTATAAATTCGTCAATTTTGGCAATTTCCGAATAGCCTTTCAGAGATACATTTCCCTATTCTTTAAAAATCAGCTACTAGAAAAAACTGATTTTTTTGATTTTTTTTTACTACAATTAAACAGGTCGTAAAGGTAATGCAATTTTTCTAATAGGTACAAAATTGAAAAAAATAAGTTAAAAATTACCTAAACCAGACGACAAAACACAAAAACACCAAATTTATTGAATTATGAGACAGAAACTATCGGATCATATGGACCATAATGGAGAGGAAACGGAAAAACAATAATGGACAAAGACTAATAGACTCATACGTCGTAGCAAATTTCTTTTTACTATTTATTGTTGACTTTCCAAGATATTACCTAACCTTAAAATCACCATCTTTTGCCGTCGAAGTAATAAAAAAAAAATAGACAAAAACCTTCAAGGCCTCTTTTTCTGCTTTTTACCGATTCCTTCTACTGATTTGTGGTGGGACTTACTGCAAATAAACAATGTTTAAATCAAATTTCAAACAACAATTCGCGACGGATAACCTACCCTTTATGACACGACCCTTTACCGTCGTCTTACGTTCAGCAGCCCCCATCTCAATTTTCTCCAACTTTGTCACCAATCTACTACTTTACAGCCACAACATTTCGACTAAATCTTGCACCAAAACGAATCAGAAAATTACAAGTCTGAACGGCGTCCATCACAAAAATCCAACGTTATTTAGCGCCACGCGATCCGTCTCATGTCACCGGCTCGACATTATTTGCTAAAAAACTGACAAAAACTCTTGACTCCGGTCTTTTTCGATTGATGAAACACGTTTTAACTAAATCTCGAATTTGTGAGAGGTGAATTTGAATTGCATCATTGCATAGTTGAAAACGTGACGTCATCGCACGCGATCAAACCGTCACAGCATTCTTAGATCCCTAATTTTCATTTAATCGGTAATGACAGTTTTGAGCTAAAATTTATTATTAAACAATTAATACAATGAAAACCTGTCGAGGTCTTCATTCTTCTCATATAACCCCAATTTTTCACATCACAAAGATTTAAATCACACCAATCTAATGTATAAAGCAAAACTTCGTCTTTATTGCAGTTTTTGTTCTAATGGAATGTAATGTTGGTAATTATGAGTTATGACATTTGACTTAATCTTTGAATAATTGGCGGGAACAACAAAATAACACTTGAGATTAAGTATTACTGATTATATCTAGTTTTACTCTATTTAATTATACACACACCGAAATTAATTAAATGATTTATTTTTCATGTCATTAGCATTATAAAAAGGTTATTTAGAGATTGTTCCAAGTGAACATCGTTGTTAATTGAATGAGAAAATATGGTCTTTAATTTTCTATTCATCTTAACAACGGATTTATAACAAATAATTTAACAATCTCTTCCTCATTCTCCTCATGTTTCAATTGATTGGCGATGTTAAGTTGGTTGCCTACCTCACAGATTTCAGATAATTTGAAAACATTTTAGGATTAAAATGAAATAAGACACACTTAAGATCATTAAAATGTGTTTTGTATCTAAACATCTTGTTGCAGAACCCAAACCAATTAATTTTCCGTGTTTTATTGGCGTCTTGTGGTTGGTTTAATTTAATGTAAAAATCAAGGAGAAATGTTAGAAATTTAACACTCAGATCCATAGTTAATAGTTAGTCTCTATTATAGCAAATATATGAGAAGATTCATTAATGAATTACGTTGCGCCAAGAATCAAAGAAGTTGTTCTAAAACCTGTAATATTGTGTCAGTTGCGACTTATCAGTTGTGATGATACCTACCTATGGTTATCTCATCAACGATTTTTTTTCTTAATAAAACAACGAAGAAATAAATCATCCAAACAATTTCATTTCTTACGTCAGCAAAAAGCACAAAAGAGGTTTCAACCAAATTATTTTATTTTTCGATTAACTCAAATGACTTTCCAAAAGTATCCACTAAAGTGTTCAATTTGCTTATTTCTATTAGCTCGAGAGTTTTACAACCCATAGAACTGTCTTTAAAGATGCTCTTGTACGTCTAACGAACATGTAAAATTTAAGGAACAAAGTACTTTTGACCCGAGCTCCACTTAAGCTCCAAATACCCGTCGAGTTAATTCAATTAATTTTCTACTTTTATTGATCAGTAAACATTTTACGTCTGGACGGTTATACGGCTCTAAATGCAATTTCAAACCAATAAAACGTAACTTCGTCCGCATTATTCCTAACAAATTGGACAAATTCTCCTGCTCGCCAAAAACCGTCACCCTAACCCACCCCTTCCTACTCGAAAACTTAGCCCTTTGCAACGGGACCGCAAAACTATAGCGTCCCTCGGAATCCTCCTCCTTTCCACCCCACTTAGCACCGATGTCGTTAAAATATTCAAACTACGTTGCATTGACGTCTGACGCAAATACAAAAGTTAACAACTTTATATGAAAATTCCTGGAACTCAAGCGGCCATCTTTTATTCCATCTAATGTTGGGAAGCGGTGAATTTTCATACATCGCAGATTAAAGGTGACTGAGACGGTTTTATTTAAGATTGTCGGTGCATACATTTGCGTTGTTGTGGGGTAGCTACCCTTATGACGATAACAGAAGCTGCGGATATGGGGTGTGCGATTCTTGGCTGATTATGTTTCGTTTTAATTATGCGTGGGGGGTTGATTGTAAATAATAACGTGGTTTCAGATTTTGCGAGTGAGGGAGTAAATAAGGGTGGTTCTAGGATTAACATGTGAGAGAGGAATTGGAGATTGGAGGTGAAGAATGATGCGACACCTCGTGTACGGCACCCGAAACTAGCACAGGACTCTGCTTGCTTTACGAACTACAAGAAGTAAATGTTTTTGTACAGAAAGTATAAAATATCTGAAGTGCTCCGTGTTTAGCTTCTTAGCTTAGGGACGAAAACGTGCAGTTTTCGTCTTTAAATGTACAGAAAGAAGGATTTTATTTAAAGAGAAAAATGGCGGATGCGCCGGGAGACAGGCAAATCTGTTGCTTTTTTTGTAAAATAAATTAAGATAAAGAATTTGTAATTTACAGACATATGTAGAGAAACAATAATAAAAGTGAAGGGATGAGATAATTTTATAACATTTTATTATTCTATTATTTTTATTATGTGTACATACTTTTGTTAGGTTAGTACCACTTTTGAAATATTGCTTTGGCAAAACTGCTTTTTAAATCAAGACAATGGCGTGTACAAAAAACATCTTGACATTTATTGTTAAGTTTAAATAATAAAGAAACGTAGCAATCAATTTCTTAAAAAATAAATTTATTCTACAATGAAAAACATACAACATACAAAACAACCTTATTTCGCATTTCTGGTCGACCTCCTAACCACCCCTCTCCTTTCCATCTCCTCCGCATCATCCAACTGTCTCTGAAGGTTTTGTCTGACACTCGACCTCGTCCCACTCGCGCCCCCTTTATTACTGTTCTCATCAGCTCCATTCCTCCCCTTGCGACTAGAACTCCTCAACCTCTCCGTCAACAACTTGGTCCTGCTCGCTAAACTGTTCTCGTTCCCCGCTTTGACAGTCTGAGGAGTACTGCTTCCCACAGAACCCTCGATCGGTCTCTTAAACGCCGGAATCTCGACTAGAACCTTCCCCGTCTTTGCAGACCTGTAGACTTTCAATCCGGAAGCCGAGGGCGTCGGAGTCTTACCAACTTGCAAGAAAGGCGGTAAATTCTTAGGTGGCCCAGTCTTCTTCACTTCTGTCTCGTCTTCGGTATCTGACAGGTCGAATTTGAGAGACTTTGGAATCACCTTGAACAACTCGACGCTGTCGGGACGACAATCCGGCGAAAGAAACACTTTGCTCTGTTTCGAGTGCGGAGTTTTTGCACCTTCTGACTCTTCGCAATGGTTCGCATTCACGAGCCTCGGTTTCTCGATGAAGAGCATATTCGCCACGATGTTCGACTTTTGCGCCAACACTTCATTGTACAGGTGTACAAATTGCAAACTAAAAGGTTCCAAAAAATCTAGGGTTTTTTTGTTTATGGAGGAAGCATCTGTCAATCTCCCAGTTCTGATGGTAAAATTCCCATACTCGAGCAACACGGAACAATAAGTATCCACAAGCCTGTCGAGTGGTACCGGTACTAGTTCCGCCGAGATCCTCTTGGCAATCTTTTTCGAATAAATCTTTTGTTTGGACGTCAAGTACTGGTAGATCTCGACGCACCCCCCAAAAAAGCTCTTCGCCACTGACAGATTGTTGTCGTGTTGGTGCAGCAACGCATTCAGATACGTTTTTTTCAAGACAAACTCTTGGTACTCCACACAGGTACAATAGAAACATTCGCAGTGATCCTCGTGGTTCAGAAATGAAGGCGATTTGAAGGTTTCGCTCGCGAACGATGGAGACCCACTCGACGTGACTCGCGCCCTCTCCGGTACATCAAGCATCATTTCCTTGAAGTCGTCGACTAGATTGTCAACAACGTTGGTACATTTCTCTTTGTCTCTGGGTTGGAGATGATTGGTCGAATTGTTGCCCCTGGTGAGGCCCAAAATGTCGGAGAAATCTTTGATCTTGACCCGACAGTCGTCCAATCGGCAGCTGCGGATGTCCGCCAGGGCTAGATAGTACAAGTAGGGAGTGGTACGCATCGGTAGTACCATCTTCTGGGCGATCACCACGGCGTCCCTCGCGTAACAGCGGACTTCCCGGGGGAGGCGCAGGTCGTGGTACATCTTGGCCAAGCTGTCGTAGATGTCGAAGAAGATTCTCATGTCGTAGGATGTGACATCTGAAGCTCACACAGTTAAATCGATCAACAAACAAAAAACGACTTACTTGTGGTCTCGTTGTAGTAGGCGTTGGCGCAATTGTTCGCTTGGTGGATCTTCACCAGAGAGTACTCCTTGTGGCCATCCACTGGGAACCTGCAAGGCAACGTGACGAACTTGTGCTCCACGAGGTGGACCCTCGCCCGCAGAATGCTACTCCCGCGGTACTCCTGGTGGTAGTTCAAGGCTTGTCTGAACGCTTTGTACGCCGTGTTGAACTCCACGTACAAAAACGCCTCGGCTTTGCACAAGAAGTAAACAATCAACTCCTCGAAGTTCTTGTTGAGTTTCAACGCGAACAGACACTGTTCCGCTTCAGTCACGATCGTCGCCACTAGAGGTCTCCGCACGTCCGCCATCTCGATAATAAACCCGCTCGCTTGGACTTTGTAGAGGGCGCTCTGCTCCTTCGTCGCCACCTTCAAGGCCAACTCCCACGCTTGCAGCGACTTGGCGATGTGGCCGTGGAGGCGGTACTCGTGTCCGATCTTGGCCAAGAGCTTGTACAGCCTCGAGGCCTCCTCCGACTCCTCGAGCTCCCTCCTCGACATCCACTCCTGCACCAGCTCCAACGATTTGTTCAGTTCTTTCACCATCTTGAGGTAGCGACTCAGCTTGAGGCAGTCGTACGACGAGACCAGATCGCACTCGGCGTTGGGGTCGCCACTCTCGGGTCCGCTCTTCGCCACCACCATGGTCCTCTCCATCTCGTCGCAGTGCTTGACGATCGCGTCCTTCACTCGGTACTTGTGCTGGAGGAAGTACAAGTGGGAGAGGAGCAACTCCTTGTTGGGCAACTTCTCCGCCTCGACTCTCTTCACCGTGTCCTGGAGCAGCAACGGGAGAGTCTCGTGGACGAGCATCTCGCCGTCGCCCCAAATCTCCAAGAAAACTTCCGCCGTCTCCCGGGAGTCGGCGATTTGGCTCAACTCCCGAAACGCGGAACTCATCGGTACTTTACTCTTCCACTTGGAGTTGTACTGTCGCAGTTCGTACAGCAGGAGTTCGATCTTGCGTCCGGGGGCCAACTGGAAGCCCCCTTTGGGGTAGTAGAGTGCCAGTTCGTCGCCGCACTTGTCGAACACCGACACCAAAGTGAGCCCTTGCAGGTCTTGGTTCTCTTCGATGGAACTGTCCCGACAAGCCGCTTTGGCTTTCATCCACCTCAAGATCTCGTGCTTGGGGCACTCCCCCGAGACAATCCCAAGCGAGGTGACGAGCAGACACTTCTCGTAGTCCCTACTCTCGTAAAACGAGTCGCCGATTAGGTTCAACGCCGAGGTGAGATAGTTCTTGCCGATGACCTTGGACGAGAACCCCTCCAACTGCAGCACCCCCTGGACGAATTTCTGCATGTACAAAATAAACATCTCCGTCTCTTTCTCCTGCTGGAGATGGGCACCAATCGTGTACAAGTGCACCCCAGCATCGTACCAATACTTTTCCCACTTCGCACAATTGTTCTCTTTCAAGATGGCGACGTACTCGATGTATTTGTCCAAATAGCGAAGAATCTCGATTTTGTAGGTGCGAGACACTTCACAGTCGCTCGTTATGCAGAGCCGCCCGAGCCCCCCTACACTGTTCAAAGTCCTCAAAGCTTCGTTCAGATTTTTCCGGGTGGGGCAACCCTTGCAAGGACACTTGTACGGGGTCTTGGACATAATAACGGACACGTCGTTGAGAAACGCGTAAAACTCCAAGTGCGCCTCCATCTTCGCCACCCATCTGTTGCTCTTCTTGTACACTTGTAGAGCTGTGAAGGCCACGGAGGAAATAAAGTCGCAGATTGATTGCAAGTCCGGAGTTGACTGGTAACGTGCATGGTAAGTTTTTAATTTGTCATGGGCCTGCGCAGGGAGGTGTTTGAATACATTTTCATCACCCGGAGTGACCCACTCGACGACCTCCAAAATCGCGACTAACAAATAGTTGTCAGGCGTCTTAAATAACTGTGACAGTTTGTTTGTGGTGAATTTGTAGCAAGCGCTAGCCAATGGGAACTGTTCATTTTTCAAGAAGTGGGTATAAAGAAAGGAAAAATTGTTTATCAGGAGGGGATAAAGTGACGGTTCCTCTACCCGATCGACCAGAACGAAAACGTGTTGGTAAAACTGCAACAGCTTGTCACTTGTGACACCCAGCGTTACCAACCCAAGAATCGAGTTGTGGACGGTTTCAAGCAATTTCACCTTGTCCAGTTTTTGGTACAACCGCGACAACAAATAGCTGAGACTTAGGGCGACATCCGCGTCACTCTCTTCCGTCCCTCGTGCAATTTTCACAATCACATTGTATATGCTCTTGCTGATGTTTTGGTAGATGGAATTGTGCTTCTCAGTCAAGATGAGCGGCATAAACTCGGGCAGCAACAAGTCCTCAAGCTCCACAATACAGTTAAACTTTTTCTGAAATTTCAGTCTCAACTGGGGCTCAATTCTCACCCGGACTTACCTTCTCCATGAGCAACTTTACGATGTAAAACGCACTCTGCGCGTAGCTCTCGTAGTTCTGGTCGTTCGGCACTTGGATAAACTTCAAGAGACACTTCGATGCCGCGATCAGGTGGCGTTCGTTGAGGTTCTCCGGCGTCGAAAGGTTCTGGTAGCATGCGTTGCAAATTGCCACCAGGATTTTAATCGCGCCGACGGTTTCCAACTGGATTTGCTTCGAACTGATTGTTTTGTGCACATTTTCAAAGTTTCCGCTCAAACTTTCTTCGATTAAGGACTTTACGGACACTTTCGGAGGCATCTGGTGTTAGGTTAGGCACTTGCAGTAGAACTCTTGTCTTGCTGGTGGTATTGACATTGACGCTTTGGTTCAAGGCTCTGTAATTGATCACACGTGAGAAACAATACAATCAATACGATATTGATGCAATTACCTTAATAATAAATTTCTCTTTTAAATATTTAAAACTTCGGAAAACCGTTTTTCTCGGCAGTGATACCAAGCGCAACATGTCAACTGTCAACGTTCAAATGTCACTAAATGGAACCAGACAACTGCAATAATGGCGTGTATTTCTGGTTGCATTAGATTAATTATTATATTTACGATTAACTTAAATAAATAATGGTTTACAAGTGATTTAAATAATAAAAGAAATATCTAAAATGTATTTGTACATTTTTATTCGGCTGGTTAATAAACTAATTGAAATGGTGTATTGCTGGTTGCCGACATGTGCGTCGCAAATTCTTTGCATTTTTTGAGCTAATAAATCTTGGTTATTTTGCGGTACGACTATTTGAGAGGCTGTAAAAATGCCAGACAATAGTACGCTTGGCATGAATCCGCACAAAGCAAAATTAAAGCTCCACTAATCCCCACACAATGGGTCGTATTGCTGAATGGACATTTCCTCCGCCGATATCATCTCCCTTATTAAGTACCACTCGAAAATATTCAAGTCATCCAAAAGTACCACAGCAAACCCAATTACTGTACAACAATAAACGGTACTACCGTTGAAGGATACTCTGTCGCGAGACAAGAAGAGAAAGGTGAGCCGGTACTTTTACCGCACTTATCACAGACCAACACTGGTACCACTCTTCTCGCGGCCCACACTTCGATTCTCAAAAGCAAAAAAGCGGAACGTACGTCGTCGGGTTGCGACACCACAATCTCAGCCTCCAGTTCTTGTCAGTTCGACCGAAGAAACGAGCGAGTACCGACGCGGATTGTTGTAAAAAAGCGCGCGCGAGTGTTGCGTGATGGTTTTGTAGTACCTGTTGACAATGACAGTGGTACCGAAAGCTGGAAGAATGGAAGACTAGATGAGAGGAGAAGCTCGTCAATACCGAGGACGGTGTTAAAGTGAGTTATCTGCACGTGCATTTTTGCACAAAGTCTTCTGGTACGACCTTGCGTACCTCCAGATCGAAATGCGCTGTTTGTGCATTTATGCACAAATTCTCCTGGTGCGTGCGTGGGTGTTGTCGTCCAAAGATGTTGAAAATGAGTCTTTGGGGGGCTAGGTGGTACCTTGTTTGTTTGTTGATCAATGACGAGTAAACATCTCGAAACTGGGTTAGAAGGGGCACGCAGTATCGTATAAAAACTTGCTTAAAATGCAGCAATCTGACTCGAAGATTTAATAATATTTAAAAAAGTGGAACGCCAGATTACTGTATTTTCAGACAGATTAGCTAACCATTTGATGTGGGAATGTGGAAAAACACGAAACCACATTGAAATTCAAATGTAAACAACGAACGGGACCAGATTTCGGGAACTAAGTAGGGCTGCAGTGCGATTTTTTCCGCTCCAGTTTGCCAACCAATTAAGATAAAGATAAGAAAAATTTGATTAGAGGAAATCCTAAAACACGAGTTCCTCTCGATCATGGATCTAGGTTGATTTCTTAAAATAAAACGATTTTAGCTTGATCTGTTTGCATCGCACATGATTAGGCAAAAATAACCTTCCTCTTGGCACTCGCGGCAAAATTTTGGGTGAAGGTGGACTGGAAGGTTCATTACTATCGAAAACCCAAAGACCACAAGGTTGACGACAGTTCTCTGCACTTACCTTTAAGTCAAATATATTCTAAAGGTGGGTGTTGTGTGTTGGAAGAATAATAATTTTATGAAGTTACATAAAAGTCACGTTATTCAGCATCATTTCCTGGAGACGCACCACGGAAACAACGGTAAACAAAGCAAAAGTGGAAATTACAATTAATCATCGTCCGCTTCTGGTCGCGCAAGCCAGTCGGCGTCAAGGGCCACCCTTGAGGAATTCCACACCGCCATTAGTATTCCCCACGTTTCTTAAAAAAATCCATCAAAGACCCGTTTTAATTCAAATCAATAGCAGATAACTGTGCTCCGAAAACGGGTTTAACGGCGATTTTCCAAATCACGTTTGGTCATTTGGTAATCCGAAAATGACCGCTACTTTCAGCACGAAAATTTCACCGACACCCGACTCGGTTTCACTAATTGCACAAATAATTGTGCAATAATGATAATATTTAATTGGTGCGAGTCGTGACTTCTTCAGCGGTGATGTTAGCTGTTTGCGCACCTTTTACTATTATTTTTTATGAATGTGTGCACCTAGATGGAAATCTGGGCTGATGTGTAAACACGAAACTGTTATGTAAATACTTGTCCAAGTGAACTATAATACAACTACATACTTAGATTCCATTTAGCGTCACTTTTTTCGGAATACGTGATAGCCCCCCGGCACTGCAGACACCAATGAAATGGTGTCGGATGCCATAATAAATATACAGAGTGGTTCGATAAGGTTTGGGCATCATCAGTGGTTTAAATGTGACAGCTATAAAATAGTTTTCATTGAAATTACATTATCACGTGGATACGAAGATTAATAATTTATAGCAAGTGTATAAAAGGTTGTGACGTTTTTTCATATGCAAATGTTGGTCATTCTGATGACAATTCCGCGTGTGACAATAGACATAGGCGTACGAGCTTAGAAGGGGGGTGTGTAGGATTCGAATTCATTTGAATTAATTGAAAAAAGAAAAAACTGTATATTTTAACAATCACATAAAAATAAGTGATTAGAAAAAAATAAAAATGTTTGAAATTATATTGCAGACAACACTCAACTCTTCTATTTAAATTATTAGAACGATTAGTCAGCAGAAACAAAAAGACATCAAGAGGAGTCAAATCAGGTGATCGGTTTGGCAACAATTCTGCGCTTATTAATCAACTTGGGAAGAATTCCTCTAGATAATTAATTGTTGTTCGTGCTGTGTGGGCA
This sequence comes from Tenebrio molitor, assembly GCF_963966145.1. Lineage (NCBI taxonomy): Eukaryota > Metazoa > Arthropoda > Insecta > Coleoptera > Tenebrionidae > Tenebrio > Tenebrio molitor. The sequence continues at coordinate 4,574,481 of NC_091053.1, forward strand.
GCAGTTGAATCTTGTTGGAACTAGTCCTTTGTTAATTCCACGTCATCCAGTTGATTTATAAATGGTTCCAGAAAGAGTCTTTGGTATCTTTGAGTGTGAATAGTTTCGTTAAAAAAATTTAGGCCTTCGGGACATTGCCACCAATTTTAACTGGATGCAGTGCTTCCTTAGTGTCATTGTGGAGATTATGTTCTGATCAAATTCTATAATTTTGAGAATTAACGAAACCAGAAAGTTGAAACCAAGCCTCATCAAAAAAATGTCTTAAATGTTATTATTAAGTAAATTGTTATACCAATGGCAAAATTGGGTTGGATTTTCCTCAATTTCAGTTCTTTTGCATTTTAAGTTCTTCGTCTTCATTTATATTTCTCATTTCTATTCTCGTTTGTGATTTTGTTCGAGTTTTGTGGCTCTGCATATTTTATTCTTTATTTTCCACTAACCTGTTCTCAAACAATGAGAATGCGGCGTGACACACGTCTCAGCAGTATTGTTTTTTGAAGATTGGACCGAAGAATAAGAAAGTAATATTCTTTCGGGATAAAAGTCGTCCAAGAACTACAAATTCAAGATTTTCCAAGTTGTGGAAACTTTTCTATTTGTATTTTGTAGACTGTTGCAGTCAGCTTTTATTAAATTTAAATTACGTCAATCCAATGTTGCAACTCACCATGCAGTGCCAATGAAAATGATTGAATGAAGAGTTTGCTGGAAGGAGGATAGGTAGAGGAAGGCCGTTTCATTGGCCACGTAGATTCCCCGAACTCACTCCCTTAGATTTTTCCTTGTGAGGTCAAGTTGAATATCTATTACACAGAACAAATCTGGTTGATAAGAAAGTAAAGACAAAATCAGAACAGAGGGAGAAGACGAGAAGGATCGCAGGTCTTTGTTGGAATTGGAATTTGTTCTTCATCTAGTACTACATGATAAAATGTTATTGTTGGCAATATACATATTAAGGATGAACTGGAGTAACATTGAAAAATGGCGAAATTTGCTTAAAATTGGTACAATAGTCCTTTCATCCATTCTAAAGTACTGTGCCAAATTTAAAAAAATTTGGTCGAGGAATTTTAAAGTTATTACCTTTTAAAGTTTCGGGATATTTTACACGTGTTCTTATGAGAAATGGAGCAATGGTCGCATAAAAATTGATAAAAACATATTTCAAAAAGGCCAATTTTTCTTAAATTTTTCACACATAAAGTATCGATATCGTAGAATTTTCTAATGAATTTACAAAAAAAGTGGGTCGAGGATTTTCCCTGTAATCGCTAATTACATGTGGAAAAACACGGTTTTTGAGGTTATGTATCTGTTTTAATTTCAATAAAAGTGAACAAAATGCATATAATTGACGTCGGTATGCAACATTACACTCATATCGCACGTTTTACTGCAGTTACGTTAAGAACTTTAACAGAAATCAATGAGAACTGAAATTCAGTGTGCTTTTGTTTACTTTCAGGTACAGTCTTAGTCAAAAGATTGTAAAATCACATGTAAGTAATTATCTAAATATCAAGAAAATAAACACAAAATTTACTTGCAACTCATTACAATTCGTTTCCAAAAATTAAAAACTATTTTTCCAAATATTGATTTCTCGTAATAAACGTTTCATAGCATTATAAGAATTCCGCAACTTTTTGCTGAGATTGTTACTCCAGTTCATCCTTAAAAAAACCTTTTACAATAAACAAAATGTACAAAAAAAAAAAAAAACGGAAAGACTTCTAAAGTATTTTCTCCAACAGACGAAAGACAATATTTATTAAGTTATTACTTCTGAAAGCAGAGCTGTACAAGAAAATTGTGAAGCAATTTCTCCAGTGGAGGATTAGCAATTGATAGCCGATTATGAACAGCTAAATCAAAAATCCAAAGTAATGAATTTGTGTGAACAAATGTTGTTGGTGCATCGTAAAAGACAAATTACTTAATAATCTTCTGGATCCTAACAATAATAAAGTTCTTGTTCGTAATATCCAACAGAAATGACTGGGATCTTTGACAAGCTTTCAAGAAATCGCTTTTATTCTTCAAATGATGAAGGGATTCCTTGACTGCATCATGTGGAGCGAAGCAAATCAAACATTATTTTGTTTTTCAAACTGTTTTCTCGAACATCTGACAAGTCGTAACCAGTTTGGAATTCAAATGAATTACATTAAAAAAGAAGACATAATATCGGGTGTTCATTTAAATTTCTACTCAAAGTTGGCGTTGTAGAGTCGATTGTGAACACACCACGGATTACGAATCAGCTGTTTAAATCTAACCTCACTTTTTGCGTTGTTTGTGTTTTTACTCTGCAGACTGACGAGTGGTGCGTTCACAATCGACTCTTCAACGCCAACTTTGAGGAGAAATTGAAGTGAACACCAGATACAATTAGAAGTGTATTACCTACCACATTTCCATACCAAAGAGAATTATATTGAACAATTTTGCCATTCTCAACGTGGACAGTAATAAGAATGTAAATCCAAAAAACATTTTTTTAAACGTCGAGTTGATGATGAAATTTGGAACAATTCATATAGTTTTTTTATGATATGTAGTTCCATAGAAAACTCACAGGAGTTAAGTCTGGGTATTTCGATGGCAATTTAATTTCATCTTTGTTTCAGATGTCTGAAAATACAAAGTGTCTATATATAACGTATATCAAGAGTCCTGTGGAATTGTGAGATTATAATTTTATTTTGTCGAACTATGTCGAGCCGTTGAAGCTGTCAAATCAGATGTCAGTAGTCAAATGTAAAATTCGAGGTCTTTTTTCTTTTTTCTTTATTCTAATTAGTTTCCATCTTACAACAGTCTTTATTAAAAACCTGTCTTTGATGACCTTACATAACCTCTGTTTTTCTATTTGGTACCACAATATGCTAAAGAGTGGCAAAAATCAAATAGGTACATTCGAATTCCACAGGACATTCTTTTATAAACACTCCGTAAGCAATTGAGATGTTATGTTCGTCTATGAATAGAGTATATAAAAACTAGTGTATTTTTTAATTTTACATATCTAATTTTCTAATTAATATTTTTATTTATTATTTTACTTTCACATTTTTTTTATTTTATTAATTCGATTCTAACAAATAAATAAGAACGAAAAAAATTTCCTGTTGTAAAAACTCATATCCAACAACTCTTATTGCAGTCGAAATAGAGAACGAACAAGAATTTATTACGACGTCTGTTGCAAAAGTTCACGTTAGAAGGGTACGAGGGCGTGCCCCTCGCATATTAATCATATAAGAAACGTTCTCATTTGAAGATGTCCGATTAGATCTATTTTTACAGACGTGAATCACGAAACAATATCGTGACCGTTTTGGCATTTAATTCATTTCACAAGAAAAAATTGTCATTCATGTGAACGCAACAAATTATCAAATTCGCATCTACGTTTTGACGATCTGAAGATTTACGCACCCGAGAATTTTAATTTAAAGAAAAAGAAGAACAAGGTCGCTTGGTTAGTAGTTGACGAACGAATTATGTGACAAGTTGTTGAATATCACTGACATGTTCCAGTTGTACCTACTGTCGCGATCAAAAAATTCTGGTCGTCAATGTCATTTCAAAATTTGGTTAGATTGTTACAAATTAAAAAAAAAAATCCCTGCCTGATTATGCCCATGCCAGCAAAATGTCAAAAAAATGAGAAAAGGATGACAATTAGTGTCATACAACATGATGATAGGTTATGATATTTACGACCGTTTTACAATAGAGCATTTTCCATTGCGTCAAAGTATGATTTTGACGACCAGTTTTTTTTGCTCGCGACAGTAAAAACTTACGGAAGAATTTGAATGTCGTGGTAGTTATTTTAAAAATGGAAATATTTTTCTGCTAATAACCAATTAAGAAATCAAGATGGTATAACTTACTGGAAATATCTTGCCGCTAACGACGAATCAAGAATTTAAAAAATGCTCCAACTTTTTGTTTATTTTACTTTACTTTAGAATTAAGAAATCATTTTTCTTCAAAAATCTTACAAATTTCCGAAAATATGCACTAGCGCCCCAGACGGAAATTTCAGTCATTGCGCCTTCAGAATCCCAGTCTTGCAGTTCTTGAGCATTTTACATATAAAATATATGTATCTATAGTCGGCGCGGCGAACCAGTGAAGTAGTGACGAGGTGTTCACGTGATAGTTCCTAGCGACGTTTGAGTTTTGTGCGGGAAATTTAAATCTTAAGACTATTTTAAGAATGGATGGAAATTTAGGCTGCGTGCATTGAGCTGCACCATACTTCTTAACGCGCATTTTAACCAATAGGAAACCCCGAAAGTCACATCAGTTTATTACTCCACTGAGTCGTTGAGTTGTTATAGAAAATTAAAACAATTTTATTTTTCATCATTGTGACTTGGGACAATAAGATATTTGACGAACGATGCGAGATACTTTGCTTAAAAAATCAATGAGAATTAAATCTGGCCAATGGTGTGGTACAAGACACTATAATGTGATTTAGCCATTTTAGTCAAATGTCTATGTTCCCAGTTATTTCTTTTTTTGCATTCCCTATTACTTATCTTTGTCATTATCCACAAATCAAACTAGAACAACTATTATTTGCGCGAATTTATTACTATTATTATTATTGCTCACCGAGCAACCGTAAGAACTGGAACAGTTATCTTGTACAAAAACCCACTCTTCGCTTGGCACAGTGTTATAATTAAATTATCCCATATTTTGTAGGTAAATGGTACCGACCCAACCACAAAATCGACCGTGATTCGCCAAACCTGAACAACATCCGCGGTTAACATTTTTTGCGTGAAGATAGAGCTGTTATCCGCAGGATGTTAAAAGACAAATTTCTAGTTGCGTGCAGTTGCGCGAAAGCTGTAAATTGGTTGTCGAGCCAGTTTTCCTCCAGTTCTGATTCTAAATTATCTCTTGGGCGCTGGTACTTACCCAGACGTGAAAATGACCGCGCCTGGGGGACTTCAGATTGCTTGTCTGAGTCAGGAATTTTTCCAGCATTAGTCAGAAACGAATTATCAATAGTTCATGAGGTAACAACCTACACAGGTGGCGCACAAACAACTTTTAAAGCGTTTCATAAATTGGGTCCTCCTGTTTCGTTGCTGTACATTTTGGTGTCCCGCACGGGTCTCTTTCAGGACCACTCTTTTTTACTGATATTTGTCCAAAGCTGAACGATAGAAAACTTGAGGTGTTCAGATCTGTACAAGAAAGTGTTCTTGGCACGGAGTGTCCACAATAAAGGTTTCAGCACATGATTATTATTATTAAAAAATAAAAACTGTGTAAGTGTGCTGAGCATGGTTGCTTAACTAATTTCCCTTAACTGCCCATTAAAGTAATTTAGGTTAATGACAAATGAATATAGTTTTTTGTTTAAAACGTTACCCTAATTTCAAGCAATAGAGAAACTAGTTAAAATTGAAGAGTTTTTTTTTTAATTTTTGCAAATAATTTTGCAACACCCAGTATACTTCATAGATACACATACTAAAAGGTATGAACTTGATCCAATACTGCATTATTTGTCGTAGCGAGATTCAAGAACTGTAAAGTGTGCTTGAAGAGAATACCATTGATATTCAATAGGACACAAGTCTGGACATTTTATTAGCCGACGAATACTGTGTAGTTGGAGGTACAGTTAGTACACGACAAAACACTCTTTGTAATGTAATTCGAAGTATTATCCATTTGCAGTCCAAACGCTTCGTTGCGTTTGTGAGGTGTGAGATCGCGCATTATCTTGTTCCGACACCAGGAGCTCGTTTAGTGTTTGACCCGAAGAAATTTTACTTTCCAAAAGGCGAAGCAATTTGATCGGATTAGCAAAACTGTGAAGAAAATATAATCGGTGGGAAGAGATTTCAGTCCACACGATACAACGACCCGTCCTTTTACTAGTGAGAGTGAAGCAGAAAATTGCTATTATTTACCTGTTTTTGTCGACCATCTGTGCAGATGATGGTAAAAGCTGCAGATGCATCCGTCGGTTTCATTATGATTATTGTCATTAGCGAGAGCATCGGATGGAGCTGTTTGCGAAACGCGGTGGTGATTGCTAAGAGCTTGCGATTATCCGAATTGATGAAACAATATCCGTTTGCGGCCGAGGAGGAATTCGTAACGGGATTGGAAATCAGTAGAATTGACCACGACTGCACCTGTTTTCTTGGCTGCTGCGGAAAAAATACACCAAGAAGGTTTCAGCGTTCTTCTAGGAGATGGAAGCGTTGCAAATGATTTGTTTCCGCGTTTCCCAAAGACTTTCGATGGGTGGCAAGTCTGGAATCTCCAGTGACGATTTATTTGGACACGGTGGGAAAGCGTGTTCTTTGTCTCTTCCTTCGAAGATCAAAAATTTTGACAAAGAGAAGAAACACGCGAACAGCTCCCAGGAAGTGAAAAAACCAGAAAATTACCTAACAGTCGACGTAACGAGAATTTAATAAAATAAATCATGCAGATATTAAATTCTCATTAATGCTCCTAACTGTACAGTTCCTGGCAGATTACCCAAAAAAAATTGTGCAATAATTACTCCAGTCGACCGCCTATAATTACTCAATTTTCTCAGTGGTGCTGTTATAAGTCATCGAATTGAAAATCGAAATGTCAAGGTGAGGATGTGCTGTCTTGGGGCGATTGAAATTCTTTCTCCGTTATAGCACGGTTTTACGCAGGACCAAAGGCTTGTTAATTGGTGGTGATTAGTCGGTGAGTGTTTTGCAAGAGCAAATTGGATGCGAGGCGAGCCGATAATTTGTACAACACACTTTTTATTTAACGAACGAGTTAATAAGAATTTGCTTAAAACTGAGAGTAAGAGCCAATGACTGTCCAAGTAACGGAAAGGAACACAAAGAGAAGAAAAGAAAGAAGAAATTTGGATAATTGGTACAGCGGGTTTGATTTGTAACCATTTTTAATTGGAAGATTCTGTCCTAATTTTTTCTGCAATTTTCTTCACCTCGTCGAAACAATTTTTTTCAAAAATTTCTTCACACACGCTCTCAGTGTAATTGGACCAATAAGAACAAACAGAATGCTAAGAAGGTTTCCTTTGAGATTCCATTCTGTGTAATTAAAAATAACACGTTTCTGATGCGCAAAAATCGATTCCTCCAGGCGTACCCCAGAGCTCTCAGATAACTCCGTTACTGTTTCTCTTATGACTCCAACGTTTTTTAACTGAGCTTAAGAACATTCTGCCATTACAAAAATATAATTAATAATACTTAAGTCAAATTAAAATTATATACAGGGTGTTGCCAAAAAAGTCGAGTCAAAGCTCCCTTATTTATCGGAGAATTTTAATTATCTATACAGCTACAAAATGGCCTAATAAAATAAAATCGCCTTTTGTCCTCTCCTGTTTCAAGCCTCGGCTACGCCTCGGCCAGAAAACTCAGACTCGGACAAAAAGATGCACTTTTTGGCCTTGACACACAAATAACTATTTTTGGTCTTAGTTTATCTTCGTAGCACAACTATAGCAGATAGAGCAAAACTGGTTAATATTATTACTATTTTATCGATTTGAGCTTCATCCAGTTGTAGTTAAATACTCATTATATCTAAATGTAAAAAAAATCTCTGCTAAAGTCTCTTGCAAGATTAAAAAGTTTTGATCATTTCAATTCTTTGGGCGTCCCTCAAAGCTCTCAGTTTAGTCCATTTTTAACGTCCTTCATTTTTTCTGGACTTCAATTTTGTTGCAAAATTTTTGCTTTACTTATTTACCATAATACTTTCAAAAGACGTAGTCGCTAAGAAAAATAGCCCATTTTTGTAGTACTTTAGACAGTACTCATTGCCCAATCCAAAAATTCTTCTTTTGGAGATGATTTACTAACTGGTTGTAACTTGTTGGTTGTAATAGTTATTTACCTATAGAGGGCCGAAAGATTAACTTTACGCCTGCGGACGAAGTTTGGTTTACAGCACGCCGGGCCTGTAAAGTTACTTTACCGTCCGCCAGATGTAAAATTGAAGTTTCGTTCATGGTAACTAAGATGTAAGCCAACTTTTCTAATACAGTTGTGCGTAAAAATTCAAATGAAACTAGACTTGGTAATGAAGTACCAGAGTACCACTCCATACAGCTTCCAGAAGGATCCAAACGTGATTTTAATTTACCACAACGTTTTTAGCTCCTAAACAAATACCACTGAGTCATGATTCAAAAAATCCGAGCCAACGTCGTAAACACAGTACCGTCGACCTTCCCAGCGTGACATTTCCAACATATTTTTACCATCATCCAATTCTAAGCAGTTTTTTATGCATCAAAGCCTTCCAAATCGCGCAGTCCCCGCCTGAATGCCTGAAAACAGGTTGTTTTTCGCCAACTCTTGCAAAAGTAGCAGTACTACACCTGAAGAAAAGCATTCGCATAATTCGACTCGAATTAATGAATAATAACTTCCCGACAATATGTAATAAACCTACTTATGAGCTAGCGGTCGGGATGCCCTTAGGGTCCACTTCATTTTGTCTCATTACAAAACTGTTCGATGAGCAATTTCGTTATCTCCGATCGTACACGAGCTCGGAGAGAATGCCGCGCTCGCGCTTAATTGTTTTTGGAAGAGCTGCAGGGCAGTTCTTTCAATAATAAAACTAATTATAGCTTGGCGTTTGCAGTTTGGAACACCTCAAGTTTTGATCGGACCAAATTGAAAAGGACTTGGTGCGAAATTGCAAAAGTGGTACCGCACCCGATGTTTCAAATTGTTTGCCCAAAGCAAAGCGTCAACAGTTTGGAAAGTCTTTCCAGAAGTGGTTTAAGCTTCTTTCTGGACCAACCAGCCCATTAATGTCAAAAGTACCACCACGGTCCACGATCCACTCGTTAATTTCGTGGCAAGAATTCGCTTGCGTAACAATTCGGTTTCTCTCACGTGTCCAACAATCCGCGATGTATCTCTTCACATTTCGCACCATTAGCACCAGTCGAACCGTTGCGTCCTTGCATGTCCGACTTGAGAATGGCAGCGGTCACTAACCTAACATTCTTCTGATACAGATCCTTCTGTATAATGACCAAACGGAGCCGCAGGTGAAACACAAACCAAAGGTCGCCTCTCCGATGGTACTAATAGTACTGACCCAATTGCTGCGATCTGTCAACGTGTAGATGGCGCTTCGTCACCAATTACGCTATCCGACGACTTTCTAAAGGAAATCAAACTTCTTGTCCACCATTTCCAATCAATCGCTCTCCACAAATAAATAAACGAAGAGTTGCGAAACTCTTCCGAGACCCGCCCTGCATAAAGGTCGAAGAAAAAGGAAATTGCGCTGGACTGGAAATGCCAGACGCGAATTGTTTTGTTGGGGAATTTCTCACGCGGTGCCGAATTTGGTAAATTTGGGAGCCGTGGGCGCACTCTGATGTCACATCATTCCGCTGGGTGTGACATAATGGCGGAAAATGTCAGCACAATGGTGCGGAATTGCTAACCTCGTTCAGTACTCTGTGTCGACATGGTTTTTATTGCTCTAAAGAAATAACAAAATTAATTCGCTGTCAAAAACGCTACAAGGTGTCCCACAAGGGTCCCTCGCAGGACTGCTTTTATTTCAAATGTAAAAAGCAATTGCCACTAATTAAATAAGTCCAATTACGTGGTTCCTCGGGTCAGGTTTACTCCATTACTTCCCTACTACTTATTGACGATTTGCTAGACATTGTTAATTGTGAGAAACTGTTGTATAGTGAAGAATGATTTGCACTTACAATGGTGTGATTCAAGCGACTTATAATTAATGGATGTAAGTTGAAAGTTGTGTTTATTCGGAAATCAAAATCACTTCACTTTCAGCACGATTAGAAACGTCTGTTTATTTAGGATTCGAATGGATTATCCTTCGCTTTCCTAGTCCATCCTTAGTCCTCAAATTTGCATCTTGCAACCGCTATGACGTATTATCAGTCGTAGTAAAATTATTATTCTCATTATCATTCATCCTTTCAATGACGAATCTTGGTTTCACCTATATGGTTCAGTTAACTCTATTAAAAGGTTGTACCTTATCTTCAAAACATTATGTTCTAGTTGTAGGTTCGCAATTTTACTCTTCTTTTCTTTCCCAGAATAGTTATTAACTGTAGTTTGAGCTGTTTTTCTCAGGAAAATCGAGATATTTTTGAGACATTTGGAAGTGAGACGGATCTAAATCAAGCGAATAATGCGGACGTGCTCTTAGATAAATAAAATTCTTTTTGGGTACAGCATCGAGGCCGGATTTATTTATCGTCATTACGGATATTTCGATCAAGTAATGGTAACAGTGCTTTCATTGTGTTTGGGCCACCGTATTTGTATTATTATTATTATTACTATCCCTGTTGTTGTTGCTGAACTTTTAACATAAAATATATGTCTTTTTAATATCCACTGAATTATTTATAAAGTGGGCACGGCATCGCGGCCGGGTTTTTCTATCCAGTAGGTACTGCTAGTTCTGAAAATATTTTTTTTTATATCATTTTTTATTTTTCTATTCGCCCCTTTTCTCCAGCTCGAAGTTTATTCTGTTATAATTTTTTCGTTGTGATTTTCGCTGTCTGCTGTGTGGAGAGAAAGAGAATGGGAGCTGTTGTTGATGAGCCCCAATTCCGGATGATGATTGGCACGTTCGTTTTTTGCGTGGAGCAGGTGAGAGGTCTGCGAAGGAAGTGGAGAAATTGGGTGAGTTCACGAACTCCCAAAACTTGTCAAGTTGTGTCTAAAAAACAATGTAAGGAGAGCGCGTTTGGTCGTTTCGAAAGAAAATGGTGGTGGCGTAACATGCGAAGGAAAATTGAATTAATAAAGAAAGTAAGCAGCGTCAATGGAGTATAAAATATGAGAGGCATTAACGCGGTTCTAATATTTATCAGATGCCTTCGACCGCTCGATGGATTTATTACGCTTGTTGTGGAGTAACGACAGAATAATGTCTCTCTTTAATTAGGTGCGTTGCGAGAACTAATTTGTTATTTTCCAAACGAGGAGGAAAAACCGTCATGCTTATTGTGTGACACGTAAATACGGCGTTATTTACGAGATTATTATCACAGTCCTGGGAACCGTCACTGATTTAATCTCTTATTCATTATGTTTTCTTTCAGCATTCTAATTCGATAAATTGGTGGATTCTCCTAATTAGCAGAAGAAAAGCGATTCGTTCCGCTGAATAGAAAAATCATTTCGTTTTCTTGCAACGAAACAGATGGATTTCACTATTTGCTCAAGGAGCGACAATCTAATTTTTCTAACTCGCTGGGTCCGCTTTGGCGGTAAATTCAAACAGATTGTATCTGTTCTGCACCCAGATAAATAAAAATATTGTTTGGTTGTCTTATTATTATCCCAACAATAGGTAGATCTGAATTAACAATTAACTCTTTTCCTTCCCTTTCCAAAATTAATTTCCTTCATTTCAGTCTTTTTAATGATGAGGCTTGGTTTCACAGATGGATTTCGCTACTTGCTCAAAGAGCGACAATCTAATTTTTCTAACTCGCTGGGTCTCGCTTTGGCGGCAAATTCAAACAGATTATGTCTGTTCTTCACCCAGATAAATAAAAATATTGTTTGGTTGTCTTGTTATTATCCCAACAATGGGTAGATCTGAATTAACAATTAACTCTTTTCCTTCCCTTTCCAAAATTAATTTCCTTCATTTCAGTCTTTTTAATCATGAGGCTTGGTTTCACAGATGGATTTCGCTACTTGCTCAAGGAACGACAATCTAATTTTTCTAACTCGCTGGGTCTGCTTTGGCGGCAAATTCAAACAGATTGTGTCTGTTCTTCACCCAGATAAAAATATTGTTTGGTTGTCCTGTTATTATCCCAACAATGGGTAGATCTGAATTAACAATTAACTCTTTTCCTTCCCTTTCCAAAATTAATTTTCTTCATTTCAGTCTTTTTAATGATGAAGCTTGGTTTCACCTATCTGGTTCAAATTATAGAACATATTTCCCACAATGCTATTGGGTGCCATTGCATCCAGTTAAAGTTGGTGTTTCGGTTCTGAAGGCAAATTATTATCCCAATCCTATTAACGTCCCAAGATTCCAAAGCTCCTTCTCGAACCATTTATAAATTAACTGGATAGCGTGAAACTAACAAATGACTGTTTCCAACAAGATCCAGCCACTCCTCACCCGCCACGAACAGGAATTCTTCATAGGTCGATTAATAAGTTCAGGATTGTTGCCAAACCGATCACCTGATTTGACTCCTCTTGATTTCTTTTGGTTCCCCCATAAAAACGTGTACAACTGTAGCAGTTGAAGATATTATTTTAATTGGTGTCCATTAACTTCTGTACTAGCGTCGCAGGCGGCGTTTTCTTCGGCCCACTTCCGAATCAATGCCTCTCCCACGCCAGACTAATTAATTGTTTAATTAATCGCCTGGTGTTGTTGCTGAAAAGGCTGAAATATCTAACGGGTCGAGGTGAACGCGTGGAATGTCGGGCAGGAATGTTGCTGGAATTAACTGCGCCACTCTGTACAATTATAATTATAACGGATCGTTAAGCCGGACTCTTCCTTGTTTTTTTCGATGTTCGATCAGCCGCGACCAAACAAACGAAATGCGATGTTTTATAGGGGAAATCGCGGAGGAATCTAGAAATTGCCACGGAGAAGACAGGACTATTAGGACTTAAAAGGAAAATCTTGAGGCGAGTTTGTTATTTATAGGAAGTTTTTAGAAACCGATAATTGTCACGAGTTCTTCTCCACTCAGATATCTTGTTCCAACTTGCATTTTAAAAAATATTTCCTTGAAAACTGACACGACAGAACGCATCTGGTTGCTGAAGCGTTCAAAAAACACTTTTTATGCAAAACCGACCAACTATACGTCGTTCGGTTAAGCAGTAGAGTAGTCACGTGCACAGTGGGCGGTTCCTCCGTGATCACATAACATCGAGGCTCCGCCTACACAGTGTACTGAGATTAATAATAAATGTTTATTGATCGATCTTTTCTTGCTTTCAGATGAATCGACTGGTGCTGGTTACCCTCCTGACCGCTGCTGTCGGTTCCCCAGAAGTGTTCAGACCGTGTTCGGAGATCTCCCGAGACTTGAGGTTTCCCTGCAGCTGCGCCCTAGGCCCCGTCGAGGCCGCTCTCGACGATAATCCCTCCATTAGCGTCAACTGCGACAGGATCGTATTTCCTGGAGATCTGCCATCTTTGCCCTACGGAGCCCCCATCGTAGCCTTCAGCCAGAGGTGGGCCGGCCATCAAGCTCTCCCGACACAAGTAATTTCCCAGCGGTATCGCCGTCCGCAAGCTAATACTTTCACCGCAGATTTTCTCTTCGACGGGTCTCCCCTTGAGGAGCATCGACCTGTCGGGGAACTCGCTGAGGAGGCTGACAGAGAGACTCCTGCAAGGGTTGCAATTGACCCTGGTCGAGCTTAAACTCGCCGATAACCTTCTGGGCGACACGCTCAACCCCATCTTCTCGACAAGCGAACTCCACGGGCTCAACCACCTCCAGGTGTTGGACTTGAGCGGGAATGTTATCAAGGCCATCGAAGAAGGAATCTTGGAAGGGTGTGACAACTTGCAAGTGAGTTACGAGAGAACCGCACGACTCTACAACACTCCCTTTCTTACTGTTTGCTTTCAGGAGTTGTTCTTGGGGAGAAACAGTCTCATTTCTATCCCCAGCTCTTCCCTGAATGGCCCCAAATCTCTACGAGTCCTCTCCCTGGCCACCAACAGGATAGGTAATCCTTTTGGAGCTCGAAAACGACTCTTTCCAAACGGCTTACTTTCAGAAATTGTCAAGAATGGTGCCTTCCAAGCGCAACCCAACTTGGAGCAAATCGACCTGGGCAACAACCTGATCCACACCATCGAAGGTGGAGCTTTCAAGCGACTAGATCGGTTGAAAACCCTCAAACTGGCGCACAACAGACTGACCAGATTCAACAGTGACGTCTTCCAAGGAGCTGACTCCCTCCAAACTCTCGACTTGTCCGAAAACTTCATCAACGAGTTCCCCACAGTTGCTCTGAAAGCTTTCAAGGACTTGAAGTACCTGAACCTGTCGTCGAATCTGATCCAGGTTGGTTTTTAGCGCCACCAAAGCACTTTGACCGTTTGCAAAATTGTAGAGCTTGGACAACAACGACTTGTTGTCTTTGGTCAACTTGTACCATTTGGATTTGAGCCGAAACAACATCGCCAATATCGTCCCTGGTACTTTCCTGGGCTTGAAACAACTGAGAAAGCTGGACATCAGCGTTAACTCCCTCAGAACGGTGAGTCCTCCACAGACCATGCCCAGATCTGTTGTCTAACTCAATTTGCAGATCGAGGACGACGCGTTTGAGGGTTTGGACAACTTGGAGCATCTCAGCTTGAAAGACAACAACATCCTCCTCATTCCTGCCTCAGCTTTGGGGCGCCTCCCCAGACTGACCTCCCTCCAGCTCGACTACAACCGCGTCGCTGCACTCTCAGGCGACATCTTGCGGTCCATAGCGGAACGAGTGACCAAACTGGTCCTCGCCAAAAACGTAGTGCGGGAACTACCCTCCGCGTCCTTCCAGTACTTCCAACAACTCACGCACTTGGACCTGACGAGGAATCTGATCACAACTTTGAACACCGACGCTTTTCACGGATTGGAGAACACTCTGAAGAAGTTGTATTTGTCCCAAAACAGGATCGCGAGTCTCGTGGGACCCGCGTTCTCTCTCTTGAAACTGGAGGTGTTGGATTTGAGCGAGAATCACCTGACGGAGTTGTCCAGGAGCGCTTTCGGGATGCTGCCTCAACTGAAGTTTCTCAATTTGAGCCACAACTCCCACTTGGCCACCATTCCCTCCAACTTGATCCACAAACTCTCCAATCTGGAAGAGTTCGATTTGAGCTACACAGGTTTGAAGATCTTGACCGCGGATTTCTTCAGCGAGTCCCCCAAGATGAAGACGATACATCTTCAACACAACTCCATTGGAGAGATTGTTGATGGGGTGTTTGCGAATCTACCAAATCTGACCACTGTTGATTTGTCTTTCAACCACATCAACAACATCAAGCAAGGGGCGTTTGTCAACGTCATGAACATGAAGGAGTTGTACTTGAATGGCAACCAACTGAGCTCCTTCAAAGGGGAGTTTTTCAACACCGGAACTAGTTTGGAAACTCTCGACATTTCTGACAACCAACTCAGCTATTTGTTCCCTTCCTCGTTCAGAATCCACCCAAGACTGAGACAAATTCTTGCTGCCAACAACAAGTTCAACTTCTTTCCGGCGGAGTTGATCGCAACTTTACAATACCTGGAGACTGTAGATCTGTCCGGAAACGATTTGAAAACAGTCGAGGAACTAGATTTTGCCAGACTACCAAGACTGAGAGTGCTTCTTTTGGCACGCAACCAGCTGGAATCTGTCAGCGAGATGGCTTTCCACAACTCCACTCAACTCCAAGTTTTAGACCTGAGCTACAACAAGCTGGACCGACTTGGAGAACGCACTTTCGAGGGACTAGTCCGACTAGAACTGTTGGACTTGGAGGGCAACCTCCTGACCGATCTACCTGAAACCATTTTCGAAAGGGCGCGCTTGCAGATGTTGGAAAACATCAATCTAGCCAAGAATTTGTTTGAAGTGGCTCCGCTCAAGTCTTTGCAGCGGCAGTACTTCTTCGTCTCTTCTGTAGACTTGTCAAGGAATAGATTGAAAGAGATTCCAGCGGATGACAGCATAATGGTCAACATCAAGAAACTGGATTTGTCTTTCAATCCGTTGTCTGAAGAGACAATCAGGAATGTTTTGGGCGAGCCCAAGACCATGAGGGAGTTGAATCTGGCTGGGACAGGGATCAGGGAGCTGACCCAATTGGAGACGCCGTTTTTGAGCTGTTTGAATCTGTCTCTGAACAATATCACGTCTTTGGATGAGACGATGTTTGAAAGGACTACATTGTTGGAGTCTTTGGACGTGTCCCACAACCAGATCCGGGATATTTCGAGCTACTCCAAGATCTGGGCGTTGCTCAAACACTTGCAGTCTTTGAATATATCGTCCAATCCGATCCAGAGCATCTCCCAGAGAGACTTCGAAGGACTGGAGACGCTAAGGCAACTCAGTATGTCTTCGTTGAGGCAATGCGAGAAGATCGAGAAGGGGGCGTTCAAATCGATACCAAATCTGGCGTGTCTGGAGGCTTACGATTACCCCAAACTGGGGTACATCGACGTTCAAGGTCTGCTCTTGAACGTTCCCTCTTTGGAGAAGGTCAACATCGAAACCAAGGACTCTGCCGTGGGGTCAGATCAGCTCCAATCCATCCTCCACCCCCGTTTGAAGGAGTTGGGCTTGAGAGGTCCCCGATTGAGGAGTATTTCTTCGGGGACCCTCTCCGGGATCAAGGGCCCGAAGGTGGTGATCCGCTTGATGAATACTTCTCTGTCATCCCTCCCCCCAGCTCTGTTCTTCCCAGTTCCCCGCTCCTCCAAGATCATGTTGGACGTGACCGGGAGTCAACTCACCACCCTCAGCCCCCAGATCCTCGCCACTCTGGAAGACCGGCGCGGCGACCTCAAGCTCTTGGGCTTGGAGTCCAACCCCGTAGTGTGCGACTGCAGCGCCAGAGCGCTCCGAAGATGGCTGCCGGCGTACATGACCAGCATCAGGTGCTTCGGCCCCGACCATCTCGCCGGCAAGCTTTTGGTGGAGGTCGGTGACGACGAGCTGACGTGCGACCCGCGGAAAGTCACCACGTCCACGCCGCCCACCTCCAGCGCCGTCCTCACCCGCGCCACCCGCCTCCACAAGACCACCGAGCCGGAGATCATCTGGTCGGTGGAGGTGACCGACAAGCCCAAGACCACCAAACCCGTCGCCGGACAGTCGACCTTGAACAACGACGACACCTTGATTATAGGCATCGTGGGCGGCGTCGTCGCTTTCATCGCCATCTTGATCATAATCATCTGTATAATCAGGCTGCGCATGACGGGCAACCAGTACAGGGGCGGCCCGCTGGCCAACGGGACGCCCGTCATGGGGCCCCCGGTTGTTGGAGCGGGCAGCAGCTGCGCCTGCAGCGTCAAGGGGGCCGCGCCCGTCTATCCCCTCGCGCCGGGGTACGGCCCGGGGTACTCCGCCTCGCTCCCCCACAAGATGCAGCCCCCGCTCAGGCACAGCAACTACTCCACGATGGGCAGGGTGCCCTACTACGCCAACAGCGCCCCCTACTTCATTGCCTTGCCCCCCGAAGAGAACAAGATCTACCGGTAACCGTTTTAGGTTAAAGATTATTCATTTGTTTAATTTTTATTTAAATTTTAAATGTGTTTACTTAATTACTGTTAGGATCAATTAATGTAAAAATATATTTTTATCAAATTGATTCGATACATTTTTTAGGCCCTCTTAATGAAAACGGTAATTTTACGGTACTCACAAGCGGACGAAAAGTAACGCTTTTTCGGACGCTGACCGTGGCGCCATCTGTTGGCCTGTTTAGTAAGTTAACAACAAAAACGACAAAATCGATAGTTATCCTCAGCCGCGTCTCGGCCAGAAAACTCAGACTCGGACGAAAAAGATGCACGTTTTGGATGTGAATTGTCAAACACAAGGTCGCTTAAAACTTATGATTGACCTGTACGTTAGTGAGATCTGTCATAAATTCCAATAACTATTGGCGCGCCTAGTTATTTTTGCTGGTATTGCCAACCGAACGACAAGTCCCCAATTCACATCTCTAACGTTCCGACAGTAGTATTTGTTTAAATTTAAAATCAGCTGTCAGTGTCAAAAGTGAAAAAAAGACCAGGCTGTGTTACATTAACGTTACCCTAAAATCTGTGCTTGCCGACCAACTGTATAACTGTTTCCTCCATGTCAAAATTGAGGTTATGTCTGTCTAACGACGTAATTAAAAAGTCGAACATTAGAAAAAAAAAAGGTCTTTCAATCTCTCATGGGTTTTGACCTTGGAAATATCTGCGCGATGGCGGAGCGATAAACCAGTGAAGAATTGATAAATGAAAACTGAAAACGTCGACTATTTTAGCCACGCGTTAAATTTCAAAATTACAATTTCATAATGACACAAGACAATGGTTCGTTAATGATCAAGCCAGCTGTGAAAAATGAAAATGCTACAGATTTGCCACTTTAGATATAGTTGAATTTTTTTAATAAACAATTGTCAAAACGTTGTCTTGTTGGTATGAGCCAAACTGTGATTTTCATGATAATACGATTGGTCACATTGAGTGTCAACATTTTTTTGTGTAACTGAGCCTGCGCCCTAACGAGCGAGAGTTTATTTCAAATTCGAAAAGGTTTCTCCTGATTTCTCATTAAATTTGTTTTGAAAATGAATTCACGGAAGAAAAGTACGGGAAGTGAAGTGAACATAACCTTAACCATGATTTGGTGTCAAATTGTTATACAGCTGGTCCATATGTCCAAATTTTAGGGTGGTACAGTATGGTTTTTTACTTCATTTTGACACTGACAATTGTTTATTAAAAAAATTTCACTATATAATAAAGGTTCTACGTAGTGTTGTGAGGTCCGGTAATTGACTTAGTCAATGACCCATTTGACCGGTCAATAATTGTCAATGACTTGACGTATTTGACCAGTCATTTTTAAAATTTAAATTTCCCGCTTATAATGTTGATGATTATAGGATATGATGGCTGTTTGACTGATGAGATGAGGTTATGTTGGGTTGTCTGATTTCATTTAAGTAGCTGCTGACAATGAAGAAATCGATTATGACAATAAATAAGTAAATTATGACAATTAAACATCTAAAACTTTAATAAAGATCATTGTGGAAAACGATTAAGCTTTTTACCTATTAGGAAGAAGTGGTTTTTGTTTTTCAATCGTTTTTGTGTGTTCTTAACATGACATACCTACAATATATTTTTATTTTCATAAAATATTTACCTACTTTTTTAAATTCTAAACGACTGTTTATAGCAATTAAGACAACAAGTGTTTTATAGACGATTTAAAAATCGAGATCGTAGTTTAAATCAGAGCGACCGCAGGGAGCGAGGATTTAATAGATCGAGATTTTTAAACTATAAAACACGCGTTGTCTTCAAGATTTTTTCTAACACTAACATCTTATCAGAAATTTTAATAAATTCAGAAATTATTCGAGGCGCGTCACAATACACAAAATGCGGAGGTTGCCGTGGGTACTATGGTAATAATATCAACAAATTTGGAAAAAAACAATTTTCATCGTTGAAATGTGCCAAAACGTTCCAGAAGAAATAAGAAAAAAGGGGCAATTTGTTACCAATGAAGTCTAAAAGTGCATACGAAAAGGTGTATGTTTCGTTTCAAGGCCGGAACAATAAAAAAAGCATCACAGAGGTAACGGAAGATGTCATTTTGGCTTTTCTTGATATGGGGTAAGTGTGTAGAACTTCATTAAAAGTTAATTCACACTACGGCAAGAATCATTTGAAGAAAATGTAAAGATTGCCAGTTTTCGATGGCCGGCCACTTGCATTGGATGAAACAGCAGAAGTTAAAGAAGAAGATGTTAGGAACAAGAGCACGAAGCTAATGTGGCAGTTCCAATTCAATAATTGTACTTTTCATTTTTGTGATAATTACTGTAAAAATGATGAATAAAATGTTACTTGAATAATATGTGTGAGCGTATTTTATGACTCTATAAGATACGTTGCTATTGACGACGTGTCTTATAGAGAAAAGCGTATTTTATGGGAAACATAAGGTGTGAGCTCAAATGCACCATGGAAACAGTATAAGTGTTAGAAAAAGTACCGGGTGATCAAAAAGGACTGTTTAAGTTGGCAATACAATTAAGAAAATTTTTTAATTCGGTTATTTATAACACTACAACCGGATATGTTTTGTTGGTTTATTTGACACATATCTGATGTAGGTATAGCATTAACAACGACAAGCCATCAACAACCGAAAGTTACTCCTGTTATACGATTTAAAATACAATTCAGTGTTACCAACTTAAACAGTCCTTCTTGATCACCCCGTATTTAAGTATTTTAAAAGAAACTAAAAAACTGAAAATACACACACAGAGTTGTGTTGAAAGTTTTAAAGCATTTTAAATTAACAAAAAGTTCAAATTCAAGCAAATATGTTAAAGAAAAAACAAAGTATAACTTCAAACAATTCAAACTTAACCTCACTTACACAATTTTAGAACAATAATTTATAGATCAATAAATCTTATAAAAATTGAATTTAGAACCATTATTTGATATTAAAATAATCCTTGACATTGAAAGAATCATTTTGTGATGTTTAACTGGTTCCTACTTTTTGACCAATAATGACTGGTAATTGACCGATCAAGAACCGGTCAACTTTGACCAAAAATAAATGACCGGTCATTTATCCATCACTAGTTCTACGCATGACGATGTTTTCCGGTCGGTTTGTAGCGCGTACTAGAAACCGATGTTCGTCGTTTGCGCAGATATGACTCACAACCCATGAGAGATTGAAAGACCTACAATGAAACATAAAACGTACCTTGATACTTGAGATGCGTAGATAGGTACAATGAGAAATCCAGAAATCCGACTTGCCTTCTTACTAAATTCAGGTTTGTCACCTTTCAATTCTTGGCAGTACCGAATCAAAGCTATTTTTCACGCTCTGAGAGGGGTTACCCACTACATTTTTTCACGACGGCATCTTTTAAAATTTTGTGCGTTAATTTTTTAACGCAAACGGAGTTATGCGCAATGCAATGACAGCGCCGATGACCTTGAACGACCCGATGCTGCCAACCTACATCGTGAAATGCACTGTTTGCTACTTTCAATTCCTCATACCAACTTGACAGGCGATTTAAAAAAAAAATACATTCAGAAGTGGGAACGACAATAAAGAAATACGTTTTTATAATAGATTTATTAGATATTGCGCCACAGGCTTTACTTATATAATAATAATAATAATAAGAGTTTGTATCTGATCAATTGATTATTTCCAATCTCCAAGAAACAAAAACAAGTAACCGTTCATCAAACCATTGAATTATACAAATCTTAGTGAAATCGTTCGTTTAAAAAATTATTTACAAATTGTGCTCCGAGTTCCAAAAAAGTCTAACCATCTGATAAAATACAAACCACATGTCTAACAAGTATGAGTCCATCACTGAAGAAATTTTGTGTTAGTGGCAAAAAACTCTGCTTCAATTTAATAAGTCAGAGAAAAGAAAAATCGTTATTGTCTAATTCGTACGATTAAAAAAAAAAGTTTTTACATTAAATAAACAGAAGCAGTGTTACAGAACAATCCGGACTACGTTGATGTTGATTACATTTGTGATTTTAGTGCCACTTTCCTGGTTTATTAAATTGAATGAAAGTCTGTTACGACCAACGCTCGATTATTAGATTACTATGTGAGGAAATAACTGCAAGAAAACTTGTGACGGCCCATCTGAATTTCGTTTTTAATAAAAGAAAACCAGCTAAACGAAACGAATTCAGACAAACGTCAGTTGAGGTAACATATTATTTACATATCCATAGATTAACTTGAGTTGTTTTTTCTCTCTACATGCAGCGTACGGACAGAAGGATAATTTGAAATTCTAAATACATTGAAAAGCTCAATAACAAACTGTTAAATCGTAATAATAATAATAACAAAAGAATATTGAAATGACAAGTATAAGCAAGTGTTCGGTGTGACGTGGCCGATATTGACCAGAACGACGCCCTCTGACGAACAAAAAACAACTCTTCCGCGGGGTGTGGGCTTTCTCGTCATTATGGCCAGGTAAAATCTAATGATGCACAAAATCAACACTCCCGTTCGCAATCCTATGCACCGACATGACGACACTAACTTTACTTTCCACAGTGTTGGCAACATTTAAACGAAAACATTGATAACTCCACTTGACCTAGTCGTTTTTAATTTTATCACTCTATATTTGCACAAAACAAAGGAGAACTGCTCGAAACGAGAAAAAGAAACTAACATGTTTACAAATTATCAATTACGGTCGGGAACCAATTCAAAAACAAAGCACCACAAGTAACAGATTATCGAATCGACCAACCAAGAAAAGCGATTGTACTTTGTACGTTGAACTGACCCCACGACGTTATTAACCAAAAACTACTTTTCAAGTATTAATAATTGCATTATTCTTGCGTAAATGGATTACTGCCGGTGCCACTTGCCAAGTGGTCCGGTATTGTCCCGCAGACCGATATCGACTATATACACAACAACAAAAGAAATAAAAATTAGAGAAGAAAAAAAAGCTAAAAAATGACATGTATCTATGAATTTTATTCCTTTCCTTTGACAGTAATTTTAGGTGGCAAATTTCCTGGGTTTTTTTATATATTTTTTTTGTTTTTGTAATAAACAGTTAGGTGTTGCGTCCCGAATTGGCAACACCGGTAATAGTCACTTTCACACTAATTTCAACAACACCCGCATGGGGTAGCGTCCATTCACTTTTGCGGGGTGCATGGCACTGAGTGGCGGGGTTCATATTTTCTGAATTTTCTCTCCGACTACTACTGGGTTGTTGCGTCTGATCTCTTGGGCTCCCATTTCCCGGTAGTTAAAGCTGCAATCGTGCTTGTCGCTGTACCGGTGGATGGCGCAGAAGAGGCCTCCGCAGCGGCACTCGAAACCTGCAACGACAACAACAACAACAATTATTTGTCTTGTCGATCGACGTGGCCGACGACTCTCTTACCGGTCAGTCCCACCTTCTTGCGGCAGGTGGCGCAACGATTTTTTTTCTTTTTGGCGTCTTTGTCGGCGTCCTTCTCGTCAGAACTGTGGTCTAATTCGGGACTGTTGGCGGTTAGAGCTTCGGTAACTGCTGGGGCTTCGGCCGAGTTCGAACCGGCGACACTTGCCGCACCTTCATCGACGGCCTGTTCGACAACAGAAAGAGAAAAACGATTTTTAACACGGATCAATTCGGCGAACGCCTGGTCAACCTGATTTGTTAAATATTTACTTGACTCATCATCCTTTGGTGAAGACGAGACGACTAGAGCATCGCTGACGGGGGTGTCGTCTTCGCTACTCGTTGTAGGTAAGTGATTTTTTGACATACTTGAATTTTGACGGGTGATTTTTTTACGAAATGTCAAAGTGGGTCGCCATGGCTTTTACTTTAACAAATGAAGGAACGCAAAACGACAAATTATTCGGATTTTTCTTCTGGACCATGAAGATGTCAAATATATCAAAAAATCATTTGCTCGCGAATTAATTTCTAAATATTGGTCCTACGACTGAGAAATTACCATTACTTAGTCCCGTCAAACAACAACGGCACCCATGGTAATCATTTACGCTTTTTTTTAAGTTTAAAAAAATATACGACTGTACAAAGCGGCTTACTATATCCTATTACGCATTTGCACCCGAGAAAATACTCAGGCAATTATTTAAACAATATATGAGATTTGTTTAAAGTTTCGAAAAGTGCATTTTGGGGCTCAATTCCTTCATTTTTCCTCGAGGACAATATTTTCTACAAAAAAAAATCAAAGACGTGAGAGACACATTCATGAACGCCCCACGAAATATTCAAATAACGCGTGATTTAAAGATCTAAAAATCTAAATGTGTAAGAATTGAAAAAAAAATCACCTAGTGCCTTGACACTTCAAAGACAATTTTAATGCCCATTAATAGATATTTACGGTACAAGTGGCATAAGAGCATTATTAACAAATGCGTGCGAAATTGCACAAGAGGCGAAGCCGAGTTGTGTAATCGCACAGGTTTGTTAATGATGCCTTATCACACGTGTGTTGTACAATATTTTATCTACAACCGTCCAGAATAAAAAAAAAGTTTTTTTTTTTACCGAAGTGAGAATCGACCACTACTAATAACCAAGAATTTAATATAGTAGGTAAAAATTCGCAACTGTCTTCATCGGGACTTTATTTAACAAGTTGCAAAAATTGTGTAATTAAAACGTATTTATAAAAAACTGTTGTATCAATTGTTCTTGTAGTTGAATGTTTATTAAAATTAAATTTTGATTGATATTATAAAAAAGCGTGCGGTAATGAAAATGAGTGCGGTAATGAAGTTCTTATCTACGCTCGGGGGATAAATTAATGACACTTATTCCATCCACTGTGCGTGAGATTAAAAAAAAACGTGCGGTAATGAAATTCTTATCTCACGCAAAATGGATGGGATACGTGTCATTTAGTGATTTCTTTTTTGAATTGTAGATTTTTTTTGATGAGCTTGAAAGAATGGTGCATTTATAATTTTTGTTTCAAAGGTAATTGCTTAGAAAATAACAACTAGAAAAAATCATAAAACTGTACTTGCTTATCCAATTTACGTCGCAAAAAAAATGAATTGTTCTCAAAATAGAATTTCTGAAAAATATTTTGTTTATTTATTACTTGAGATTTTTATAAACTATTTCACGGTAAATGTATACTTATAGCATATAATATTCTCGTTATATCTTTTTTTGTTACAACTGTTATTGTTTATCAAAAAACAAATGAAAAACCTAATCATCCAATTGACTACGACGTGAAACTAAAAAGCGATCGAAAATCACGCCTTTGTGTATCTCGGTTGAAGTGTTTTTTTTTTTTTTTTTGTAACCGGCCTTGAAACATTTCAAATCCAAGGAGTTGAAATGTCCAAAAATCTTCATTACTTCTTTTTTGGCAAAACTGACACTTTACGCACTTCTTTTTATCTTTCTCAGTCACAACTCACATCGTAGGACCAAAATTACCCCCGTCACGACGCATTTCAAATTTTTTTTTTTGACCACCTCGGCCATGCCTCACATTCCAAATTGCAAAAACCGAATCCTCGACTCACCTCGATGGGAAGATCCGGAACTGGTGAAGACGAGATGTGGTTGATTGTGGTTTGGGCCGTCGCAGTATCCCTAAGGGCACTCAGACTTGGGGTGGATGGAAGCTGCTGTTTCTTCTTGAGGGCCTCCTGTCAACGACAAAACAAAAAACTCCGTGAAACCACAACACACACTGACTCTTCTTCGTTCTTACCTTGTAACAGAGTGAGCAAAGACCATCGGTTGCGGGACTGCCGTAAAATCCACACCCTGAGCGGCAGAGCGCTTGCATGGGATTGGACTCGCGCTCCATGGCGTTCAGTCAAAAACAAAAACAAACAAAAAAAATCCCAAACGAAACGTGTTCCGTGTTATCTTCAGTCGAATTGGGCGAGTCGAGTGGATACCCTGTCACGAAACAATACTTGATGGATCTTTCTGAAACAAAAAAAGAAAGAAAGAAATAAAAATAATCTCAATGAAACTGTTCGATTTGAGATAAAAATGAGGCGGACGCGAGACTCGGGTTATTGACTCAACTCATAACGCGACCGACAGACAAGTGTATTTTTATAAAACGGGAAAAAAGACCACCTGATTGATCAGGAAGCGGTAGTAGTCTGCACCGACGCGGGCGCCGTTATTTTTAAAACAACCTCCAACGATCGAAAAACCCGACTCTTGTCCTCCCAACATCTTTCGTAAAGACGCATTAGAAAACGTTAATTCGAGACAGGTGTGACGGAATTACCCGCATTGCCACACTGAAAGATAACCATTTGATAATGAGGACGTTGCCTTTTGCCAGCTGTTGCGCAGAGACGCACCTGACTCGGACCCCATTGAAAGCGTTTGGTGCGTCGCGTCGGTTAGACACGAGTCAGGAAAAATACGTCGCTCTGAATTTTCCCTTCGTCCCGAAAAGATGCGTATCAATCAAGGGCTAATCTACAGTTGCCATGGAGATACGCGTGATGTAATCTACCCGAATCTGCACTAATCACATTAGAAAAGCGATTAATTTCCATAACGTGTAAAACGGCGGACTGTAGGTGATGGGGGCGAGGGGGTTGTGACGGCACGATCGAAATTTACATTTAAATTAAAGCCGGGATGGCGGCCCCAACGAGCGATGTCATGGTGGTGTTTGTTTTTTGGTTGTTTGTACGTCTCGTAAACAACTGATTTTAACAAGATCGGGCTTAACCTAGCACGGCAACAGATGTCACAATGGCCGTACAAATCTTCCTATTTGTATGTAGCGAAACACAGGTGTGGAACACAATTGAGAATTTTTACCTGGTCGTGCGGATTACGTGAAACAGCCCAGGTTGTCTGCTTTATTGCAGACATTTACAAAGCACATGGTACCGCAGATTTAGCAGACACCCTCGCAGGCCCAATTCCCAACAAGACAAAGTGGACGTGTCTTGCAAGAATATCTTTCAAAACGAAATCGACAAGAACTTTTTTTTTTACTTAACGCAAACGAGGCAGTGTAAATCAGGCTTTTCACGAACTATCACGTGAATACCTCGTGACTACTCCACTGGTTCGCCGCACCAACTATAGAATGAATTAAATTGGGCCTTTATTTTTTTTTATTATTTAGAAATTAAAATTATCTTGGTGGCAAACATAGCAAAGGAAGAACGCTTCTAATGTAGGGAGCTAATGTGTGGGGAACAGAGAAATGAAGGTAATTAAGATGTTTTCGGGCCAAGAGTTCACTACCTGCTTCGTACTTGAATGATAGAAATTCTTGGTCGAGGAGAAACTCATTTCAAGAATGGAATTTCAGATTTGACTAAGAATTCCATTAGGAAAATTGCAAACATTTTAATATACGACGACAAAAATTATGAAATGATACCAATCGATTTGCTTTGTTTTCTGCAGTTGATGGATTTTCAAAGCTCTAAAAAATCATTATAAAGCTTTTGAGAGCTTGTGATGTAAATACGCACTAATCCTCAATAAAATTTGTTTTACAAAGTGTTGATTCATCAAGGATGGCGTGAATAACTGAGAAGAAAAAGATTTAAGATTCCAATAGAATGAATTCAAACCAGGCTTCCTTGGAATATCTTTGTTGCCATAGATGAGGATGTCACAATCGCAGAAGAGAAATAAAAGCTACGATGACTCGCCATCTGACGAGGTAGATACTTTTTTTATTTGAACAACATTCGCATATATTTACACAAAAAATATTATGTAACTGATGGTACATATCGAGCAAGGACAACACTGGAAAAATTCACACGAACAAAAACTGTAAAACGCAAACAATATTTAAAACTTTTAATATTCTGGTGAACAATGGAGCTTCCAAGATTATCAATCATAATTATTCCTCTGGTGCGTGAATTAATTCCGAGATTCTCTTTAGAGCTTACGAATGCTGCTGCCGTCGAAATAAGCACGAAGCGCAGACGAGTGCCTATTTCCGAACAATAATAAAATTAGGAGTGAAAAGCCAGGAAAAATGTACAGAAATAATTAATAATGCATGTGGCAAATCGCACCCCAAGAGGAAGCAATTGCCTGAGGAGATTTATTTACTGGCCAATCCATGCACAAAAAAAAACAACCGTTTTTTAAAATGTGATACCGGGCAGCGTTGTATCGCGGGTTTTTTCGGGGTACTTTGCCCGCTCATTGGTCGGCCAATGAACGGGCTCCGTTCGTACCGCGTTTGGTCCTAACTTTCCAATAAATAGGTGACGCCTGCCGAAATTCGTTCACTTTCGTTCACTCCTCCCTCTACAAAAAAGATGGCGACTACGTAAAAGCGAGCTGGACAAAAATACGATGCTCTTCTTCGCGACAACCTGCATCTCGACAGGGGGGACCCAACCGGCTCTTTCCAGAGTCACTCCGGCCTGGAAGAAGCTTCAACCGCTCCAAAGGGCCGGTGGTAACAAATGGTCCAAAACTTCGGAACATTTTTGTTGTTCATCATATCAAATACAAGGCTTTTTATTGGAGGTTTATTAATACATTGAAATGAAATTTTCATTCATTATTTACATTTACAGACAATAGATTTGCACGTGTATCTACGTACAGAAGCTATTTTTAAAATGTAATTTAAATTTGTTTTCCGTTGAATTGACAAAGAAAATATTGCTGGAAAAATGAAACCAAAGGTGCAAGTAAAAATTGAATTCGGTGATTTTTAAAAGGAACATCTTAGGTATAAAATAAATAAAATAAAATAGAATGTACGAGTATGTATAATTTTTTTTATTGTTTTCAACTGTCATAAATTCTCGTTTTTCTCTTTTGTAAACTGCCTCTTAACTGCCCTAAAGCAAAATGAGCAGATAACGAACCGTTGCCCTAGACAACACATTCAACGTTACATTTCTGGTAGGTCTTGAAAAATTTGTCAAAACTGTGAAAAGCAAATGCGAAACCATTTTTAAAAGATTTGGAAGCTTCAGGGACGTCGTTTCAAACAATAAAATTTTGTATGCAACTCGTTTCTGGGTAAATTGGGCTTTTCTAATTGCCCTCGAGGCCTTAAAACCCTCGCTATGCTCGCGTTTTAATCTTGTCCCTCGGACAATTAGAAAAGCCCGATTTACACAGAAACTCGTTGCATAAATAACTATTACGACCTTTGTATAAAATGTAAAATGTAAAGGAGTAAAAGCACATCCGACTATATTAATTGATTGATAGTGGGATTGTACGTTGACATAACGTGTCAAAGTAACAAGTGGTTTTTCATTCAAGCAGAAGATTAAAATTATCCTTGAAAACCACCTAACAAAAGTGAATACCTATATTTATTTCATATTAATTACACATTTAAATTTATGTTACGATCATCGCACCCACTTATAATGAATAATGACGCCATTTCATCCACGTCATGACCAAAAAGAAACATTTAATGAGTCCCGTTTTGCTGTCTTTTTGCAAAAAATGACACATACCACTGCAGCAAAATGCTTTGTCATCCCTCCACTAATTATCACCCTCGCTGCGCTCGTGCAATAAATTTACATTCGTCACGAAAAGCTGCACTTTAGTCTTCTGTCAGAAAATATACTATCTTCTACTACTTCAGTCATTTTTACCCCTATTTTAAGTGCGTAACAAACTTAAAAAATCTCTTGGGACGCTGATGAAACAAAACAACAATCAAAATCCAATGCAAATCTTACGCAAACTTTGCAAAATTTCCATTTATTGTCAACATTTAACCAAACGTCAGAAATAATTTAAATTTGCTCTTTTGTACTTTGAGATCCGCCTGCGGCTAGCATTCTCGGTAAAAAAAAGTTGCATTTACGTCACTTGATGCATAACTAACTTTTCCGTTGACCGCTTGTTAATTTCAATATTAATGAATTATTTTGTCTAAAATATAGTGTATTAATGAACCTCATTAATACACAATTTTTCATTAATCAACGATTTTTGCGATTTTGATGTTTTGATGATATTTTGATGTATAAACAACCTCGAACATGCACTGTTTGCACTTACCAACACTGCAGCAGGGTTTTCTATATTTTATAGCTCCATAACTGCACAATTACGAATTTACTTTTTCAAAAGCCGACCTTTTTGGTTATAATTCGCATGTCATATTTTTCAAAGGTAACTAGGTTTTCTCAGCAACCATGATTTTTACGCGAAATTGAATGTGAATGGAGTTGACGTCTTCTGACAGTCTGTGGAAAAGTGATTATAAAGTGTTGAAATTTTTTTTAAATGGCCTTCCCTGAGGACGATAAAAGAATGAAGGTATTTTATAACGTCTCATCTTTATCGAAAAAGATGAAATTGGTTTTGATTTGGCTTTAATTGGAAATTTTCTCACAAAAAAAAAGTTTGCGGTCAACGAAAAATTTTTGTAATCAACTCGTTTGTTAATGGGCGATTAATAATCTCAACTATTAAAGGCACTCGCTACACTCGTTCGTGCTTTAAACAGTTTCGATTATTAATCGCCTTCATTAACAAACTAGTTTATTAAATAACTAATAATTTGTGGAATTAACTACATACGAGTATTGAAAAAATGTAACAAACTGCTAGCTTTTATCAATTTGATGTTATCCCAAGGTTAACGCAATATTAAAATAATCTGAACTTAAACACGCTTGTTCAACACCAGAACATCCTTCAATTAAAAAAAAATCTTTTTTTAAAAGTCCCATCCCCATTTAGTTTTTTCGTACCATCATTCGCCTTTCACTTTTACCCGCATCCCATTCTTCTAC
The DNA here is from genome assembly GCF_963966145.1 of Tenebrio molitor. Lineage (NCBI taxonomy): Eukaryota > Metazoa > Arthropoda > Insecta > Coleoptera > Tenebrionidae > Tenebrio > Tenebrio molitor. The sequence goes on from NC_091053.1 coordinate 4,604,597, forward strand.
TTCACTTTAATTATTCGCTCCGTTTCACATCTGCTTCGACCTGAACTTTTTCACTTTCTTGCGTTTCCTTTTCTTCCCCACCACTCCCAACCAACAACAAAACTCCCATACACTTTTGACTTCTTCCCTTTCTTCTGCGCCCCACAAAATAGTCCTCCCCGAAGAATCGACCCCACAAAACCTCCTCGCCCGAACCGTCAGACCCGCATCACCATTTACATTTATTTCTTGCCTTCGAGATCGATCTCCAATTAGAATATTCGGACGGCAAGGCGGTCTTTTTGTTTGTCAAGTTAACGGTCGAGTGAGACACGTGTTTCTTCTCTCTCCGGTCTTGTTCAGCTCTATTTGATTCCGTCGCCGTAATAAGGTGATAAGGAAACGGAACGCGTTTTATTAGACTTTCTAACAAACCGACGAAGGATGCAAATCTCTCGGTTGACCGTCTCGGGGCAATTCAAAAGGAGACGGGAGAGTGCCGGAGATCTCGGCGACGATTTCGAAAGAGGCGACCTCCGACGCTTGATAAGCGTAATCTTCGCGATGCCCTCGTTCACCCCCTTTCTGAACGATTGCGTCATGGGAAGGGGATGACCTTCAACACGAAGAAATCGTCCGCACAAAGAATTGTTATCCGACGGATTGGGTGATTATCTTCAAAGTTGACGCTTGGCGAAGAGGACGCTAGTAGTGGACGGTGCAAGTTGTATTATTTAATCTTGGGGTGGCAAGAATTAAAGTAAAAAATTAACCATTCGAGCCCACAACTAGAGTGGTCCGTTGCGTCCAGCTGATGGTGATTCAGCGGTGACTCTCCCGTCGAACTCTTTCCTAAAAAAACCATCCCCCACCTCCGTCCGCCAACTGTTGCACGTCGTACACAAAGAGTCAACGCCAACTTGATGTTGCAAGTGAACGTTTTGTTGACACACTTCTTTGGAAACATTCCTTTCTCGACCGACCTCTGTCCGGCCGTTGCAATTCGTGTGGGTTTTCTCGTCCTCTTTCTCTCGCTCCCCCCCAGAGTCGCCGTCTCGCTCGCACCGACACGTTCCCCACTCAAAAGAAACAAAATCGACACGAAAAAACAATAGAATGACAGCGCGAACGACCCACTTGACTATTGTGCAGGTCTCCGTGTCCCGACTGCCACAGAATGCGGTAACAATTATTGCGTGACGTAACATTTAAACTTTACGATGTCGTCACCACTGAGGGACCCCCGCACTCGGCAGTGCATTCGCGCTTTGGCGGCGGCGGCGTGAACAGGTCGTTTCGACGGCGGTGGTGATGCAACCGCTCCATCATCATCTGTTGTGATCTAGGCGAGGTATCGATTCGACCCCGGACCTCACCTCCCGCCGTTATCTTTGGGGGAACGACAGACACGAACACGTGACCTCGCCCCAGATCAGATATTCCTCTGATGGGGGGGAAAAAAATCAAGAAGGTGACCTGTTTCACGAGAGATGAAATAAAGGGAAAAATCGCTCCGCGAGGCGGACGCAGATAGAGTTGAACCATTTGTTCGTTTGTACAGCACGCGATAAAGCAAATGGCGGTGCACGTTGAAAAATAAATGTTTCGTTTTACCAGACATGAACAAAGTGATGGCAATAATAAAAAAATACTGTAAATTTAAATTTAAAATATTTTCTCTTTTAATTTTACGAGATCCAAGGATAAGATTGATTTTTTTAAATGTTCTCTTATCTGTCGTGTTAATGGTCAAAAAGTATTTTGTCAAAACAAGTTTATTCACGAATTGCTTACTCAGAGACAAAAATATAAATATGTAATGTAATTCACATAAATATGGCAATAGAACATCTAAAAAATAAAAAAATAAAAAGTCACAATAAGTACCTATACGCTGTTCACATGAGCTGTATAGTAAAAAAAAAACACGTGTTTTCAGCTTGCTCGATCGATATTGGACAAGATTCTCAATGTACAGGCAACGATAAAGCACTGAAAGGGCAAGGGCAGATCATGAAAGCTCCGGCACGTTTGGATACCAGTGGCGGGTACGTGTAATCAAAGGGGCATTCTAGTCTCGACATTTGAAAAAATAATAGATATTTCTTCAAGAATAAGATTTTGAAAATACGTCTCGAAAACCTTGTTCCGAAATTCCGAAAACTGACAAACTTGTAGCTTATAACTTAATTTGTAGTCGGAAAAAAAAAACATTAAAACAGTAGGTACATGTACAGGTCTACCTTCAAGGTACATGTCAGTGTCGCCGATACTAGAATGAAGTCAAGATTTTCTTGTTTCTAATTTTTAAAATTATGATTAAAAATTAAAATATGTTCGTAATTTTAAAAAATGAAAAAAAAAATTAACGCCATTTTCAATATGACTTGACTCTTAATTTCTAGCACAAAATGTTTTCTTTTTAGTACCGGCTATAGGCAGCCATATTTATACTGATTTAAGATTTTTTTTTACGAGCAAAACTGATGCAGTTAACCGTTTACAAATACATAATAAGCTTAACTGTTGGTTTTTCGTTTGAAAAAATTTCTGTATTACGTCAAACATTAACAAAATTGAACACAAAAAAATCTAGATTCAAGTGTTGTATGTACATACATAGTTTAAAAAAAAATGTATTTTTTTTTAAATGAGCAAAGCTGATGCACTTAATAAGCGTAGTTTTATTGTTTAAAAAAAATTCTTACGATAAAGCATCAATAAAGTTGTGCACAAAAAATCAAATATCAAAAAGTTCTGTAGTTTAAAGAGGAAAAAACTATAAGACGCACTGTATTAATTTTAACAATATAACAATTCCTACAAATTTTTAATAAACTATAAATAAACCATCAAGGTCGTTATCCTCCAACTTTCATTAATTACGAATTACATGTCGCAACGCGAGACGAAGCATCTTGGACAGCTGATCACGCACGTGACCACCACACCGCTCCATTGAACCGAGTATAGCACTCTCCTTCGATTTGAACTTTGAATTAAAATCCCCAACCTCTCACCTTATGTAAATAAATAATAAAATTTTGTTTTGAGTAGAGTGGGTTTGTTTTGACTGCACCAACAAACAAAAGTAACGTTGCGCAACCAATGTCAGCCAAAATTTCACCTCGTTCATTGCATCAATCACCAGACAGACAACCTCACTTCGGTGGCCTCTTTTTGACGAAATCACCGAAAGCTCGCCTATTTTTTCCACTTTCATCGCAATCTCGGTGTTTTTTTGTTATCACACTCGAGTTCAACGAATGCACATAATTGGTACGTTGAACTTGATCGCAATAAAATTTTACATTGTTTACCAGTACGGCTACGAGTGTGATGACGAGGCCCCGGAAAAATCATCATCGATTCGGCCCGGAGTCGTGACCCCGGGTCGTTCCCGAGGAGGCAGAACCCTTACGTCCATCGTGACTAACGATCGTTCCTCCACGTGTAAGTCGTCAATTATGAACGATTGGAAATTCGTTCAATTAACCTCGCCGCCACTCGACAAATTATTTAAATCAACGCCGCCGAGTAAACAGGACAAAAACAATAAAGCCAAGCTGGAAACCATCATGATAATTTAATTCGTGCACGGGCAATAAAAAAACGCGAATTAACGCCTTTAACGAGCAAAAGTGGGAGGTCATAATTGGATTCGTATTAAATTGCGAAATGTGTACGTTATCTGTTATCGTCGGCCTTCAATTAGTGCGTCGTTTAGGGGAGCCCGTCCCGAAATGGTCGACCGGTCCGACCTTTAAAAACCCGTTGCGATTCGACCAACAGGTCCTGCCCGAAATTTTGCTTTCTCGGTCGAAAGTCGGCCAACGACCGAAATCCGTTCCGTTATCTTGCTCCTCCGAGTCGCTCCAACCTGTTCCACATCGCGAAAAGAGTCACCACACATTCGACTCGATCGTTATTATTAGATATCCGTGCGAAAAAATTTTTCGACGTTACGCAAGATGTCGCGGCACACTTAGTCCAGTCGATGCACTTTCTTTTTTCGTTTTTGTCGGAGAAAAATGTGCGTTCGTTTTCCGATAACCCACTTCGTCCAACCTACGTACGTGGAGGTGTACATGCAATCGTGTCGTATCCTTGCGGCCAGATATGTACATTTCTGTATGGTAATTAGTGACGAAAGAATCTCGTTTAGATGTGCACCGGCAACACGAATTTAATGGGCCGGCCGAGAAATCGAGATTTTGCAAGAAATTTAATCGCCGTTACGCACTGTTGCGCCTCTTGCAACACCCAATCTTTGTTCCGTCCGAGATGGAAATGATCGCGTCGAATACCGCACGGTGCGCGATCTCCCCGGCTAGGCGTCGATGCTGAGCCGCTAATCTGATAGGATAATTACGTTAGGTGGAAGGCCACGACAAATATTTGCGGATGCTGTCACAGATAACGCTGCATTTGTTAAACTTGTGGACCCAAAACCTCTGGTGCGACATTCTTCTCGGCTCTGAACGTTGGACACGTCCCAAAGTACAAAATTTGCTTATCGAGTTACTTTACAAATAATTGGGAGATAACTGGTGTTTTAATGAAAATAAAAACGTTTACATTCAGATTAAATCATTAATTAGGCGGATTCTCAGGCTTTCGCGTCGATTTTCTTTTACGTTTTAATTAAGCGTTCGAAACACGAATCTGGGTCACCCGGTATATGAAAGCGTTCAAGGTCATCGTTTTGCTGCAAAACGCTCTCGAGTGAGAAGGAAATTCTTATTTAACATCAAATAAGGAAATAATTGGATGTGACTCAAGACTTGATGTCACAGTCGCAACAATTTTTTTTTTTAAATCTCTCAATTATCAATTTTCAATTACACACGTTCATAATTACGTAAATTAATCATAATCATGTGTAATTATGACCAGAATAAAAATATGCACACATATACTAATTAAGAACAAAAAATTTTGAAATGAAGGAAGTAAAAATGGACAAAATGGATTTAAAAAATACATACATAATTGCTGAAAAACAAATTAACAAATGTTTTTAGGTAATTATTCAATTTCTGAGTATACTATCTCTCGTCAAATAAGGTTTTATGACCTTCACAAATCCTTCGACTCTCGACAATCTGTTTTACGGGCGCTGTATAATCTTATTCGAGGAGGAATTGTACAAGTTCAAGATTGTGCGAACATAAAAATAAAAAAGAAATATTGTTCTTGAAGTCTTAAATAAAAATCAAGTGACGTCCGCGGAAAACTCTGTACCGAAACTTTCCTATTGATTTTTACACGTGTCCTTGCGACACCTGTCCGGAAACAAACCGAACGAACTTCGGTCGTTGATTGAAAAGGTTATTTCGGATATAAAATGCTAATTACAGGTACTTAATCAAAATTAAACAACACAGAATATTTTTATTGCCTTATTATAATGCCGGCGCATGCGATAAATTGAGAAATTACCGTGTATTTCCACGTGTTTGTTCAGCTGCTGTCGAAAATAATGAAAAACTTGTTCCAAAAAGAAATCAAAGAAACTCACAAGTATTAAACATTTGTTCAATAAAACTTAGACCTGCTGTGCAAAATAATAGTAGATTGTATCATTAAGAGTAGAAGTGAGTCTTTTTGTGCTAAGCCCAAGGACTGAAGACCGAGACGAAGTTGAGGTCGGCAACTGGGCGAAGCACAAAAAGACCTACTCTGATTGATATAATACTATCCATCTTGCTATTTTCTGACATCTGTCATCCGTGCACATGGGCGACTCGTGTTACACCACAGAGGCGCCAGTTAAACATTGGGTAATAACTTCGTTATTTCGCTTTTTTATTTTGCTTTTAATATTGTAACACTGCTTCCGCTCAAACTAGGTTTAGTTGGCACAAGAACAATTCTCTCAACTTCGAGGTCATAGTTCAACACAACTATTCCAAAATATTTAATATTTTACTGAAGACTAAGTAGAAATCGAAGAATAAATAGATGATTCTAAGAAATGATAGAGATGTACGAAATGATTTTATAAGAGTAAAAGTAACTAAACAACTGTAAAATCAGCCTATACTATACATATAAATAACAGGCCTTCAAATAAATTTATATTTAGAGCAACCTATGGAAATTCAATTGTTTGTAACATTTTTCCAGCGTAGAAAATAACACAAGAAATGTCTGACATTTTAATGAAATAAAATTAGGTTAGAAAATATTTTTAATTTTTGTAGTGCATTCTCCCTATTCCCCCTTCACGGAATATGACAATATGAAATTGGGAAAAAGCTTACTATGTAACCTGTGTACTCCGGAGAATAATTGGTTACCTACAAAAATTACTTTACACTGTTAACAGAATTAGAATGTCGCCTACGCCTATTCTAAATATATATTTATGTGAAGGCCCGATAGTTCTAAGAAATGAAAAATTTCTTAGAAAGACTCGTTACGACCGATCTAAAACACCGCCATAATACTAAGAACTTTCTAGATTTCTGTTTTCGAGTGATCCCAAGATTCTTATAATCCGTTTTAATATTTTAGGAGGTCTAAGTCTGAGCAAATCGTTTGGGCAAATAACAAGTTTCTGTTAATATGATAGAGAACAACACTATGTAGAAAAATTCTAGAAAATTCAGAAATTCTGCCAAATGATTTCATCACAATATAAATATTTTTTCTCCCTACCGGTTAGAAATGTAGGCTGTGGATACCTCATTTGAGGTGACAAAATTCAACTTTCTCGCTAAGGTAAGAAAGTTAATCATGAAATGTTTATGGTAAAACTGTACCAAAATACAAATGTCAAAAGTGTCAAAAGTGAAATAAGTTATTGATAAATGAAAGCCAATTCAATGAAGTAAGTTGGTAGGTCAATCATATAATCTGGAAAATAAACAGATAAGCTAGGTACGTAGATTACTTTACCCTGTTTATATCAAATTTTCGAACAAACCTCAAATCTTCAAATGCGATGACAAGTTAATTAAACAAATAACACAGCCTACTATTCAATTCTCAAAATTTTCGTTTTAATCACGAATATAACCATCTTTTTTGACTTTTTTCAACAAAGTTGTGCCGGTAGGGAAAAAAATTGTATTCAAACCTTGTTAAGAAAGTGTCCTTGCAGACCTTAGGCACTTACAAACCTCGTCTACGACTCGGTTTATAATCTTTGCCTGCGGTCTGCAAGAAACCACTTTCTTACCTTGGTTTGAAATATACTATTGTTTAATGTCTAATATACTCGTATGTAGAAACTAGATTGTAAATCAATCTTGGTGATGAAAAATGTATGCAATGATTCTAACAAATCTAGCTTCCGAGTCTATTTACAATTTCATGGGAGATTAAATAGATCTCTTAAAAAATAAAATAGAATGACTGACACTATAATGAAGTAAATAGGTAGATAATATTTAGTCGCGCATGTATCTTCTAAATCTATTTTACATTTGGGAAAAACGAAAAATTCTTGGTGTGACTCAAAAAAAGGAGCAAAGAAACCAAAATGGTTGTAATCTATTGGAAAAAACAAATTTCATCACGTCGATGGAGGGACAGGAAGCTAGCCATTTCTGAGTTTGTAAACAATTACAAAAGCCAGATCAGAAGGAAGTGAAGAAAAAAAAAGTGGGACTTACCGCGAAAGTGACATTTATCGAAACTAGACCTCCTTGAGCAATTATAACGAATCTGCAAGTCAATAAATCTAGAAGGCATGACTAATTACGAAATAACCACCAATAAAATCCCAGACAGGAGCGAAACTAATTAATTCGCCGAAAATCAGCATCACTTTCTAAATTTCTGCGTGTGGTGCGGCGATCGATTCAATTAACATCCGACTGTCCGCCAATAAAATTGTAAAAATAAAAAAAAACATTCTATCAAGGTCGCCACTTCGACGTCACAACCTCGATTAAGGCCATGTCTTCGACGCTTCCGTCTCATTGACGGACAGACATGAAAGGCGACGAACAAAAGTGGGAGGAGACGGCGACATTTACACGGGGCCACAAAAATGCACGTGGTGGAGTGAGTAACCTCGTCAAGGGCGCGCGCACACACAACACGCACACCCCCCACCTAATTACCCCACACGCACATGAGACGAAAGGGTGAGAGGAGGCGGATGTAACGGAAACGTGACGATCAATCTGCACGTGACGTCAGTCACCACGACGGAAGATAAATCCGGTGGTCGGCGCTTCTGGTGAGCGTGAAGAAGGGGTGCGAAGGTGCAACCCCCTGGAACCGCAAAGTCCATAGGTTGTTAAGGGGGGATTTGGGTAATAATGGATGAGCTGGACGCACCTCGGGGACCGTGAACGAGCCGCCACAAGAACAAAGAGTTTTCACCAACGATCTTATAGTTTGGGGAGTTTAACAAAGAGAAATGACCCCGAAACGTCACAAAAACAAAAATGTCGATTTGAATTGAATCGCAACAGCTTACACGGAATAAACAAAAACATATTTTGCGTTTTAAAAATATCCCGAAGAAAAAATAATCGTTTGGCGGATTAACAAAAGAATCCTCAAATGGTGCGCCACAGCCAGACAATTACAAAGAAAAAATTACAACGGTGGTAAAAGTACTGCAAACTGATATTTTCGGAAACATAACCTCACAAATTTTGAAAGTCATTGCGTCGAGGGAGAATTTTTAATATAAAAAAAAAACTATTTTTGAGTTTGATATTACACACCAGGACCGAACACTTCTTGGAAGCATCTTCAGCTTTCTTCGATTCTGGGGATTCCTCGTGGAAATAGTGCATATCACGAATGACGTCACGAAAACCTCGAGTGAGTCACTTTTCTTAATATAACCACAGCCACCTATACCTGACAAATACCGTTATCATCTTCCACCTTGCGTCTTATCAATTGTTTGCATCTTCGCAAAATAATCGATTGATCGTTGCCAAGAAACGAACGTAACGATGATCTCGAGTGGGACTTTAGGTTTTCCGCCGAAAATTCCAGATACTGTCGATTAATCATCGACTCGTTGTTTCGACGAATCTGACGAAACGTCGTCACTGTTGACATCACTGGTTCGTGCCGTGACGATCCGACGCAAACAAGACAACACCAGTGAAAAACAACCGTACTCAGATCGGTAGAAGAAGACGGCGACGGTAAGGTCGAAAGCCCCCACACGTCCGTACACACACCGAAAACGTGACTAACCCATCGGTATTTCCGCTGACAAAAGATAACCCGACCATACAAATTCGATTTTAATGCTGGCAACCTTGCGAGTCTCGTCATTCATCCAAACAAAGGCCGCGAAAGCAACAAATTTTCTGGGCGATTTTCGCACCCACCCCGTACACTAGTACGCTGTAATCACCGACACGACACTCACCTGTCGCGGTATTTTTCTCTTCACCTCCCACGAACGACCGTCAAGACAATCGGCGATCTCGCGCGAACATCACACACTCGATATTATAATCCTGGGCACAGAAAAAGGTCACCACACAGCTATTCCTCCACTGGTTGTCGAACACGTGTCCAACTCCGAAAAATCACTCCTTTTGTCGACTACTCCTGCGTGGAGTAGCAGCAAGCACTGTGAAAGAATACTCTGCGTGTGACGGAGCACGTTTCCGCCTGATGGCCTCCGACTCCTCCAACACTGAACTGACGTCGGTTCTCCGTGGAACGGACCCGGATCGGCGAGAGAGTCGCTTGTGCGCAACTCCGCCGACACGTGCCGACCTACGTCCCCTCCACGTGTCCGACAAGGACGGACCGAAGACGATCTGCGAGCGTAATCATGGCGGACATCTTGGAAAGTTGCCGAGTCAACTTCGGCGCCTCGCTCGCTTATTATTGGACGCGGTGTACGTTTGCGATTTACGGCGCAATCATAGATAATAGAGGACCATGTGAGACGCAGTTTTTTCCGCATATTGTGGCGCAAAAGCCGCGAGCACCGCGGTGCCACCGACGGGGGAGACAAGGAAACGGTGCGCCAAGGTTGTTGATCCACATGGGACGACGATCATGGATCAACAAACTTGACAAAAAGGATATTTCGGTCTAGCCTTGGAGCCCACATCCTTTGTCCCAAATCGGCGAATTCACGCTCCCGTTTAGATTCCGCGCCGAAGTCTTTATTCTTACCACTGTCGCCACCACCAAACGATTAAACCCCCCTATATAAAAATAACAGTTACACTTACATACAAAATAAAATTATCGCAGGCGAATTTCAAGAGAGCCGCACTGCTCCGAAAGAACGAAACGATATAACTGTCCTCCGTGGAACCCCCGAAGAAACGATAAACAACGTGAAAACCCACCAGACGTCGACTATGTACTTGTTGACTTCCAACACACCACAAAGAAACAAACAGATTATCAACAACAACAAATCCCAGATATGTTTTTTTATCACAACAACGTCAATCGCCAAGCTGTTTAAATAAAAAACGTCGACTGGAATTGTGCTAACGACAGGTGCATCTGATCCTTCGTGCCGGATCGTTGACACTACAGATTAATTACCAACGCACCCAGGTGCTGGCGTTTGAATTTCTATTTTTTTTCTTCAATAATGATACACGTTTGAAAACCCGAACCCCACTTTTATTCCTGGTATCTGTCCATCATTATTTGCATGCTTCACGGCTATTAACTGGCATTACTCATCTCTGCATGGACTTTACCATCATGCGATCACTTACACGACCCAAAAAAAAAATTATTCTGAAACGAAAAGAAAATGTTCTGGTCTCGCACGATTCTCTACGCCTTTTCTCGTCCCTTCATGAAATAATCATAACAAATCCCGCACGGACGGTCACATTACCATCGAAATTATGATTTTCGTTTTGCTTTCCCACCTTTGAAATTCTAACGAGTTCTTTGACATCGCTCCATTAGAATTCTGAAACTATCACAGAGCACACAAGATCAAAAGTTAAACAAACAGAATTGGGTCTATTTACATGTCCATTTGTCACCGCTATTTGCTCAACTTGTCCAAAACGAATCTCGTCACTTACAAAACCTCCAAAACCCGGAAAGCGCAAATATCAATTCGCACTTTTCTGACTAACTATCGACGTCATCACGGTCGGGTACTGACGCATGTCCACGACTGGTAGTACCAGATCTGTTGTTCAAAGTCAAAATTGAATTTTAATTTTATCAATCGTTAACGTGACCAAAACCAAGTCTGTATCAACGCACAAAAGATAATTTACTCCAGTAGTTCCACGCGTCGGTACTACCACCAAATAGACCATCGGGAGCAAGGTCTCGCCGTTGACAAATTACCACACGCTGAGATCCAACCCATAGCCATTACCCAGACGATTACCGACAAAATGAACAACACCGACGCCGATAATTTGTCGATTATTATTGCAAAGCGTTGTTGGTAGACCTGATTATGTTTGCCAGACAAATGACGGTGATTTATAAATCCGGTACACAATGCATCACGGAGCTTTCAAGCAAAGTGCTGTAAAAACTTGATTTAAACGGTCACGCGTGGTATTTGTCATGATCATTGCTCCGGAATTTAGCTACGGAGTAAAAAAATGGCAAAAAAATTGGTTTTGGGGTTCAACTAGTAAACATTTCTAGTTATCTATTACTAACTCTGTTATATAGAGATCAAGTGACTTGGAAGAAGTAAGAACAAGTAAGGTGGTACTTTACATTTACAACAATGGAACGCTTTACAGATATCTCCCTTGATGAAAATGTAAATGTTAGTACTTCCCCAAAACTCATTAGTACAAGCGAGTTGAGATAACGGCTTAATGGAAAATAGATATTTCCAAAAATCTACACAATGGTACCGTACTGGAGGGTTAACGGTTGCACTTAATTTCTACTCAGAACGTATTTAGCTCTAGACTTAAGTACATACTCATTAGTTGCGGTTGAAATATCATAAGATCGACTCTCTAACAATAATATGCCTTTGGTGTGCGTTGTTGCTCCATCTTGTTGCACGTCTTTACCAGTTTTCGACCGGATACAAAATAGTCCGTCACGACTGAGTAATTTCTCCATAAACACTCATGAATTATTGTTTTAATCGCACAACTGGAACGCACAATTACATTCTAATTGGAGCAATTGACAAATCGATTAGCATATCGAACTGGAACGCTCTCCCGCACCAGTTTTTTTTCCCGTTCTTTCTTCGTCCTCCACACATGGACAAGATGGCGAGAGAGATACATTCCGCAGAATATCGTTTTGTTCTGCACGTTTTCTGCGTTCGACCTCGAACGTTTGGCGACCTTCTCCGTCAGCTGATCTGCGCAAAAATCCAAAACTCGAACCGTGCAATTTTACTAATCGGTGTGGCGTATCGTCTCGGTCATCAAGGTCTTCGGATTTTCTTTTGCTTCCTCGGACCCTCATTAATTAAAACACACCAAACAAGAACCGGTGTTTGTCCGTTGCAGGTTATTGCGAAATTTTACGAGCCGCCGTGTTTACGAGACAGAAAAGTTTCACAGGACGTTCTTGAAGAGCCGAAAAATTCGGTCTGGCGATTTTGGAAAAAAAACGAAATAATTTTGTGGCCAAAATAAAAAGTTCAAAGGGAAAAACATCGGCGATCGTTGTGTCCAACAACAATGACAATGCGATTTATTTCGATTCGAATTAATTTTATAACGCGTGGACGAGTCCCCGGGATTCGGGATGTCATGCGGTGTTATTGGCAATTATTCGTCAATTGATTGTTATTTTTTCATTTCCCCAAATCTGCAAAGCAAAGCCGGCAAAGTAAATACAGGTTTTGGAAATGAAGCGGCATGAAAAATCACAGCAAATAAATCTGATTCGTTTACATATACTGGGTGCAGCAAGTTTTACTTCCACCCACAAAATAGCGACCATCAGATCTGGTCCACCTAACTGGTTTAATCATTAAGATTCCTTCGTATCAATAATTCTTAGCTATTTGGTAAAATAATGCTTAGGAAATTGGGTTTCTTCCCACATCTTTTAATTTGAAGGAAAGCTCGATACTGCAATTAATTCATGTTGGCTAACTAACTATCGGGTGTTCATTTAAATTTCTCCTCAAAGTTGACGTTGAAGAGTCGATTGTGAACGCACCACTCGTCCGTCTGCAGAGTAAAAACACAAACAACGCAAAAAGTGAGGTTCAATTTAAACAGCCGATCCGTGATCTGTAATCCGTGGTGCGTTCACAATCGACTCTTCAACACCAACTTTGAGGAGAAATTTAAATGAACACCCGATACAAGCGGCTGCGACGTTCGATTTTTGAAAAAGGGTTTATTTTTAAATAATTAGGTAATTAAAAATTGATTGCCAGGAAAGAACGAATTTCTTGCTCAAAAATATGTATGTTTATTGTCTTAATTAACTAATTTGTTTTTTGTAAAAAGATCTATGGGACAGTGTTTCGATTTTTGAAAAAACAAAAAGGTTTTGTTTTTTTTTATATGTATGTACTTATTATTAAAAAAGAAAACGAAAACCAGACACCCATAGTATCGGGCCTTCAAATAAATGTATATTTAGAGTAGGCGTAGGCGACATTCTAATTCTGTTAACAGTTTAAAGATAATTTTTGTAGGTAACCAATTATTCTTCGGAGTTACACAGGTTTCATAGTAGGCTTTTCCCAATTTCATATTGTCATATTCCGTGGAGGAAGAATAGGGAGAATGCACTACAAAAATTAAAAATATTTTCTAACCTAATTTTATTTCGTTAAATGTCAGACGTTTCTTGTGTCATTTTCTACGCTGGAAAAATATTGCAAACAATTGAATTTCCATAGGTTGCTGTAAATATAAATTTATTTGAAGGCCCGTTACCTTTGAAAGCATAAGTTGGCACAATTTTGGATGATTTATTGATCGTCAATCGTTCATAGCAGGCTACTGACCCTCTCCTGCCTTTCTAGGTAACGAAAGAAATAATTTAGTCACCATTTACAGTTTTAATATTATAATATTCTGACGATTCCTCAGTGTATCAGAAACAAATAAAAGGTTTAGTAAATCATCCTGGCAAAAAAGATTTGAAATATTATGTGTATTTTTGCTAAAAACTGCTTTCGTTTATCAATCGGTATTTTTTTTTAAATCATCCCTGTATGATTTTCAAATAAGCTTATTGCATTCTTTTCATTTTCAATACCACGCGCTAAAGGTTTTGGTAAAAACTATTAATGAATTTGAACTTGAATCTAAAATGTTTTTCGTAATTATGGTGTTGTAGACGTTTTTAACCTTATTCTGGAAATTTTCCAAAATTGCTTGCTGTTAATCTGCAACTTCGTTCTTTGTGCCATTCCGGACTGGTACTTTACCCAAAAGTGATTTTCTCGACATCAGCTAAACTTACTCTAGGAAAGTTAATGTGAAAGTTTACGTTTTGTTTCTTCAAATTCAGCGTCCAGCATTATCTGGTAAATTCATTTCATTTGGAGAATTTTAGGTAGGACATGTAAAACCTAGGTTTCCAAAAGCTCAACTGTTCAATCCCTTATCTCTAAAGAACGGATACTTTCTTACCTGGGTGTAGCAGTAGAAAACGATATTTGGAACTCATTATAAAATAAGCCGATTGCTTCTTACAATGGTTTGTGGCTTGTCGTAAATACTACCTGATTTTGGTCGCTTGAAAAAAACTGCAGAAGTGGGTTATCAAATCTGGACCGCAGTAAGAAATGTGTTAAATACGGCCCATTTCTGAACCTTCAATAATTTGAGTAATTTATGATGGCCGACAGCAATGGGCTGTCCCAACCGTTCCAACCCTCATAAAACTATTAGTACGTTATAAAAACCTGCAGAAGTCGTTCCAAATATCGTTTGCTACTATACAGGGTGGTCCAACACTTACCATTTTTGCGATTACGCGGTTTCTAATTATCGAAAAAAATTTACGCTTGGCTAGGAAAAGACACACATTATGGAGCTATAAGCCTGTCCCATTATTTTATTTATTATCAATTGGGTTTCGCGTCAAGAGGCGATAAAGTGAAATTAATCAAAATTCAAAAAAAAAATTGTAATCTAAATAGGTTCAAACTAATACAGAAAACAGAAATCTGAAAATAAAAAAAATTAAAACGCATCACATTGCCGGTTTATTTGCAATTAAAGAAGGTGCCGCAAAACTGACAGGAATTTATGACGCAGTTACACTAATCACAAACCAAACCAGAAGTAAGATTTACAATACCCCATCGCCAAACTGCAGGTACTTAGCCTGTCAGGGCCGAACTCGACTATTTTACGCCTAGCAATTTCGGCAAACATTCTGAAGAAATTTTCAAATAAATTACGTAATGAAGTTGAAATTATTCAATATTCAGTTTTCTAAAATATCTATTTTTCATTTAAAGAAAAATCCTTTACTTGCTGCGAATCGTTTCTATCATAAACTGGAATTTCACCAGTACTGACCTGAAAAATGGTTTCGGGGGAGCCGACAGCCCTGCGTCAAAAAGATTTATTGGGGGGCCATCACATTACGAGCTGTCCTATTCAGCTCTACCATAAACGGTCTTGGATTCCAGCTTTTTTTAACTTGATATTTGATCGCAATTTTCACTATTACCTAATTATAATTCAAAGTCGGAAGTGGATCAATCAAAAAGGTGAGGAGTTCTGTAACTAGTAGAGAAAAAAAAAAAGCTTTCAATATTTGGACCAATTTGATATTAAATCGCTATAAAGTCAGCTCCATCACAAAAATTTAATTGAAAAAAATTGATCATGCTCAATCATAGAATATTAATTGTAGATTGTGCCTACCGAGTTTCAGAATTTTTGGTCAATTATTAAACGTGTAATCGCAAAAATGGTAAGTGTTGGACCACCCTGTATAGTAAATACTATATCCTGGAATCGGACTCGCAATAAGTTCTAAATAAGAAGCTTCAGTTACGTGAATCATCATTTTGTTGATAAATCATACTGTTTTGTCATAAAGTCATTTAAATGGTTTGCAATAATTTAATAAACTAATTGAATTTTTGTAATTTTGATTGCAGAATCAAATACATACACCACTAGTGGAGGATTCACACTGCTTAAAATTTTATAAATAAACATATCCTATTAGAAAAATCACAAAAACTGCGTTTGTATTTACGATAAATTACAAGAAAAAAAAAGATCTGCTTTATCATTACATTAGTATATTTCAAACCAAGGTAAGAAAGTGGTTTCTTGCAGACCGCAGGCAAAGATTATAAACCGAGTCGTAGACGAGGTTTGTAAGTGCCTAAGGTCTGCAAGGACACTTTCTTAACAAGGTTTGAATACAATTTTTTTCCCTACCGGCACAACTTTGTTGAAAAAAGTCAAAAAAGATGGTTATATTCGTGATTAAAACGAAAATTTTGAGAATTGAATAGTAGGCTGTGTTATTTGTTTAATTAACTTGTCATCGCATTTGAAGATTTGAGGTTTGTTCGAAAATTTGATATAAACAGGGTAAAGTAATCTACCTACCTAGCTTATCTGTTTATTTTCCAGATTATATAATTGACCCACCAACTTACTTCATTGAATTGACTTTCATTTATCAATAACTTATTTCACTTTTGACACTTTTGACATTTGTATTTTGGTACAGTTTTACCATAAACATTTCATGATTAACTTTCTTACCTTAGCGAGAAAGTTGAATTTTCTCACCTCAAATGAGGTATCCACAGCCTACATTTCTAACCGGTAGGGAGAAAAATTATGTGTACCAATTTTGGTAAATTTTGTTTAATCAGAAGTCATGATTTGGAGGATGAAAATAAAACTTGCCGCACGCTGTACTATCTCTCATCAAACAAGATTACATGGCGCCTATAAACTATATTGTTCTTTATTGACGAATCAAAGCGTTTATGAGGGCCATGTAACCTCATTTGATGACGAATACTATACATGCTACCAAACGTACTTTGGCTTTAGTTTTGGTACTTCTTGCAAAGTACACGTTTGCCAACACTTTAGATTTTCATTCTGGACTTGAAATCAAAATTCTCAAGGTCGCTAAACTAGACCTTCGCTATTTACTATTCTGACAATAAAATTAGAAGTTTTGTACAAAATGTGACCCTTTACGAATCACCAAATTTTTACATTTGTACGAGGGTCATTTGAAAAGTTCGCATCTGGCATATCGATAGACGTCTGCGCTGTCCACAATTCTTATCGCGTTTTAACGCCACATCTGTCATGGGAACAGCTGCGAAATATCAAGTGGATCTGTCAAGTAGTTCTTCGTGTACAGCTTTTTAAACACAGTATAAAATTGAAC
Organism: Tenebrio molitor; assembly: GCF_963966145.1. Classification (NCBI taxonomy): domain Eukaryota; kingdom Metazoa; phylum Arthropoda; class Insecta; order Coleoptera; family Tenebrionidae; genus Tenebrio; species Tenebrio molitor. The sequence continues at coordinate 4,621,850 of NC_091053.1, forward strand.
ATCATCCACTGACATACATATTTTTTTCTTAAAAAAAGGTTTCATGCCAACGGAAATTCGTAACGAGATGAAGTGTACAGATGGGACTTTCACAATTTACAAAACAAAAAGAACAAAAAAAAAAAAACACCAAAACAAGAAATAGAAAAACATTGAGTTAAATCCTTTTTTTTTTAATTTTATCTCAACTCTGTCGTACAGAAAGAAACTTGAACTCCATGATGGTCGTACCAACAGTACTACGACACCGAAAATCATCAAAAATCTGCAAGATTTTGTCTTGAGGAATTGCCGATTAAAGGTTTCTTCAAGTAGTACTGATAGTACTGATTTTTGTTTGTTGATTTGTAACCACTGTTGAACCTTGGGTCCACCACTAGGTATATGCCAGAAAGAAAACAACAAGCAAAGAAATGGAAACTTCCTGATTCTCTGCCACCAACGATGATAAAATTGGTTTTGTTTGTAGAAAAGGTTATGCCTTCACTATTCTGGAATATTGTTGATCAATTATCTTTTCATAGGTCAAACTGTCAATGGCGAGGGGAAAGTACCACGGTTCCCTTTTCTACCGACTGAATCGAAAAATTCATGAAAAAAAAACTGATCTCACAAAGAAAGAAACTCCTTTGCCTAAAGGTGCAAACGAGTGTGGTTCCCATGGCTGAAGGGAACCACCATTTGGTGTCAAATTCCCCTTATTCACCTGATTTATCCCCGCCTGACAGAACTCGAAGCTGCATCGAACAGCTATTTTGACGACCAGATTTCCTAGACAAAGACAATTACGCAGTTTTAAAAACAAAAATGCAGTCTTTCACTTTCACGACTCGAGCTTTCCAAACGACCCTCAGAAAATTTGAATAATACGATTCTCTGCCTCATTGAGACGCACCAGCTCCTTTTAAAGATTTCCCTGCGACCCTCCTCTAACTGTGAAGCCGCGAAATTACCGTTTGAAAATTCCCATGAAAAATGAAATTTCCGGTAAGACCTCTGTGATAAACGATCATTCTAAAATCGCTCCTTCGCACACGTTCCGGATATAACGTCACGTTTTAATCTACTCTTATCACGTAGCCCGTCCACTGAACCAAGACAACCATTACGAAAGTATCTGATAAGAAAACGTGTGCATCTCGACGGACTTTCTGCACACGGCTTTTCGACGTTGAACAGTCGCAGAATCGAAACCGGCGAAGGAGTCGAATTTCGGTCACAAACTCGTGGCGTGCACGCAGATAACGCTCGTGATGGCCTCTTATCGATAAAAAAAAAAGTAATGATTCATTACGAAAATGCGTATTAACATCGACGACCAACCGGAGCGAGCGGGCCCGTTCGGGGAAAGTTGATAAACAAAAATAACCCTGAAACGTTGACTTTCACTCATTTTTATTTCTGATATGCCATAACAATAAAACAATGGCGGTGTGATCGATACTGTGTCGAATTTTTTTGGTCGGTCGTAAATCATCGAATTTTTGATACCTTCACGGCCGCAGGAAGCGCACCTCGTCGCTCCATTCGGGACCGCCGTCCGGAAAATTAATTATTGTTTAGTGCAAAATTTCATTGTTCCGAGACGAGTCAGACAGTCTTTGACCTTTACGCCTTTTCTGGCCGGCACGAGTATTAAATTTAAACCCGACGAGTGCAATCTTGCACTCACGCACGAACACGACACCTTCGGTGCATTCATTTTCCGCGACGTCACCGCGGAAAACCCGCCACCCCTTCCAGCCAAAATCAAAAACGACCCCTCCGCGCCGGCCGGACTAACGATTTTATAAATAGCCCGCGAATATTTATACGTACGGCGGAACCGGGAGCGCTTTGTCCCCTGCGCCTCCTCCTCCTGTTTTGTGCGTCTCTATCCCGAAAATCGCACACGCACGATCCCGAGGATCGGGTGAAATGGACGGCGCCACCCCGCTCGGTCGACTAACGAGATGCGCCTGACGAGGGTGAAATCGTAATAAAAAAATTCACCCCAAACCGAGGCGAGCGACGGCGGGTTGTTGACCCCGGCAGATTCACGTGGGGGACCTCGCCGGTCCGAATAAGAGGCCGCGCCTTCCCCTCCGGGAGACGGAAAGAATAATGCTGACGTCGCGGTGCAACAACTCACGCGACCTTGTTCGCCCCAATTATTCGACAGGTCCGGCTTCGTCTGCTTTTGTAAGGCTTTCCAGACAAATTAATCGAGTCTTCGGGGTGGATCGAAGAGCTTGACTTATAACGAGAAGAAAACAAAGATGACTCATGAATTTCACCAGTTTTCCAAATTGTTTCGCAGCTTACTTTTTCACTTCAATAACAAAAACCTATCCCAGTATTGTGCAAATTTTTTTTAATCCAACAACACCCCATATACAGGGCTTTCATAAATGATTCGTGTCCCCATTCTAATATATAGTCACAGCACACCTGATGCATGAAATCATTTATGAAAGCCCTGTATAATAGGACAATAACTATGGTGATTTTAAGCAAATAAACTGGCATATAAGTCACCAGTGATCTAAAAACCACTTAAAAACAATGAAATATTTTTGTGACAGATTTTTGCTTTTGTTTAAACACAATTTTTTGCTATGATGCTCGCATCGTCGACCAAATTAATTTGTCAAATAAAAATGTCATAATTGCCATCATTTTGAACGATATTCTGGAGCTGTTGGATAAAGTTAAGTATGACACACGTGTGTTAGCAGCTATTACATAAGTCACTTGAAAAATCCAAAATAGGTACATACTCGTTTTCAACTCGTGATTTACCTGTTTTTTCGCGTGACTTATATGCCTTCTAACACACTAGTACCATAAATAACTGTTACATTCAAAAATACGCTTTTTTATCCTTGAGGAATGTAATTTAAACTAAAATAAAAACTGATTTTTTCTAGCAAACTTGTTTTGTCTCTTCATTATCTCCTTTTTGAAACATCCGTTTTCCACTTTGCCATTTAGTCATTTTTCAACTGATAATAGAGCTTATCACATTGTTGATAAGCGGTGGTTCCATTTTATCGACATTCAGAAATGACTTTTTGTACTCATAGCTTCAAAATAGGTATTTCCCGGTTGTTCTCGAAATGCGTGAAAACGTTTTTCCCGCACACCGATGTTTTTTTATTTTGGAACAGAAACTAGGGCAAATTGCTTTGTAAGGTTGGTATTAATTGACGTATGACAGACGGAAACGCCAATTCACTTTAAACAAGATGGGCGTTTAATTTTTATTAATCGTTTATCAATTACGGAATCAGCAAATAAGGCAATATCGAATTTGATTCCCTAATTTCAGGTGACGTCAAAATACTTTCGTCGGAGTCATTTTGACAAAATTGTACAAGAAACAGAAAAATGGCAGAAAAAATTATTGTCCATGAATGAACCAACACCACCGACGCTTTGCATTTTAATAATCTAGTAATCGGGGCGGAAAGTGCTCTACCAACTCAATAGTAAAAAAGTTACTAATGTTAAATTACATATTTACTTTTTTTATTTTATTTTTAAATATCTTTGAATTATTCACTACAAATAGTTACTTATTTAACGAGTTCGTGTGTAATTTTGTTTTTTTTAAGGTCCACGAGTGCCAAAAAAAGCCCAAATTGCACAAGAATGAGTTGAATACAACGTTTTTTTGTTCGACGAGCCCCTTAAAGGCTCCAAATCGCTAAAATTCTTTAAAATTAGCTTGACGTTTCGTTTTGACAAGTTGTCAAATTTATCAAAATCCGTTCACACAGGAGAAAATTCTCAAATTCTGACAGTGTCGAACAAAAAAATTATTATACAGGATGATTCAAATTTTTCCGTCCAATCGAAAACACCTACTTCTAATCGATTTCTCAAAAAATTCACGAATGATTGTTCATCCCTGTAGAATATTAATGAAACAGGTAAATATTTCATTTTAATTCAATAACCACTACATTAACTTACATATTTTTTTACTGAGTCCTTTGAAACATTTAGAAAAAATTTGGTGTCATTGAAATCATGAAAACATCATCGATTTTTGAAATAAATGGAATTTGCTATTAAAGTGCAGATTTTGGCTATAATTTATTATTAAATTGGGCGGTCACTTCCACAAAACAGGTTGGCATGGGTTGTTTATGGTACCCTTTAGGGACTTAAGAATTACAAGAAAAGTTGTCCACAGATGTTTGTTGGTTGTTTACCAACAATGAGGTATTTATTTATGACACTGTAGTTGTAAATCTTGGTAATTTTTCGCTGTTAATGTTAAAATTGGAATAATTCAAAAACCAATACTTATGATTTATGAATCACCCTGTACCTAACTTGTGCGGGAAGAAATTTTCCGCATACGTTAGATAAATATGTAACTACATATTTCAGTTACGTACTTTCGTTTACCAAAACCAAAGTTTTCCAAATTGTTTCACAGCTTAGTTTTTCACCTCAATAAAAAATACACCACTATTTCAAAAACATTTACATATTTCTGTTTTTTTTTTTTTAATTCAGGAGACCCTTTTCACCTTTGTGCAATGCAATTTAAATTTTCCCAAAAATAAAAAGTACATTTTCCTTGCGAACTTATTTAGTCTCTTCATTGTCCACTTTTTTAAACATCCGTTTTCCACTTTACTAGATTAATCATTTTTCAACTGATAATAGAGTTTATCACAATATGCTGATAAAGCGGTGGCTCCATTTTATCGACGTTCAGAAATGACTTCAATTACGTACTTTTGGTTTACCAAAAGAATTGGTTTCAAGTGGAAAGTTGTGCAATGCCGCAAAAAGATCTTATCAATATAATAAAAAAATTAGTAGCTAACAAATAGTGAAATAGTCCGGAATTACTACGGTGTTGTTAAAAATGTTTTCTTTAGATCTCCCGCATTGATTTTTAAGCACACTTCAATATCTCGACGCCATTTCGGCTCATGAAAAATTAGGTAATTGTTCACTTTAGCTACTTCTGGAATTTTCGCGTTTTTTCTGGCTAGACAGCCTCAGGACGTGCTCCTACATCGTTTCCCACCAGTCAAACCTTGTGCAAATCAAAATTTTCCTTACCCTTTAATTATACTAAGACTTGGCGCGACCTTGAAACACAACAGGAGAGAAAAAAAAGGCATTTGCACAAGGTTTGAATGGTGGGAAACGATCTAGGAGGACGTCCTGAGGCTGTCTAGCAAGAAAAAACGCGAAAATTCCAGAAGTAGTTAAAGTGAACAATTACCAAAAATTATTCTATAGTCGAGTCGCCGAACAGATACAAAGCAATTAGACAAACACAAATTTAGGGAAAGACTGTTTTGAGATATAATTTAGCGAAAAATCTAAACAATAAAGGGAAACAAAAAAAAATGAAAACGTATTCAAAGCGAGGGTCACTATTAAAACATACTGCTGACGTATCTACACTACTAATACACATATATATCCAGCGACTTGACTATAGTGTTTCCTGTTTCGAAGAACGATAATAATAAATTCGAATTATCTAACTACAGAGATATGGCCATTACGGCAAAGTTTTGTAAAGTAGTGATTCTTTATAGCTTCACGTCCAATTAGCTTTCAAAAACATCTGTCCATCAACAAGGCTTTGTGGTCTGAAGTCAACGGTTACCAAGCGTCTTTGTTTAAAGAAATAACTTTGTAAAAATGTCACCAGACAAGGACAAGTCGATGTGGTTTAGATTATTTTTCAATTGTCTGTTGGCGACTTTCGTAAGGGAAGTGAGGCATGACCGCGAAATGTAATCATTTTGCACCCTCTAACACAGTTTATGCAGTTGTACGATCGAAAATCGACGAAATATTTTATTACATACAAATTTCCATCGAAAAAAGGTTAATTTTTTGATTTTGTCTTCTAAAATGTATTTATGCTTTCGATGGAACCACTTACCAAGATAGAAATCCCATTCCTTCTGAGTTACTTTTTGGAAAAGAGATTGTTACAACCTTCAATTGCCTAACCGAAACTTGAATCATAAACTTTGAGGGTCATTTTTAATCTAGGGATCCAAAAAGCAATCATCAGGTGTCAGATCAAGAAGATAATGTGGATGTTCTAATGCCATAAAAGGTATTTGATTGTGCAATATAGGATTAAGCGTTATCTTGATGTAAAACTATCTTACGCATTGATAACAGCCAAAATGGAAGCTGCAAAGCTTCCGAATTCTCAGAAACAGAAAACAGTCATCTCGTCCCTACCTGGATTGCCAAATCTTGACTGGGTTTGTTAAAAACTGATTTAGAGGTATTTTTAAAGAGTTTTCTTTGTACCATTCGAAGTGTTGTTAATTTTGGGCCTCTGTTAAATCACAACACATTTTTTAACGTCTAAATGATCACGCAAGATGTTGTTTACAGCGGTCACCAAGTGATACATTAGTTTGCAGCCATTTTTATACAACTAATGGATACACCTGAAAAGTTTCAATCGTTTTCAGGAATCCCGCAAGGTTCTCTGTTTGGTCCACTCTTTTTAAAACACTTAATACAGACGTAACCAACCTTCTACATGTCGATGATTTTAACCAAGTTGTTTCATCAAACTACATCAAGTAGTGATTACAAACAATTACTGACTGCCTTGGGTAGTACTAATGAATAATAATCTTCCATTAGATACTACCACACTCGACAATGACGCTCTCAAGGAAAACGAATCGTGAGAGATTTGATTAAACAATTCGAAACCAGATTCGTCACAGACCAGAATACTCTTTAGATTTTGTAGTGACATTTTGTTAAAAAAAAATACATTCAGAGACAAGCGTGGTTAAAATTATGTGACACGATTGAAAATTACTCTCGCATGGAACACTTCATTGATATTTTTGCTGGCACCTGTAATAACATAAAATATTTCTAACGGCAACTAATTAGTAGTTGTCTGTATAATTTGTGGGGGAAATAACTTCTGTTATTTTCCCTTTTCCCCCGAAAACGATTTAAAAGTTTTATCAGACATTTCGATAGCACGTGGAGGAGTATTCCGCCTAATCATTTATCGAGCGACTATTCAAAAAACGTTTATTTTTTGTAGAGAAGATTTTCTACGAACCGACACTTTCTCTCTACACAAAACCCAACATTACTCAACATGCTCGAAAATAAATGAAAATCGTATTGCACCAGTGCTGATAAATTAGATAAACTTTGCAACCACGTGGCCCCTTCATTATACGTTTTAATTTCGCAGTGTGCGCATTTATCGTTCCATAAATCACGTGGGAACCTCGCTTATCAAAACTACCAATTCCAAAGGAAAAGTCGGATCCGTCCGGAAAAACTTAACACCTGATCTGATTTTTGTGGAAACGCATTTCGACGAAGGTGGGGTTGCGTGTGCGAATCGATAGAAGACGAACGCACTGTCACGAGGAACAGACGGTGCGTTGCAGGACCGTATAGGCGGAATCGATAGGCTCGCGTTGCTGCCGCCCCCATAGGCGGAGGCGGTTTCACTCTCTGCCATCGGCTTTAAAGGGGATGGAACGGCGCCGGTATCGATCGGCATGGGGTTGGCAACGGTCCCCCCGCCGGCCCCACACAACCACCGGTGAGTGCATAATTTAATGCCGAAAGACTAGACTCGGGGAAGGGTTGGGAAACTTAATTCGGTCAAACGTGTGTTCGCACAGGGGTGGCGGCGATCCGCGACACTTACCATACTAGCTGATGCAGCAAACGAAACGGTTGACGGGCCTCAGAAGTGACAGATGACGAAGTACATTGGATGTTGAAGGATCACTGCACCTGCAACACAGAAAAAACGAAATCATTACTCGGTTTTTCTTGAAAGTGAAAACGACAAAAAATGCACCACACTATTTGGTTTGTGGTGGTTTTGACGTCACACTGATAACGTCGGTTCTAAAGCAGGTCTCGATTCCTTGTTTCTATCCACATTTTTCATTTTTGTTTTCCCTTCACTTTAATGTAAATTTGACGCGAGCTTAACTGAACCATTAGTCGAAAATATTCACAGCAATTAATGTCGACTTCTTGGAGCAAAAACAAACCAGAATTCCACATTTCATGCAAATACAACTTTCAAATTTTATTTTTTGAATAATGTTACATAAATTCTCGGGTGAAAATGAAACGGCACATTCAATTAAGAGTGTTTCCGCGAAGCAGACCAGACTGTATTTTGCAAAAATCACGCATCTTGACGTTCTAAATTAAGTGATTTTACGGAGCGCCAACGGCAAAATGATGAACTAATCGGATCACCACACTAGGTCAAGTGTTTTTCAAGTCATGCTAAAATCAAAACGAATCACAATAAAAGCAAAAACACAAGAGAAATTCTTGCAACAAATCAAAACTGAAACTAAACAGGGGTGCTGTTGTCACGTGACGAGGACAAACTGTCAAAATGACATTGCAAATTTGACATTTTGACAGCAAGTGACCAGTTTAGATGGATCCTGTCATTTCGCAGCGCTACCAACTGATAAATCACAATAAAACAATTTTTTTCTTTATTAGAACAACTTATTCGAAGACAGTGGGCAGTTATTTTGCTGATTTTGAAGTGTACTGAAAAAAATCAATGGACAGGATGTGTTCATAAATTAATATTCTGAGTAGAGCTAGAATAAATACTTAATTTAAAGCGTTGGTCTGGTTATTTTAAATGCACCACACATTGTAGCTTCAAATCGACTTTCAAATGTTAAATCTTGTAGTATGACACAAACAGATTGGATTTTTGCCAAATGGTCCAAAATATAAACAGTGTTCAGCTCCAACAGACAGCAAAAAATTGTTCTTCTAACGTCAGATCATCTTGAGATGTGGTAAAAAAATGGTGAATGTAAAGCAAACAATAACCATGATCTACGAGTATGTCCCAATAACCCTCATGGTTACGATTTTCTATTGTATTCAGATTTTGTGGCCACCGGAACCGTAAAATGGCTTGAAGTCCTCGATAAGGAGGTTTAATTTGGCGATTTGGCAACTCTGTCCTACTGACATTGCCAGTGCAAATAAAAAATGTACAAGTACTGCCAATTTGTATTTAAAAATCAATCAGGACTGCCAAACTGCGTTTGTCGAGACTTCACGGCCTCCGTCGAGGCCCTTCAATGCGTTTTACGACGTTTTTACGACGTATTTAAACTTGAATGTGATGGTAAAACAAGTACGAGAGGGAAATGGCGATCGTTGGTAAAAAATATTTTCAAAAAACTGCGTGAAAACAAGTCGAGTCGATAAATATTAAATATGTTTTTGCGAATAGCGCAGATTGTCCAGGAAGTGATAAGATTTGCGAAAACATCCTTGGGGGAAATTGATGGGATGCCAAGAATCAGCAACAACAAATAAACAGAAATAGAGGAGAAGTGCAAAGGAGGTGCAAGCTGTCATGTGCCCCAAGCCCGCAAAAATCAAGTGGGTATGTTGTGGGTTAAGGTGCGTAGAAAAAAAACAAACGCGTTGCGTAAGAAACGAAAATCTCACACGAATTTCCCGACGCTCTCTTTACTTCCGACGAAAAAAGCCGCAACTCGACCTAAAAACGTTTCGACACACAACAACTTTCCACCAGAATTTCGAAAGTATCTTTCAATAACAATGAAGCAGAAAGTAACTGTACCAAGGAAAATGGCGACACACAATTATCGATGCTCCGACCAACATATTGTGCGTTTTCCTCGACGAAAAACCACCAAACGACGCGAGTGTATTATCTGTACCTTGTCGATTCGATTAACAACAAATCGTACTTACATAAATGTAATTTTAGGCCAAAATAATCCAAAAAAAACTGAACGATGACAGGGCAATCCACATCAACTACACAATTGATAAAATTGTAGACTGGTGCGGACACGTGACCAGCACCGAGCGACGCTATTGGGTAAGGGTTCGGCGAGCGAGTGGCGCTAGTGGCGCCACCGAAATGGATTTTTCCGGGAATTAATCGTTCGAAGGGAAATTATCCAACTCCAAATTTGAATATCGGAAATTCTGACCCTCGAAGATTGTCCCGTAATTGGAAACCAGGCCGATCGCTGGGAACTTCACTTTCGGGAAAATCTCCGACGTCACTTTAGACACTTCACACGTGTCAAAAGTGAAATGTCACAGACGTGACAAGAGTGAGGTTATATGATGAAACGATTTTAACAATTCGTATTTTGCAACTCACGAGGACGCGATGGACAAAGAAGGATTCGGTTGTGATCTGCTGACTAATTCTGATGACCCATTTGACCGTTTGTTTTGTTACAGAAGTGAAAGAGTTTTTTAGCCAGACTGTCGCTAAAAACGAAGATCTCTCAGTTGGTGTCGTTGCAATAATGACTCTGATGAAGGTTATTGAAAAATATAAAGGTAAATGAACAGGTGAAGTTGTAACTTGCTTTAATTGCACAACTGTAGATACCACAATACAAGGGTTGGATGAGAATTTAAAAGATGCAATTTTGACAATTAAAACTTCAGATTATCCAGTCACAGCAATCAATTCAGGCTGTGAACTATTCATGAGGTTTATTACTTTTGCAAAACTTGACTACAAGGTATTTTAATTCTTTCACAATTGTCAAGATCTTTTCTTAAATTGCAATTGTAGAATTTTGAGCACTGCAGGGAAGTTATGTTAGATAGAGGACACATTTTTCTTGACAAGTTGCAACAATGTAGGGATAAGATTGTGAAACTGGCAACAAAATTCATAGCTGATGGTTCAGTAAGTGTTAATTAATGTGATAAAACAACATTATTGATTTATCTTCAGAAAGTGCTCACACACTCCAGATCACGCGTTGTTTTGAAAACTCTCATCCAGGCTTTCAGACAACAAACACAATTTGAAGTTTTTGTGACTCAGTCTGCCCCAGATAACAGCGGGTAAGTGTGACCAACTCTCAAAACTTGTTAAATTAGGTGTTTTATAGTGAGGTTATGTGCAAAGATCTGAGAGCAGAGGGAATTCCTTGTACACTTATTCTTGACTCTGCTGTGGGCTACATAATGGAACAAGTCGATTTTGTGATGGTTGGGGCCGAGGGGGTTGTAGAAAGTGGAGGGATCGTGAATAAAGTGATAACACACACAAGGTGTCATTTCAAGTTTTGACGTTATTGTTTTTAGGTTGGCAGCTACACAATGGCGATGTGTGCGCGCGAGATGAAAAAACCGTTTTATGTATTGACAGAAAGCTTCAAGTTTACGCGATTGTTCCCTCTGAATCAGGGTGATCTCCCTGACGAATACAAGGTAAGCGCAAGCGGTGACAAAGAATCTTTTATGGAGTGTTGTAACAGCGCCCTCTACATGTCAATCTCTCAGATTTAGACATGCATTTCATTGTGTAATTACGATTTGCAGTATTCAAGGAGCTCGAGAAAACGCGTCGCAACTGACCTGAGAGAAGCCCACCCTCTTGTGGACTACACTCCCCCGGCGTACATAACCTTACTTTTCACAGATCTGGGGATCTTGACGCCCTCTGCTGTAAGCGACCAACTTATCCAACTCTATTTATAAGCAGCTTTTAATAAAACTTTTATTCAAAACTCAGTCAAACTTTTTACATATAATAGAAGTTATAAAAGGTTTATTAGAGATTTTTTTTTAATACTATACCATCAAACGTTTCGTTACAATCACAGTAATTAATAGCACACTCAATATAATTTTTGTTGGCAAAAACATAGAAAAATATTCTCTTTTAGATTTTTGTAGATTTTTCTGAGCTTCATTCGATCACAGAAATGAGTAAACCGGTCAGAGGAATGACACTCTGTATGCGGCACACAAGGTTTCCACGACTGTGTAGATCTGTTCAAAGTTGGGTCTGTTTTCCGGTTTATACTCCCAACATCTCAGCATCAGTCGGTACATCTCGTCGGGGGTGTTGTCGGGGGCGGGCATTCTGTAACCGGAATCGATTTTTTCCCGCGCCTTCGAGTTGCTCATGCCACTGTAGGGGGTCCCGCCTCTTGAAAATATCTCCCAGCAGAGGATCCCGTAGCTCCAGACGTCGCACAAAGAAGTGTATTTTCCTAAGGAAATAATTTTCAAATTGTCAAATGTCAAGTGACGCCACCATTATTGTTTCTAGTAAGGCGGCCACACACCAGAGTGCGCAACTAAAATTTGATAATTACCAAAATTTAGCGCCTCAGGAGCGGTCCATTTGATCGGAATCTGCTTCATCCCGTCCGAAACTATGTACTCCTCCTCCTCCCTCGACATTCCGAAGTCGGAGATTTTCACCACGTTGTTGTATCCTGAAGAACACTCTCAATCCAGTACCACCCTGTCAACCGCCCCACTTACCAACTAAACAGTTCCTGGCGGCTAGATCTCTGTGGATGCAGTTTTTCGACTCCAAATACCTCATCCCAGCCGCCGCGTCCAGACACATCTTCATGAGTTGACCGTCAGTCAGCGCCGGTGACTTCTTCCGCAAGAAGGTCAACAGCGACCCTCCCGGCACCAGTTCCATCACGATCATGATGGGTTGCTTTTGCACGCAGATCCCGATCAGCTTGACTATGTTGGGGTGGTCATATTGCTTCAGAATCCGGCCTTCTTGGAGGAACTTCTTCTTGTGGTCTTCTGGTAGAGTGACCCGACAAGTTTTCACCGCCACTACGTCGTTGCTGTTCTTCAATTGGGCTCGGTAGACGTCCCCGAAGTTGCCCTAAAAGAACAGTGAGTTCGTGGCAGTCACCTGGTGAAGTACTCACTCGACCGATCTTGTCCAAGAGGACGACGTCGTCGTTGTTGAGTTCCCATCGCTCCCGAGGGATGGGTTTGTAGAGTATGGCACCGGAGCGGCCCGTAACAGGGAGGCCGCTGTTGAATTGGTAAAGAATTAGTTCGCGAATGCTGGGGAAAGCTGGTCCTTCGAACCGGTAGTGGCCCTGGAAATGTTATTGGAGTGAACTGGTTGGTCACGGAATCAGGAATACCTCAGCTGTGGTCTGTACAATGAAGTGTTTATGGCCGCCCCAACACACCGAAAGGACTGTTTGGCACTCGTCGTTTCTTGTAGTTTCTCTTACTAAGAAGTCGCCATCTTGGGTTAACAGCCGGACGACTTCTTCGCGCGGAAGAACTCCGTGGAACCATTCCTCGTCCACCAGAGATTTGTTTGTGGTCATCGCCACCTGCACCGAACAATCAAGGGTCAATACATATTTGTGCACTAGGTGGTAGCTTTTTGTCCATGCTTGTGGATACTCCTTTATACTAGTTTCAATTTGGTTGTAGGTCGTAAAATTTTATGGTACTTTAAGTTAAAGATCTTGCGGGGCTTATAAATCCTAGTTTACCACTAGCAGGTAATATTTTAAGCAGGGTTGTATTGTACATTTGGTATATTTGCATTGTACGGCAAACGGCACGCGCCGCTTTCCAACCTTTTCAAACCCAACCATTGTGCCCGTTAATCGCTCATAATATCCAATAAAATTTTACGACCTACAACCAAATTGAAATTACAATACTTAAAAGGTGGTCCACTGTAAATAGTTGTTTGATTTTTTTTTGAGATTTATAAACACAGAAAACTAATAAGAAAGGAAAAAGCACAAAGCGAAGTAACAACAATGTTAGGGAAGCTGTTTAAAAGAAAGTGTAAAAAAGACGCCAGAAGCAACGATAAAATGAATATTGTTGGTTGTTAGTTAATCAAAGCGTTAGCACACTCTGCCACTACACCTACAGGGTCGCCCCCTTCGCTGCGAGGGGCGGAATCCCTCCTTCCCTTAGTGCGTGGCGGCGCGATCGGCGACGAGGGCACAGATTTTCGCCGGAAGGGTTTACGAAACATGTTAACTATCCTGTGATGACCAAAACCGCGCTTAGAACTGTCAGAACTGCCGACCTACAAGTGTTAATAAGATATACCCAAGACCCGACACCGGAAGCAGGACCTCGCCGACAAATCAGGACACTTACTTGTTCACTAGAATTGCTAATAAAAGTTTGATTATTATCTATAGAGAGATCACACCCAGACGGCACTTCCTCGCACCCGAGCTCGTTTAAGGCACTTTTGATTAGTTCAGTTTGCTTCAGCATCTTCCTCTCTTGGCATTTCAGCTCGTTGATCTCCTTTTTGGACGAATCCACCCTAGAAAATCGCGACGACTGCAATTATTTATTGCGAAAGAATTTCCCCGAAGAGGCACACCTGCTGGCGATCTCGCTGCTCTTGCCGTTGAGGAAACTGTCGGGGTTGGCCGTCAGGGAGGACCTTTTCTCCTGGTTCTCCTTAATACTGCTCTCTAGTTCGGATAGTTTGTTTCGTAACCACTCGACTGTCAAATTATCCACCGTTAGCTGGTTCGGGAGCAGCTTCCCGGCGCTGTCCTCAATCAGACTTTCGTCGAAAGTGAATTTGACAGGCTCTGTTGGCGTCGTCCTAAAAACAAACACTCTGTATTATGGATTACAGCACAATTTTTTCACTAAAATCTATAAAATTGTCACAATCATTCAAACGCACCAAATTCCCGCCTAAAGTACGTAACAGCTCAGGCGCAATGCTATTGGACGCAATGGTCAAATCCCCCTAGTGCAGTGTTGCCAATCTTATGTCAATCAAACTTGACAAGCACAAATTACTATTTTGGCTATCACTATGTCATTTACACATCCTTAAAGTCAATATTATTTTTATTGGGAAATTGTTATATTTCCTTTTCAATAGTTTTTTTAGTATTTGACAAGTTTTATCCTTTAACCAACTACACCAAGGACACATTCCTAAATTGTAACCTAACCCTAAATTCGATTTTGACAGTCCTTCAGTTGACCTTCAAAGACAGCTTTGGCAACTTCAAACTCACTTGTGTTTTTCGGTGAAGTCCTTGTACTCCTCCGTGGGCTTGATCGCCTCCAAACTGCCCTCGATCCTCTTCTGCACCTCCCGAAACTTGTCGGCGGTGCAGTCCGAGTTGCTGCTCACCTCGTGCAGGATTTGCTTCCTGCAAGCGGGTCCTGAGTGACGTCTCAAGAAAGAGCGTTACTCACCAGGCCAGGATGAAGGCCTCTTGCAACGACTGCTGGTGCTCCAAGAGCCCGGGGAGAAGAACGGTCCTGAAGTCCTTCTCGAACTCGGAAGCTTCGCACAGAAGCAGGACGTACTCGTTGTGGGTGAGGTGGAGCTTCCTGCAAGCCTTCTGGTACTTGTCCCTCACTTCATCCAGCTTCCTTCCGCCTCGGCCAGCTGCAACAACACCCGATTTGGACGCATTGCCTCTAGGTTAGAAGAGCAAACACCTATTGGCGAGGCCGAGGTGCAACTAATTTTAATTTCGTTCATTTTGACTATTATTAGCACTTGGCCGCCGTAGGTGTACGCGAGTGAAGGTTAAGTGGCGTGTTTTTTCGACTTTTCGCCACTTTCTTCGGGTCACGAATCCGGCGTAAAGAGATAAAATGCGAAGAAACTGGAGCAAATGTGAAAGAATAGGCGCGAGACACTTTTCAGACAAGATTCCTCGGAACGAACTCGTTCTGGCTGGACTTACATTTGACGTAGTGCTCTTCGAACCTGGACCTCATCAGTTTGTACAGCTCTAAATACTTCTGGTATTCGCATTTCTTTCGATTGACTTCGTCTTGCAGCTGAAACAACAAAAAATTAATTAATTTCTTTGCTTCCTCCAAAATCTATCCGATCCGGATGAAAATACAAATTAATAATTTCTATTTGAATCTGGCGTGGGAGCCATGAATTAACATCAATATGAAGTGTGTTAAGTCAAACTTTATAAGATTTTGGCAGACCGCTAAAATACACCGCATTTAATTTTAGCCACGGATCCATGCATTTTTATTTCTTTCGTGTGCTAAAAAAAGTCTGAGCCATCGTTTTGATAAAATGTTTTCATAATTGACCAGATGCGTAAGCACATACAATGTTTCCTCTAGGTTGCGGAAATTTATTGCTTGGCACCGTTGTGAAACCGTTAAGCGGTATTTTTCAATGTTATCAGCGCAAAAACCGGAATTTCCTTTATGGTATTAATTGTGTTCGATACCAGGAATCGATTGTTGGGCCGTAATGACAGCGTTATTGCTTACATTATGGTGCGGATATGGGAAAAAATGGTCGATGGTTAATTTATTAAACGGTTACGGCGATACCTCACAAGGATAACAAGCGGAAAGTTTTAAATAAAAAAATTGGAAGTTTTAGTGATGAAAAAGCTTCTTTTGGTTAGTCTGGGTGGGGAAAGGATGTGGGAGTAAAAAATTAACTTTTTTGGTGTGAGATGAAAGGAAAGGTGAATGAGAAAAGTGGAACTTTCTGAGTAAAAACAAGCTGAACAAAACAGGTAGACAGGAAAAGGATGAAACTGTTTGTTAGAAAGTTATGTTAATTTAGTGCTGATTTTCTTAGAATGACACGTCTTAAATTATTATTGTAGAGGTGAAATAATAATTAAAAAAAAAACTCTAAACAAGTAACCTATTTTGTGGTGGATAAAAAAAAGTGGCTTAAAAATTGAAGAACGGCGAGATAAAACGTAGGGACCTACGAGGTGATTTTTCAACAATGCCAACCCGCACGTTAAATAAAATGACTGCTGGAAGTGTCGCTCTTGGATTTCGTGAGGAATGTCTTCTTCTCTAACTAAAACGCGATCTTCTCGTTGGCGGCCAAGATCGCGCATTTCATTTCGAAACGCCTGAAATCGCGAAGATGCTGCACAACGTTTAGAAAGGTTCCTGCATTGGGAGCTTTGAGGAAACTTTCCGCGTAGATATAATCACGTGAAGATCACCCCAGTTTATTACCCCAGCTGGTCGGGACGGCAAATATAGCTCTAAATGTCCACCGGCTTCGCCATAGATCAAAAACCATATCGATTTTCTCCAGGTTGGTGAAAGACATTTGTAATTTAAATTGAGGTTAAGATGTTCTTGTTAAATGACTTAATTTTGAATTAAATGACAACAAAAAAAGTTTACTGTGATTTTTTTGACCCATTTTTTCCTAAAATTCAGTGGCTTCCAAACTTTTTTTGAAAACCTAGTCTATTCCATTTTAGTATGCAGTGTAGAATAGCATAGGGGGACTATTTTCCCATCGTTGATTGATCTAAATTAGAAAAGAGTTTACGCCAAGGCAATGTTCGATTTTTGATAACTATGTACTGTCAAATTTTGATATTTGATCGATTTTTTGGTTATTAATGTCAAACTTATCGAGTTTTTGTATCAAACGTATCATTAAATTACAATTTTGTTATTAGAATATCAACTACCCTAATGATATTTGATCGATTTTTTGGTTATTAATGTCAAACTTATCGAGTTTTTGTATCAAACGTATCATTAAATTACAATTTTGTTATTAGAATATCAACTACCCTAAGTTTCTTTTTTTTTTGTTAATTTTGCTTGAAATGTATGTTTTCAAATTTGCCGCGTTCGACAGTATGAAACGTTCTCCATTCGAAGAGACATCTGTATTCTTAAATGGAATGGACTGTAGTCCCTTTTTCTCGAAAAATATCAACATTTATACAACGTATTTCACGAATGATAATGAGCCCGGCGGAATAGAAAATGCAACCCACAATACATTTGAACGTAAACCTGGACATGGAGGCGATAATTATCCGGCTTTTCCTGTATTGTGGGTTGCATTTTCCATTCCGCCGCGCTCATTATCACTCGTGAAATACCCTGTATGAGGAATTATTGGCTCAATCGGTACCTTTTGTGGGGTTCAATCACAAGTTAAAATATCTTCACAACCTTCAAAGTCACCCTGTAAACATGATATTTTTACTAAAAGATTAATACGAAATATCCGAGTTGTCGAATAAGAAAATATTTAATTCTGAAATTTTTCATAATTCTTCATTGAATATACAGGGTGTTTCAGCTAAGACTTTCGAGCCTAATAACTCGGTTACTTTCCAACGGATTTTTGTGAAACAAAAAACTGTGTTAAACGTGGCTGCAGATGCAAAAACGTAAACGCGTATGAAACAAACGCGCAATTTTGCCAAATTTTGGTTACCCCTTTTCGCACAAACGCAGGTGACATGTTTGACGTTTATCTTGCTAACCTTACAAACACTTACAAAGTTAAAGACAACATTTGGACGTAATTTATTATACTGAATGCTTTAATTCTTCCATAAAGGAATAAAACACGATCGGGATATTTTAGCAAGGTAATTTGGTTCACGTACGCTTCTTGTGTTTTCAAATAAATTAACGACTCTCTGAACCTTAAATTTTGTAAAGCCTACAGTTGGCTTCAAAAAAAAAACGGGAAATGAAATTGACCTAATGTGAATTGGAAATTTAATTTGTCAATTTATGTCAATTTGTGTCCGTTTGACAGTAGTATTTCTGATACATAAGTGCAGTTTTTTAACCTAAATTCTAAAAGGCCGTTTCAAACTATAAAAATTTAATAAAATCTGACAGAACTTTTCTGACAGTTCCCGTTTTTTTTTGAAGCCAACCGTACATTTGAATAGTGTTCCACAAGAAAACGAACTGTGTCATTGAAGTTCTTACGACATTCTCCATTGGCAAAAATTGTTTCCTTTTTCAGCAATATTGAAATTTCTGCCATTGTAGTCTATTTTTAGAGTATGTATTTTCAATTAATTTACGCAATTTGACTTTTCTAATAAAGCGCGCCCACTTTTGACAGATTTCAAAGGGTGTAAAAAATGTTGCTTGGCAATTTTTCATCAATTGTTTCAAAAGGTAACTGCTCAAATACCTTCAAAATTTAGATTAAATTTTCAACAACAAAATCTAATCTTTTCGTTGAATCAGACGAGTGATTTAGTTAATTGTTTGTGTAGACCCCTATTTTTTAATGTTCAACAATCGAACAATAATTGCGGTACAGTTGGTTGCAAAAAAACGGGAACTGTCAGAATAAAATTGACACATTTTTACAATTTTTTCATAGCATATTCTTACGGGAGATTAGAATCAATGTCAAAATTCAATGACATTTTTTAAAATTATTTGATAGGTATTGTCAAATAAACAATTAATTGACAAATGGACAAAATCAAATTTACATTAGGAAAATTTTTGTTTCCCGTTTTTTTTTTGCAACCAACTGTAATTTTATGATTACTAATTGAACCTTGACCTGACCTGACCTGACCTGACCTGATATTAGGCTCGAAAGTCTTAGCTGAGACACCCTGTATTTACATTTCTAAATGTAATAATTTACTCTCATTAATTTTATTTATAATTTTTTACTCTTCATTTATTGCTTTCATATTTCTTTCTGTTCGCATCATCAATCACTTCTGTTTTCTTTCTTAATTCCGCCAATTTCTACGGTAATAATTTTTATAATTGTTTAATTTATATTCCAATTCGTTTATTTTATTATTAGCCAACTCTAGTTAGCAATCAGTCATAATTAATTGCTCAACAAATAAGTCAACAGCTATCCTTGCAATATAATTAATTTATCTACTACTTCTTCAACTATCTTAACAGCATCTTCTAATCTGTCCATTTCAGTAATAATTGGTTTTTAGATCTTTTTTCCATTTTTGTTTGTCATCATTACGAATGTATGAAATAAGTTTGTCCATTAATGAGTCAAAAGTTTCTAAAGATGTATTATTATAATGTTTAAGTTAAAAAAGCTATTTTAAATTACTTTAGTTATAATATTTATATTATACAAGCTTTAGCACTAAACATTTATCTTCATATACTGGTAGGTACACTGAAAAAAAGATCTATTTTTAAGAGGACGTTTTATTTTATAATTCAGATTAATGTTTTTAATGGTTTAGGTCTCTTCTCATAATTATTTTGAAAACGCTTTCTCTATACACAAATGTTCACCACATAAGTGTTATTTTAATCAAAACAGTGGAACATTAATGCCACACATACGTTAAATCCTTTTTAAGAAAAAAATAATAAATTACAGACCTTAAAACAAATAAAACATGCCCTAGTAAGGTAACCCTTGATTTTTAAGCATTTAACCTAGTCGCACCTGTCAAGATCTTAATAATAAAAAAAAGTCAATTTTTCCATTTTTCCATTTTAGAGTTTAGTTCGTTTTACATTTTAGCACATGACTGGGATCGACCAATAGGGTCTGTTCTATGCACCGTACAGGAGTACTCAAGTTATTCCAAAATAGATTTTTAAATTCGTGGGCAGGGTCGATGAGAGAGAAGTTGACCCGATTTTTACGTAAGATTAAATTAATTTCAAAAATAGAATGGAACACACTTATAAAATCACAAAAAAAGATACGAAGGGAAAATTGCACTTACAGCAGAATAGGCAATACTATAAAGTGTTAAATAATAATTAATAATTAACTGTAATGTTTGTTACATATTCTGTTAAATCGTAGTTAATTGTTTACTTCTTTACTGTATGTAGTAATTTTATAAAAAAAAAGTCTTTGGATTGACCACTTGCCTAATGTGACCTTTTTGGTCGGTTCCAGAGATCGTCACTTTAGACAGGTTTTACTGTACGTTAATGAACTCCGCTTAGTGTTTTTGATGGCATTAAATTTGTTATTGTGCGATCGTGAAGTTTTATAATTTTTAAACAGTTCATCTGACAATGTTGACCTCAAGGTCTTTACTAATTCCTGTGACGTACGTTCTAGATTTATAATTTTTCTAACAACGATAAGGAACAAAAATTGCTAGCAAAGTATTTTCTGATAAGAAAATAAATCAAAACTGAATCCAGACTGAATCACATATGATTCAATATTTACGATTTCATTTGCGCGTTATAGTCGTCCAAGAACTCTACCGTTATATGGTTCAATAATTAATGAGACAGTCCAAAAGAGACTGCTTGGTACTTTGTACCTTCCGCCGTCTTTTTAAACGCAAAACCGCTTTACAAAATTAAAGAAACTACATTCTTCTTTGTGAAACTAGTTCATCTTTTAACAATAGGGCCTGCAATATGACGTTACAGTTCTTGAACGACTATACGTTAATCACTACAAAAACATCCAGTACGTTGGCGCTACGACGTTAGAAACCAATAAACCACTCAGAACAGACTATTAAGACCTAACTATCAAGAACGCTCCTATTTTTAACTAATTTAATTATGTCCGAACTATCCTAACCTATTTTATCTGACTTAACCCATTTTGACCCTTTAAGGGTCAAATTTCATCTAGGAGCACCCCTACTGACCGTAACCGCCGCAGGATCGCCTCAAGACAGCGGCAGTAGGTGATATTTGAGTTAACGAGAGAGACTAAATGATTCCACAAAAACTGTTTTTGTAATTGAGATAAATTTTGTAAACACATTGAGTTATGTGGCGAAATTATTCCGTGAAACTGGTAGCATTAAGAGAAAATCAGAAAGTGGCAGATCAACGAAATGCACCCTTGGCACTGTTGAAAATGTGAGACAAGTAATGAATGATGATCCATACGTCATTAAGAAGACTTTCACAATAAGTGGATTTATCATACAGCATATGTCAGAAATTTGTTATGAAAGACCTGATGTAGCGCTACAAAACGCAGGTGTTCCAAAAGCTTCACCCACCAGATTATGAAAAGAGAATGATTTATTGTCATTGCTTCAATCAGACAATGAACACCAATCTTCTGGATTTATCATTCTTCAGTGATCAAGCTTGGTTTCATCTCTCGGGATATGTGCACTGACAAAATATGCGAATATGGAGTAGGAAATTCCCATTTTCTTCAAGAATGGCCATTACACGCTCAATAAAATTGGATGTGGGTTGCGATTTTGCGGAAAAGTTAATTGGACCGATTTAAACTATTTCACCCCACATAATGGTTGATTCCAGCAGGATGAGGCAACGGCTCGCATGACGTTAGATTAGATCTGTTATCTCATGTATGCAAATACAACAGATAAATAAACGAATAAACTATTTTTGCATCCTTCGCAAGTGTAAAAAAGCGGAGCTAATCTTATTTCCAACGCAATAAATTTCATTTCTCAAAGAAAAAATTTTTGTTGGTTAGGTAGGTTAGAACAGCCTCCTACAGACATGTTACAGCATTCAAATCTGAATGTCTTGCTGGCTGGTCTACGTTTTGAATGGTGATGTCACTGTTGCAACAGTATGAGCTCGCGCATTATCTTGGACAAATAAAAATTACGCTCGCTGCCAAAATATTTGTTTTTTCTTTCTTCAAAAAATTGACACGACTTTTAGAATCAGTAGTACATACCAGTTGGCTTCCAAATAAACATGTTACACGCGTAAATGCGGAAATACACAGTTCTTATCTACATACTAATGATGAAATAGCTGCGCAACATTAAAATGCAAAACAAGCAAAATTCCGATTCAATTTATTGGACAAAAATGGAATGCAATCAAAAAATTCGAAGAGCGTGGGTGTGCGGAGGTGTTGTTAAAAAAATTGTTATCGAATCTTGGCGTCAAGAGTTTTTATCAATTTATTCATAACCATTTTATCATAAGTAAATGGGGACCAAATGAACTTGGACCTGGCTAGATAAAAATCAGAAAAGATTCTTCAATGACTGGAATTGTGAAGAACTGACTTTCCATTTGTTGGAATAAAGATTTAAAAAAAAATGAAAGGTCCTTTCTTGTCAATCAGTAATAAAACAATGGAAGCATATTTTTGGAAAAATCAAGACATCGTAATAGGTTTCAAATGACTTCCAGCTAATTTAAATTCTTAGTACAGAAAGTTGGAACTGAAAAGTATAGAGAAAACCTTGAACCTCCTTATTTATCGCCGAAGTTAGGTGGTACGACGTGACGCTACCATGGCATATCGCCACAAATATTTAAAAACTACCAATTTAAATACAATTTATTTTAATTTGTCGAAAGAAAGAAACACACGTTCATCGTTACATCACGAATTGGGCGTGATTTTCCTTGTTTTAAATTATTTAGAGAATCCTCTTTCGTTCGTCCTTGCTCATCTAAAATCTTTCCACAAAATGTGCGTAGCAAATTGTTTTCCGTTTTGCGTAAACTCCGTCTCAATTTCCAAATGGGACAATGAAGTCGTAGAGCAGCGGCGCCCCATTCAGGTCTTTGACGTTTTTATTGTCCACCTGTACGCTAGACACTGTCGCGTACCTCTTCATTTCTGGGTCCCCAGGTACGACACCATAAAACACCAGACCTTTTGTGTTGTTAAGAGCGTCCGCTTTACAAACTCAGTCCTTGACTTTTGTTAGGCCGAGATCAATTTATCCGACTTGCCGCTGTCTCTTCAACAGGTAGATTCTATTTATAAAAAGGTTCGCCCGTAGTAAAATTTATAATATTCATCCGTCTGCGACGTCTAATTCAATGTTGCTAAACAACATCTACCTGACGGTAATATCTAATGAGGAAAAAACTCATTTAGCTTACACATCGGCCAGTGGCGTAGTTCTCCACCACTGACTCATCTCGTTAATTCGATTTCGTTGTGTTTCAACGGATACGACAAGATTTTGCATGTTAATTGACCGCCTCGAGAGCGAGAAACACCAGAGTTAGACGATTGACGCCACTACTCAACCTCCATAAAGAAGTCAATTGGATCAATTAAGCTTTGTGCCGTTTAAATAACTGGATTCGACTGCTGCACCCGAATTAGACTGCATTCGATGTTATTTTGATGTAATTACCTCATTCCGGACCGCGAAACAGGAGCCTCAAGTTGGCACAACTCACCTCGAGCCGGTCCTGTTGTCGCAGAATATTCCCCTACAATCTACAACCGCCATCGAATTAGCCCTTTTGCTTCAACCTGATAGGTAGTTTACAAACGCTTCGTTGTCTTCAAGTTCGCTGTAAACCCCAATTAAAGACAAAATTTCGGTATTTATGACAAAATAACCTCAAAGTTTTCGTGACAAGAATCACAATCCTGAACAAATGAACACAAAACTATTATTATTGCACTGCTTGGGAGACACATTTAAGTGAAAAATGAATGCAAATTTGATGTGAAATCATGGAATACACCTGACTAATGGTTCCAGGTCACGACTTACTCTAGCCGATCCTGTTCTGTCACGGAATTTTCCCCAAAAATCGTTAACCGTGATCGAATTCGCCTTTTTACTTCAACCCGATAGTTCACACGCGTTTCGTTATCTTCAAGTTTGCTGTAAACCCCAACTAAAGACAAAATGTCGGTATTTGTGACAACATAACCTCAAATTTTCGTGGAAGTAATTACCATTCTGAACAAATGTAGGCAATATTATTGTAAGTGCTTCATTAACGAGGCCCATTTAAGTGAGAAATGAATGCAAATTTGATGTGGAATCGTGGAATACACCTGATTGATGGTTCCAGGTCACGACTTACTCGATCCGGTCCTGTTCTGTCACAGAATTTTCCCCAAAAATCTTTAACCCTGATCGAATTAGCCTTTTTATTTCAGCCCGATAGTTCACACGCGTTTCGTTATCTTCACTGCAAACCCCAACTAAAGACAAAATTTTGATATTTTTGACAACATAACCTCAAAATTTTCGTGGCAATAATCACCGTCCTGAACAAATCGACATCGCTTAGGAGACACATTTAAGTGAGAAATGAATGCAAATTTGATGTGTAATCGTGGAATAGACCTGACTCATGGTTCCAGATCACGTCTTACTCGAGCCGATCCTGTTCTGTCACAGAATTTTCCCCAAAAATCTTTAACCGTGATAGTTCACAAGCGTTTCGTTATCTTCAGGTTTGCTGTAAACCCCGACTAAAGTCAAAATGTCGGTATTTGTGACAACATAACCTCAAATTTTCGCGGAAGTAATTACCATCCTGAACAAATGTAGGCGATATTATTGTAACTGCTTCATTTGGGAGACACATTTCAGTGAGAAATGTATGCAAATTTGATGTAGAATCGTGGAATACACCTAATTGATGGTTCCGAGTCATGATTTACTCGAGCCGGTCCTTGTTTGTCACAGAATTTTCCCCAAAACTTTTTAACCGCGATGGAATCAGCCTTTTTGCCTCAATCTGATAGTTCAAGTTCACAAACGTTTCGTTATCTTCAAGTTCGCTGTAAACAGTGTAAACTCCAATTAAAGACAAAATTTCGGTATTTCTGACAACATAACCTCAAAATTGTCTTGGCAATAATCACCATCCTGAACAAATAGATACAATACTCTTATAGGTGCACAGCTTGGGAGACCCATTTAAATGAGAAATTAATGCAAATTTGATGTGGAATCGTGGAATACATCCGATTGATGGTTCCAGGTCACGACTTACTCGAGCCGGTCCTGTTCTGTCACAGAATTTTCCCCAAAAATCTTTAACCGTGATCGAATTAGCATTTTTACTTCAACCCGATAGTTCACACGCGTTTCGTTATCTTCAAGTTTGCTGTAAACCCCAACTAAAGACAAAATGTCGGTATTTGTGACAACATAACCTCAAATTTTCGTGGAAGTAATTACCATCCTGAACAAATGTAGGCGATATTATTGTAACTGCTTCATTTGGGAGACACATTTCAGTGAGAAATGTATGCAAATTTGATGTAGAATCGTGGAATAGACCTGACTGATGGTTCCAGGTCACGTCTTACTCGAGCCGATCCTGTTTTGTCACAGAATTTTCCCCAAAAATCTTTAACCGCGATCGAATCAGTCTTTTTGCTTCAACCCAATAGATCACAAGCGTTTCGTCAAATTTGCTGTAAACTCCGACTAAAGACAAAATGTCGGTATTTGTGACAACATAACCTCAAATTTTCCTGGAAGTGAACAAATGTAGGCAATATTATTGTAACTGCTTCATTTGGGAGACACATTTAAGTGAAAAATGAATGCAAATTTGGTGTAGAATCGTGGGATACACCTTTATTCATGGTTCCGAGTCACGACTTACTCGAGCCGGTCCTGTCTGTTGTCAAATTTTCCTTCATAAATCTTCAAATTGGCAAAACAAATTCGTTGCTTTATTATTGAGAGTTTATAGGTTTTACATCGTGTTGCAACTTTCATGCCCACCATAAATCGCAACAAAATGGGAAATTTAAGAGTTTATTCGAACATAACCTCACATTATTGTTTGTAACAACATGACGGACATGAAAGTGTAGAGAAAGTGTTGTGTCTTATAATACGTAAATTTACAAATCAATTCGTTCATTTAATACACAAAAAGAAGCAAAAATAACGGACAACGTTATATCAAAACCGCGCCAAAATCGAACGACAGCTGTCAATTTTATGGCGGCAAATTTAAATCTCATTGTGAGTATTGCTTGTAGCTTTGTTGTTAATCCTGCGGTTGAAACATTATCGGCATCTTAATGACTTGAATATTGTAGAGATTATGTTCCTCTTTTACACTTGGAGTTGTGGTTTGGAGGTGGACAAGACAGAGATCAGTTTTGATTGCATTGGTACGATTTGGTCGCCACCTTCTATTGTTATGGTAATCTTTTCTAAGTAGTATCGTGCCCATCAGACAGTCTAATTTTTGATTTATTTGCGTTTTCGGCGAATAAAAGATTGCACTGATCAACTCTATAATTAACACTTCAATGATGGCTACCATTTCCTGTAATTTTTATAAATATGTATGGATTCTCGTATTGATAGCCTGTGAGAAAAACGACAAATTAGAATAACGTGTGGGTTCCAAGACGAATAAATAAGAATGTCAATGCCATTTTCGGAGGTACCACATGGTACCACCGGAACGGCTTAGATTCGTCGCCATCGCGCGAACATCTAGTGACCACACTGTAGTCGAAAGTCATCGTCAGGTGAATTTTGACCTCGATCACGGCTCAGACGGGGGCCTTCAGGCGAGATTCTGCTAACCTCCTTTGAGCTCCGGCCAAGAATGAACCCTTCTCTTCTCTTGGCCCGGAGCTGTAACGTTTTCGTTAATAATTCGATAATTTTCGCATCATCTGGTTCAGTGAACCTGATCCGAACCACCGAAAAAATTCCGGTAGGTGGTGCCCGCTCCGGATGGAGGGTAGGCCAAGGAGTGCCAAACGTACCGAGTCGCACACTCCGACATGTTACAGCTGCGACTGCGGACCGCATAAATGAACAGCTTTTTCTAGGTAAATGTCACGTAAAATAGATTGTGCGTTTCCGGTAGGTAGGGTTGTGTAAGAGGCCGCAGCTGACGGCCACCTTCCAATATTTCTGCAGTCTATACCTATCTGTCAAGTATTTGTGTCATACTGTGACGTACATTGCAGCTTGATTCGTACACATCCGTCTTCAAATGTCAAATCCGATCTCAACAAAAACTCAACTCTTCATTTCTTTCTAAAACTCGTCACTTCCAGTGCAGTTTTTCTTTTTGATTACATACTTCGAAACGTGATGCTTCAAGCAAAGACACGAAAACCCCTTCCAGGGCCTGGCCCACTCGGAAAACTTTTTGATCGCGCGTTACATCACACAAGTTCATTGACTCAGAAGACACTCCGATGTCCAGTTTTCATTGAAGGTGATTGGCCGTTGTGTTGTCCTCTGTTTAGCTCAGCTGTACTTTGTACTACATACGACACTTCTTGCCATGCTTCACCGATTTCGCTCAACTCCGTCGTATTATAATGTGTACACCGCACATACCTACCTACATTATCATATCAACAAACACGTGTGTGCTTAACTGCTTTACTACTTGCCATTACCTTATACATAACTGTACTGTAACGCGCCATATTTGTAAATTGTAATTCTGGAAACAACTAAGCTAAGAATGCTGGAAATAGAATCACGTCGTGCACAAAGTGGTCCAGATAATGCCGCAAGTGTGTCAAGAGTTTAGGTTTTGACAGAAAAATGTAAATCAAGTTTCTGATGACTTGTTCAGGTTCTGATACTACAATATTTGTTGCAGGCTTGTCTCATAACAATTGTCCAGCAACGTGTTTGTTTAGATTTTTGCACCTCCAAATTGATTATCACAATAGGTGGTCTACGCCAATGGGAAAGTACATGTGTGACTGCTTCGTCGAATCCAATTTATTTGCAAATGCACAAAAGCTTGGAAAATAATAATGAAAAGTATCGCCAGCGAAAATAAATGTTTTATCACACGGCGTGCGGTAAAGTGGTCATTATTTAACTGCCACGATAAATAGGATATATCGCACAGTCGCAGATAAAAAATATGCATCGAAAATGTCAAACACAAGACAGATTTAATTTCCTGCCAAACTAAAACCAATTGTTTACCGCAAATTTTGTCAACCAGTAAATAATGCAAAAACGAATAACAAAAGAAGGTCACCCGGTGTAAACAACAATTTTTTTATTGCAGGTAATCTTGTTGGAGCTTGTCGACTTTATTTTCCTCTTGGATTCGTCGAAAGTCTTTGATCTGCCACAATTTGTACACGTTTTAAATTACAAATTAAAGCCTTTTTTAGTTTTCCGCAAGTTTTTAAATTGAAATTTCCATTGAAGCATTACATTTCTTAAATGTGTACATTAAAAAAGTTGTTATTGTGCAAATATATGGCAATAACTGGTTCGGTACTGGAGGAAAATAATTTCCGAAAAGTAATTGGACGTGATGAAAATTCCATCATAAAATGATTATCGATTGCTTTTCACGACAAAAATTTAAACAAAATTGAAAAATATCACTGATTGTGGGACTTACGCAACTACAGTGTGATTTCCATTCCATAATAGTTATTTATGCAACGAGTTTCTGTGTAAATTGGGCTTTTCTAATTGCCCGAGGGACAAGATTAAAATACGAGCGTAGCGAGGGTTTTAAGGCCTCGAGGGCAATTAGAAAAGCCCAATTTACCCAGAAACGAGTTGCATACACAATTTTATTGGTTGAAACGACGTCCCTGAAGCTTCCAAATCTTTTAAAAATGGTTTCGCATTTGCTTTTGACAGTTTTGACAAATTTTTCAAGACCTGTCTGAAATGTGACGTTGAATGTGTTGTCTAGGGCAACGGTTCGTTATCTGCTCATTTTGCTTTAGGGCAGTTAACAGGCAGTTTACAAAGGAGAAAAATGAGTATTTATAACAGTTAAAAACAATAATAGTTATTTATGCAACGAGTTTCTGTGTAAATTGGGCTTTTCTAATTGCCCGAGGGACAAGATTAAAATACGAGCGTAGCGAGGGTTTTAAGGCCTCGAGGGCAATTAGAAAAGCCCAATTTACCCAGAAACGAGTTGCATACACAATTTTATTGGTTGAAACGACGTCCCTGAAGCTTCCAAATCTTTTAAAAATGGTTTCGCATTTGCTTTTGACAGTTTTGACAAATTTTTCAAGACCTGTCAGAAATGTGTCGTTGAATGTGTTGTCTAGGGCAACGGTTCGTTATCTGCTCATTTTGCTTTAGGACAGTTAAGAGGCAGTTTACAAAGGAGAAAAATGAGTATTTATGACAGTTGAAAACAATAAAAACTCTTAATTATTATTGCCTGATAAAGTGATAATAATCTTTTTGTTACTTTTGCTACTTTACCAGAAAATTTGTTGTTACGGTATAATATACAATAGAAGTTTGTGCTTTGTATTTTAATTATGACGTGTGTGAGAACATCCCGAACAAAGACTCACCCCAACTGTGAAATAATTTTTTCGGTGGCAATTCTTGCGTTAAAAAAAATAACCGCAAAGCGCGCCCAAGCTTTGTTGCGTTTTCGTTATTAATAGAATCTGACGATTTGGACGGTGTTGTTGGGTGTAGTCCATCGTAATCCTCCGTCAATGCAAATTTATGCGTTGTTCTGTTTTGAAGATCTCTTGAGATAGCGTTCCAGTTGTGATTGTTATTTGGGAGCGAAACCAGGAACTGTTAACTCATCGAGACCGTTTCTAAAATTAGCGCTCTCCAAAAATAGGACTCACATGTGTGAATTGCTGCAGGATCCTGGCGTGCTCCTCTTGGTACGCCTTCCTCACCTTCCTCTTTTCGGCGTAGAGTCCGTTGAGCGTATCCAGGAGTTTGCTCTCGATGGTGTCGGCGTTCTGTTTGATCAGCTTGCCTGTGTTGTCCAGCTCCTCCATCATGGTCTTCCACGTGGAGGCGACCAAGCTGCCTTGGAGCTCGTCGCCGCGGTCGATTTTGAGCCCTTGGGTGGCGACGGAACCCAAGGCGACGGCGTAGTCGCGGTCGCACCGCACCTTCGACAAGATGCACCTCTTCATGGAGTCGAGGAGGCGCAGCTCGGCGTCCTGGCGAGAAAGCAGCGCCTCGTGGGCGCTCTTCCCCTGCAAGTTGGTCGAGAAACCCATTTTGCTCCCGGTGTCGGTTACATAATTGCACCCTCTTCGAGACGTGGAGAGCGCGCTCAGACCATCGTCGGGGTGTCAAATCACGTGTATCACAGACGGACCGGACACTTTTGATTCGAGACGCGCTTTTGTTTTGCGGCGGTGAGGACGACGTGTCCAACGCACTGGTTACGAGACGTGGTACTTGGGTACTACCGCTGCCCAGCGACTTAGAGTTAGACAAAACATTCTAGAGGTGGAACTCCTTAGGTGTGCGCAGCGGGCGACGAGGATTCGAGCACTGTTCGACTGGCTATTTTCAATCGTGGAAGTACCTGGACAGGAGGCGGCATCTTTCTGTCGCCGCCGCAGACAACAATAGAAAGTTGGACGGGTTCGGGTGCGAAGGGGGGCTCCGATGAACGCAGACGAGAATTGTGACGCGGATTTATTTCATATCGGAAAAATGTGACGATTTACAAGCTACGTAATCGGAATGTACTCGGCACGCTCTTGACTTGCAAACAATGTACCCACCTACATTGATGTATTGTAATTGTAAATTATGTACGAAGAACTAGTATTGAATGATTAACATCAGTTCTTTCAAGGATAAAGAAAAACAAACGATTTGTTGCATTTTTTATCCAATCTCTTATATCAAAATTAACTTTTTTCTTATTAAATTGTTTTCTTTGTTTACTTTTACTAATTGATACATTCATTATATGCACTATACAGGGTGAGCCACTGAAAACAAAACACATGTGATTACATATACTAGGTGACACTCAACCTCAACTGTTTTTCGAAAAATGGAGGTTAAATGTCGCACGAGGTGCCTGATTCGTCTCCGGTGGCCACCCCGTATACATTAACTGTTAAGTAATGTTTTTAATCAATCTCGGTCATGAGTAATAAATCATTATTCATGGTCATGAGTTGTGACCAATCGCAAAATTTCATCTACATCTACAACATTATCGTGGAAACTATAAAATTGTTATGACGCATCGTAATACTCATACTTCTGTCATAATTAAAAAGAACACCAACAGATGAATTATGAAATCTATACTTTCTGAGAAGTATCGTACCTACTCGCGTGTAATGTAGTTGGAGAGCGCAGGAACCCCCCACCAATTTTTTTGATCTTGACCTCCAAGCCCCTCCCCCTTGGTGGTGGGGGGCGAAAGCAAGGTCAAAGGGGAGGGGCTTAGAGGTCAAGGTAAAAAAAAAGTGGTGGGGGGTCCGTGCGCTCTCCAACTACACCTACTGTGGTTGTTTTGTTATTCGCTCGTCTCAGCTTCATTTCCTTCTTTCATCAACAAGCGCTCGTTGATTAATACATAGTGTGTCTAAATATATTTCTGGACAACAACCATTTGACAAAAACTTTGGTTTTGTCACGTATGTCGTAACTTACAGAGCGTCAGGCGTCCAATTAAACTTCAAATTTTGTGTTTGCGTCAGTGTGATTGTTTTTCATCCTGTGTCGCATTTTTCATAAAAACAGTTTTTTGCAGCACTAAAATGGTTTACTCAACTGAGCAAAAAGCGTTTATCAGTCGTAAGGTGAACGATGAGTACTCCCATTCAGTGCAACATTGTTTGCAATTTTAATTTATTCTTTACTGAAGTTTCTTGCTTAGTCATACTCAAAGTGTCACGTCTTCTAAACGTGCTCTCATAGTGCGTCTTTCCGAAGAGACCAATTTGAAATTACTTGTGCCACCCCGATGAACATCAAGAAGTAATCTCGAACCTCCTGAGTCTTTTCTGACAAATTTAAATCTTCTCTATTATGCTAGAAACTATTAATGCCTTCCCTATTCGTATTGATTTTATTTGCTCTCGTTTATAGCCTTTTTAACTATTAGAAAACAGTTTCTTTTTTGGTTTTCACCAAGCATAAATATAAATTGAGTAGGTAACACAAATTTGCTTCAACCTGATAATTCACAAACGTTTCGTTATCTTCAAGTTCGCTGTAAACCCCAACTAAAGACAGAATTTCGGTATTTATGACAACGTAACCTCAAAATTTTCGTGGCAATAATCACCATCCTAAACAAATAGACACAATAGTAGTATAATTGTACCGCTTGGGAGACACATTTAAGTGAGAAATGAATGCAATTTTGATGTTGAATTGTGGAATAGAGTAATACCTACACCTGACTGATGGTTCCAGGTCACGACTTACTCGAGCCGGTCCTGTTTTGTGACAGAACTTTCCTCAAAAATCTTTAACCGCGCCTTTTTGCTTCAAGCCGATAGTTTAGAAGCATTTCGTTATCTTCAAGTTCTCCGTAAACCCCAACTAAAGACAAAATTTCGGTGTTTATGACAAAATAACTTCAACATTTTCGTGGCAATAATCACCATCCTGATCAAATAGACACAATAACAATACTATTATAATTGCCCTGTTTAGGATTGGGAGACACATTTAAGTGAGAAATGAATGCAAATTTGATGTGGAATACACCCGATTGATAGTTCCAGGTCAAGACTTACCTACTTGAGCTGGTCCTGTTTTGTCACAAAATTTTCCCCAAAAATCTTTAACCGCGATCGAATTACTGTTTTTGCTTCAACCTGATAGTTCACAAGCATTTCGTTATCTTAAACATTACCGTGTAAACCCGTAGAGTGATATGTAAACCCCAATTAAAGATAAAATTTCGGTATTTGTGACAACATAACCTCAAATTTTCGTGGCACCATCTTGAACAAATATATGCAATATTATTGTAATTGCTTCTTTTGGAAGACACATTATATGAGAAATGAATACAAATTTGATGTAGAATCGTGGAATACACAATACACCTGATTGATGGTTCCGAGTCACGACTTACTGGAGCCGGTCCTGTTCTGTTGTCGAATTTTCCTTCATAAATCTTCAAGTTGACAAAACAAATTCGTTGCTTTATTATCGAGAGTTTATAGGTTTTACACCGTGTTGCGACTTTCATGCCCACCATAAATCGCAACAAAATGGGAAATCTAAGAGTTTATTCGAACATAACCTCACATTGAAATTACTTGTGCCAACATAGATATTACGATATTATTTGAACTCCAAGAAACATTCCAAGAAGTAATCTCAAACCTTCATGGTCTTTTCTGACAAAATTAAATCTTCTCTATTGTGCTAGACACTATTAATGTCTTGCCTATTTGTATTGATTTGATTTGCCCTCATTTATTGCCTTTTTGAATATTAGGAAACAGTTTCTTTTTTGGTTTTCACCGAGCATAAACATAAATTGAGTACTTAATACAAATTTGGTGCTACGAAAATATTAATTTGACGACTTTTTTAAAACTCCGAAAATCGGGAACAGACAGGAATTTAACCATGGCGATTCACTTTTATCCAGAGTTAAAAATAAATGACAAAGAATGGAGCATAGACGCATGGGCTGATCATCTCCTAGATTTCTTTTCAGCAGGAGAAGTCATGGCAATGATTAGCGATTCTGATGGATGAATTTTTTATTAGTTTAGATTAGAAGATGCGACGTCATTTTCAAAGGGTAGAACATTATGTGGGGCAGTGTCAAGATACCAATCAAACAAAATTCTCTCGTGAAGATGCTTCTAAGTAGCAACTGAAATTTTCCACAGCCAATGTTGTTCGTCTGTTAGATTAGAAATTTTGTTCTGCGATATTGTGGTGTGGTGTCCCAAATTTCGCAAAATTGATGTCACATTTTGTCAGTTGCCCTGTCAGTGTCAACCAATTTGAATAACATGTAAATCGTAGAACTAGTATGTATAACATCAACCCAAGTATCACGAAAAACGACAACATTCAAGCAAAATCGATATTCTCTTGCAACGTCTACCGAACCAACAGCCAACAAAGACCGCGTCTGCATTCGACGATCAATTTCAAATCGTCATCGCTGTCAACGTGTCTAGGTAAAGATCCTGAAGTGTTATACATTAATGAAAAGTTAATAAAACGAAAGTCGAAATGTAGGAAAGTAGTGAAAGAGTCTAGCACACAGACAAGCAAAACTATCTTGCAGTTAGCCCAAATGGAAACTGGATGCATGACTCCAGACAGTCTAGCGGAAAGTCCCAGAGACTTCTCCAACAATTATTCTTTGGAAAACTGTCCATATTCCGTGACCGACCGTCTCTCCGATTACACTCTGGACGGATCTTGCCACGAACAGGACTGTTTCTTCAGCACCAAAAAGAAAGAGTCACAGAAAGTCCTCGACAAACCCCTCACACAAACCTTCCTGGAGAAGACCCGCAGCAGACGCCACCAACATTCCGAAGTGGTCACCTGTTACAAACGCGACGACATGAAGAGCAGATCTTACATCGAGAGCTTCCACCACCCCAACTACATCCAAGAACCGTCGGAGCTGCGCGTGAAGAAGATCTTCTCGCCGAGACAAAGACCGACCAGGAGAAGCTGCAAGTCGCTGGATCTCCCGGACAACTCCTTTTCGAGGCGCAAATCCTCTTCGATATGTTACAGCCCCCAGAACACTTTCATGTGTCCCACCACCGCCAGTCAGATCAAGAGCCAGATGGGGGACATCCAGAGCGCCAGCTATCTCATTCCGCAGATGCGGCGCGGCCGGTCCACCAGTCCGAAGCCTACGATGGACAACAGGTGGATGGAATCCTCACGGAAGATTCCCTACATCGATCAGAGCAAGAGCGATGTCAGCAGTTCCACCACTCTGATCAACGCGATGAGACACCCCGAGAGGTTGAAGCTGAAGGACTTGGACGACGACTTGATAAGGAGTGAAGGCAGTTTCAAACTGTCAGATGTGAGTCTCTATAATTCCACTTGGTGGTTTCTGCAACACCCCAAACAACAAAATGGTTCCTCTTTCAGGAGGTGATGAGTGTCTTCACCACGAACATAGAACCCTCAGACTCCACCATCGACAACACCATCTCCGTGGCCGTGAACAAGCTCCGAGAGCCCGACTGGTACCCACCTCCCACTCCCCGTACGTCCCTCTCTCATGCGCACTTTTCAGGAGAGTAGCCTTGCGAGGCCTGGCCGACATCGTCAAGATCTGTCGAGTGATCGACAAGGATTTCATCTACGACTACATGAACAGCATCAACCAGAGACTGATCGAGCTGTTGAAGAGTCCGCGCTCGCACGTCTGCAGGACGGCCTGTCAAGCCGCGGGACACCTCTTCGAGTACGTCAGGGACACCAGGAGGCCGGTAAAGCGATTGTTGATCGATCAGAACAGATCAGGACGGGTTTGTCAGCAGGAATTCGACGACATCGTCAATCTTCTCCTCTTCAAGACGGCAGACGCGAACAAGTTCATCCGACAGGACGCCAACTTGGCTCTGGATTGCATGGTCACCCACATTTCTACCTACAATGCGGTCAGGGCTTTGTGCAGCAAGGGGCCCTTCCACAAGAATCCTCTCGTCAGGTCCGCCACGGTCAGGCTGCTTGTCTGCGCCATCGTCATCGTGGGGGCGGATTTTATTCTCAACCCCAACAACAACGAGTACACCAGGAAGAGGATCATACTGAACATGGCTAGGTTCCTCGAAGACAGGAATCTAGAAACTAGGTGAGGTCCTGATTCTTTTACTTTTACTTTTAGGTCATTTACGCGATACAAAACACATTTTTGCAGTTTTTAGAATTTTTGTTTGTTTGTTTGCATCCGCTTAACTCAAAAACTAACCCACCGATTTTCTTGAAACAAAGTTTCTCACAACTGGAACATTCCTGGTTGTGTTCTGCACTTGGTTTCGTCGCGATATGACACCAACGAGCTTCGCAGTAACGATAACGGTGTGATGAGCTCGCCTCGCGCGTATCTTCGTTCGATTTGAGGGTTTCTTATTGTTCTCCTTTTCAGGAAATTGGCGGAACGGTTGTACAAAGTTCTGTGCAAAGAGTCGAAGTTCGATATGTATTTAAAGAAGTATCTCGAGAAGGACCAGATTCTTAAAATTAAAAAAACTTTAAGACTTGTATACAAGAAGTAGCCAAGATGGATATTTTTTATTATTATGTAAGATACAGGGTTTTGTACGTGTATTTTAATAAAGCTCTTACGAGTGTTTGATTATGTTAACACTCAAACTTGTCTTTTACTGAAACACGTCATTTTATAAATAAAAACATTTATTGTTACTCTTTTTATCTGACACTTTGTTTTATATCAACATTTTTACAAAACGTGACAATTAAAATGAGTGCCTACTATCAACAGAGAAGGTAACAGAAATAACACTCTAGGTAGGTAAAGACGAATGTATAAAAATAAAAACAGGTATATAAACATTTATCTGTACAATGATAGCGTTACATTTTACTTTACTGGCACTGGTTTCTCTTATATATCTTGTATAGGATACAATTTACATAAACATTTACTTCTTTTGGCCTCCGATTGAGGACGAAGAATACAAAAACAATCGAACACAAAATCCCACGGGATTACAGAAAACTGACTTACCGATGGATTCTCGGGGCGAGGATCAATGGAATGGTCGACAAATGCCAGCTTATCACGGCCGACTTGGGATCAAGTGTGGCAGGGTTGGCAGCGCCGACGGCCAAAAAACAAACTACTCCGACTGTCACGCTCTACCCCGGTGTTTTTCAAGTCGGCCGCGATTTTGTCAAAACTTTTCTATTCTTTCCACTCCCACGTTTAATGTTAGTAACAAATAGTCTAAACCTCCACAGTTGGGAAGTTTTTCTCACGGTAAAATAAATTCTATTAAAAAAAAAAAAAATCCGAGACTTCTGGTTTATTAAAATTTAACTAATTCTAACAAAAACAATTGATTTTTTGATTGCAACGGCTGACTAGACGAATTTTCAATTTAAAATTGTCTCTCTAGGCGGAGTGATGCGGACCGCACCCTAAACTACTTACAGTTGTGTACAATTTTCATTTTGTGGCGAAAAAATCCCCAACTGTCGTATACCCATAAAATATGTAAAACAAATACAAAAAAAAAGTAAAAACAAAATAAGTCACCACTAGTTAACATCACCCTGTCCACATTACACTAATAGAAAAGCTAACTCACCTAGGCTGCTATCAGTCATAGTACCCCTAAATTAACTAGGTTTAGGCAAAGGATATGTAGAACTGGTCAAACTTTGAGTATTGTCATGTGTCAGGGGGGCTAGTGGATAACAACTCGATAACAGACAACGTAAACATTTAAAACTAGTAAAAACATTTTTAACAGTATTATAAATAATTTTAAGTAGAAAGTGACGACCAGAACACAGTGACAATTCTCATTATTTATTCTTTTATTCTCTAAGGATTGTTGGTTAGGTTGTATAGTTACCCTGATGCATCGATTATCCATAAACTGTACCACATCTACACATCTATCTCTTGAGCCCCCGTTCCTTCGCAAATCTAATACTGATGTGTCTTGAGGAACTCCGAATGACTCGCTATGACGTTTGAAACGATCGGATCTTCGATCTCCATCCCGTTCAGGATCTCTTCTCTCTTCAAAACCACCTCGTAACTACTATCTTTCGTTACAAAAACCACTTTCTGTCTCCTCGTTTGCAACATGTTCCCAATAACTAACTAAAATGGTAATTAATTATACAAGCTTTATAAGACACCATTTTGTCGCACGCGTTTTTTAGAGCACGACGAGCGCAGCGAGGAGTGCTATAAAGCAAAAAGTGCGACAAAATGGCTTATGCAACGAGTGTAATACAATATTTTTTCTATTTTGCCCTCATTTTCACGTAATATGACTGTGTTAAAAAAGGTGCAAATGAGAAAAATTCGTTTTTTAAGAGACGATCCACCTATCCAACCCTTACTTTGTGTTTGTATTTGTTGAGGGAGTCCCTCGCTTTGACAATCAAAATGCTCTCGTCAGTTTCTAGTTTGAATGAGACTATAAAGGCGTGGGGCACCCACAAGTTGACCAGCGGCGCCAACAATTTCGGTACTAGTTGCAACTGGATCGTGGGGGCGCCTGCCCCGGATTGGATCTTGTGAGTGGGCTGCAATCTCAAGGTCGAATTTTAAAGCGCACTCTCCGCGACATCTCACCATTTCGTTCGAGGGGACGTAAAAATCCGAGACCGCGGCGGCAAGAAAAAGTACGGCTTTCGTTTCGAAGACGGCGAGACACTCGCAAGCGGCCCGCAGCAACCAGAA
Organism: Tenebrio molitor; assembly: GCF_963966145.1. Lineage (NCBI taxonomy): Eukaryota > Metazoa > Arthropoda > Insecta > Coleoptera > Tenebrionidae > Tenebrio > Tenebrio molitor. The sequence continues at coordinate 4,660,244 of NC_091053.1, forward strand.
ATAGTCGGCGACTGTTGTGAACGTGACGTAGAGGATTCGGCCCCCTTCTTGGGCGTTTTTATAGCTGGCTAGTACCGGTGCCAGGACGTCCACGCTGTCAGGTTTTACTGTAACTGCCGGTTGTAGCGGGTATAGTGAAGGGTGGGGACTGACCTGTGATGGTCGTGTTGGGGCCTTGGTCGAGCAGCTCCAACATGTCCATGAATTTCTGGCCGCTGAAATGTCGGGTGAAGGGTTCGAGCGATTTCAGGCGGTGCATGAAGATGACGGCGTAGCTGTGCTCCAGGAAGTACTCCGCGGAGGCGGCCCCGCGGGTGCCCGCGCTGAAATTATCAACGAATCTGACGGTGTTGTGCTCCAGGGGGACAGTTGTTCCACCTGACTGAAATGACAACTAGGTACACATAACCTCACTTTGGCGACTTACCGTGATCAGAACGATTCGCTGGCCGGTTTTGTTGTGTCTGTCGCAGAACTCTTTCAGAAGTATCCGATTGTCCTCGAAGTCCGTTGGGGGTAAGTGTGTGGTGTAAAATTCTTCCCAATGCGATGCCATCGTAAGTGACAAGTGACAGATGCCGGCAATGCAGGTCCCTCGACTGTCACTGCCAGCGTAAAGAGAGGGGCAGACGAAATGTTTTCAAAACATTTTTCTTCAGTCGCTGCTTACTCGTTGGGTGGTGTACAACTCGTCACCCCATTAGCGTTAAATCTCCAAAACTGTGTCGTTCTCGCATGTGACAGTGGTCGAAAAGTAAAGTTTTGCTTCGTGACGTGCTCGCTCGAATTTTATAATTTATGTCGGTCTGATTGGACATGTTTTTTCTTGGATTATTTTACCATATGAGAACCATGCTGGGTGTCTTGTGTCGTAAGTGTTTGTTTACTTGTTCCCACATCTACCCATTTTTCCATTGTATCAACAGAACAAACCGGATTTAGCTCCGTCTGAATTTTAAACTCTCGCTGAAAAAATTCATTAAGTCCGCTTCACACGTTCTTTACATAACTTCTTATCCAATCGGAAGAAAGCGAAAAGTTATCAGGCTGGAAATAATGCGTCAAGATCTGTATTGGTAATTAGCGAATGAAAGTGATTATAAATGTTGTTGCACCGTTTCAAAATAAAAGGAGGCCAATAACCCCATACTCCTCTCGCACACAACTTGCATTATTTTGGTGTTATGAAATGTAGGTCGACCGGAAATACAATAAAAATCTCATTTTTCATTCATACTTCGAGATTCGCAAGGTTTCTGTTTCCCGATCGACTGATAAAACTCCTGCGGCTGCATCTATACAGCGTGGCCTAAAAACAATTAGGGCGTAGTCTCGACTGTCACTGTCTGATAGATCACGAGAATCCTTCTCAGGACGATCCAAGTCCTTATCGATTCTGCATTGTTCGATTTTAACCAATGGGAGTCTCAGCAACTGGACTTTCTTAGCGGCCAATCACTTTGACCCTTTTTGAGCACTCAATTAACAATGTTACGTTGTTTTGAAGTACCGCAACGTATCAGTTTACACTTGGAATCGTCGATTTACGGCCATTTAAAAGCTCTTCTGTGTATATGTGTGGCTGACGGTTTATTTAACAGATTATTCAACGCATTTTGTTTAAAAGTGCCTGTTAATGTGTTTCACCTGTCGGATTGTTTACAGTTTTTATCAAATAATTGCCGTTTTTGCGTTAAACAGTGGAAGCGGTGCAGCTGTTGTTTGCAGTTTTCGATAACAATAGTTGTGTTAGTGGAGGAGTGAATGCGTTGAACGATTCCTATATTGGTTTATGTAATTACATAATGAACCTGAAGTTGCGTCATCGGAATAAGTACTTCCCAATGACATAATTGTATGTTTCTCTATCAACGTTTGCGACTACGATTGTTGCGTTACGGTTCCAAAATTATCATCTGTTTCTCAAGTTGTTTTATAAAATTACTCAAATTTGTACTAGTACGAAATTAGTTACCACCATTTGTTTTGGCTTATTGTTAGATGGAAATGTCTGTAATTGTTTATTGTTTTATTATTATCGTCGGTATGTATTGGTTTTTAAGGTAGAAAACAATAGGAATACAATACATTAGGATTTGGTATTGTGAAAATGTCTGTATCTGGAACAGTCAAAAATTTGGAATGTTCAAAGGAAAAGGATTCAGTTGAGTGGAGTCTGGTAGGCTGATCAAAACGATCCTTTCATTATTTGTGAGAAGAGTTGTAATTTAAATATGTATTGATCTTTGAAGAATTTTTTAATTCAAAATCGGGATCAATACAGTAAACCCTCTTTTTTCGACCACCTCTGAAAAACGGTCACCTCTAAGAACGGCCAGTTTTGTTCCTAGAAGCGATTATTCCGAAAACCCTCCTAATAGCGGACACCCCATAAAACGGCCACGACCACTACGACAAAGGTATTATTGGAAAATGAACTGCAGTTTTACATTTCAATACCGGTTATAAATTGTTTTGACAAAAGATACCCAATATCCTAAAATCCTTTTTTATACTTACGTCAAATATCAAAGATATGGGTGAAGTGTGTGATAAATTAAGAGACGTACAAAGTTTTCTATTCTGATAAAAGAGAACTAGCTATACTGTAGAAGTTGTTAACATTTTAGCAAACTGTGAATCTCAGGTTTTATTTAAAAAAATTAAGAACTTAAAACAAACTCTATTGAAAAATATTAAAAAAAAAAATGTAATAAACATGATGTAATACGGCAGGCAATGTTTAAAATATTTAGTCTTAATAAAGTAAGCATAATCCACTTGTTTTATTTATTCTTCACTCTCAATAACGGCCACCTCCCTATAGCGGTCATTTTTACAATAAATTGTTGTGGCCGCTATTGAGAGGTTTTCCAAAAACATTTTCAAGGTGCCATATGATTTTATTGCTATTTCTATGTTGCCCTAAGATTTATAAAAGATCTCGCATTAAAATTTTACATTCCGTTTTAGATTTTTTTTGACAAATTTGCAAAAAGGGACATTGACCACGGAGTACGTAAGCGTTTCAAATAATATGTAACGAAAAATGTTTCATAATGGTCATATCATAATTCATTGTCTAAATTTTCTACCGAACGAAAAATGCAGAGATCAGTTCATTTTTGAAAATAAAAAAGTTCATTTCTTCTTAGTCCTTTTTTAGTATCTATTATAATTTCATAATTGTAATTTTATTGCAATTTATTGTTTCCCAACAACAGCTCTGTCTTTAGGTGTGTTAACTTAATTGTCTTTATCTTTTTCCTTTTTCTTCTATTTTTGGTTCTGTTTGTTTTCTGTTTTTAATCTGTGTTACCTAAACCCTTGTATTTTATTCGTGTGTTGTCTCTTTATAAAGCAAGCCGTGTGTTCAATTGCGTCGGCTCTTAATCAATAGCCGCAACGTGTTTATGTGCACGAATCCTTTCTAACGAAATTTAACGTCTTCAACCGTCAACTTTCTACTCAGCATTTCCTTCTAGATCTTTGTTCTTGGTCACGATATTTTCCAACAGAAATTTCTGTCTTTAGCATAGTCCCTTTGACAGTTGAGAGGTCTTTAAAGAAAGTCTTCGTTATGTTTTCTTCAGTGTCTTTAGTACCGTAGTCTTTGTGATCTTTCCCTTCTCTTGTTCCTTTCGAGTGTTATCTCTTCTGATCAGTATTTCTTTCCATAATCTTTTGTCAACATCTATTCCATTTCTTTGATGTTAAGATCTTTTTCAGATTTATGTATTCTTGATCATATTTGCTTTTAGTACTGTAGTCTTTATGGATAACTTCTGTCTTTAGGCATTCTTCCTCACCTTCTTGGTTAGTATCACTACTACACTATTAGTATCACTACCTTTGCTTCCTTAGCAAACATTTCTTAACTCTGTTATCTTCTTGGTCAGGTCAGTATACCCTCCCAGTTGATCATGATTATCCCCTTACTCCAAAGCAACTTCGTGCATTGGGCATCATCGCTTTTGTGGTCAGTGTTTTTTCTTTTTGCGTCTTCAGTTCTGTCGTTTTCTTAGACAATATCTTCTACAGACCTATCTGTTCTTTCTGACGTAGCTTGGTATCCTTAACTGTTTCACATTAATCTCTTATAGCCCTTGTTTTTTAAATTTCTCTCAGTTTTGCTTTGGCGGCTAAAATCTCCTTCAAATTTATGTCTACGTAATCATTTAGTGTCATTCGTACTGTTTTCTTTTGTGTCGTCTTGCTTCATTTATTCTTGATCACTTTGCTAGTCAATATTTCATTGCATCTATTTGAAGAAGATCAACTCCAACACCTTGATCAAGGTAATCTTCTCTCTCTCTTTCTGTCTCTTACACTGTCTTCTTTTCTGATCATGTTACGCTTAGAATCTTCCGTTAGCATTTTCTGTCTTCAGCATAGTCGCCTTTGAAGTTAAGACTTCTTTCATCTTTTTGTAGGTACTCTTGATCATGTTTGCCTTTACCGTTCTTAGTACTATGGTCTTTCTGTATAACTTCTGTCGTTAGGAATTCTTCGTCACATTCTTGATCTATATCTCTACCTTCTCTTCCTCATTAAAAGAACTTAACTCTTCTTCTTGATCAGTATTACCTTCTACATTATGCCCTTTTGATTAGACTTATTTTACAACCCCATTATTCTTGTATTCTTGATCATGATTATCTCTTCTCTCCAATAAAACTGTCTGCATTTGCCATCATAGCTTTTATGGTCAGTTTTTTTCTTCTTTCTAGTGAAGCTACCTCATCACTTCTGTCTTTTTGGAACAATTCGTTCTCTATCCCCATTCTTAATCTGTCGTTTGTTCTCTCTAACGAATTTTTCATCTTCCTGATCAGCATATTTTGTTTTTTCCTTTGTCCTTCACATTCATATATTCTTGACCATGCTTGCATTTCTTTTCATTTTAATTGTGCTTCCACTTTTAAATCCTTCAAATTGATCTATTCTTGATCACATCAATCTCAACTTTCCAGCGTCTCTGATTCTGTCGCTTTTATCGTTCAAGCTCATACATGTTCGATCAGGTCTTTCGCTTTCCTAACCTGCTTATAACGTAATAAATTCTTATCCCAACTTCCACTTTTGCTGTAGAATTTGTGACGCGCAACGTCATCTTTCGCCAAGTCTCCACTTTACGGATCTCGTCAAAAGCAGTTTTGGCATTTTTCAAAGACTTCCTTCAGCTGTCGCCCCGTTTGCAAACATTTTTTCTCACGTCACATCTGCTCAACTTTCGTAAAAATCTGAACCTCCCCCGCTAATAATTTTTCCGCGAAACGGATACAAAACGTAAATAATGTAAGGCTGTTACCTCCACAAATAACACAAGTAAATATTTACCTTGCAGACGCTTGGCTTCGGAGTTGTGTACATGTCGGCCATAATACGCGGAAGAAAACACAAATCAAATCAAGGAATCAACGAAGCCGGGGCGGAAAATATTTTTCCAACAACGTAATTAGTGCGTCCGGGAATTCCCCCGCCCCTTAAAGAAAACTCGCCCGTTCCCAAATCAATTCGATTTCCCACCGAACGGGTAATTTTTCATTGCGATTTCCACACGTCTCCTTCGTGATTTTTTCTCGTTCCCTTTCGGCGAATGATGAATGCGAGCTTGCGAGTCCCGCGCAGGGGGGCGCCCATTAAATTAATTAAATGCTAATCCTTGACAGCTTCATTCTCTTCTTCGCCCAAACCCACCTTTAATTGCTTCATTAGAATTGCTTACACTTTCATTGCGTCATTTACATGCATAATCCGATTTGCTTAAGTTGTATTTTACCGGGGGGGCGCGACCAATTAAAATGCGGTCTTCAGGTCACGTGAGATTTCACCATTGCCGCCGGTTAAATTGAAACTGGGAACGCTTAAATCACTTGGGGTTATTTGCGCAAAGTTGTCGGGATTATTAATCTGCGCATTAGCCTGCTAATTTGAATTATCGACATATCTTCGCAGATAAACTGTCACTGTGGACACCCAATGTGAGCTTTGAGGCGAAGAGGGTGGATGTTTTGGGGGCAGATAATTGTCGGGGGGAAAGTTGGAACCGATCAAGAATTATTGTGACGAATTTACTACTAAACGATGCAAAAAGTGAGGTTAGATTTAAACAGCTGGTCCGTGGTGCGTTCACAATCGACTCTTTAACGCCTACATTTAATTGAACACCCGATACTTCGTGACAATCAATGCTAAACCATATTTACAATCACGTGGACTACACTTTGGAACACCATTTTGGCTACAGCCAACTTTGTTACTTTTTCCATTGTATCGATGTTAATGATGCCAATAACCATTTAAAAGTAGATTTATGGTCACTCCACACGTCCACAAATAATCATAAGCCGATAATTGCCAAAGGAAATACAAATTGCCAGTAAAAGCAGCAGTAAAATGGTGCAAAGTATAGAAATATATATTTTCCACGAGAATAATGTGAATAATCAGTTGGTGGATTTTTTTATACAGGGTGTCGCAAAATTAACGTATTCCAAGTCGGGGGTCTTGTAGGGAAAAATCTCAGGAATCTTGAAAAAATAAAATAAAAAATATAGGGGGGTCTTTACAAAGATAAATGGGTCGGAAGGTTCAAACTTTTCATCATGTTTTCTTCAAATAAAAAATATAAATGGTTGACATTCATTTTCAAATAAGGTGAGGATGATTATGTAAAATATTAAAATATAAATGAAGACATTTATTGAAAACACAGCTTAATCTCGAAAAAATAAGTTTTATTTTTCCAATTTTTGTTCAAAAGAGAAGTACAACATAGCTAGAATATTCACCAGGTACTTTTGAACAAATATTGGCAACTTTGATATTTTTTTCAAAATGACAGCAATTTTTTTTAAACGTTTTTACTTAGTCAACAGGATGTCCCCTACTAAGCCCCGAACTCGGAATACGATAATTTTAAGACACCCTGTATATATTTTTTTTCACTGTTATTATTAGAAAAATGGAGGCACGGCATCTAGGCCGGATGTATCAATCAGGTTGACCTTCCGCGTGAAAAACTGGTCCCTCTTCACCTAGGGTCAGCCCGAAAAATGTCACTGACCAGGATTTCACCTTTCCACATCATCAGACCGCTGTAATTGTACCAAAGATCAATATTTGCTTTTGCAGAGACGAAAGGTCATGTTCGGTGTTCCGCCCCATGCAAATCCGGATCTGTTGACTCGCAGTAACGTAATCCCCCCCGCTAATCCCCCAAATCCAGTAAATTGGCAGTAACAGCGGTCAAAGTTTACCCCAAACGGCGGAAAAAATCCAATCCGAGAAAGCGAAATCGACCATCGCGTTTATTATTTACCGCAGAGCTGGTGTAATCGGAGGCTAACTAATCCGTCGTGACATCCACCCGCGATGATTAAAGGGTGCTTCGATTCATCGAAGGGTTGGTCCGGCGGGGTCACCCGACCGGAACAACGGAATGGGTCGATTTGACAGCTGGCGCGTTTTAATTTTGCAAACGAGACACTTTATGTGGCGGCGCTGCGGTTTTGCACGCAACAGTTGGGACACCATCGAGTTCTTGCACCTGTCCGGGCAAAAAGATACAAAAAGTTGGGACTGCAAAAAATGTTGCTTTCGAACATAGCAAAAACACCTGAAAGTACAAACTTTTAATTCGATCAGAGGAACTAAGCAAAGTCGAGGGTGGTCAATATTTGGATGGGTGGTCGCCGAAGAAACTGCATCCTGTTGGTATTTAATTGCTTGATTACTCGATCGAAATTAACGTAATGATAATAAATAAATCCGGCCTCGATGCTGTGCCCCTTGTATGATAATAATAATAGCAATACTAATTTTTGAAGAATTTAATTTTTGTGGAAAAATGTAACGAATCTAGGTTATAGAATGACTTGTGTTTGTAGAAAGAGAAATCTATAGTAGAAGTACAAGATACTGGAGTAGTCTTATGCAGGTCTTTATAACGTACTAATACTTTTATGAGGGTTGGAACGTTTGGGTTAAACATTTCTTACTGGCGGTCTTCAACGCATTTGTGCTCTGCAATTTTTGCGAAATGATAAAAAACAAGTCGCACCAATCAGGATTGTCATAAATGTCATTTTTGTAATTTCCAGAGATAAACAGTTTTACAGTGTTCTTTACTAAGGTAATGTACCCGTTCCGCTGCTGGTAAGATCAAGTACAATATCTTGTACTCCTACTGTACCAGACCCGAGTCCCATTGAAAAACCGTGGAGTATACAGTGGCAGTTTGAATGAGCTACAATAAATGCTCGCTTTGGAATATGTAAATGATTTCTTTAATACCACCACCAGTTCCGGCTTTATTTTCGGATTGAAGTACATAAACCTGCAATAAAACACAGTGAAACATACGCATTGACGTACTAAAGCCAGACTTCCCATTCATTCACAAAACCTAAACGTTCAATAGGCGATAAACCGTCGTAACGACCCCTCGGTGGCGGTTTTAAAGTGATCAACACGTTTAAAACGGCCATCAGGACGGCGTAAATCCGTCCAACGAGAGAAACTGCAACGAATTCGCGCTTTCTTCGGAGAAATGCAACGAGACGTGTACGGAATGACTACACTGGCAATGCACAGGTGAAAATAGAGAGCGAGCAGGAAGGATCAAGGAACGATTTATAATCTGTTGCGGTCTTGTGGAGCAAGCGGAAGACTTTATTGTTTGGGCGAAATCAAATAAAACAGCCCCGAAAAATGTTTATTTCCAAATGAATTGTGCCGGAGCTGATGAAATATTCATACGCAGATCTGCATGTATAAATAAACAATTGATAGTATGGGGGCTAGGTTTCCGTAAATTTCGGCAGATTTGATATTGTGCTGTGGTAATTTGCCTAAAAATAGTATAGTGAGCCAGAGCAGAGCTGACAGATTGCTTTGTCTTGTGGGAAGGGCTTGCAGCACTTATTATGTACACACCCGGTGACACGGCATTCAGGCCGGATTAATATTATTTTATTATTTTTGTCAGCTAGAATAGAACAAGTGATTGATTGATGATATCTACGAGTGACCCCGTTCGCAAATTCAATGTGCTGCTCCGGTTTCACGAGTAGTATCATTGCGGGTACTTCTGTCGTACTGATAATTCCTTTGAAAGTCGTGTTTTTAAATTATTATTTTACACGACATTATAATAATTATTAATTTATTATTGTTTAATTTCTTTTATTGTATGAACTTGTTTCTTATAAATACATATACAGGGTGTTTCTGAAATAGGTGCATAAATTTTAACTGGTAATAGAACTCATCAAAAAGAACAACTTTTCTCTCTGCCATTTTGGCGAAAAACGTTGCGTAGTGGCTTAAAAAAATAGGAAAGATTTTCCTAAAACCGTCCATATCTCCAAAACTAAGCTACCTAAAAACGTGAAACAACTAGAAATGATTATTTATTTATTATTGTTTAATTTCTTTTATTGTATGAACTTCTTTCTTATAAATATATGTATAATTCATACTATCAAATTAATATATAGCCGTATTTTGAGTAAGTTTTTTTGAAAATTGCAATTTAGATATGTAAATCATTTTTAAAAATATCGAAAATGACATTTTGTAATTTATGTTGGTTTTGTTTTTGCGGAAGTTTTTTGTATCGTTTTTTTGTGAAACATACATATATGTAATCGGTAATCTATGAGGCAGATTTCCAAAATTTTTGATTTATAATACTGTAACAAGAGAAGGTTTAGTCCTTTTCACGTTGTTTTATATTGTTTTGATACTTGTGTATCAAGGGCAAAAAGTGCATCTTTTCCGATCGAGTTTGAGTTTTTTGGCCGAGGCGCAGCCGAGGCTTGAAAACAGGACCCGTTTGTTTGCAGAGTAAAAACACAAACATCCAAATAATTTCCCTTCTGAATTTTAATTTGAAAAAAATCTACGCAATTTGGTACAACTCATCCTATCTCCAAGTCTACTCCTTCTCCTTTTTTGTACACAGCTGTCCAAAAAACTGTCGACTTTTTGAGAATGTGATTTCTCTTGGAAACCTCTCTCCACCACTTGGTCCCATTTGACACAATTCTGCCTTTATTGTGACAGCTGTTGCACTTGCACCTGTCTAATAATAGCCGGTGCAGCACGTGTCTGGCGACATGTCCACTTTTAGAACGCACTCACTATATTTTTTCCACGTTTAACCTCCAATTAAGTCGGCCATGTCCGTTTCGTTCGTCGCAATGAGAGAGCTTTCCGAGTGGATGATTGTTTATTTTCGCCGCTTTTAAAATAATTCGGTTCACAGTTTATGTCAATACGGCGAAGACGGTGTGGAGATGAAATGTAAACAGATCAGCTAAATTTGTCACTCTGTAGGTGTTACTCTTATTTAACTTTTCACTCGGCTATAATTAGCTCGTGTGCGCTTTCTTGGTCGGGTTTCGTTGCATTTTAAGAGGGAAAGTGTTGGTCCACGGAGTGGATAAATTCAAGCTTGATGGAGTCTCTTTGACGATTAATTATCGCGAAATCCCTTATTAAAAATTCATCGAGTAGCATAATGAAGTAAAATATTGGACTTTTCTTCGGGGGATATTTGCAGAGGCAAGCTTGATGAGCCAGTGTTTACGAAGTCGGCGAATTAATTGTGAGTTTTTCTTTGTTCTTATTTTCCAACATGGTCGATGTCTTTAATTACCAGTTTCACAACTGACATAAATTCCCGATGAAAGATAATCGACCGGAGAATTCACTGGAGAAAACCGCAACGCTCCATCTTCATTAGTGAGGAAATCGTTGTTAAAGTTATGAGTTGATGGTGATAAACAGCTGAAAATTGTAGGGTCGTAGGCCTGGAAAAACCTAATTAGTGCTGCAGTAATTTAAGTGTTATTTAACCGACTAAATGGCTCCGGATTTGGGAAACATTCTCAACTCGCCCTTTCAAAATTTCTACCAATTTCCTGCAGACTAGATTAGCAAAATAAAATTTATACTCTACAGAGGGATCAACAAAGAAACAAATCAAGAGTGCTACCTCATCTTTTGTTTTGTCGAAACGTCTGTATTGGCTTAATCGTACACATATGTATACATACTTGCTATACGCAGTCGTTTTATTGGTTGCCTACCTCTGGAAAAATCTGATAAAACTCATTTTACCCTGATTTGTTTTCTTTTTGATCACTTTGTATGATACCAAACAAGAGAATTTAATTTTGCGTTTTTGCTGGGACCGTCCGTTTTGTAACATGTTGAACAATAATTTCGCGTCGAATTTAGTCGACGTTTTGCCTTTATGTAAAATTTCATATGGGAAATGGCTGACGTGCCCCAATCGATATGTCGCTGTTAATAAAGTTTAAATGTTAATTGCGAAACTTGATTAAAACTAAAGCGATTATGTCGACGTGGAATAAAACTCGCGATCGGGTTTCAGTCTAATTGATACGGTGGCAGTAATTAAGATTTCGATTGTGGAATAATTTAATAATGATTGCCACTCGAAGGAATGAATTGGATCTGTCAAGATGTAAAGAGACATGGCGGCGACTGGTACTTCGTAGTTTTGGTGTAAAATGAAATGAGTGTTTTTTCAGTTTAGAATAATGAGACAAAAATTACTCTAACTGTAACACACGTTTACCTTTTAATTTAGGTTAAGGTAGCTGCGATTTACCGACGGGTGTTCTGGAGGAATGCGATAGTACGCACGGTTAATTTACTCGTTTTACAGTAACTTTAAAATGAAAGTGTTCATACGTTACTTTAATTTAGTGTCAAATAACACATTTACATTCGATGAATGATTTTTTAACATTTTTATTGACTAATAAATAATCATAATCATTAGAGGGCAAATACAAATCAGGTTAGCAGATCTGTATGTTAAAAAGTTTTACATTTGTTATTTCATAAAAATCGGTAAAAGTGCAAAATAAAACATTTAGTCAGCTGAAAAGTCTAATACAAATGTCGTACGATAGGTATTTTACAGCGCTCCAATTAATTAGGTACTCGGCTTTGCCTCGTGCATGAAACCTACTATTTGCGCTGTAAAATACTCCTACCATACTCTAATGTAAGTAACCATGTATTTCATTTCATATAAATTTGAAGTACTCAATATCAATTTTTATTTTGTTGGGAGCACCATGGTTTGTTTTTCTACTTTTACTTTTTACGCAGCACTGTCTGCATATTTCATTTATTCTGTCATTTTACGAAATATGACGCTCTAGCAGACCCATCCCCATCCTCTCCGTTTTTTTCTTTTTCGCCTTTTTTCTTTTGTTTAGATTTTCTTGAAACTATTTTACCTGAAAACACCTCTAATAAGTAGGTACATTATATTTTCACTTTTCACTTAAGTAAATTTTTTTGTTTTTCTTTTCTTTTCCTCTCTCGTCCCAGTTTTACTTTTTGTAGATATTTTATACCCTCGGTTCTTTTTAAAATCTCCTCTTGAATTTTTGTAAACATTGTATTTTATATTTTTCATTTTCGTTTGCATTTTCTTTTATATGTGTTGGTTTATTTTGTATGAAGTTAAGTGCGAATAGCTCCAGCGAAAGTTTGCCTCATTGTATAGGGTGTTCATTGAAATTTCTCCTCAAAGTTGGCCTTAAAGAGTCGATTGTGAACGCGCCACTCGTCAGTCTGCAGAGTAAAAACGCAAACAACGCAAAAAGTGAGGTTAGATTTAAACAGCTGATCCGTGATTTATACTCCGTGGTGCGTTCACAATTGACTGTTATCAACTTTGAGGATATGTACATTTAAATGAACACCCGATATTTTGTTTTTTATTTAATAAAGGCCTATTATTATTAATTTCGTGCCACTTTTTTGTTTTTTTTTACATGTTTACTCTTCACATTCTTATTTTCTCACGTCTTATTTCGTTGTTCTTCTTTTTATTTATTATTAAAATATTTTTGCATTAACTCTTATTTTATCTCTTACATTCTTCTAACATCGTATAGCTTCACCTAATTTTTCTTTGCGTTTCATTAATGTTTTTTTATATTTTTTCTTTAAATTTTTTTATTGTTGTTTCTTTTATTTGATGCTCTATTGCAGTAATCTTGCATTTTATTCTTTAGCTTTATTTCCACTTTTGTTATTTTATTTTATTTTCTCTATTACATATTTTCTTTATATCTTCTTATTTATTTTTTTGTTTCTTTTATTTTTTTTCTGATGTTCTTTTTGGCTTTTTATTCAAAGTTTTTTCTGTTATACATCATTTTATCCTGTTTCTTGTATCAGCTCTTGGTTTATCTTTTATAATTTATTACAAACATTTAATGTGTTCATCTAATTTTTCTACATTCATTTGTAAAATTTGGCGATTATTCCAACTTTTCTATATCATTAGCTTCAATGTATACCGGGTGTAGAATTGTTTTACGAGACAGCATTTATTTGCTCCCCTAACAATTTTATGGCTATATAGTTAAGACGAAAGTTAGAGAGAATTAAAATTCCTGTCGAATCTGAGTCTTCGTTTTTTCTTAACATCTTGTGGTACTGAAAGAAAGACAGGAAGGGAGTTAACACAAAAATACTAAAAAGTAGTAACGAAGGAACAATACGAATGAAGAGGTATCCTTCATTAAATTGTATTATGGGGGATCTTTTTAAGCAACTTCCAAGCAACATTTGCTTCAAGTTTCCCAGGCCGATCAATTCCAGCCATAGAATGTAGAGAAGTTTGAACATTTAGTCCTGTAGTCCTGTAGGAGTTCATTTAAAATGCAAATCGAAAGAAAATAAAATAATAGTGAAACCATCTGACAAATAAAAATAGTCTTTTTGTCTTATCTCCTTAACTCCTTTCTTGTCTTTCTTTCAGTACCACAAGATGTTAGAATAAAACTAAGACTGAAATTGGACAGCAATTTTAATTCTCTCTAACTTTCGTCTTAACTATTTTGCCATAAAGATGTTAGGGGAGCAAATAATTGAAACTCTTTATTTTTAGATGTAAAATGCTGTCTCGTAAAACAATTCTACACCCGGTATACCAGGTTCATCAATTTTTACTTTTTGGCATCTTGACCTAATCTTGTAAGTTGTTTAAATTGATTTTTTTTTTATTTCCACATTTCTTAGATTTCAAACGCTCTTGATTTTAAACTTTTGCTGATACTTTCCATTACACAGGCCTGCAAAACAAAACTTTTTAATCGATGTTTTGATTTTGATAACTGATTTTGTATAACATTGGAGCCCTGATTACAAAAATACAATTCATTTTTTTGTATGACGTCAGGTTTTTTCACAATTAACAAAAAAAATTAAGCAATTTATTTAGGAAAATAAGATGTTTATAATAATTCTTGGTTAATAATCTAACTAAATTTTTTATTCCTTATGAGAATGGCATCTTTAACGCTTTGTGAGGAAACTTCTTTTAATTGATTGCCTGCTGTATTTTTTTTTTTGGGTACATCGCGCTGTAACATCCAGCAAAAGTCTACCATCATTGATACGCTCCATCTTCCTTGATATCACCTCTCCATTTGTTTTATAGCTTGGTCAAGACGTTCCCCTTGTTCCTCGCTGACAGCACCAAGATTTTTAGGAAAAAGATTTAAGTGCGAAAAGAGGAAATTCACTTTCAAACTCATATTACATCCCAAGATGTGAAAATTTTTAAACATGATTCTTACAATATTTTCGTAGTCTTCATCTTTGTGATTTCCAAGCAATTTTTCTATGACGTTCTTAAATGCCGTCCAGGCATTCCTTTCAACAACATACATAGAATTTTGAAAATCATTACCTATGTACAAAGATCTTATTTGAGGTCCTAACCTCTTTTCATTTGGCATTGGAGAGATCTGGTAACTTTGTACATTAATACTTGAAACATTGTCCATTTTTATCAAGAGGCTTTACAAATTGCTTCATCAAACAAAGTTTGATATGCATTGGTGGTACCTAATACTACTTTTTTAGGATACAACTAAATTATTTTTTATTATTGCTTCCCGGTACAAGTCTAGTTTTTAAAGGCCACTTCTTTTGAGTCCAATGCTTGTTTCGTGCCCGGCAGTCCCACTCGCAAATAAAACAAGGAAATTTCGAATATCCATATTGTTGTCCGATATTACAATATCGAAATTTTGAAATAATTCATTCATTCTAGGTGAACATTTCAATTTTAAGAAAAAACGATTTGTGAAAAAACTAGACGTGACAGCGCAAAACCAAAATCATTTTCGTAATCAGGGGGTCGAAATTGTTCAAAAACTGTCAATTTTATGCAAACATCGAAATCAGTGCAGACTTGTGTTATTTTTCTAATTTTTTTGGTCTTTTCTTCAAACCTTCTTGCATTTATCCTTCATTTTGTCATTGTTTCTTGCATCAGCTCTTATTTTGTCTCCTACATTTTCTTAAGATCATTTATTTGTTATTTTTTGTGGATTTCATAACTTATGTTTTTATTTCAAGATATTTTCTTTCAAGTTCCAAATCAGATTACTGATTTGTTCTTACTTTTACACTTTTGCTTTTTTTTAACAGTTTTTTTTTGTACTAATCACTTTTTAAATATTGTATAGCTGTTTGTCTTTTCTCTAATTTTTCTTTTACACTTTGTTTATTTTTTTGCCATACTCTTTAGCAGTGACTCGTTGTTACTACCATTTCTTTTATTCTTCTTCTCAAATATTCAAATTGCCACTATTCTTACTTGATCCACCATTCTCTGAATTTTTTGTTTTCTTCTTTAATATGTGCTTCTTTTTCTTCAATTTGTTTTATCTTTTTATTTTATCATATATCTTTCACTTTTATTATCTTTCTTTATAGAATTTACAGTTTTCACTTCTTTAGTAAATTTCCTTTGTAACATTTTTTTATCACTATTTCTTCTCATTTTCACATTACTACTGTCTTTTCTTCTTTATCCAATCTTATATTCATCTACAATATTGTATTTCTTTTTTCCTCGATTTTTTACAATTACATTTCCTCCCAATTTTCATATTTGACCAATTTTTTATTGGCTTTGTTTATTCACTACAGTTTTTTTACATGATTCTTATATCGGGTGTTTTTTTAAATTTCACCCCGTAGTAGGCGTTGGAGAGTCGACTGTGAACGCACCACTCGTGTAAAACGTAAGATTTAAACAGCTGATCTGTGATCCGTAACCTGTTGTATAGTGCGTTCACAATCGACTCTTCAACGCCTACTGTGAGGTGAAATTTAAGAAAACACCCGATATCTTTTTTGTTTCTCTAATATTTTGATTCTTTTACACAACACATTTTGGAGTATCCGCTGTTTTTTATTTTATTTAAAAAAATTAATTTCTTATTTATTTTGTGATTGTAATAACAATTCTTCTTGCTTATCATCTTTTTTTAACCCTCAATGTTCTCAGACATATTTTAAAATACTTTTTGTCTTTTTAATCATCGTTTCGTCGTGTAGACTCTCACTTTCTTATTTACCTAAAGAAATCTTAATATTCTCCTCCCTTTCACTCAGACATATTTTTAAATCCTTTTTGCCTTTTTAATCATCGTTTCGTCTTGTAGACTGTCTTACTTTCCTATTTACCCAAAAAAAATCTTATTATTTTCCTCCCTTTCACTCTCTCTCATCGCAGCATTTGCGCTATAATTACGATTTTTATACTGATGCTAAATATCGTCCAACTTCTTCTTTGCAAACATTTGTAATGGACCGTGACTCCTTCTCTTCCAGATGTCTGGTCAGTATAGTGATGTTACTGCAAACCGTTCCGGGCGACTCTGGGGCCAAGCCTTCAGATGAGTCCAAGACCCTTCACCCGGAGTCCGACGGAACCGCCACCCACATCCTGGACTACGCCCCGGCCCCAGGATGGACCGTGCACGTAACCAAAGAGGGCCGTCTCTACTACTGCAAGTGAGTCGTTTTCGAACAATTTTTTTTTTGCCCTTCCCGACCAATTATTTGGGAAGGATTTGCGAAATAAATTAGTATGAGGGATGATAATCAAGGCTCGGGGCCGTCTGAGACCGATTACGAGCTGAATTTCTAGTTTAGCAATGTTGGGGGAGACACAATTTGCATTAAAGCGCTCTTATCCAGCGACAGAAATTGCATTGTCGTTTTTGCACATCCCCAGAGAGACAGACAAGGGCCGACGCCGCGTAAAAGGACAAAGATGAGGAAAAGACCGCATTTGTTTCTCGGGTCGGGACCAGGGAATTGGGAAGGTTTGCGGAATTTGGAGATTAATTTAACGGATGTGCAGTGCGGGTGTAATTTCGGAAATAAATGGCGAACAGATTATGTAAAAGGGGGGACGAATTTTTATGCCGGATAAATTTCAAGGCAAGATATTTCACCCTAATTCGAGAAATTACGAAATCGCATGAACTGGCGCGACTTTTCAGATATCTCCACTTTTACAACGAACGATCTATGGCAGTTTGCGCCTACACCCATTTTTATGTCGAACAGAGTGTGGCGGCACTTTTTCGAAAATTAAATCTCGAAGTGTCCCATTTTCATCCCTCGATCCATCCCTCATAATGACCGGCAGATTCCCCCCGATAATTCCCAAATCCCTCAATAAATCAAAGCGCGACTCCGGTCGACAATACGGAGCGGCAAAAATGATTTTCCTAATGATTCTCCCGACTTTACCTTCCGGAATACGAGAACTTTTCCCATCACGACCGACGAATCCGGCGTCATCCGGAAAATTTAATTCAAAGGCGAGATTTAAAAGTTGACCGGAGCGCTGATTTCTGGAACGCCGCGCCGGGATTCACATTCAGAGTGTTTCTTTTTTTCGGTATTGTTCCGTTTCCGGTCCGATTTGGCAGGAACACGTTCATCTGTCACGTTCACTTCTGTAAGATTTAATCCATTAGGGTTGTTTCGAATCACGCCTCCGGAATAATTTCGTTCGATGCGTGCGTCAAGCTCTCCCGGAGTTTTTCGTGGAAATTTTTTACCAAGTTGTATTGTCACTTGTTCATAGTAACGAATCGTTGTCAAATCAATATCGAGCCTTATATTTGCCATCGAATTACGTGAGCCGCTTACAACTATCGCAATTTCGCTTAAAGGCTCACGTCCGGGAAGTTTCCGGATAAAATCCGGAAGTGTATAAGAAGACAAGCAGTTAAAATAACATCGAACTCGGTACAATTTCGAAACAGCAGTAAAACTCCCTGATAACTTCGCGGGAATCAGCCTAAGGGTTCCCTAACGACGGTTTTATGTTTCCCTTAGTCTGTTGCGCTTTTTTCCACAAAAATGTTGTCTTTCCGTCTTGTTGTTGGATTAATTCGAGCCGGATTCACAAAATATTCGTCGTCGAGACGAATAAAATTTTATTGGAAGCTTTGCGGAATTTATTCCGCAACGAAATTAATCAATCAGACTTTGTCGAAGCACACGACGGTTCTCTCTCGTCTTTTTTCTTGCATTTTAATTTTAGAGAGACGAAACTGGAGACAAATCGCGCCGCTCGAATTGTTTTCGCATTTCACATAAGAATTTCCGGTATTGGCTATTTTTGAGTGTTGTCAACCGGTCAGATATAACACCTCACCCCGGGTAGAGCTTCCGAAATGATTTATTTGTTCATCATTACGACCCAAAAACAACATATGCCCAATCAATAAATCCTTGCACGCGTGGCACCCCAGATTTCGGTGAAAATCCAACAACAATAAAAAAGTCGCAATTAATGCCACCCCTTTGGGGGTGTCAGTTAACAGGGGATGTCTGTTGTGTACTTATTTGTTCTTGTGGTAACCACAGAAATGTGCAAACAGTAAGAATTCTAATGTTACAAAAGAGAATCCATGGCTGTTGTAATTTTTTACTAATAATCTTGATAATAATTTGTGTTTTTATTTCATGATATTTTCTTTCAAGTTCCAAATCACATTACTGATATTTTTCTTACTTTTCACACTTTTGCTCTCTTTTACAGTTTTTTTTTGTACTAATCATTTTTTAAATATTGTACACTTTGCTGTTTTTCTTTTCTCTAATTTTTCTTTTACACTGTTAATTTTTTTGTCATACTCTTTAGCAATGCCTCGTTGTTACTACCATTTCTTTTATTTTTCTTCTCAAATATTCAAATTGGCACTATTCTTGCTTGATCCACCATTCTCTGAATTTTTTCTTTTCTTCCTTAATCTGTGCTTGTTTTTCTTCAATTTGTATTATCTTTTTTTTACCATTGTTTTTAATTTTATCATACCAAATTTCAGAGAATTTATATTGTTTAAATTTCTTTTCATAAGTGTTAGCAATACTTCATTATATCTTTCACTTTCTTTATACAGGGTGATTTTGAAAGTTGTGCAGATATTTTAATCACGAGCTACTGGCTTCATGTGGAACTCGGAAAAAATATTTAAAAAATTCTATGTCAAAAAATAAAATGAAATTTATTTTTTGAGCTACAATTTTTTTAAATTGCTTTTAGTTTTCTACGTTGTCCTCCAAATTTCGGTACATTTTAAAAATACATCCTTGTATATCGTATTTTATAAAATGTACGCCAATGCGAAGTAACCTATAGGAAATATGCTTTAAAACAAGGAAACCGCATTGGTGTACGTTTTATAAAATATGATATACAGGGTGTATTTTTAAAATGTGCCGAAATTTTACCTACGAGGTTGTTTGACAACATAGAAGACTAAAAGCAATTAAAAAAAATTGTAGCTCAAAAAATAGATGTCATGTTATTTTTTGACATAGAATTTTTTAGATATTTTTTCGAGTTTTACATGAAGCCAGTAGCTCGTGATTAAAATATCTGTACAACTTTCAAAATCACCCTGTAGAATTTACAGTTTTCATTTCTTTGGTAAATTTCCTTTTTAACTTTTCTTTATCACTATTTCTTCTCATTTTCACATTACTACTGTCTTTTCTCCTTTGTCCAATCTTATGTTCATCTACAAAATTGTATTTTTTTTCCCTCAATTTCTTATAATTACATTTCCTCTCAATTTTCATATTTGACCAATCTTTTATTGGCTTTGTTTATTCACTACAGTTTTTTTTACATGATTCTTATATTTTTTGTTTCTCTAATATTTTAATTTTTTTACACAACACATTTTGGAGTATCCGTATCAATTATCTATTGTATGCAGTACTTATTTGTTCTTGTGGTAATCACAGAAATGTGCAAACAGTAAGAATTCTAATGTTACAAAAGAGAATCCATGGCTGTTGTAATTTTTTACTAATAATCTTGATAATAACTGTAATAATATTTGTTTGCACAACAAACATTCCTTTTACATGACATTACGCAATAGCGTGAATCATTAGTGTAAAACTACGTAAATAACAACAAACCTGTTCTTACGTTTTAATACACGAAAAGATTTTTTTCGGCGAAAGACGGCTGTAAAAATGTAGCAAAATAAGTCTTTTTCTATTTGTTGTTTGTCTTTTACGTCGATGTTAAGTTTTTTTTTAAACAAGATCATGCTCGACCTTTCACGACCTCCTGAAGGTCCGTCATTTTTTCAAATGGAGTCGAAGCTTAACATTCTTTGTGCACAATTAATAGTCTATCTTTTTGCAAATTTAGCCAAAATAGGCTATGAACAAAAAGCGTACGTCTTAACTCATTTCTTTATTTATCGAATGATACTAAGCATTTGAAGGGATGTGAAGGAGTTGCTTCCATAATTTTCCCCGCATTATCTCTACTGTTCTTTTGTTTGGTCTTGCGTTGTCTGTTCCATTTTGTCTAAATAATTCAACAGTTTTCCTTTCAATTTGGCAACGTCAACATAAGAGTGGATGTCTGTTTTGGCTGGAAAATGTTCTGAAAATTTTAGTTGGCTTTGACTATTTTTTTTTAGAGAGGAGAATAGTTATTTACTATTTAGGCAAAGCTTTCGTTCACGAGAATTGCTGTTGAAGTGAACGAAAGCGCCCTTTGGTTACTCTCGAGTGCTGCATTTGGTTTTGTTCGATACCTCCTTAGAAATTGAGTCTGTAACTTTGTATTCAAAATTTTAAATAAAAATAAATCTGGACGGATCCGTTGCTATGGAAAAAATAAAATACAAAATAAACAAAGTTTTGTAACGTCAATAAAGTGGTTATCAGAAAGAATTGGAAAAATTTACGAGTGAATGAAAACCCGTGAGAGAAAGACAGTGAGCGAAAGTGAAGTGAACGAAAGAGAAACCTTCACCCACTGGTGAACAAAGAGATTTTTCATAATACTTCATAATTTGGAATGTCCTATCTGGATTTAAGTTTTTATAAGGAGTAGTGATTATTTGTTAAACCTGTTTTAAAGTACATTTTTCTAGATCTATAATGCTAACATTTTAAGGCGAAATAGTGTATAATGAGGGAGATATCGGTAAATATGACGCAGGGCACTTCGCCACCAGTCTTCTAAAATTAATGTTAATAACCTGTCTGGATCTCAGCTTCTCCAAGGAGTTGCGGTTAGTTATGAAACCCACTTTATAGAGTATTACGCCAGATATAAAACAGGAGAATTTCAAGGATAAATTGTTTGTAATAAGAGACTTATCAGTAAATATCTCTTAGGATATCAAAGTCTTTCAAAATCGCTGTTACGAATTTGGCTAGATTTTAGCTTTACAAGAACCTGCGCTGAGTTATTGGGTTGTTGAAAATAATATATTTCTGGACGTACACTGTAAAAATATGTCTTGGAGAGCGAAAACTCCACTTTTCCGAAACTGCTGTCATCAATTTGGATCTTGGCCTTCCTGATCAATTGTGCACATTTTTTATTTTTATATTTTGTTGGATACCTCCCTAGAAAGTGAGTTTGTATCCATAGTTACCAGTACGTGAAGGTTTCTCTTTCGTTCACTTCTCTTTCATTCACTGGTTTTCATTCACTCTTAAAAATTTTTCCAATTGTTTCTGATAACTTAACTTTGATTTTTTAGAAAACATGTGGTAACTCGCGCCATTTGCATTTTCTAGGACACAATTCTACAACGTGCGCACAAGCACTTTATTGACGTTACAGAACTTTGATTATTTTGTACATATTTTATTTCGAGGGAGGTATCGAACAAAACCAAATACAGCACTCGAGAGTAAGACCACTTTCGTTCACTTGAATTGCGTCGTCCACTCAGCCCCGTTTCGTGAACGTGAACGAAAGCTTTGCATCTCTCGCTCTTACTGTAAAAACCTAAGCACCAGCTTCCTGACACTAGAGACAACAGTGTAGAAATGTACGTGAACCTTTGACAGCTTTTAATCTGGAAGCTTTCAAGCTTAATAGCTAAATTTTCTGCTCTAATTAAGTCAACATATTTGAAAGATCACTCTACACACGCCAAAATAAAGATGGGGAAGTAAAAAATATGTGCCGTCCCCCATTTTGCGTATAAATTCTTGTGTAAAACACCCGACATGGAGTCGTGTTTTCTGTACGAGAACCGAAACCACCCGTCAAAGCTTTAACTAATGAAGTTTAGGGTTCATGTCATTCCCGTTTTAGCCCTTTGATCAACGGAGGACCGAACGATTATATGTGTTACCGTAACCAGGCCAGGTCTGGCTCTCTTTTCCTTCTAAAGTACACACGGCGCTAATGAAATTCGATTTAATTCGAACGAGAAGCCAGGAACCTACCCTTTTCATGCGTTTTTTCCTCGCACTTATTATATTTTCAAATGTATACGGCACATTAGCATATGTATGCCGGGCCTGCTACCGTAAGCAAATAAAGTTCGTGAGGGTGTTTCGCCATTGATAATATCAATTTGGTTCAGAATATATAAAAAATTGTACACACAGCAACCTTAATAAGAGAGCTTTCAAGACGACGGCCACAAAAAATTGTTATGCAGCACCTGTTTCTTGCTCCACCTGCTTTGACTTTCTTCATTCGAAACGTGCAGATTTACCCCGGTGTTGTGCGAGGCTGCTTCGTCTTGTTGAACTATCAAACAATCCATCCTAGGGGCAGTCGCAAGAAAGAAAATTTAATTTTCTCAATTTCGTTGTAGGTCGTAAAATTTTATGGTACTTTAGATTAAAGATCTCGCGGAGCTTATAAATCCTAGTTTACCACTAGCAGGTAATATTTTAAGCAGGGCTAATATGCAGTAAAATGTTACGACCTACAAAGAAATTGAGAAAACAGTACATAAAACATGGGTTTTAGAACTGATCCCTGAGCGATTCCTATTTTAGTATTTCTTGTACTTCTTCTCCTACTTTCATGCTAGCAGTTTTAGTTTTTCTGGGCCACACTGTACACCAAAAAAGCAAAGCCGTCCCACTAACCCGTAACGACCCCCTTTAATGGGCGTATTCATGACGTTGCGTTCATTTGTTTCGTTGGTAATTGCAATTAATTTAAATTGACGATGAGGACCCCAGACATAAACTGTGTCCATTAAATTTCCTGCCCCCCCCCCCATTCGTCCCGACCACCCCGTATACGGTGGATGGGGGCTGGGAGACCGCAGTCGTTGGAAACGGTCGCGATACATATGTAAACCCCTGTAAATCACCCCTTTTCGAGGGAAAACACACACGACAAGATCGCATCCTCCCCATTTGCGAGAGATGCAAAGGAGAATTTATGACGGAATTGTCAAATAAAAGTTGCGACGAGGGTGGGTGTTTCGGGGTAAAAAAATGTTTACGACTTGCCGGTAAATTCGGTTTATTGCACCGTCTGCGAACATCGATCACGGTTTAATTCGGGGCTTACGTTGGGGATGAAAACGGTGTTTGGGAAAGAAGTGATTGTTATTGAATGTTGGGGGTGAATTGGTCGTAAATATCGTCATGGGTTTGGTCGGAAAGCGAAAATTATGCTCTGGATTTTAACGGGGTGAAACGTGCAGTGTGGGGCCGAGTCTATACTTTTTTGCCTTCAAAACGTCTCCTAGAACGTGCTTAGAATGCGAGGTATATAAACCATCAATTGTTGTTTTTGTTATTGTTAAATTAATTAGTGTTTCGTTAATTCATCACGTATCGCTGCACACAGCAAACCGCATTCGCCAAAGTTCACCGAGAAGAACTTGGACGTATTATTAATTTGGAACTTCGACTTGGAATTGTGTAAAGCGTCCAGAACATAATTCATAAACTGTACAAATACCTAAGGGATTGTCTTATGCTCCATAACGCAACGTTAAATCCAAGTTGGGAATACAACGGTTAGAGAATTGGGAAGTTGGTCGCGACGCTTTGAACTGTGCAACAAAATTGCAACTACTGCATATAAGATAGTTTAAAATGGAAAATTACGAATGTGTCGAGGCAAGTCGAAACGAAGAAGTTTTTAAAAAGTTGTTGTAAATTGTGTGTAAATAGTTACAATAGAATACACTTGGTCCTTCGAGCCGGATCGGTGAATCTAAATGCAAAAGCTTGAAATTCAATTGAGTTCTGACAACAGGAAGTTTATTGCATATAAGATATGTAGTTTAAAATGTTTATTTGATATTCTCTGTGGAAAAACTACGAGTGTATCGGTGTCTTTAAAAGTTCTTGTAAATTGTGTATACATAGAATAAAGTGTATTGAAAGGCAAAGTTCAATTCGCTCAGCAATTGAATCGCATACATTATTAAGTGGATCTACATTTGGTCCTTCGAGCCGGACACAAAGCTTGAAATTCAGGTCAGTTCTGACAACAGGAAGTTTAAAATCCGAACTTGTACGATGGATTTAAGTTGCGTAGAGTGAGTGCAAATCAGTTACGAAGTGCAATTCATGTTCTATTAATTGGAAAATATTGTTGGCCGCATCAAGGGATAGAGTTTCATGCCTGGATCAAATTACCACTGTACCAATCAAAGTTTCTGGCACGAACTATCAAAACTTAATTAATGCATCGTGTGGATAAATTAGGTTTTGCAGTGAGGGTAGCGTAGACAACACTGTCTGGGGAGAAATATATAAAAATTGAATTGTCCAAGAAAGGTAGAAAATGAGGTTGAAGTTTTTAAGCGCCAATTTAGATCTATTAGTTCCCACCGTATTTTTTCCTTATTAATTTAACTCGTTGCAGCTGTAGAATGACACCCACAAGAATTCTTCAAATCTTTTTTTAATCTTTGTAGTCCATCAAAGTACACTCCTGTGTGAATCATCTGTGTGCTAGTTTGTTTCTGGGCGGGAGCAAAAATATTTGACGTTTCTATCGCGTGCCTAAAAAAATTTCTAAAATGTTGTACTTTTCATACAGTTTTTCAAAAGTAAAATGTTTTACTCAACTGAGCAAAAAGCGTTTATGGTGCAAAGTTATTGTCGCGACGATCGAACGATGGTTGGTCCCATTCCTATTGGTCCATTTTCGCAAATTGTTGATTATAGACAATTTTGGGGGTGTCTAGATCGTACTGTAAAATTGTTTTGGCAGATTAGAAGGACGAGAAGAAAAGGTAGCGGGGGAAATAATTGAGGATATAATGGAGAATGAACCAAAAACTTCCCTCGTCGTTTATTTCAACAAATGATTTTTTTACTTTTTTTACTGATGAAGCTTGGTTTCATAAAACGGAATATGTGAAAATTAATATTATAAAGCACCTACGCTAAGATAATAGATAATTTAACATATCTTGCACGCTCACTATTCACAAGGGGACACATCCTTTGATCCCTAATTTAAATTTGAATAATATATCAAATTAAGGGAAACCGATCGCACTAATTAATTTGTGACGCCGCACTCTCTTTCCGGATCAATGTAGCGTACCTGTTGTGAAATTCTCTGCACAGGGAAATTTTTCCAAGCCTCCTCGACACCTAGAGTACTCTCGAGTACTTGTCGGCACTCGACCACACTGTCGCAATACCTTTTGTTCCTCCGGTGAAAGTCTTTCACAGTGTGTAGTTTCGCCGCTTCTTACATAACAGTCGAACCATGGAAGATTCACTTTTGTCGACTCTCGAATTCCGACGCTTTCGCAACACTCTTCGAATGGATATTTGCAGTTTATTAATTTTTATGGGCGGCTCCCGGATCTCTTCTTAATTGAATTTTCGTTTCGTAGACAACGTAATTGTTCCGCATTATCATCGCGGTTGATGGAAAATTACCAATCGAATGCAGAGGAAGCCAAAGATGGTGAAAGCGTCCGGACGAAATTAAAGTAAATTGCGTTTGAGGTTTTATTCGATTTGGATGATTTTTTTCCTGGAGGTGATACAAATGGTACCGTTGTGAAATTGAACCGTAAATTTGCAAGTTTCGAGGGGGCGGCTAATTTTGTTATCGGAACTAATGATTCATTAGGACGTTTAGGAGCACCTGTGGACGAATTGATTTCGGAGGTGGTTGGGGGCGGCGCAGGACTGCTGTTTCACCGATTCAGATGGAAACGAGTGCGGCTGCCTTTCAAATTAATTCAGATTATTTGTCTTCCTTTTCTCTTATTGAGCCATTCTTCTTCGTTTATACACCGGCCACCTTCCTAAAGAAGATAAATTTTTACCATTTTTTACAAAAGAAACATTTTAATTCTTTTCTCGATTACTAATTGCGGTATTTGAATGAACCAAAAATCAAATACGTAGTAGACACATATAAAAAATAATTAAGTTTTTGGGGGTAATTTTTGTAAACAACCCCTTGAGTGACACCTACCAAAAAAATCCAGAGCAACTCCCTACTTGTTAGCTGTGACGTGTAAAAGTTTCAGGAGTGTGGAGCAGCTGGAACATTGTTAAAAAAAATAATACTGATAATAAGTCAGGTGAAGCAGCATCGTACAGGGTCGGATATTTGGATGGGTGGCCGCGTTTTGTCCCAACTTGAATACCTCGTAGCTTCATTATTTGATTTGAGTATTTTTTGAGCCGGTGATTGAAAGCGACGTCAGTGTCCCGAAAGCTCTAAATCCCGGTCCGATTAGCGGGAATTAATTCCCATATTTCATGTAAAGAGGAACTCCTGGACGTGCCCGCCATACGCATCGCAGCTGAGAGGTGGAAAGTGTCGGTAACGAGCGTTGACAGGAGCTCGTTAGCGGATTTGCGGCGGCTCTCCGCCGACCGCCCCCGACCTTTGTATGCACCTAACGCAATTACGACCGACAAAAGTGCCATCGATTCGCGGATCTTAATTGCGTTATCGCGAAGAACAGCCCGGGATTTTAATGGGGGGGGCCGCACAAACGCCCGTCACACGGATTAATTAAGCTCCGGTTTCCGGTAATTGTTTACTTTCGAAGTCGACTCCGGCTAGTAAATAATTTTCGGGAAATTTCCACTTTATTAAGACGGAGAAGTGGCGAAGCGCAGAACAACAGGTTAATGGGGAAGTTCGGGATTTTTTTTCGTACATTATTTATGGGGGCGCGTTTATCCAGAGGGATTTAGCGAAAGAGCGGTCGGGTTTGGTTTGTTTTTAGCATAATCCAAAGAAAAACCGAAAGCAAGAAAAGATGTTGCATTTATTCATAACTGTCATGTCCATTCACTGCATGCGCAGCAAAAACAAAACTAATTTGTTTGTCAGGAAATTGTGTTTTTTCGCTTCATTACATATTGAAGAGTTTTTACTCCGGGATAATTAAATCCTTCGAGATAACGGATTTTTTTTAAGCAAATTTGAAATTACATATTAAAGCTCTTGTACTTCCGCATCAAGATCCTGGTAGGAAAACAATAGATTCATCTGCGCCATCTTGGGAATCGTGCAAATAATTTTCGCTGAATTTTTTCAAGGCTTAAGTTATCAGCGAACTCTTGATTAGGGCCTCGAAGCTTTCGTCCTTTATTAGGATACGCGACGAACTTTCGAAATTAGGTAATAAACCTGATCCATTAAAACTTCTAGGTACTACACTACAGGCAGTTTTCTTAATTCAACTTTCAAGGTTGGGCGGCCGCCTCTTTCATATTTAACGATATTAAATTTACGACACTTGTCGATTAGCACGATTAGAGTTGATAACCTGTTTTTAAAATCCGGCAAAAACTGCGCACTAACGCGGATTAACTGAAATTGCCGCTGTGTTGGGTTTTTATGTGATTTATTAGCTGTCATGAAAATGTGGATTGTGGGGGTGGCAACAGATGAACTGGCGGTTTCATCAGTTTTTCACCTGATTTAGTAAAGGGCGTGATGAAAGTTTATGTAAAAAAATCAAAGGATGCTGCTTCAAAGTGAAAAAAATGTAACGGGCCTTCAAATAAATTTATATTTAGAGCAACCTATGAAAATTCAATTGTTTGCAACATTTTTCCAGCGTAGAAAATGACACAAGAAACGTCTTGACATTTTAACGAAATAAAATTAGGTTAGAAAATATTTTTAATTTTTGTAGTGCATTCTCCCTATTCCTCCTCCACGGAATATGACAATATGAAATTGGGAAAAAGCTTACTATGTAACCTGTATAACTCCGGAGAATAATTGGTTACCTACAAAAATTACTTTACACTGTTAACAGAATATGAATGTCGCCTACGCCTACTCTAAATATATATTTATTTGAAGGCCCGATAGTATCAAATTAAAAAAAATAAAATGCAGTATTTTTTGTTCTCTGGGCTTGAGTGGTACCCAAAAACCAGGATAAAATAAATTTGGGCCAAAACTGTCTTTAGTAGCAACGATAATCTTTTGCAATAGACATTATACAGGGTTATGATAAAATAACGCACAAAATTCATAAAACGCACAGTATTAATTTTTGAAAAAAATGCAAAAACACGTGAAATAGTTTTTTAAATTCTGCGTTTTTTAACGTACATAGAAAAAAAATGGGTCAAATTTGTCAAAGTTATGACGTCATTAATATTTTCTCCAAATGGGAAGCTATCGTCCAATTTTTACCCTTTTGCCATGACGTCATTATCTAGTAACTTCACGTATGTTTGAGCTAGGATCAGAAACAATTTTGAATTGATCATAAATAACTATAATGTTTCAAATTTGTTGACAATTGCTTCGAAAGGTTATGTTTGTAATTAATGTAATAAGTGAAAGAAATTAAAAATTGTCAAATTGACAGGAGCATAAAATAACCTCAAAGTGACCATCAATAAATAAACTTGCCTTTTTTTGTTTTTTTCTGTTTCTGTCGTTTCAATAAAGAGAAAGCGAGGAAGGAAACCGTGACGTCACCTCAAAAGGGTAAAAATTGGACTATACGATTCCGATTAGATTATTTGATAGAGCTTATTGCTTATTTTTAAATTAATAAAGAACCAAATAAACTTTATTTTAACAATAACTAATAAATAAATTAAACAATACTTGATGGCAAGAATTTACTATAAAAACTGTTTGACGTGTTTTTGCATTTTTTTCAAAAATTAATACTGCACGTTTTCTGAATTTTGTGCGTTATTTTATCACAAGCCTGTATATTGTATAATAATATGCTTTATCTTACAGGTGGAGTTTTTACCTTAGACCATTGTTTTCGGTGAAAGAAGTAAAATTTTAATCACAAGTGAGATAAAGTACTCACTAGTAAAGTATTTACAAGTGACTAAATTTGACAGCTGTCATTTTACTTGAATGAAACTTCATTTCTTGGATTTTTTGCAATAGTTGCACCTGTAAGATAAAACGTCACACGTGATCGAAATGCCATTATGAAACTCGTGAGAAGTGTCCCACTCGTCCGCAAGCGCACTCGTCGGTCAAATTTCTCACTCTTGTATAATGATGCATTTTTATCACTTGTAATATAATATACTATTATTTTGCCCTACGCGCTTTCGGATTCCTGATTACATTTTTCTTTAAACATAAAATAGCAATTCCAACAAAAAAAACATTTTAATTCCTATTCCCCACCCCTTCCCTTTTCTGTTCTTTCCATCCTCTTCCATTTCTCTTTCATCCATCCTTTTCTTGCTCCTCTTTCTCATATTCTCCCGTTGAAATCCCGTCCCATGAGCATACATTTTTCTCTGTTTTCTGTTATTGTATCTTCGACACCTGTTCTTGTTGTCTTCATCTCTTTGCTGTATATTGTCATTATTTTCCACCATTTATTGCCTATATGTATGTTTCTTTCCATACATTCTTCTTCTCCCTCTTCTTGTCGCTTTTCTTTAATCCCCAATTTTATCTCTGTTGTTATTCCCCCAGCAGCTCTTCCTTTCTTTTTTCCTCGTTTTCCCCATTGACATTCCCATTTGTACTCTTTAGGTAACAACTTTTCTATTTTTCTCCAGCTCCGTTCCTCTACCCATGTCTCTACCAGGTCCACTATTTTAAATTATCCACGTAGTCCCAAAATTCTTCATCTTTTTTCTTCTTAAACCCACTACGTTCCAATATAATACCCTCACTTTTGCCGTATTCGTTATCTTTTTTGCTTGTGTCCTCCCCTTCGTATCTTCTCTCTTGTGTTACCCTTTGTATCTTCTCTCTTGTGCTCCCCTTTGTGCTTTTTTCCGAATCACATTTTTTTTGTCCGTCTACCTTATTCTTTGTTCTTTTCCTCCATCCCCTATTCCTCTTCCTACTGAAAAACCTCTAGTCTCCCCCTTTCTTCACTCCATCTCCACTGTACCCCCTATGTTGTTATTTTCCTATAGCCCACTTTTACTTCTTTCCCTTCTACTTTTCTTCTTTCACGATGGTTCTTACTTTCTTCTGTATCTGTATCTCTTGTTGTTATTTGTCTTCTCTGTTTCCTTCTTTTCGCGCAGTTTTCCTTTTTGTTTCCCACTCCACTCTTCCATTTCCACTAGTAGTTGATCCTTGTTTATGTTGTAGCAATCTTTGACTTTACCTTACTCTATGTTTTTTTTTTCTAAAATTTTCTATGTCCTCTTTGATCTGCTGCTTGCTCTTTCCTTCACCTCTTATTTCCTCTTTTATTCCACTTTCATTTCCTCCAGCTTTTCTAATATCATTTCCAGCCTGTTTGCTTCTCTTCTTCTTCTAATTCAGGTGATCTTGCTGTTTTCTTCCTTACTCCAAATACCTCAACCTTCTCTTCCTCCTTTTCTTGTCTTCTCCTGTTCTGCCTTTCCCTGTTCTTTTCCTTTTTTTTCTTTTCTTTTAGGGCGCATCCACACTTCCTTGCCTAAAATATCGGTTTCTACTTTCTTTGCTCAAAGACTTGCTCTTTTTTTAGCCTCTTCCTACCTTATTTTGGCACTTCTCCTCTCCTCCTTTGCCCGTTTATCTATTTTTCTATTTTTTACTTCATTTTCCACCAACACGTGTTGCGTATCTATGGGTAATACAGGAATCCCGATACAATTTTGTACCACAAGAATTATTGCAAAAATGAAATGACTAAGACCTACCGACTTTTTAAGTGTAAATATGTAACATTATTTGTATGAAATTTACTAGAGCAATTAAAATCTGCTGAATTTTCTGTTGAGTTAAACAAGAAACAAGACAAGAAATAAAGTTGCTGGTCTGTGGGAAACGGTGATTCCAAACAAAAAATGGTACTGTAAATTGCAACACAACACACAATAAGATATTTGTGGCTTTTGGTAATTTAGAATTGTAAATCAATAAATCAATAAAACAGAACATTGTGGTTTCGTAATGAGGGAAAAGTTTGGAGCGCTCTGGTAAGGTGACTCAGTCAGGAAAAAATCAGGCAAATTGTGGCAACTAAAATGCATTCACGTTGTTTTGGCATAATGGGAGACCATTGCATTTAATTTTGTATTAAAGCTCTCTGTTGAATTAGGTTATGTTTTTCTAAGTTTGAGGTTATAAATGGCGTCAATGTCTAGTGCATTGTAAAAAAAAAAATCATGGCCTCCCATTATGCCAAAACAACGCGAACGGTAGTTATACAGTGAGCGGCAAAAGTATGGAATAAATTCATTAAAAATTAAACAAAATTTTTTTCAAAAAAATCTTTGAACAGGTCAATTTTAGTTTACAAAAATACATGTTCTAGTACCAAAGAAAATTCCAAGCAGTCATTTGTTTTCGAGTTATGACGTCATCGATAGTTTTTTTAAATGGAAACCCCCAATTTTTTTTCTTGATTCTGATAGCCTCTCTAATTGTCTAAATGATAGTATAAAAATTTTGTTACCTTACATAAGGAAATTTTTGAGAAAAAAAGAAAATAAAGTTGGAAAAAATAAATTTTATAACGAACAAAAACAAGTCAAAAACTGTGTTAGCAAGTACTTAAAATTATGGAATTAAATGTTCGAATTGCCATCCTCCAGCTTGTTGACAATAAGCAAGTTTATGAAGAAATTCCCCCTGTTTTAGTTTTATCTAGTTTTATCCGCGCACCCAATCAAAATTAAAATTTCTATACGTTGTGTTTCTGTTAAATGAGTCATTTTCGAAAACATTTTGTAAAACAAATAACACATACGAATGAAATTGACAGTAACATTTGACTATTTGATTTACCTACTTGATTTTTTGACTTGTTTTTGTTCGTTATAAAATTTATTTTTCCCAACTTTATTATTTTTTTTCTCAAAAATTTTCTGATATAAGGTAACAAAATTTTTCTACTGTCATTTAGACATTTAAAGGGGCTATCAGAATCAAGAAAAAAAATAGGGGGTTTCTATTTAAAAAAAACTATCGATGACGACATAATTCGAAAACAAATGACTGGTTGGAATTTTCTTTGGTACTAAAATATGTATTTTTATAAATTAAAATTGACCTGTTCAAAGATTTTTTTGAAAAAAATTTTGTTTAATTTTTAAGGAATTTATTCCATACTTTTGCCGCTCACTGTATATATTTTTTTTTAATATCATCGATTTATTTATTTATTTGCACGAAAGGAACAATTTGAAATGTTTGTTATAAATGTTTTCTCTATTAATTTCGACAAAAAATAAACGACATAAAGCAAAAACTTTAGAAAATAGTAGACCCAAAACCACGAACGGTACTTTCAGTAATCAGATTTAATCATATTTGTTGGTTGGCAAAGTGGGACAAAGTCAGGAAAAACAGATCAACTAGGATGATTTTACCAAGAGAAAAAAGTTAATAACATTAATATCATGGGAGATGTAATGTTGCCTGATAAATAATTAGTTCAATACAATGAAAATCTGCTTTTTTACATAATTATTTGTATGTTGAGAGAAGAAAATCAGAGCAAGAGAGTAAGCACACTTGCCGTTACCAGTATTGCGTGTCGAGTCAACAGTTTTAACCGTGCTAGCGTAAAAGCGGCATAATTGAATTTATTACCAAACAAATCTAGGGACATGAAATGGAATTTATTAAAAAAGTGGATAACGGAAAGGAATTAGAGATGATGTCATTTTCACTTGTTTTTCAAGTAAGTCGAAAACGTTTAAATCATCGACACTGGTGTAAATATTTCAAGCTAAGAATAAAGCTGGCGAGTACGAAAATGATCTGGAATCAATTTTGTTAATAAATAGTGATATTTCGTGTATGAGCTAGGAAAAATTATATTGTCTGTTTACTCTTCGGGAAAGTAGGACACAAAGTAAGGTCAAAAAAAGTAACCATGACAGTTACGATTAGTTCGCTTAGGAAAATCTATAATCGTCGAGACTAAATTTAGAAAAGAACAATAAGACAATAATCCAACTAATCTATGTTTCGTTTTTTTATAGCCTATAGTTAACTACAGGGTTGTTATAAATGATTGTTCCATCACAGTTGGCGCCGAAAACTATACAAATGTTGGATGTGCCGCAGCCTCGCAACATGAGTAGTAGACTGATTTCTGGCGGTAAAAACTACCGCCACTATCGCCACCTCCCCGCGATACTAGTCTGACTCATGTTATGAGGTTTGCGGCACATTCAACTACGCCACCAACGCCAACTGCAATGAGATTAAAAAAGTTCATTCCAGTCCATCGTCCTGTCGAATCAACCAAAAACGACGCAATAATTTCCTCGATAAAAACGAAATCATTCCAATCGCGTCCAATCTCGTCAACAACACCAGAAATTAGTGTTGTAAGATTTTTATTATGCCAACAACCGGACACGAACGAGCTCTGTCACAGACAAATTCGTCCCTTTTCCCAAAACAATTTCATTAAATGTTTGTTCCATCAACTCGACACCACGTCAAACGGACGTGCATGCAAATCTCATTAAAATTCCAGGGCCGCACTCGGAATTACTTTAATTAGGTGACCGTAACAGCGTGAGGTCACTTGTTGAAATATTCAGCACACTTGTCGCCCATTTGACCGGAAAAAATCTGCCCACGACCGGAAATTTGTATCCAAATGTGCGAAAAGGAAACATTTAGTCCTTATCGAGGAGCGGGCGGACGGTTTGGTGGAGTTTTACGGCCGAAACTTTCTTAGGGCGAGAGTTTACTCCGTGATAAGCATATCGAACAGTTTTAACCCTCTGATTAGGATTTACGAAACTTGCGGCTAGGGCGAAGAGGAAATGATGCAACAGAAAAAACATGGAGAAGATGAAGAAGTGCTCATGAAAGTGTGATTTCTGTTGAAACTTGATACATGAAAGCAATCCCACAAAGCACCCATTATCACGCCATCCCAATGATGTTGGGTTGTCGTGAGTTATTCCATTCCTGCCACCATTCGATGTTATCCATGTTGGTAATTGTGATGGTAATTAAGATAAGAGGACACGAAAGAGTCGTTAAAAAACAATGACAAATGAGACGGACGACATAAAAAGCGGGGCAGATCGACGGATAAATAAAGGATAACAAAGCTAGGATTGGCGTGGACAGGAGATGCTGAAAAAATAAACAAGGACGTTGCACAATGGAAGGCGAGACCGTTAATAAAAGAAATGTCGATGGATGACCGAGGGGTGGCTCAACGACACAAATCTTGCAGGATTCCAGCAGGAAAAGCGTCTGGAGAGATATGTGACGCTCAAGGAGTTTTCAAAAGGGACTAGAAGCTTCAAGCTAAAAATAATTCCAATGAAAAACAAACTGTCTAATTGAGATGACAATGCTGTCAAAGTATCAAAAACTTTCAACACACTTTTAACAAATCAGAAGGATCAACGAACTGTAGTGCAGAATGTCTTGTAAAGACGCCGTTGCTAAGCAACCGCTTTGAATGCTTGGTATTGAAATTCTGCGACTCGCTTGAGCATTTTCGTTATTATGCGGCGCTCGCGCAAAATGTTGCAATAGTTTGTCAACTAAAATTGAAATTAAAGAAGCACTCTAACTATTAGCGAAAACCCGATCAAAATATGTTTGGTAGTTTTATAGTTATAAGCGCTCAAGTGATGCATAAGTGGGTACAAATTTCGGTTTTTGTAAGTTAAGAAAGTTAGCTTCTTGCCTGTGAATGTGGGATCGTTTAGATATGAAAAACGTCGCTAATAAGGCTGTTTTGTGTCGGGAAATAACTTCTCTGTTGGAAGTTTTAATCCCTAAAGCATTTTCGTTATTATGGGGCGTTCGCGCCAAATGTTTCAATAGTTTGTTAAACAAAATTGAAGTGAAAGAAGCACTCTAACTATTAGCGAAAACCTAATCAAAATATGTGTAGTAGTTTTGTAGTTATAAGCGCTCAAGTGATGCATAAGTTGGTACAAATTTTGGATTTTGTAACAAATTAAGTAATTTAGCTTCCTGCCTGTGAATTTTGGGCTGTTTAGATATGAAAAACGTCGCTAATAAGGCTGTTTTGTGTCGGGAAATAACTTCTGTGTTGGAAGTTTTAATCCCTAAAGCATTTTCGTTATTATGGGGCGCCCGCGCCAAATGTTTCAATATTTTGTTAATCAAAATTGAAGTTAAAGAAGCACTCTAACTATTAGCGAAAACTTAATCAAAATATGTTTAGTAGTTTTGTAGTTATAAGCGCTCAAGTGATGCATAAGTCGGTACAAATTTTGGTTTTTGTGACAAGTTAAGAAAGATAACTTCTTGGCTGTGAATGTTAGGTCGTTTAGATATGAAAAACATCGCTAATAAGACTTTTTCGTTTCGGGAAATAACTTCTCTGTAGGAAGTTTTAATCCCGCAAGAGGAATCGCCTCCGTTACCCGGGAAAGTTGTAAGTTGGTGGAGTTTCGCAGCGGAACTGCACTACTTACACAAATAAAATTACCCGCAGACAACAGCTGTGAGGGCCCCTGACTGTGTAATCTCCAGCAGCAGCAACAAATCGAACCCATTATAAAACAGCAAGTGAAGGCGGTGCTAATTAACATGAAAACGCTGGAGGCAGTGTTGGGTGCAGGCGCCATGATTAATACACTAAGTGTTTTGCAAGGTTGCAAGAGAATACGGCCTTATCTGAAGACATTGTACACTTGCCTCGGCGTTAATTAAATTAAATTTTAATTACGGACGAGCATAAACAAGCCATTGTGGTCGGTTGGGAAACAAATCCTCGCCGCCACCGGGAGGCGTCCCGCACAAAGACTCCAAATGCGAAAGAGTAATCTCACGGCCGAAATTTTAAAACCAATTCAGTTCACAGTTTGCAGTTCTCGATTAAGCTTACTTAAGCCCGCTTAGCCACCCACTAAGCTGACTTAAAAATTCTCTGTGCCAATTTTTTAATTTTTGTGACGTCGGAGATGCCGTCACGTCTCGTTCCGGTATGCCAGGTGTTGTGGCGGGGCCAGGGGGCTAGGTGTCAGTGCGAATTCACTCTTCAATGTGACACATTATTAATCGCTGACACACTCGATAACAATGCGGGACACACTTTCCTTACGGTAGTTAGAACACAACGGAATTATCGAAGAGACCCACAAATTCGACCCGCGATAACAACTCAAGGTTTCTCTTTTCGACGTGGTCAACCAGAAGCAGCGGTTCGCATGAACGCGAAGAAACCGTGTCTTAGTGGCGCCCCTTGAGGCATTCCCGCGTTCGCTCGCCAACACTCTTCGCTCGCTCCACCCCCGCTTTCGACTATTGTCTCGTGACGCAATCAATAAACCTCCCTTTGCAAGAAACGCCGGCATTTAATTTTAATCATCCCCCGCTGATGGCAACTTTATTAGCGAAAACGTTTTGGGAGGCGGCGTCGAGTGGGGGCGGCTGCTACATCGCCGATTGTATTATCGGATATTACAATTTTCAATCGCGTCGATTCCAAAGACGGTCACACCCGCCTGATAAGGGCGAGTTAGTGAGGGGGTTGCGTGCGAGGTGCGCCACTTCTCTTTGCTCTTTAAAAGACATTTGTTACGCGGCTCGTGCACGGCACGGTGTTCTGCGAAAATGCATCGCCCTCGGAGGACCTCCCAATTAACGGGGTGGCTCTTTTGTCTCACACAAATCAAATAACAAACGGTACGATCATGTACGAGTGAAACCGAGCTGACGATTCGACGAGGCCCTGGCATGAGTTGAATGTGCTGCTCCGGTTTCGCGAGTCATCTCATGGATTATCACGAGTTTATATTTGATGAGAGAATATAATCAGTACATTAATGAGCAACATTTAAATCCACAAACAGACACCACTGGCTTTGCTTTCTTCTCCTTCTTCTTCTTCTTCTTCTTCTTCTTCTTCTTCTTCTTCTTCTTCTTCTTCTTCTTCTTCTTCTCCTTTCTTCTTAGTAAGGAAGTTACCTGTACCTTCTTACCTTACCTCTTATTTAGATGTCGTCACACCACCTCTTTCTTGGTCTTCCTGTTGATTTTCTTCTTCGTCTCTTTCGGTGTTTAGCAATTGTCACCGACGTCGGTGATCCTCAACGGCAATGGCGGCGATTCTTCTCCGGGATGATGAAGCTGGGGGACCACCTGGGCGGCTAGGTCGCCGGCGAAGAGTTGTCTTTTTGTTGTTTGCGTTGGGACAGAGTTTTCACCGAGCATCGTGGCCAAACGCTTAGCGCGCCGCTTTGCATTCGAGAGGTACCGGGTTCAAATCCCAGGGCCGCCTAAGGCACCTGGTGTGGGTTTTTTTCAGGGGTTTTTCCACACCATCATATCTTGATATGAGCACAGGTCTCATATCACAGATAAGGCGAATGCTGGGTCAGTATTCACCCCTCAGTATCTACCATCCTCCTTCCGCACCCGTCCTCACCGTATCCATCCTGAATCTTCCCGTCACCGGGGCTAAGAAAACCTCAACAGCCCCCTCCCTCGGGGGGAACACAGGTAAAAATTATACGACACGTCTGTCTAAGACGGTCGAGGCGAACGGCGAATGGCAACGAATGGGTCTGTTTCGCGCGCCGATTGGTCCGTTGACCCTAGGGGAGGTCCTACCGTTGGTACTAAAGATTATCCAATTCCATTGGGCCTCTATATGGTTGTCCCATTTGTCCACAACCAATTAAAATCGTTTAAAAGGGATCATGTGACATGTGAATTATATTCTGGGTCAGTTAGGGGTGAGGTAGCAAATAATGTACAGATTATGGCCGCAATAGGTTTGTAATTTATGAAAATTATTCCATTAGAGCGTGCGGATTATGCTGGAACATTTTACGGTTTTGCACTTTCAGATAAGCTAAATTTAACTGAGGGGTTGTGATTTTGTGTCCATTCAAGTGCAGTTTTTCCTTTTCCGTGAAATTTAAAATGGAGCTAATTTTATGACTGTATTAGAAGAGAAGAGACTGCGCGGTGGTGTTTTCTTAAATCCCTTTTCCCTCGTGTACGACATCCCTCTCGGTCCCGAGACAAATAGCTTTTTTAATTTGACGAAATCGAATAAATTTCCATTTTTATTCGACAGGTCCGGCATTCGAATCGTTATAAAAATGTTTACTGTACGGAAATTGAATTTTACGGTGTCTGCGACCCCTCTTTGCTTAAATCTATTTTCTTTTCTTTTTATCCATTTGTGCAAACGTGTCTCGGGGATGGCCTTTTCACGGTCCAATTACCCTTCACTGGAGGGGCATAAATCATAATGGCAGTCGTCGTGACAGAGAGCGCCAAATTCAAAACGAGGCCCGTCGTTATCCTCCGCAATTTGTCCGGATGGAAGCGCGGTACGAATTTTAATACGCCCAGAAAAAATCTCTTTGTGCGTTTGATGTTGTTAAATACGGCGAAATTGCATTTTCCTCGGCCCTAACTCGATCTAGTCGAACTGTGAAGTGCATTTTCACTTGAGAAATCATGAAAATTGCTTGGCTCGGTCTCCCGAAATCGGCTTGAATAATAGACGAAGAAAAATACGAAACATTGCCATCGATCCGGCGAATCAAACGGAATCCGAGGCAATATCCTAATGGGAGACCTTTCAAAATCGCACACCTTGTATATTGAATTATTGATGTCCCAGAAACGTTCTCTCATTTTCACCCAGAATGTCGTCTTATTTGGAGAGAGGGGATGTGTCGTTTGAATATTATTACGAGGAACAAGGACTGAAGATAGGTTCTGATGCGAATTGTCCTCAAGGATGTGCGTCAGGTTGGGACAGGGAAGTTTGTTCCGTGACGTCGTTTGCATTATTCAGCAAAGGAAGTCGCCTAAATAACATTCGACCCCGGGTTTTTACGCGCAACGAGGCTGACAATGATTAGGATTCGTTTGGTACTTGGACGATATTAAAGTAGAAGATGGAATCATTCCCACTTCTGAACGACTTCTAATCCTGGAGGGACTTTATGCAACGTCCGGATAATTCAGGATTTGGAGAGGGGAGCGAGATCGTTGCGACAATGGAGAGTTAATGAACAACTGGTGAGAAAAATGGAAGGGATTTGGAATGGTGATGAAAGGAAAGAAAAATGAGTGGTTTTCAACAAGCTGGTTTTGTAAGTGTCAGTTTGCGTATAATCTATAGTTTTGTCAATTTCATTGTGGGTCGTAAAGTTTTATATTTTAAGTAAAAAATCTTACGACGTACAATGAAAATAACAAAACTATATGTTAGTAACTTAAAAGAACGGGATAAGACGGTGGCGTCAAAGGTATGGAAGAACGTTGCAAGAGCACCGTCGATCGCCACGTTTCGGTAACTTGATTAAATTCATCAGGATCGTCACCAGATGCGAATCAATACACCGCCAAGGCGAAAATCTTTCTAGGTCAAAAGTGTTTTCTCATTCGCGTCAGATACCACCTCGAAGAATTTACGGCATCCTTCCCATCGCGCGCCCTTCCATCATATCCGCAAGTGTCATGCCATCGAGCATTTCTCGCGTGCAAATCTTCCTCCGATCTCCTCCTCCTCCAAAACGAGCGACTGCATCTTGGGGCGCCCGAAACGACACTGAAATCCGTGGTTTTCGCGCGAGAAAAATCCGATTTATCTGGCGCACAACAGTGTCACGTGCCGCCTATACGGACATCTCGGAGATGATGGATGCCGTCGTGAGCTCAGCATCCACTTCATTCCGCATTATCCCCCCGGTGGCAAAAGGACAATGCTCGGGAGTGACGCACCGGGATTGTTCCCGGACCAAGAAGAAAAACCCCTCCGCCCCAATTGTCTACCTGCGAGTTCGGGAGTTACGAACGGCACTCGGGAGACCCCCCAGACACTTATTTACATCACCTTGGCGGTTTTGCAAGGACGCCACCTCGACAAATTAAAATCTCCGGTTTCGTCGTGTTGCCTCGCTGTTTAATTATTCCAGTGGGACGTTTAGGATTTTTCAGTTTTAAATAACAAGGATTAAAAGGTTGCGTCTGGAAAGCGTCCCTGGAGCGCCCGCTCTGTGGTCGCTCTTGGCCCACGGCCAAAAAGTCCGGATTTTACGAGGCCAGTTATTGATAGGTTCGGTTTATGGACATCGCCATCAGGACCGTAAATTATTACATGTCGACATCAGGAGTTCGAGGAATGGTTCGCGTTTGATTGACTCATTTTGTAGCTTCATGGCTAATAAACCAGAATCGTTTTTCGATCGCGGAGAGAACACTTTATAGGCTCAATTAAAATATCATCCCAGCACGAAATTGGATCAAGTCGAGGGTGCCCCGACGAAGGGGAAGTTTTACATGGATTGAGCTGTCTGACAGCTCATAGAAGGGTTGGGGAATTGATCGTACAACTTTCTTGGCTCCTCTCGTGGAAAGTCGCGCTAGCCAAAGATACAGTCTAAAATTAAATGGACAATATCACAAAAATCGTAGACAATATGGCTTTGTTAAGAATCGTATCTATTACTCTGTACCTGAAGAGTGAGAAATTGCCAGAACACATAAGCAATGAATAATATTTAAAATTTGTTGTATGCCAATTAACTCGCCTACGGCTCGTGTTGGAATTTTCGTCCTCTTGAATAATAGCCATCATTATACATACGCTCGTTGGAGAATGTATTATTCTCCACTATTAAAGAATGAATGCATTCTTGTTGGATATTCAATGGAAGAATGACATCAATTCCATGCCTCGTGTTAGAATATATTGAAGTCAAATTAAATTCAATTTTCAAAGATTGTTTTTTCTTGGTATAGTCGTGGAGAAGGTATCGTTTTCAACTCGCGTATAATGGCTATTATTCACTCAGATGATTCCACCACTCACCTACGGCTCGTGTTGCAATTTTCATCCTGAATAATAGCCGTCATTAAAGAATGTACTATTCATCTGCATATGTGTTCACAGTTTTCTGGAAAATCATGGCTATACCTTCTCTATGCTTTGTGTTGAAAATGATTGTAGTTCTCTTCATGTTTTACTACCTTCTATAACTGAAAGCTTTTGAAATTTCGTTTTATTTGTTTGTTTAATTTTCCCCACTAACCTTTATTAATACTAAACGGCAAACCGCTGAGCG
The DNA here is from genome assembly GCF_963966145.1 of Tenebrio molitor. Lineage (NCBI taxonomy): Eukaryota > Metazoa > Arthropoda > Insecta > Coleoptera > Tenebrionidae > Tenebrio > Tenebrio molitor. The sequence goes on from NC_091053.1 coordinate 4,701,824, forward strand.
GTCGTTTCCACTTAATTAAACATTTAAGCGCCGCCGCCGTCACCTTGACCGTCCCCAGCTCGATATCGGCACTTGTCCGCGTTTTGATTTTACGACTCGATTGATGGCGGCGCTTCTCCCCCGATTCCGCCGCCTTCAAATTGCGTTCATCCTCTGTTAGAACGATCCCGTCCGGCGTTAATTAGCCCGGCCGGTGAGTGACATCCTGAAGGGCGTGAAACTAGCCAGATGTGTGTCGCAGTCGAGATAAGCCCCGGAGCGAGTATTGTTTCCGGTGTGTGTAACTTGTCCGAGTGACGGAGGGGGCGGCTGACGGGGGTGGACTGGAGGCGGCCATCCGGTTCTTGAACGGCTCTCGGAACTGGGCCGGTCATCACGCCGAAATAATGGAGCGATACGCCGTTATTTATTAGAGACAATTTAGAAAAGCGTATCGTGAGGGGCTCGTAACTCAACGACGAACGGATGTTACGCGATTTTCGTTCTCGCGATTAGGGCATCACTCATTTCTCATCTGTTCTTGGTCAGAAAGTGGAGGCGGAGGAGGAGGAGGTGTTCACACGGTGAGAATTCATCTGAAGTGTACGCAAGTGGCACTCGGGAGGTGGATAAAGTTCCCTCACAGGTGTACGCAAGTGGCACTCTGCTGTGTACCATATTTTGACAACTGCTGGGAAGACAAGAAAGGATCCCAATGGAAGGTTTCTTGTTCTCTTAAAACCATTTGGAATCTCTCTTGGAAACTCCTTTAGCTTTTAGCTTTTTTGAAATCTATAAACACCTGCAACAGTTTTTGTTTTGCCTCCAATCTTTCCTTTCTTCAACTTTGGTCTGTAGACCTACTTTGCTGAAATAGACCTCATCACAAAAAATCTTCAAAATTCTTTGGTCTTTGTTTGTCAGGTGCTTTCAAAAGCTCATTTCTAAAGAATCCTCTTGCAGTTTTTTTCTGATAGATTCTCACTCTTTCCTTGAGTCTTCCGATGCCAAAATACCCTGCGTAGCAGTTACGGCATTCAAAACCCACAACCTGACACTCTGATATGTACTATGTTTTGACAACCGGAAGACAGGTTCCAAGAAAGGATCCCAATGGAAGGATTCTTGTTCTTTTAAATCCATTGCTCTCTCTCTGTTTGTCAAGTGCTTTCAAAAGCTCATTTCCAAAGAATCTTCTTTGCAGTTTTTTTCTGATAGATCTTACTCTTTCCTCGAGTCTCCCGATGCCAAAATAAGCTGCGTAGCACTTACGGCACTCTGGTATGTACCATGTTTTGACAACTGGAAGACAGGTTCCAAGAAAGAATCCCAATGGAAGGTTTCTTGTTCTCTTAAATCCATTGCTGAAACCATTTGGAATCTCTCTTGGAAACTCCTTTAAGCTTTTAGCTTTTTTGAAATCTACAGACAACTACTACAGTTTCTGTTTTGCCTCCAATCTTTTCTTTCTTCAACTTTGGTCTGTAAACACACCTACTTTGCTGAAATAAGAAAAGTTTTTCCTCTAGACCTCATCACAAAAAATCTTCCAAATTCTTTGGTCTTTGTTTGTCAAGTGCTTTCAAAAGCTCATCTCCAAAGAATCTTCTTTGCAGTTTTTTTCTGATAGATCTTACTCTTTCCTCGAGTCTCCCGATGCCAAAATAAGCTGCGTAGCACTTACGGCACTCTGGTATGTACCATGTTTTGACAACTGGAAGACAGGTTCCAAGAAAGAATCCCAATGGAAGGTTTCTTGTTCTCTTAAATCCATTGCTGAAACCATTTGGAATCTCTCTTGGAAACTCCTTTAAGCTTTTAGCTTTTTTGAAATCTACAGACAACTACTACAGTTTCTGTTTTGCCTCCAATCTTTCCTTTCTTCAACTTTGGTCTGTAAACACACCTACTTTGCTGAAATAAGAAAAGTTTTTCCTCTAGACCTCATCACAAAAAATCTTCCAAATTCTTTGGTCTTTGTTTGTCAAGTGCTTTCAAAAGCTCATCTCCAAAGAATCTTCTTTGCAGTTTTTTTCTGATAGATCTTACTCTTTCCTCGAGTCTCCCGATGCCAAAATAAGCTGCGTAGCACTTACGGCACTCTGGTATGTACCATGTTTTGACAACTGGAAGACAGGTTCCAAGAAAGGATCCCAATGGAAGGTTTCTTGTTCTCTTAAATCCATTGCTGGAACCATTTGGAATCTCTCTTGGAAACTCCTTTAAGCTTTTAGCTTTTTTGAAATCTATCGACAACTGCTACAGTTTTTATTTTGGATCCAATCTTTCCTTTCTTCAATTTTGATCTGTAGACACACTAAGAAAGGTTTTTCCTTTAGACCTCATCACAAAAAATCTTCAAGATTCTTTGGTCTTTGTCAAGTGCTTTCAAAAGCTTATTTCCAAAGAATCTTCTTTGCAGTTTTTTCTGATAGATTCTCACTCTTTCCTTGAGTCTCCCGATGCCAAAATAACCTGCGTAGCACTTACGCCACTCTGGTATGTACCATGTTTTGACAACTGGAAGACAGGTTCCAAGAAAGAATCCCAATGGAAGGTTAGGTTTCTTGTTCTCTTAAATCCATTGCTGAAACCATTTGGAATCTCTCTTGGAAACTCATTTAAGCTTTTAGCTTTTTTGAAATCTATAGACAACTGCTACAGTTTTTATTTTGGCTTCAATATTTCCTTTCTTCAACCTTGGTCTATAGACACACCTACTTTGCTGAAATAAGGGAAAAGTTTTTCCTTTAAACCTTATCACAAAAAATCTTCAAAATTCTTTGGTCTTTGTTTGTCAAGTGCTTTCAAAAGCTCATCTCTAAAGAATCTTCTTTGCAGTTTTTTTCTGATAGATCCTCACTCTTTCCTTGAGTCTCCAGATACCAAGATAACCTGCGTAGCACTTACGGCACCCTGATATGTACCATGTTTTGGCAACTGGAAGACAGGTTCCAAGAAAGGATTCCAATGGAAGGTTTCTTGTTCTCTTAAAACCATTGCTGAAACCATTCGGAATCTCTTTTGGAAACTTCTTTAAGCTTTTTTTTTGAAATCTAGTGAGACAACTGCTATAGTTTTTATTTTGGCTCCAATCTTTCCTTTCTTCAACTTTGGTCTGTAGACCCACCTTACTTTGCTGATATAAGAATCGTTTTTCCTTTAGACCTCATCACAAAAAATCTTCAAGATTCTTTGGTCTTTGATTGTCAGGTGCTTTCAAAAGCTCATCGCCAAAGAATCTTCATTGTAGTTTTTTTCTGATAGATCCTCACTCTTTCCTTGAGTCTCCCGATGCCAAAATAACTTGCGTAGCACTTACGGCACTCTGGTATGTACCATGTTTTGACAACTGGAAGACAGGTTCCAAGAAAGGATCCCAATGGAAGGTTTCTTGTTCTCTTGAAACCATTGCTGAAACCATTTGGAATCTCTCATGGAAACTCCTTTAAGCTTTTAGCTTTTTTGAAATCTATAGACAACTGCTACAGTTTTTATTTTGGATCCAATCTTTCCTTTCTTCAACTTTGGTCTGTAGACGTACCTACTTTGCTGAAATAAGAAACGTTTTTCCTTTAGACCTCATCACAAAAAATCTTCAAGATTCTCTTGGTCTTTGATTGTCAGGTGCTTTCAAAAGCTCATTTCCAAAGAATCTTCCTTGCAGTTTTTTCTGATAGATCCTCACTCTTTCCTTGAGTCTCCTGATGCCAAAATAACGTGCGTAGCACTTGCGGCATTCAAAACCCACAACCTTACGCTGGCATTGTTGAAGGTTGTTACGATGTGGGTTTCTCGTGCGTCACTGTTTACGATGTACACCGTAAACCTTACAATTGTCGTCGGAAACAATATTTTAGCAATTTTTATCGCTACGAAAAGTCAACGCAACAACTGAGCAGACAGCACCACTGAAATTCCTCTTTTCCAAAACAATTAATCGTTTCCGGTGCCCCCGGACTGTCCTTTCGCATGTCTCAACTTGCAGACAATTTTCGTGCTCAACTTGGTGAAGCGAACACAGTTTTGCACTCGGTCCGGACATCTAAATCGAGTTTATTTATTACACTTTGGTGTCCGATCAAAACCGCACCCTTGACGAGGGGTAAATCGCGTTTTCCGGTCTCCTGTTAATTAATCGTACCCGACCTTTCCACGAGATGAGTTCTACACTTCTATTTGAACTATTTTTAATACTAAAAAATCGTTCGGTAGTTTGGTGACTCTCCAGACAACGTAGTTTCCGAAGGGAGCTCGTTAGGGGTCGCTCTGGGTCCTCATCTATTCAAAACAAGAGTAGACAGACAAGTGCAGCGTACGAAGACGAATAACTGATGACGTCTCGTTAGTGGTTCAATTTTTTGCACCAATCAACCGTTGCTGAAAAATCTTCTGCACGAGAGAAAATCGCACAATTAATTTCCTCCTTGAATCACGATCCGTTCGCGTGCAACGACTCTCCCTGTATAAATTACTAGCGTGCGACGTCTCCTCGACTCTCGATGTAATTTATAAGTTGCATTCGTTCCAGCAGAAAGCGACGGAACAGGACTAATCCCGAATTAACTGCGGCGAAACTGGTTGTCGGGCCGGAACACCGGATCCTTGTGGCCCGCCATTTTGCCACGTGTTGCTCTCGAAAAAAAGTTGACAGTCGCGGTCAAGGACGATTGAAGCGAACGGAAACGCTCAACTGTAATGCGGTTACTCTGTAATTGTCCTGAAAGCTCACAGGAATAAATGAAAATCGATAGTAGGCTGGTTCTGTCTAGGAGGAGTGAAAGGGGGGCGACAGATATTCTAGGAAAGAACGGTGAATATCTGGAAGGCGTTGATAATTTTATTTGTGTATGTAGAGGTGACACAGGGGATCCTTGTGGTACTCCTTCGCTAACAGGCGCCAGTTGAGACTCAAATCTCTTTGATTGTTGTCATCTTACGCTTTCTCTAGCTACAATCGAATTGCTTCCCAGACATGTTCAATTGGGGACAAATCAGGAGATCGAGCAGGCCGTACGTCTCATCTCTCATTCTTCATTAGACAACCGTCACCAGTAGAAGACGTGTTATGCAAGTGTGTCAATTTGTCCACTAAACTGTCCCGATTTGGGGCTAATTGAATGGCGTTAGTGACGCCTCCTCTGCGACACCTTAACAGGTCAGCACGAACACTTCTTCATTATCCATTCAAAGTACCTGATCGCCTTATCGGGACAAAATTAATTATGCAAACAGCAAATTTTATTGTCGCCCAAGCAATCGGAACTGTTTAACAATTTTCCATTTTCTTCAGCAGTCGTTGTAGATTATGCACATCGCAGACGGCGCCTCCGGACCTCATTTATCAATTGGCCGATTCCTGCTGGGTTGAGCAGGAAGTGGTGTCAGTGCGTGCAGAATGTGCGACTTAATATTCCTATCGTCCTCGATGACGTAACTGGCGAATTGGCTGGAATCTTCGGGAAAATTCGATCGGTAGCTTAATTTTAAAGCGTTTTGATAATGGCGGAGTGGAGCTTTCAAAAGGGGATAAAAAAACTCGAGCACCGGTGGAAATACCTAACCGTATGAAGTTGGAAGTTTACTTTGAAAACTTCGTTCCCTCTTCTTCCTTACTTTGTTTGTCTGATGTATGCTCGCCTGAATTCCGGAGTTCCGCATTCAAGAGGATGTAGGTGTCGTTGCTCGTTCGAGCTTTAAAGAATTACCGTGTTTACATGGGTATTCTTTTAGGGAATCGTTGGACAAGCTTTTTAAAATCGCTTAATTGGACGAGCAGTTGAATTATTTAAATGCCACGTACGCTACCATTTCAGGAATGAGGAATTTCAGATTATGAAATTCACGAAAAAATGGATCGCGGTGACGCTTTTCTCTTCCATTATTTTTCGCCTCATAAATCAAACGTGTCGCAGGTAATTGGACCTAATTTTGAATGGCACCAAGACAAATAGGATTTCGGAGGATTAGGGAGGAGTCAGGCTAAAAATTGATCCGGACAGCAAATTATGGAAATGTAGTGTTACGGTTGACAAATAAAATGGAATAATAATTTATAGAAGAACGCGTGATTAAGATATCTTTAGATAACGATAAGGAGATAATTCGTTTTTGCACTAACAAGACAAGGAACAGCGTTCAAAGAAAGAGCTTTTAATATAGATGTTGTTTGTGTCTAGTTTTAAGATGAAAGCACGCTCCAACTGCTTTGAAAGCTCCTGTTCTTTAGGCGCACCACATGCGCAGTGAATTAGTTTCATGCGACACGCTAAAATCGTCACGCGACACGCTAAAATCGTCACGCTCAAACCGTCGTCAAGCTCGGGCCGGAGAACAACGAAAGCGTCACTTCGCTTGATTTGCAAAAATCACCTCTATTGACTATGACGTCATTTATATGGGCCAAATTTAAAACTTAAACAACATTGATAACTTCAAAGCTGCCCCATCAGAGAAATAAGCTCAAGGAGTTGCAGAAAAGTGTAATCGTATGCTTTTTCCGAACAAGAGGAAATTAATTTATCCTGATAAAGCACGCGAGCGTTTAAAGGTACATCAAAGAAATACTTCAGGGTAACAGAAGCAATGAATTTGTCCTTTTGAGAGAAGTTGCCAAACACTAATCAAAGGCAGTGGTGTGGATTAACAAAAAACTGCCAATAATGAACAAAAGACTGTATTTCCTTCAAGACTTGCGAGGAGATAAAACCAATCGTTAATAATCGTACAGGGTAACCTTGCCTTTTGCAGCCATGTTAAAAAAACAGGATAACAGAATTTGGCTCCTGTCGATTCTTTAAGCTCATAAATACTTTCCACGAGGTAAGTTTTTTGTTTCCAGTGTAAAAAAAGAGAAACTGACGTGTTTTCTTTGTACGTTTTCGCTTAAAGTCAACTCGTTAAGTCAATTCACTACCAACACTGTATTCATTAGAAAATAATTACTTTAAAGTAAAGATTTTCGGTGTTGAAGTTCGAAACCAACCCTAAGCAAACAGAAACTTTAAATTCCTCATAAGAAAATCGTTTAAGGCAAAACAGTTTCAACTTTGAACGTACTTAACTAAATCAAACTTGTACAATTTTGAACAGACAACACAATACTGCTCACAATCAGACATTAATTGCTTGGGAAACTGCTTTTACAATGAAACAATGCCACATGGAAATAGCTTCAAGTCGACTTAGGTAGCGAAAGTTTTTACAAAAATGTGCGAGTAAAATGAGAAGAGAGTGGGCGGAGCTGCGATTTACACTGCATCGAGATAGGTCGAGCGTCACGTGACATCCACTTCTCATTCGTAGATGAATAGTCTTGGTTTGAAATTGTTTTTTGATGGCGCGTTAATTTTGAGGGTGCAAGAGCGAGGGGTGTAATGTGTAAACACACAATGTGCAAAATTAGCCGGAATTACCAGCGAATTACGCCACCCTTTCCGCGTTGAAAAACGTTGATTCCCCACACGAAAATTAAATTAACGTTAATCAACCGTAATTGATGCGATTCAACCCACCCCTCGTGTACACCCCACAGAACGCAAGGGTTGAACCGCCACCACCACCGTTTCTTGTCCCGACTCCAACCCCGGACGAATTCCCTAGAATCCTGCATCAATTTTTACCGCCAATTTACAATTTCCCTCACTTTGTATCGACCCACCCCCGCTCGGTTATGATCCCGAACACGCGCCACCTATATTGTTTCGACCCCTTTGTCATTACCCCATCGCTGTTTTTTACCCTCGGCTTGTCTGCCATGGCGATGAGGACGTCGGCTGGTTAATTAGGTCGATAAATATGCGGTAGGTGGACCTCCGGGGCGAATTTTAATTCCCCCAGGGTGGAATCGACCGGTTTTTCTTTTAATTATCGGTGCAAAATTTCGAATGCAACTGACGCAACTTCCGTTATACGAGCGTTTCCGCCAAGTGGACGCGCCAAATTGAAGCGACAATAATAATCTTGGCACTGGATGTCGTCGTCAGCTGTTGGTAAATTGACGCCGGGTTCATTTCCAGAAAAAGAAGCGGTATTGAGAACCTGCCGGCGAAAATGAACCATAACGACCATCGACAGATTGATTTTCGTTCAAAGTCGTCACAGGGGTTGGAAACGGAGTGATTAGTCCTCTCCCGCCGCTTCTTTCTTGTTTTAAGCTGGAGATAAAGTGTCTTATCACGAGGGCAGTGGTCATCCATCCAAGTGTCGACCGCAACCAGCGTGGCTGGACTTTGCTGATCGAATTTGAGTAGGTGGGTCCAGTGGGTAGGACCACCTGAAATGTAATTTCTGATTTCGCAATAAGAATAATAAGTTTTGTTTGGTGAAATTGTGGAAAGGGGGTCGATACTGTGTCCGTGGAACAGATCCGGGCCGAGCACAGCTCCCTGCGCGTTCATCCGTTCCCGTTCGTTGCCCCCGTTCCACCTTGGGCCCGAAAAACACCAACCGGAATCGCCCCAAGAGCAGACAACGCTTCGAACGTATTATATCCGCCCCGTCTTTTCCGATTGTTGTCCGGGAAATTGAAAACCAATTTGGAGCCGCCAACAGCAACCGAAGATTTGTCAGACAAGTCGAACCGTAACGAATCCACGGAGTCGGTGGGTGTAGTACGTCGGGTAAATGTCTCGGTTAAATTTGCATTCGGCGAAAGGGTGAGGGTCCCGATAAGACGGTGGAGTTCCAATAAAAGACGCCGGATTTATCGGGACGTTCCACTTTAAGCACTCCAACAAGAGAATGAAAGTTTGCCGGTTGCACTGGCGCAAATGTTAGTTGTGGAGAAGAGAAATGACGAATCGGGGGTGGGTGAGGGGTGGAGGCGAGGTTCGATCGGATAAAAATACGTTTTAGATTTAATCGAAGACTAAAAATATTTAATGAGACTAGACGGGGTTGAGAAATGTTTTTCTCTCATGTTTTCCTGCCATGATTGTTCTATAGGACTCACATCTGGACTTTTTGCTGTCCGGGACACCTTTTCCCCGATATGTAATATTTCGAGTCACTCTTCTCGCAAATTGTTCCTCCACGCATATTCAATAGGGTTCATATCAGGGTTTCGTGATGATTTTTAATTTTTTCCATTGATCTAAGAAGATCAAGGTATCTTCTGTTCCTTAGTGAAAAACTGTCAATTCGAACTGCTGTTCTAGATGTGTTTTCGCAAGATTCAGATCTTCTTTTCTTCTTTAGAAACCTTCTTCGAATTTTTATTTTGCCTCTGTAAGAAGTATTTATAGAACATCACTGCTTCTTGGTGAAGTCTTCTAATATTTCATCCTTAAACAGGACCATGTTTTCTAAACCTATACCGATTGATGCTGGACCGTCCATCTGCAGTCAGATAATGGAAATTATGGTAGTTATTTTTTCTAAAGTGTAGAAGCAAAAATGGCATTCTAAGAAGATCTAGATATGTTCTGTTCATTATTGAAAAATTATTAGACCGAACTGCTGTTCTAGATGTTTTCGAAAGATTCAGATCTTGCTTTCTTCTGCAGAAACCTTATTTGAATTGTTATTGTGCCTGTGTAAGAAATATGTTTACTTTTCATTGAATGCATTCTAAACTTTGAAAGTTTTATGAGTCAGCAGATCAAGATATCTTCTGTCCTTTATTGGAAAACTGTTAACCGGAACTACTGTTGTAGATGTGTTTTCTCAAGATCCAGATTTTACTTTCTTCTTTAGAAACCCTCTTTGAATTTTGATGAATTCCGGATAGAACAGCAATTTGTCTTCAACCACTATGGATTGTTGGTGAAGCCTTCTAGTATTTCATCCTTAAGCAGGCTAATGATTCTTAAACCTATCGACTAGGTGTATCTAGAGATATAGATATTTGTACAGAGTAATAGAACTACTTTGAAAGATTTCTGGTGACTGGGTGGACATTTTTTTTAAAGATTAGAAGCAACAATTGTATCCAAAGAAGATATCTTCTGTTCGCCATTGAAAAATTGTTTACCCCAATTGCTCCTTTAGATACATTTCCGCAAACTTCAAATCTTGCTTTCTTCTTTGCAAACCTTCTTTGAATTCTTATTTTACTTGTGTAAAAATATTTGTACTTTTGTGAAAAGTTCCCGATAGAAGAGCAACATCCATTCATCCACCATTTATTGGTGGTGAAGCCAGAATTAAGAACTTGTTGTTCTAGATGTGTTTTCGCAAGATTCAGATCTTTTTTTTCTTGTTTAGAAACATTCTTTGAATTTTTATTTTGCTTCTGTCAGAAATCATCAATTTCCTTTCAACCATCATTGCTTCTTGGTGAAGTCTTCTAATATTCAACCTTAAAAAGAAGATCAGAAGCAAAAATTGCATTCTAAGAAGATCTAGATATCTTCTGTTCATTGTTGAAAATTTATTACACCAAACTACTCTTCTAGGATGTATTCGCAAGATCCGCTTTCTTTTGCAGAAACTTTCAAACCTTCTTTGAATTCTTATTGTGTCTGTGTAATGTTTACTTTCCTTTGAATGCATTTTATGAGCATTTTATGAATCAGCAGATCAAGATATCTTCTCCTTTTTTTTTGAAACACTGTTAACTCTTCTGGATGTGCTTTCGCAAGATACAGATCTTATTTTCTTATTTAGAAGCTCCGGATAGAACAGCAATTTGTCTTCAACCACCATTGATTGTTGGTGAAGTCTTCTAATATTTCACCCTTAAACACAAGATCAGAAGCAAAAATTGCATTCTTATCATCTTCTTCCTTAAGTAGGCCAATCTTACTTAAACCCATCAACTGACGCTAGACCATGTACCTGAAACTAGAGATATAAATCTTTGTATAGATTAATAGAACTCGTTTGAAAGATTTCGGGAGACATTTTCTCTCAAGATTAGAAGCAGCAGTTTCATCAGAAGAAAATAAAGCTATCTTCTGTTCTCCATTGATAAACTGTTTACCCGAACTGCTCCTCTTGCTTTCTTCTTTGAATTCTTATTTTACTTGTGTAAACATATTTATACTTTTATAGAAAGTTCCTGATAGCACAGCAACATCTCTTCAACCACCATTTATTGTTGGTGAAGCCAGAATTCAGACCTCCTCCTCTTGTTTAGAAATGTTTTTTGGATTCTTACTCCTCGTCTTCGAAAGATACCAATTTTTAAATTCTTTTAGAATGCATATTCACCCTTTACATAATTTCCTGTGGTTTTAACCGCAGAAATTTGTCAAAACCGCCAATAAAAAAACAAGGCTGAAATCCTTCCGGTATTTCATCCTCGAGTCTTTCATCCTTCAGCGGACATATTCCTGCGGTTTGGTGAATTAAAGGTATCAAAGGGTGAATGTCTGTGTAATCTATAAGTGGAGACCGCCAGGACGGATTTTGTAAACTTTTCAACAGTCGGAAAACAATCAGAACGCGACTTATTTTTCGAACAAACTCGAAATTAATCGGCGAACAAATTCAAAGAGAAATTCTGAAATTCTCGTCGCTTCTTCGAGCGTCAGGGGTGTCGTCTTCGCCCTTTAAACTTGATAGCCGCGAAGAGGTTTATTGTGCGTGGAATATGTCAACGATCTGCATCCATCCTGTTTGCTCTACCGTAGATCCGGCTAAGTCGGAATTTGTCATCCTGGCAAGAGAAATTATCCTGTGGAACTTTTACCGCCGCCATTAATTCTCGAATTTGAAGCTTGACATATAATGCTTTATTGTCGTCGCAGGAAAAAGCTTCACCACGCACACATAATTTGAGACAGCTTTGTACAAGTCCAACATATTTTTCGCGAAATGCCATGTTGCCGCCGCCCCCGTTAAGTCAATTTGTGAAAATTAAATGCACCCGAGAAACTTGAAAATATAAGCTGCAGAAAACGTGATCGTCTAGTGCAGCTTGGAACAATGATCCTTTGATGGTTCTGCTCCTCGGCGCGAAACGCTTATTTCGCAAATAAGCTCGTCGTAAATCAGCAAGTCGGACGTTTTCATTTAAAAATAGAAATATGAAATAATATTATTACAGGAGCTTCACTTCGTCCGGTGTTAATAATAGCAGTTGTGGGCTGAAAGAGGAAAAAGCGTGGTACTGCTGTGGCGCCAGGTGGGAACACTTGCCGGACTACATAATAAAAGCTAACGGTTGTGGGGGTGGCGGGGAAAGATAATACGGGGTGGGATTTGAGCCACTCTTGTCCCTTTCGTTTTTATTGGTCGTTGTCGCTTTGTACTCTTTCGCCAGATATATTTTTGATTTTCAGTGGAGCGTATTTCAGTCGGAATTTAAGAAGCTTACTTAAGCTTACGCGATAAAGCTTTGTTTGGCCTCCTCTTGCGGTACCATCTTCTCTCTTTCATTTTTAACGCGGTGATTTGTTTATTCAGTACTGGACGAGCTTTCACGGATTGTAATTACTGCGTTATTCGACAGCTTTGCAAGCTCTAATTACTCATGATTTATCCGGCACGGCGATGAGTAAAAGCGGCGGTAATGATGATTATTATTGTAAGAAAAGGATTACAAGTGGCAATTATTCATCTTCGCGGAGCTTAGTCGAAGAAATGAAGATATTAAAACAGCATCGTCGCCAGGTTAGATGAATGGAGGATATTTACCCTCGTTCAAGACTCGACGGGATTTTGTATTTTCACTTGTGAACACTCTCTCTGATTACACAAATAAATTTGTTACACAAAAGTTTCACCATTTGTAACTCTATTCATCGCATGAATGGTGAACGCCGGAGGGTTTTTATTAAATTCTATAAATACGGTCATGTCGGCGCATTTAATCAAGGATAAACCGATCGCTGAGCGGTTTATGTAAAAATCATTCGCAGATTGGCCGGAAATTAACGAGATAAATACGGATTTTGTGTTTAATTATTCATACAAAAGTACTCAACCCACGCTTTGACCGTTTTTGTTTTCTTCGTTGTTGTAGACTCGCTGTGATTTTTTTCTTGTAAATTTTACACCCTCACAAACAACATTATCAACTCTTCGTTTTACATTAAATGCATCCAAATGTGCTCAAGACCTCGACTTCGTCAGTAGAAATCACTGGGATCTCTATGTGAGGGGCTGGTGTATTACGAGTATTTTAGAAAACTCTAACAATTCTAAAAAATAACATTTATCTACTTTGAGTTAGGCTCATTATTATACCGCAAACAGTTTAATAATGAAGCATATTATTAAACTGTTTTTGGTAACTTTTAGCTTTTGTTATATTGGTATCATCAGCCGTTTGACGTCAGGCGTCAAGGTAACAAATGAAGCTACGAGGTAAATTTAGTAAATATAACCTTACATTTTTGTGACAAATGTCTGTTTCCAACCCACGCGAAAGTCCCTAGACTACTATGAAAGCTTGAGCAGCCTAAATTTCAAGAATTAGTAAAGCAAAGTAGATGAAATAGTATATTATACGACGTATTATCACATTCGTTCCATTAAAGCACTTCTCGCTACGCTCGTCGTGCTCTAAACACATTCATATACAACGTCTTGTTAAACTCGTATAATAATATACTATTTTCTTTCTATTCCCCACCCCTTTTTTTCCATTCTGTCCCTCCTCTTCCATATCTCTTTCATCCATTTTATCTCCCTTCCATTTTCTTCTCTCCCTCTCTCTCCATTCCACATGTGCTCAATTGTTTCTCTCTCCTAATAGCACATTCTGCACCTTCTTTCCTCTCCTTCCATTCAGTACCTGTTTTCTCTCTTCTCGTTCCAATATCTAAATCTCACCATCATTTTTCTTTTTCTTGCACTCTCTCTCCCCAAGTACTCCGGAATTTCCTCTGTTATCCACCTGTCATACTCCTTGTTGTATTTGGTTTCTTTGATTCTCTCCCTTCTTTCTTGCTTGTCCGTGTCTTTGTCCCTTTCACTCAGCTCTACATTCATCCATCTTCCTTTTGCTCTTAATCTTTCCACTTCTTCCCTGGCATACCCGTTTCTCTGGTAGTATTTCTCTCCCTCCTTCTTCTCCGTGTTCTTTTTCCTTTCTCTCCACCATTCTCTTCCATGCATTTTGTCTTCAAACTTTGCTGCTCTCTTTCCCCCTTTCATTTTCGGCCTATTCCTCTTACACTCTTCCCTCACTATGTAACCTGGCGCTTCTCTCTCCACTCCTAGCACCCCTTTCAAATATTTTTCTTGCACTTTCTCTACCTCTTCTTGTTCCTTCCATCTTCAGATCTCTGCCCCATACATCAATATACTCTCTATCTCCTCCTTTCCCCACTTTCTCTCTCCTATTCCCCAAACACATCCCCACTACCTGATTTGCTTTCCTCACTATCTCTTTGAGTTCTTTCCTCGAATGTGTAACCCAAGTATTTGAACTGGTTTACTCGTTCTATTTTCCTTCCTTCCCACTTCTACTCATTCTCTTCACTCTCCCTTTTTCTCTTATTGAACACCATCATTTTCGTCTTCTCAACATTCATTTCTAGCTTTTTCTACCTCATATACTTTCCCAGGCTCTTCATCATTTCTTTCATTTCTCTTCCACTTTGCCACAATTACCAAGTCATCCGCTAGGCTCCAAATTTCTCTCTTCCTTCAGTCCCATACATCTATGCTTCATTCTGCACTCCGTCCCTCCCTGGTTCCTTCCTCTTTTTCAGTTTTCTTATTCGTCTCTCTACCTCTTCTACTGTGATTTCTGTTCCTTCTAGCGCTGTCTGCTTCTTCTTGATTTTTGTTTCTGCCTTTCCTTTTTCCATTCTCCCTTCCAGAATTACTATTCCCATTCTTGCATTGTTATTTCCTCGCTCACTGATTCCTTTTTCTTTCTCTCTCTGTTTATGTATTCTCTGTTCTTATTTCCTTTGTCTCTTTCTCTTCCCTCTCCCTCTTCTGCTTCTTCTTCTCTCTACATCTCTCATTGCACTTTCTTTTCCCTTCTAAATGGCTATTTCTGTTAATTTTGATCTTCTTCCATTCTCTTAACGCCTTTACTGCTTCCTTTTTTTATTTTTGAAATTATTTTTTCATTCTAATACTATAGTCAAATTACTACAAATTGCACCAGAAGAAATACTCAACAAATATTTTAAAACATTTTCTAAAAAGTTTTGAAATACTTTAAAGGACGCCACGAAATCTTCCAATTGCGCGTGACTTATTCAAACATCTTCTCTATACGGGGCGATTTATTAATTCTAAAGAAAAACACCCACAATAAAAAACAGTTGAAGAATCTAAATGTTTTAGAAATATTATAAATCTTTGGGAATTTTTTTTTCAACAAAATATATTTTTTTTTTCCTGCCGTCCAAAACAGTATCAATCGAAACAAAAGAGTCCACAAACACGATTCTTTTTATGCTTGCGTACTCCGCCTACAAAGGAGGCGAGTCATTTGTTATCGATTCGGTGTTAATAATTGAGTAAAAATTTATTTCTTGATTAATTCAGAAAGGTCACAGATGACAAATTGATGTCGGTATTTTTTTACACCGAAATGTCTCCATGAAAAATTCATCCTGCTGTGGCCGCGATTCCTGCTCACCCTCTCCATTCTCTAAGACGCTCCGGGGAGCCGTGTCAAATTCCGGAGTAAATACTTATAATTTGTGTCGTCGCAGTACGTTACG
Organism: Tenebrio molitor; assembly: GCF_963966145.1. Taxonomy (NCBI): domain Eukaryota; kingdom Metazoa; phylum Arthropoda; class Insecta; order Coleoptera; family Tenebrionidae; genus Tenebrio; species Tenebrio molitor. The sequence continues at coordinate 4,717,381 of NC_091053.1, forward strand.
TTACGGTTGCTTAATTTAATTGGCAGTCGAGTTGATTGGGGTTTCCGGATTTCGCGGGGCTTCCTCCGGGAGCGCATCGGCCCCTCTGCACTTCATAAACTAGCTCGTGTGGCAACAAAAAATAGATAACGACGTTGTCGTTCGAGGAGGAAATTTATGGAAAGTTTTAAAACGGACAGGCGAGCTTTCACGATGCATTTTAAAAGGAAGGACCAAAAGGACGAGTTCAGGATCGTTACCCGGGGGATTTGCGAAACTGGCACTGAATTATTGTGATGCATTCTTTTGTGGTGTTCACGTGGGTTGGAAAAGAAATGACGGTGATGCGATCAATAATCCCATTTGGGGAGCAAAAAGAGATCAGGAGTTTTTTAGTGGGGCCAAGCTTTTTGCGGCTTCCCAAGAATTTCCACTTAAATTAATTCCACTTGATTTAAAAAATGCAAAGAAATTTCTTTGATTCGTAAGCCATGCAGTGTGGGGTTGAGCCCTGTCTTGTTCTCTCTGGATAAGCATGAAGGTTTCTGGATACTGGCCTAGCTCACTTTAATTTATCGCTTTGCAAAGGCCTAAATAGCCTAACACGCAAAAATTAATCACTTTCCGACCACGGCACAAATGTCAATATTGGGATAAAGCCTACGCATAAAATTCATTGAGTTATGGTCCAAGATAATAAATCCAAACAAAGCCGGAATAAACATTCCGGATTTATTAAGTGTCTGGAAGGTTCCAGTCGAGTAGGTTCGCCGTCAAAAAATACAAAACCCGAATGTAAATAACAAAGTCGGGGAAAATGTCGGGGAAAACTGAGGTGATTCCGTTTTAGCGGTTCATTGTTGTTTTATGTGGCGATATTTTCTTATCGGAGAAGTTGGGAAAAGAACTGGAATAAAATTTTCCGGTATGCAGTTTACACTGTGACAATTCCGAGTGCAAGCGAAAATAAAAATGGAAAATGTCAAGCTTGAAATTTACGTGAGACGAGTTCTACAGCTTTTAAAAGTTGATTTTCAGTTAAGTTTGGGCTAAAATAACAGCAATTTAATTTTTATTCAAATGTTCTATCTCGCAGACCAAATTATTTCTAGATACTTCAAGACATGAGCATTTTTGCTCAAGGCTAATGGAGCGCATATTTTAAAAAGTAAAATATGAAAGCTACATTTAGATTAGACTTGAAACACTTCAAATCCTAGGGGTTGAATTGTCCACAAACGGCTCGACTGGGTCAAATGTAAGGTTCTCACGATTTATTTATTAATAATTACAAGAAATACAGGGTGATATTGAAAGTTGTATAGATATTTTAATCACGAGCTACTGGCTTCATGTAAAACTCGGAAAAAATATGTAAAAAATTTTATGTCAAAAAATAACACATCTATTTTTTGCGCTACAATTTTTTTAAATTGCTTTTAGTCTTCTACGTTGTCAAACAACCTCGTAGGGAAATTTCGGCACATTTTAAAAATACACCCTGTATATCATATTTTATAAAACGTACGCCAATGCGGTTTCCTTGTTTTAAAGCATGTTTCCTATAGGCCAATGCGAAATTGGCGTACATTTTATAAAACATGATATACAGGGTGTATTTTTAAAATGTGCCGAAATTTTACCTACGAGGTTGTAGGACAACGTAGAAAACTAAAAGCAATTTAAAAAAATTGTCGCATAGAGTTTTTTAGATATTTTTTCCGAGTTCTACATGAAGCCAGTAGCTCGTGGTTAATAAAGTTATCCCTATTAAAAAAAAAAAATCTAAAAAAGCGGAATACCGAAATTATTACCCTATATTTAAAACCGGTGCCACTGTGGTGTAACACGAGTCGCCTCGACTTCTTCTCAGTCTTAGCACAAGCAGATTCACTTCTACTCCTAATGATATCGATTGTGAACGCACCACTCGTGTAAAAACGTTAAGATTTAAACAGCTGATCCGTGATCCGTAATTCGTATAGTGCGTTCACAATCGACTCTTCAACGCCTACTATGAGGTGAAATTAAAAAAAAACACCCGATATAATCTACTATTTTGGAAAATCCATTTCATCTTTTCTAATTTAAGTATTTGTAGAAGATTTAACCATGAATTGGGCAATTTTTAGAAACCCTTTTGTATTTCTCTCACTCCAACTGTATTATTTTATTTATAAAGAAATCTGTAAATGTTAGAATTGGAAGTCTAGGCGGCTATTTTATCACTTCTGGTATACTTGGAAAAGATTCTTTAATGAATGGTCAGGTCGGGTCATATTGTCAACAGCAGAATATGTCAACAAGGACCCTAAATCATCTAAATCTAAATTATGATATGAATAAATCATGCCCCTTAGTGAAATAAAAAAGTTTGAAAACGAACAAATAAAGAAATAGAAAACGACAAATGAACAACATCTCTTCTATAATATTTCTATTGGATGAAGAGATGCTATAACCTTCTTTTTTAAGAATTTGGGGGATTAATCCATCAGGAATAATCAATATTTAAGGAGATGAGGTTAGAAGCAAATGATTCAGAAGAGGAGACGAAGAATTAGAAATGATTAAAACTTTAGAATACTGAGCCAAAGAACAATTTGAAGAAGAACAATACATTTGGTGACGAAATAGAAGAAGCATCTTCTTGTCATCATTATACTTCTTCATACGAGCCAACATATCAAGAAATGTATACCAGAAATCTTCTTTTCTTCACTTAGAGTATGTCTGGTCGTCCAGTGTTGAAATATTTTAAAAATAATAATTAGATCCAAAGAAATCAGCTTTTCTTGGTGTTTATCTTCATCTAATTATCACCCAACGAATGTTAAAAATTGTTCAATAGTTCACCTCTTTAGCCGCCCTATCATTTGATTGTCAATCATCTTGCTAATAAAAGAAATGAATGTTGACTCTGCCTCGCCGAGTTCTTCTTCATCTAGATCCTAATCTTGGTCTCTGCAACGCTGTCACAATGTTTTAAATGAGACCATCCGTAAATATAAAATCAACAGTATTTTTCATATAAAACCAAGTAAATCTCACACATTCAAAAATTTGTTTGCATGTCACTGTCACAAATATAGATCAATGAACTCTGCTTTAGCCAGGCCTTGTAAACACGTCGTTGCTGAGCAACAGCTCCGAACGCGTGCTGCAGAAATTCTCCTGGTTGTTTTATCTTTTTCGTTACCACTCAGCCCCTTCGCAGGATGCTTTATCTGCGCAAACTTGAGCTAAAGGAGCACTCTAACTATCAGTGAAGATCCCATTAAAATCTGTTCCATAGTTGTTTAGTTATAGACGAACAAGTAATACATACATACAAATTTTTACTTTTGTATTATCTAAAAATTTAATTATACTTGCTAGGCACAGTCGTTTTATTAGTTGCCTATTCACCCCGTTTCGAGAGTAACGTTCTAAACTTCTGTAAACTTTGCCGAAATCGAAAAGTTGTTTTGTAGGTTAACAACAGCAGACCATTGACGTTTCTTTGACATTTCCGTAAAATTGTAAAATTATCAGATAATTAATAATAATAAATTATTTGCATATAATTCCGCTTCGACATGATCGACAATTTGCAACGCCTGCTCTGATTTGATTTCTTTTTGATTAATTTGTAATATTGTGGAGTTTTCGCATATTCGAAAAAACATTTTCATTTCCAAATAATTACCAATTAACCACATTCACATTGATATTTACAGTTGTTGCTTTACAAAAATCAATGGTTCGGTAAACAACAATTTTCTACCTCGGCTCTCTTCACACATAATTAAATGTACTTTTTAGATTTTTTTATAATTGTACAAACACATCCACAGAGAACTAAATAAATGTTAGATTTACTCAACCGTTCGGCACCACTTTATCAACATGTTTTCCATTATTTAAACAAGAACCTGAATTGTTTGCTTTTCGCAAATCGAGTCCTGCAAATCACACATGATAAATTTAGAGCGAAACTCGACAAGCTCGAAGAATATCTTCGAAGAGTTTTGGATGTCGAGGAATTGTGTCTTCACTCTAGTGGTGGAGTCGCTGCAGCAGGACCGATCTCGTTTGGAGACTTAATTTAAAGTTTGCATCGCGATCCTTTGTCGCCTCCTCCGAGATTTTTCTTTGGTCGCTTAACAAGTTGCATTGTTAATTCCGGACACTTTGTGGTAAATCCGAAGTTCAGCATTCGACAATTAAAATTTAGGCCGGAGCTGCCCTCATTAACATAATTGCGAGATCAGAGAAGACGTTGTAAAAAATACGGGAAATTAGAGGCGAAACTAGAATGAAAATTGCCCGGAGTGTTCCGGACTAATTGAATGGAAAAGTTTCCGGTCGGAATTGCGTTACGAAAGTAACACACTTCGGCTCGAACTCAACTATTTCCTTGCGCCATTTAATAAAACAACACCGGCTCTCGAAACCGAATTTACGCAGGGGTCGTTACTGACGCCCTTAAATCGTTACGGGGGATGTGCTCGCAATGCGGAAAAGATCGGCACAAATGAATAATCCGGCTCTGGAGGACCGAATTTTCCAAACGCGAATTCAAATTTTTCTCTTCGACCCGAAGCTCGATCAAACTTTGATTTACCTCTTCTCTCGCACTTATTTATGTCTGGTTGGCGCAACTAAAAAAGACTTTCCTTTCAAATAAAGCACTTTAGCTCTGCCGAAATCTGATTGGGCTTTGAAGAGGTCACGCGCCGCTCTCCTCTGCATAATTAGTGAGCTTTTTTGGATGCAGACAAACTCGCTTTCTCCCTTTTTTTGTTATCTTTCCAACTGTGATGGCTAATGTTGCAATTTATCTCGACGCGCCCTACACAATCGGCACGGTCTGTGAATAATAAAAATGGCCGTTTGTGCAATGGTTTTTGTTTTTTCTCCAGTTTTTCATTTTGTTCATGCAAACAACGGGATCGAGTGTACGTGTTTAATTAATGCACAACGTCGTGATGAAGTGGGGCTGGAACTGTTCAAATGTATTCGGATAGTTTTCATAGGACGAACAGTTTTGCCCTAACAATGCGCTAATGTTAACTCAACTATGTATTGTTGGACTTTCTGGTTGTGTTTAAAGCTCGCAAGCTCGGGCCGTACAAGTTTACAAAAAAAAAACAAGCTTCCACACACTGGAAATATTGAAGGAGACTGCAAAGTGTTGTTTTAAAAAGTGATTTGTCTCCAGTACTGTTCCTAACGCAACAAGTGGCATATACATTATGTGTATCACACGAGTGCGGTAATAATGTAAATTTTGAATTTTTCTTTGTAGTTTTTGACTTGCGTTTAGTTTCGATTCTGTGGTGCTTTGTCAAGTGGCAAATACAGAAACGCGATTTTCGATCGATTTTTCTTGATTTAAGCGTTAACAATTTGTTGCCAGAATCGTAAGAAAAATTACACAATTAAAATTACGTTACTGATAGAATGCTTTATTTTGCCCTACGGGCTTTCCGATTTCTGATTACATTTTGTTCAAACATAAAACAGCAACTCCAAAAAAATGAAAATAAACAGTTCTACTACTATGGTCACCCCTTTCCTTCTCTGTTCTTTCCCTTACCTTCGCTTTCTCAAAGCTATTTCGAGATGGTTCGATTGTGCTCTCTCTCTCCTATTCTGAATTCTTTTACTCTTTCCCATGCTTCTTCGTTCACTATTCCGTAATCTCTCACTGTTTCCCTCCCTGCTACCTATATAGGTCCATTCCCCTTCTTCGTCCGCTTGTTTGTTCCCGTTCAATACCTCCCATCCATTTTCTTCGATCCATTCTCTTCCTCTCTGCATTTTCTACCTTGTCTTTGGATTTTCTTTTTCCATCCCCCCTCTCCTCTTCCCAATTTCTTGCTCCTCTTCCTCCTACTCTCCCCTTGAAGTCCCCTTACAAAATTATACGATCTTCCCTGTTTTCTTTCATTGCGTCTTCGACACCTCTTCTTGTCTTTATCTCTTTACTGTATATTATCATTTTTTTCCACCATTTATTGCCTATATGAACTTTTCTTTCCATACATCCTTCTTCTTCTCCCTTTTTTTGTTCCTTTAGTTCCCAATTTCACCACTGTTATTATTCCTCGGTAGCTTTTCCTTTTTCTTTTCTCTCTTTCCTTCGATACTGACTTTCCCCTTTGTACTTCTTTTCCAATTTCCGTTTTCTTTGTCCATCTACCTTTTTATTCACCTTCTCTTTATATCTTTTCTCGCCGGTTCGTCTTCTCTTCTTCTCTCCTTCTTCTAAAAATTTTTCTTCAGCTCTCTTCTCTCTCATCCCATATAAACTAGTCCCCGTTTTTCTGTATCGTCCTGTATCCTATTTTCACCCTTTTCCCTCTATCTCTCTCTTCTTTAGCCACCTCTCTTAACTTCCTTTGTGTTTTCCTTTCTTCGTTTGTCGAATCGTCATCAATATATATCCCCTCACCTTTTCTTTCCTTTAACTTTTATTTAGCATAATGTTCTTCTTCTGCTCACAACTTTCTATTTTTGCCAGCATCATATTATCTTTATTTATTTTAAATGCTTCCTTTACGTTCACTTTCACCCCTATCTCCCCTTCTAACCATTCTTCCACCCCTCTCTCTATATTTCCTCTTATTGCCCCTATTCCGGTTGTTGTAACATTATTCTTCCTCTCCTTTTCTCTTTGTTCCTCTATCATTTTCCTTAGCTCCCCCTTCTCTCTCACTGCCGCTAGTTCCTTTCTTAGTACTTTGTTCTCCTCTCTTATTCCCCCCGTATCCTCTCTTATCTCTCTAATCATGGTTTTCATTTCCTTATCCATTTCCTTGCTTCTATTTCCTTCTTCGCTTCTACTTGGAGATCTTCCCGTTCTGGAACTCTTTCTGAATAGGTGCCTTGCCTTCTTCAGTCGTCCTACCCTCTTCTCTTTCTCTCTTGCTGCTTTTTTTCCTTACTTTCGGCGATTTCGGCATGCCCTCTCTTTCTTGGCCGCTGCCTTCTGCTTATCACCTCTCACTCACCCGTCGCTCTTTACATTTGAAGAGGTTCATCAACACAACACATCATCTAATGTTGGTTTGCAAAATTTTTGAACCGAGATGACAGTCTGGAAGAGCCAAAAGGTCAAGATCGGAATGAACTTCTTAACAATGACGTTTAAAAACTGGATGTAGGAAATGCTCAATTTCTCTTTACGTAAACATCACCGAAAGGAGAAGAAGTTTGGAATTTTTCTTTGTGGTTTTTGACTTGCGTTTAGTTTCGAATCTGTGGAGCTTTGTAAAGTGGCAAATACAGAAACGCGATTTTCGATCGATTTTCTTTATTAATTTAAGCTCTGACAATCTGCTACCAAAATCTTAAGAAAAATAGCGTTTTATGAGGTTCATCCAATTTTTGAACGGAAATGATAATCTGGAAGAAGCGAAAGATCAAGACAGGAAAAACTTCTTGACAATGACGTTTTGAAGACCATGACCACCCCTCGAATAGCAGAAAGAGAGCTTTCAGTCAAACTGGATGTAGGAAACGCCCAATTTCTCTTCACGGGAGCATCACCTAAAAGAGAAGAAGTTTGGAATTTCTCTTTGTATTTTTGACTTGGTTTAGTTTCGATTCAGTGGTGCTTTGTAAAGTGGCAAATACAGAAACGCGATTTTCGATCGATTTTTCTTTATTGATAGTCTGGAAGAGGCAAAAGATCATAACTGGACTTCTTGACAATGATCTTTTGAAGACCATGACCCCTCTTCGGATAGCAGAAGGGAGCTTTCAGTCCAACTGGGTGTAGGAAACGCTCAATTTCTCTTTACGGAAGCATCATCAAAGAGAGAATGAAGATGGATAAATGGGTCGCACAAGCAAAAGTCGTCACGAAAACTGTTCTGCATCGATTTTGCGAAACAGAAATGGTTCTCTTGTGGAAAAAAATATTGAGTAAGTTAGAGGAAAGATGGGTTCTCTGTGGCACTAAGAACCAATGGGGGCAAAAGCTTGTCAGAAATAAACCTTATAAGTATTACCCAAGAAAGCTCTAGAAGGTAGTGGTGGTGACAGTATGGTGGATTTCAACAGATCAAATGTATCAAAAGCTGAGCAGCTTTCACTGGTCAACAATAATCAACGACCCACATGGTTCTGTGATAGACCATTGCGACAATTACCGCCTAGACCACAAATAAACGAAACTTTATCACATCCATTATATTGTCCAGATTTGTCACCCAATGATTGCTATAAAACTGAAATATTTAATAAATGGAATGTACAACGTCGTCTATTAATGTATGAAATAAGAGTGGTCTCAGGGTGGAACCCTGCGGTACACTCGATGCTTGTTCGCGAGATCCAGATTTATTTGATTTTATTTTGGACAACGGTGCCAAGATTATCAAATGACAATATTCTCTGCACAGACTGACACATCTTGCTTTTGAAATACCTCCAAAATGCGAATTCGTTAACATTATCGTTTCCAACATGTGCGATTTAATTTTGTAAATCGTAAAACCTGTGGGTTTCAGTAGAAAGAAGCGTCCCGTCTGCTCATTTTCATTCGCAAAAGGGTGCACGGATTAAACGTCGCAGGAAGGCGACTCCATAATTCAGGCTTTCAGCAATATAGCCGAGCTACAGACCACGGAATGGTATTGCATGCAGCCGAGATTAGTTCGAGCGTCGTTAATGAAGCTTTCAGTAGCGAGATTTGGAGGCGGGAATTCGTCGTTGGCCGTGTATGTGCGTCTGTTATGGGGATTTTCGACGATTCGGACGCTGTAAATGGTTTATGCATGGTTGGAGGGCGATGTTCGGACGTTCCAGATAAATACGGCGGAAATCCGGGAATCGAGACCTGGGAAATGAAAGGATAAAAATCCTGATTAAAACGATGACGCGTCGAGTAACGTTCGCAACGATCGACGCGCTAAATCGCACAGGAATTTCGCATGAACGAAATTGACAGGTGGCATATTTCAGCAGGAATTTTTAATATGCTGCAGGACGCACCCGATGATAATTCTTCAAAGCTGGAAGATGAACAAGCTAGATTGGGCCGCAGACCACAAACAAATCTTAATACGTAACTAGTGTTACTAAAACCATGCTTCATCAGTAAAAAAAGTTTTTTTCACAAAACTGAATTACGACATAAACAAGGAATCAAAACAGTCCTCAAAGCACAAAAGCTCTCCGAGTTTTATTTAAAAAAATACGGAAAGGATACGGAAAGGAGTTCACGTTTGTCGCCGTCGCAAAAAGGACAAAACGGCAAATATTAATTCAAACTTTAATCAATGCAGTTCGCAGCCGAGCAAACTCTGACCTCCGCTTTGCAAAAGTCCCGTCGAGAAGGAAGTTTTGGGAGAATCCCGGATCATGTAGTTTATCTGAACACTCGCAAAATAAATAAACAAACAAGCGGTCTATTTGGTAAATGAACGTAATAAGAGAAGCCGAAGCCAAAGCAACAAAACGCGAAAGCTTCAACTTTTAATTCCGCTCACCAAAAAGATTAAACAATATTAAAATAACTTGAAGTAAGTTTTGTGCACGAGCGCAGTCGATTCCACCCTCGAATTCATGAAAGCACTAACTGTATATTTTTTAAATTGCCAGACGCTCCAAACGAGAGCTTTTCCACCCCGTCTGCGAGTCGAAGCCGAATTCATTAGTTCGGGGGATGATGAAATTTGCAAAAATTAATCGGCTAAATGTCGACGTCACAGACAACCCTTTTGAAGGATCTGAACGGAATGGAAATTCTAAAAGAGAAAATAAATCTAAACATGGGGAAAAGTTGGAATGTCTGCAGTGCGAGAGGTTTTCCTTCGGCGTATTTTTAGTGGAAAGGTCACGGTGAAAATTGAAATGAAATAGTCAAGGATGTGGGTTTATTGATGCGGTGGCGCACCACGATAAAACATCGACAAACATACAAATACGAGTAATTTTGCTAAAGGTGTACCAGGCACCTGTCTTGTTTTGCGTTGAAACAGAGCCAAAAAAAATAACATGGTAAAAATGAGACAGATAAAATTTTGCTGGATAGATCTAGGGTATCTACCAGTTATTTATATAAATAATAAAGTACGTGAAAAAAAATGTAAAGCCCGGAAGCTCCAGAAAAATGCTTGAATAGCTTATTATGGCGTTTATTTGCTTAAAAAGCTTAGCGTCGTATTTGGGTCCCCGCGTTACTTATTTAATGCGTTTTCCTAATCCTCTTTTATTTTTCATTTCAAAAATACTGAAATGTATTCGTTTTTACGTAAAAATAATGAAGCTGTGGACTGTTCGTGATAAAAAATGTTATGCTACGTAAAATTTAATGGATTAATATCACAAAGAGACAGCAGAGATGTAGAAACATTCTGAAAAAGCTGTCGAAGCAGTACAATTGAAAAATGGAATCATTATCAAAAAAATGTTTAATTACAAATGCAATTAATTGTCTTTTTTACTGTATAATTACACGAAAAAATTCTTCGTGTCGGTTTTTGATATGACAACACAAATCAACGCAAATTTAAAGTGTGACATTAAGTAGAGACCTTTTAATAATATACAAGGTGATCAAAAAGAAAACAAATCAGAAGAGGCGTTGCAAATTGTCGATCATGTCTTAGCGGAATTCTATGCAAATATGCGTTCAATGCATGAGAGTGTGGTCTCAAACGCTACTTTGTAATAAAACATACCTCATGAATTTTAACCGTTGGAATTATAATTCTGCATTTTATTATTATTATCTGAAAATGGAGAAAATGTATAAAATAAACAAGAGCAACATTTTACATTTGTAAGAATGGGTTGTTTACCAGTTTTATTGCCAAACGCGACTCCACTAAGCAGATTTTTCGGGGAAATGTCAAAGAAACGGCAACGGTGTACTGTTGTTAACCTACACAACAACTTTTCGATTTCGGCAAACTATACACACGTTTACTGCAATTGTGAGCAACAATTATCCCAGAATAAAGGAAGGTAAAAGACTCAAACTAAGACAAACGTTTCGATTAAACATTTTGATCGCTTTTATTATATGCTCAGAGACTGAAATAAGTTTTTAATCTAAAAATAAAGTTTATTAGTTTATTTAAAATATTTATTATTCATTACTTTTTTATTTACATTCATATCTAATTGCGTTCTTCGGTTGCGCACGGAGACTATTCCCGTATTGAGGCGGTGACGGTCAGTGGAGGTGCTTATAGATTAAATTAGACCCTAATTGTAGTTTCCTTGGCGAATGAGACAGCAGAACGCGTGATTTGCAGTAAAAAAGTGACCTAAAAGAACTTATCTAATCCCAGGATCACAAAAAATTGTACATCCAAATTTAATCGACTCGGAAAAAATATTGTTGTCTCTACTTCACATCGAACTTGGTTTAATGACACAATTTACAAATGCCTTGAACAAACAGGGTGTGTGTTCGCTGTGCCTTTAGAATAAATTACCTAATTTATCTGATGTGAAAGTTAAGAAGGCATTTTTGTTAGGCAAGACATTCAAGACAAATTCAGAATGTGTGTGAAAAAGAAAAAATTAAAACTGTTACTGTTTTCTTGGCAATTTCTTGATTGAAAAATAGCAGTAGAAGAAATCTTAGAACAATACCAAAACTTGGGATGTGATGCGAGCTTAAAAATAATTATTATATTTTCTGCACAAATGTCTTGATGCTGTGAGCAAACAGTAAAATGAAAGATTCCATCGAGCAGACGAAAAGTAACCCTTTTTCGGACGCTGACCGTAGCGCCATCTGTTGGTCTGTTTAGTAAGTTAGCAACGAAACCGACAAATAAGTCAGTTTTATTGTCAAGCTGATAAAAAATACCATAAAAAAAATGTCAATATGTAGATATTAATAAATTTATCTACTTGAAAAAGGTAGATATGTACAAACTAAATTTGTAATTTCTCCAATAATGTTTTTTCTTTGTAGTTCGTGCGGTTGCCTAAAAAATTTAATGTGCCAAAAAGTGTCTTTTGTCCCCGCCTGTTTTCACAAGCCTCGGCTACACCTCGGCCAGAAAACTCAGACTCGGAAGAAAATGATGCACTTTTTGCCCTTGATACACAAATAGCTATTATAAAGTCTTACAAAAGGACTGTAACATTTTTTGGGATGTACAATCCAAACACATTATCTTTGCTTAGGACGTTAATTTCAGTTCTTTTTACTTAGAATCTTCCTTGAAGATATCTAATAATGATGAATTTTTTTTAATGATTTTGAAAGGTCTCTTTTAAAATAATCAACCACACAAAAACTTTCTCATTCGTTATCAAACCCGGGGTACCCTGCCTTAATTTAGTCACTCATTTATAACAACCACGTTCTGGGAATTTAATCCGTACAAAGACGATTTCTCAAGGCCTTATGGTTTTGACGGTTCGGTACATTTTACAAATTATTATGAATTAGCAATTTACATAAAATTATCAGACTACATTTTCTTTATGAAATAAATTAATTCACGATCTCGCAGACGTACCTTGGATGCCTAGCTAAATTCAGTTTCTTAGTTCCTAGAGAACACAATAGATTTCCATTAAGTTTTAGTTGTCAAAGTGCGAAAACAAATCTGCTTCTCAAGCCACCACTTGTTGCCACATGTTCCACATACAATGATACATACAGGGTATTTCACGAGTGATAATGAGCCCGAGGGATTTGAAAATGCAACCCACAATACATTTCCAAAGTTAACGTGGCTATTTTAAATATCGTATTGTAATGAAATTATGAATGCATAATCCCTTTGCTTCCAATAATAATTTTAAACATATGTATTTTGAACATCCCACACGTGTAATTATTGCCCTCGCTGCGCCTTACTTTTTTGTCTCTTCAAACCAAGTTACATCATTTTATTGTGTGGCTACTAGTAAAATGTCCCTTTCTTCACCTGTCATCTCTTGTTGCAGCCACGTGACCCGCACAGCAGGGTGGCTGCCCCCCGCCGAGGCATGGAAGTGGGGGGAGGACTGCCTCCCTTACGGCTGGGAAAGGGCCGTTGATAACTCTGGAAGGCCTTATTACATCAAGTGAGTAAATAAGCCAAGTTCTCTTTAGCCAGGTACATTACGTTGACTTTGTCGGGTTGTGGTAATATGTTTTGTTGGCGGCGACACCCTCGTCGCGCTCATAATCCCGCCGCCGGAAGCGCCCTGGAGTGTTCGCCTTCCAGGGATAGGTGCAGGAAAAATGCGAAAGGGTTACGAGAGCGGCTTTGCAATTTATGCGATTCCACAACCGCCCCCGACGCTCAAAAGGCTCTTTCATGCGAGGTTTCTCACGTCTCGCAAAAATCACAGTTGATGTCGTTGCTGGCGAAACAGTCACTGATGTTGCGACAACTAAATTTTGTTGGTCGATGCAAAGCGGTACAGTATATTTATTGGTGAAAAAATTTATGCGACGTTGTCATTTAAAGCGCTGCAGATAAAGATTCGACGAAAACAGCATCGCGGAAATTTTATTCGTGCGAGATTTATGGCCATCTATGGCCGCCCCATTTTAGTTACAGCCCCCATTTCCAATATTTCCGATGTTATTGCTACTTTAACGACAAGAAGGTAAATCGGGAAAAAATAAATTTATCGTATCACACTGTACAAAGTGTCGACTGCGGCTTTTCCGCTACCTACTTTCAAAATAATATTCTCTTAAAATAATATAATCCGCAGGCGAACGCTTTTGTAGCGTTTCCCATATCAGAACCGATCATATATTGATATAAAAATTCGAAATATCAACATACCAACCGCCTTATTTCAAATATTTACATACAAAGCGATATACAGGGTGTTTGGTCGACACAACTAATTTATTGATTTATTGGTACTGTGTGAGTAGGCGTGTACTACCCTACAACGCACCCCAATGCTAATTAATTTTTGCAGCAGCAAATTGATCATTATTAAAACGTTATTAACAAAACAACAAACATGTTTGTTTCATTTTTGAAATATCCCCAATCGAGTCCAATACGATACTCATCAAGGCTAAAATTCCACTCTTGGGAGTTGCTTCCAGAACAAGATTTTTAAAACTTGGGGGTGCGTCTGTGATGGACCAATCATTGGAAAAAGATTAAAATATGATATACAGGGTGTATTTTTAAAATGTGCCGAAATTTTACCTACGAGGTTGATTGACAACGTAGAAGACTAAAAGCAATTAAAAAAAATTGTAGCTCAAAAAATAAATGTCATTTTATTTTTTGACACAGAATTTTTTAGATATTTTTTCCGAGTTCTACATGAAGCCAGTAGCTCGTGGTTAAAATTTGTGCACGCATTTCAAAAACACCCTGTATGTTTCCCATTCAGCTTTAATTCTACAAAAATTTGTATCTCCACAATAAAGGCTAAAATTGAAAAAACAATACACATTTACTTAATTTCACTGTCATTCATTAACCACAATTTAAGTAACCAGGAGAAACTGAAACAATTGCTTCTTCTTTGAATTTTTCGGAACATCTCCTTCTATGTTTTCTGCCCAATTTGTGATTTTGCAGTTACGAGGTTTGATAATTGGGGTGAAATCATATCCTACCCCTTCCAGACCCATCATTTACGAAAACCGACCGTTCAGTCCTCCGACGCGTGCACGAGACAGCGCTCTCGGATCTTGTTGCGGAAAGCTTCAACTTTGAGCGATGTTGATTAGCCTGTCAATCAGATCGCACGCATCGTCGGTCTCCATTTCCTACACCATTATTAAAACCTCCCCTGTATGCCGTTTACGGGTGGCATTTCGCCCCAGAAAAAGCCAACAAATCGATTGTAATCGCGTAAATATGAACCGCACAAAATTCAACCGTTGACAGCTCCGTGCGGATTCGATAATTACGGTCGCGTAATTCCATTTATTCACGCGATAATTGTCCCATCCGTACCTGCATGATGGATAGGAGGGATAAGTGACAGGGGATCCCGGAATTTACAAGTTTCCGAAACTTGGATCGCTTTCCTGTCAAACAAACTTGACGCCTGATGGATAGGCAACCCAAAATGAGACCGCGTATTGTTGGTTGCCAACTAATGACCGGTCAGATCTTCAAGTTCTTATTTCTTTTCTACTAAACAGTCAACAGTTGAGCCCTGCAAGGTAGATTGTTGCAACCCCTTTGCTGTCAGCTCACCCTCCTCTCGACTCGCAACGCTAATTAATTTTGGAAAATTTTCTTCCACATTTCGATTTGAACAACTCCTCTTCTACTCGGACGTAATACGCGTCGAGAGCCCTTAATTAGGTTGTCCTTCCTTTCACAACAAATCCTCTTTACCCTTGTCATCCAAGCATTTGACCGTTTTCAATTTGGCCTTTTCGCCGTTTGCTTTATTATCGTCGTTTTTAATAATATCCGTCGAAATCGTATGCGGCGTTGACCTTTTCGACCCCCCCAAGAAGAACCCCTCTTCTTTTTAATCGTTCGATAAATCTCGGGGGTGGCGTGTAGAGAGTGGTGTAAACATTGTTAAAGGTGATAACGAGCAGCGCAGGTGCCACCAAGCGGCCCACGAGCGTACAGTGCAACACTGAAGTAACGTTTTCATCCCCCATTTTTGCGCTCGGACCGGGGAGTCACATGTTTCGCTCCGGAGGGTTCCCCAGAGACGCCACAATTACCGTCGCACGCGGTTTGATAACGACGACGAAAGGAAATCTCTCCTGTTAATCCCAGTGAAAAATACAACGGATCCAGACCGGAATCGATTCGCTCGTTAGATATTTGTTAAGTAATCTGTTCGACTGGCGGAAGTTCAATCAGGACCCAGGAAGCAGTCGACTGGAAATAGAACGCCACCTATCGGCTGTGTTCTTACGGGTCGTGTTCGGTGGCGGTTACATAAGTAAATGAGGGTGCTGACGTGACAATTATGAGGGTGTGGTTTGAGGGGTTGTGCCAATCAAAACACCGGAAGAGCGATATTAATCTAGTTTTGCCAAGTCATTTTTGAATCTAGTACAGATTTATTTTTTTTAAATTCGTTTCGTCGGGGCCTGACTTCTCGACAAATAAAAATATACAGACGCAAATCAACGCGATTAATTTTAGATTCATCGTTTAATAATTTTTGTTAGACAACAATTTCTTGGAATCGAGATTTTTGTGTCCGATTGTGACGTATTGGAAACGTTTCGATCAATTTTGGGGCTGATTATGCAAAAAACAACAGATGCCCTCCATCGATCGTCGCAGGTTTTGTGATGGGGTCGTGTCAGGGTGCGAATTGTCCGTTGTAGGGATTTCTTCGAGGGGATGGAAATGTACACTCGATTTTGAATGCGACGGGAGATTTAAACCGAGCGCTACACAAAAGTAATAAAAGGATTATCTCTACCGCCTTCGTGAATTTTATCTCGGGTTTGAGTCGACTTTTTAATATTGTATTTGCGTCTGTTGACTCTTTTTGGAGGATGACGATATTGCAACAATACGACAATACCAATAATGAAATTTCGTGAACGGTAAATTTAATGTAAAAGATGAATTTGAAAAGTGCTGTCGGGTTAAGGAATAAACAATTTAGGTATCAATTGGTATTCTTGTTTTTTCATTCCATTCCATTCATTTTTTTGGCATCTGTATGAAAAAGCGGTCGAAAATCGTGTATCTCTATAGAAACGGTTGAAATGGCTTCTTTTTTTTTGTAACCGGACTTCCTACGAGTTGAAATGTCCACAGGCGTCTCTACTGAGTCAAATGTAATGTCATTTGAAGCATTTCTCACGATTTATTTATCAATAATTAAAATATTTAATAATTAAATTATCCCTATTTAAAAAAAATCTGTAAAAAAACGAAATAAGGAAATAATTACCCAATATTTAACTGCTGCCACTGTGGTGTAACACGAGTCGCCCATGTGCACGGATGACAGATGTCAAAATCAAAAATAGCAAGATGGCCGTTCAACGTTAAAAAGTAAACTTTAAACTTTAGTCGACTTTACTAATATTATTGAACCTTCAAGTTCCTACTGATAATATTGCAACATGAGAACTAGGAATTACTGGTCCTTAAAATTTGAATTCTACCGAGAAATTAAAAATTAAGAGCATTTTGTTATTCGGCTGTTTACAATACTGCAACCGAATACTTCTTTTGACAGATATTTGATGTGAAATCAACAGCGATTAAATTGTAGATTACACACGTCAACAATGAAAAACCTGTCTCAAAATCAAAAAGTAAATATGATGGACTTTTGGATGCTGATGACGGCAAAAATATTTAAAAAATTGCAGCACGTCTAGTTTTCAAAGAAAAAATTTTTTGTTTGTCGTTTATTTGAATCTGGTACAAGGAGAGAGTAGACTTTTTGGACGTTAAAACAGAGCTAGAACAAAAATTTTGCATCTATCCTCACTACTCAAGTTTTTTGACTAAAAAAATGTTTGCTGCAATTTTAAATTCGATGTCGATGGTATTTGTACAAAGAAACCTTTTCGAAATCAATATTTACAAAAAATTTTGAAATGTCGACAAAAGACCGCATAAATTTATCTCAATGTTTAAGAAACAACAAAGAAATACAACGGAGTTTGTGCAAAAGTATACCTTATTCATTTTCTTACGATTATTGTCGATTTTAAATCAAAATTTATTTAGGTGTACATATGTCGTATTTTAACATGTTTTTCCAAAACACTCTTTCGTGATAAAGAAAAATTAAGTTCATATCTGAAATCAGCATCCTAAAATATACTTAAAAATCTTATTAAAACCTAAACTGGTTTTTATAAATCAAATTTTGCAGCACTGTGTTATGAATTATAATGTATAAAAATCAAAGGTACAAAGAAATAACTTGAATTGTCAACGGTCAGTGTGAAGTCGTCAACAACCGGATGTTACTCCTGTTATACCATTTAAAAGTAAAAAACAGTACTGCCAACTCACACAGCCCTTTTTGATCACGCTGTACTTCTTACTAAAGTTAGTATTTTAAATCGAGTTGGCTCCATCCTGGTTCCTAGGGGCGTTTTTCGATTGATAACACAAGCCTGCAATGATTTCGATGTTTGCATAAAATTGACAGTTTTTGAACAATTTCGACCCCCTGATTACGAAAATGATTTTGGTTTTGCGCTATCACGTCTAGTTTTTTCACAAATCGTTTTTTCTTAAAATTGAAATGTTCACCTAGAATGAATGAATTATTTCAAAATTTCGAATTGTAATATCGGACAACAATATGGATATTCAAAATTTCCTTGTTTTATTTGCGAGTGGGACTGCCGGGCACGAGGCAAGCATTGGACTCAAAAGAAGTGGCCTTTAAGAACTAGACTTGTACCGGGAAGCAATAATAAAAAATAATTTAGTTGTATCCTAAAAAAGTAGTATTAGGTACCACCAATGCATATCAAACTTCGTTTGATGAAGCAATTTGTAAAGCCTCTTGATAAAAATGGAGAATGTTTCAAGTATTAATGTACAAAGTTACCAGATCTCTCCAATGCCAAATGAAAAGAGGTTAGGACCTCAAATAAGATCTTCGTACAAAGGTAATGATTTTCAAAATTCTATGAATGTTGTTGAAAGGAATGCCTGGACGGCATTTAAGAACGTCATAGAAAAATTGCTTGGAAATCACAAAGATGAATACTACGAAAATATTGTAAGAATCATGTTTAAAAATTTTCACATCTTGGGATGTAATATGAGTTTGAAAGTGAATTTCCTCTTTTCGCACTTAAATCTTTTTCCTAAAAATCTTGGTGCTGTCAGCGAGGAACAAGGGGAACGTCTTGACCAAGATATAAAATAAATGGAGAGGTGATATCAAGGAAGATGGAGCGTATCAATGATGGTAGAGTTTTGCTGGATGTTACAGCTCGATGTACCCAAAAAAAAAATACAGCAGGCAATCAATTAAAAGAAGTTTCCTCACAAAGCGTTAAAGATGCCATTCTCATAAGGAATAAAAAATTTAGTTAGATTATTAACCAAGAATTATTATAAACATCTTATTTTCCTAAATAAATTGCTTAATTTTTTTTGTTAATTGTGAAAAAACCTGACGTGATACAAAAAAATGAATTGTATTTTTGTAATCAGGGCTCCAATGTTATACAAAATCAGTTATCAAAATCAAAACATCGATTAAAAAGTTTTGTTTTGCAGGCCTGTGTAATTGGCTGCACTTTTATTCTCAAAATTGGCACTATTTGTGTTTAAATACCTAAACTTGTTAATTATGAATATGTTTCTAGAGTGAAAAATATTATGTTAACTATTTAGATTTGTTTGCAGTTACTTCACAAAGACTGTGGTTACCAGGTTGCCAATGCAAATTTAACTCTCAAAAACTCCCCTAGGAACCACTCTACTTCTTGCTTATTTCTACACTTCTACTCTTAATGATATAATCTATCGTGCGATACATTGAATTTGTTATTAGAGTTGGCGTTACAACTGTCAACGCATGTCTAATTTTGAACTATGGCGGCAAACGTCACATTTAATGACAATTGTAAAAAAGAAAATGGCGAATTAAGGTTTCGAGGGATTAAGAGAAAAATTACAAGGGTAATGTTTATTTTATTAAACAATGTTACAACAGATGCTGAAAGTGTTCACCATTTTGTTCTAAGCACAAACGGGCCCTTCGTTTGACTCCACTGATAGCATTTTGTAACATTAATTGATACACAAATGAGTGTATCGATTAAAAAAGACCTATGGGCCTTTAATAACAAATTCAATGGATCGCTCGATACTATTTTCTCACGATCCCATAGCGTTAGTTAACGCACCTACCCTGTATTTTACTGTTTTCTTAGTTCAATTTACCACAACAAAATCCTTTAAACACGGTTTCCAGTGTCACCACCGCCTTTTTGGGAAAGGGTGACAATGAAATATTCTTGCGTTGGAGCACTAACACTGACACTGTTTCGGAACAAAAATAAACGTTTTGCATTTATGGTCGAAAAACCTTTACGACGAAGATTGAGAACGGTTCGCCATTTTTGATACAACCGGTCTAAAATCGACTTGTTTTTTATCACCTTAGAAACGAAACAAAAACCAAAAAGTCGAGGGTACGTGAAATAACCTGATTGGTCCATAACAAAAGTCCGGGATGCAAAACTCGGGGTGTTTTGGCTAGCGCGTCATTGGATTTTTTTTGACACTAGATCTGATCTAACTCAAAAGTCTACAGAGATTTCCTGGCGCATCCACCATTTTGCATTTCGTAACTTACACATTTTTAGATTACTCTCAGGTGGCGAGAATTGCAATTTTCATCGTTTAATTCTGATTCAAGGTACTTTATAAGCGGCTGGGAAGCTCCCCCTGCGCATCCACCACTTGTGCAACTCATCATTTAAGTTCTAGAAACTCACATTCACCAGAACGGAGTTTATAAAACATACTTTCAGTTTATTCAAGTTCGAAAGATATCAACAGATTTATTCCCAGCGCATCACCATATTTGTTATATGGATTAGCTCCACGAAATCGATAAATACAGTTTTTAGATCTGATCGATCTTAAAAGACTACAAATATGTCTAACAACAAGAATTCGCTACTTTAGAACCCAATTTACAATTTTTGTCAGCTCTTCCAGTCGTGATATACCTTTCAATATTTGTTGCGGCGTCCACCACTCCTGGATCCCATAAACTACCGCTTTTTATGAATTACGTTACTTAACTCGATAAGTAACAATTTTTGTACCGTTCAGGTTTCTCAACTGAAACTTTTATCCTCAAAGGACCGATACTTTTGATTCCAGTCACGTGAACAAGACGACGACGTACGAGACTCCCGTCATGAAAAACCTGGAGCCCGCCCCCATCCCCGAGCCTCGCGCTGTTATCTTGGAGCGGTCTCCCGCCCTGGGCTTCGGCTTCGTCGCCGGCTCCGAGAAACCGGTGATCGTCCGGTTCGTCACCGAAGGGGGCCCCAGCGTGGACAAAGTGAGTGTCGCCCCACGTCCCTCACCGGTCTGATTCGCCCTCTTGCAGTTACTCCCCGGCGACCAGATCCTGTCGGTGAACGGCGAAGACGTGAAGATGGCCCCGCGCGAGCACGTCATCGCGCTGGTCCGGGCATGCAGTAAAACCGTCAACCTGGTGGTGTGCCAACCCCCGGAACAGCAAGGCATCAGGAAATCCACCCTTCTTTCGGCGAGCAAGAGGGCGAGGCTGAGGACCAAGCCGTCGAGGGTGCGATTCGCCGAGAGCGTCTGCGTGAACGGCGCCCCCCTCTTTCCGGTAATTTCAATTTTCCGGATTTTCAATTTTTCAAAGTGGCAATTTCAGCCGTCGGCGTTCTCGTTGGGGGATATGTGCGTAGCACCTATGGCCAATGTTCTGAAAGTGTTTCTGGAGAATGGCCAGACCAAGTCTTTCAAGTATGACGCCTGGACGACGGTCCACGATGTCGTTACGTCGCTGGAAAATAAATTGTGTCTGAAGGCCAACGAACACTTCAGTTTGGTCGTTGAGCACATAAAGTCGCTCAAAAGGAACAAATTGACGCTGCTGGATCCCGCCGATACCCTCGCCAGGGTAAGATTGGAATTGTAAAGCTTTGGTCGATACGAGGGGGCCAATCTTTACCAAATTCTGCACAATGACGTTATTTTGTGCGGCGAACATGAATCCGCAACAAAAACCCAAAAGAAGATTTGTTTTATTACAAAAAATTAAAAATAAAACTACCAGCGAGCCGTACATAACCTCACTTGTTCAGTACCGATTCAACAACATAACCTCACTTATTGATGTGAGAAAATTTTCGATTGCAGATTGCTTCTCGGCCTGGGGCCCACAAGCTCCGCTGCCTCTTTCGGGTGGCTTTCGTGCCGCCGTCGGCCGCCGCCCTCGCCCAGCGAGACCTCAACGCCCTCGACTACCTGTACACCCAGTGCTGCAATGACGTCATCCAAGAGCGATTCGCCCCCGAGCTCCAGTACGACACGGCCCTCCGCTTGGCCGCGCTCCACATCTACCAGCACGCGCTCGCCAACAACATCGCCGCCTCCAAGCTGACCGTCAAGACGTTTGAGTGAGTCCCGAGCGGAGCGCGTTGATCGTAACGATTACGTGTTTTTTGCAGGCGCGAATTTGGGCTGGAGCGGTTCGTCCCCGCCTCCCTGTTGGAGAGCATGAAGCGCAAGGAAGTGCGCAAGTTAGTTGGCCACTTCCTCAAGTTGCACGCGAGCATGGCGGGGGCGGGCAAACAGTTGACGGCCTTGCAGACCAAACTGCACTATTTAGATATAGTGGCGCAGTTGCCGAGCTACGGCGCTAAGTGTTTCTCGGCGGGGCCCAGAGCCGACGCTCTAGAGAGGGTGATCTTGGTCAGTCCCAAGTTCGGGATTAGCCAGATAACCGGGACCAGAAACTCTGTGGTAAGTGCGGCGAATTGCGAATGGTCACCCAAAAATCTGGTAATTCCCCAGCCGGTGCCCATCGCCAACATTGAGGACATGAGGCGAATTGAGGTCAGGACTGACGATGAGGTCAGCCGGACTGTACTCATAAGACTCCAGAACGACAAAACTGTCTCGATATCTCTGGAGGAGAGAGACGCGAGCGAGTTGGTCTTGGTCTTGAGAGGCTATTTCAGATTGACCACGGGGCAAGTGCTCCCCGTCGACCAAGAGGAGTCTCCACCGATGGAGGATCTGGCACCGCCTTATCTCTCCCAGCACAAAGTGGTACCGGAGAAGTGGAGCTACACCACTCAAATCGCGATGAAAACGGCTTGCTTTGCGATGCCTCCGATCTACCAGGTCATGAACAAGAAGACCAACGGGTTGTACAACACCATGGGCCGCCAGTCGAAACCTCCGCTGGTTCTGGGTTACAGTCTGGACAGCAACATGAACAGTTCCCTTTCCAACAGGAACCACCAGTTCAGCAGCTTCGACAACAACTCGTACGACTTCCAGAGCGTCGTCTCCATGGAGATATTGGAGAGCGGGCGCAACGACGAGGTCCTCAAGAGGGTCCAAGAGATGCAACAGCTGGTCGAGAACTCCGAAAAGTACCTGACGGAACAAGAGAACCTAGAACGGTTGAACTCTCTGTCGGAGTGGCAAGAAACGAGCGTCGACATCGAGAGCGACACCGATAGTCTCTTCACCGAAGATGCTCCAGGCAAGCTGAAACACAGCGATTCGCTTTTGTTGCTTAGCAAGAACCACCAACCTCACTGCGAGCCGCGCCAGAGTTTCACCAACTCCGCCATCGAGTTGTTGCGGTCGGAATCCAACCAATCGGAGAGCGACAACGACTCGTTGTACACACCTCACAACTCCCCCAAACACAAAATCAACGAGACGAAGGCCAACAGGGTCAGCTTCGGCTTGCGGAGTCCCGACAATTCGACCAAAGATGTCGACCTCCAGGCGTACCTGCAGCAGTTGCGCGATCTTAAGAACAGCGCAGGCCTGGAGAGCATGTACGTCTTCGATCCGGACATCATAGATCTGACGTTGTTGCCGCCCCCAGCCACCCCCGACGAACTCGATTGTGCCTTACCGACTCCGATAAACGTGCCGCCAAGTTCCTTTGCCGACTCCATCGAGAAGCTCAACCGGTTAGGTGAGTCGAGGCGGACCAGGAGTGGCGTGCCAAGTACTTGACGGTAAATGTTTTTTGCAGGTAATTTAAATGAGGACCAAGACCTGGAGGAGTTCTTGGCCAGCGTGACAGTGCTTCCGCCCATCCAGAAGGTCATCCCCGCGATCGAGCTGACCCCGGAGGAGATCATGTCGTACATCATCCCGCCGCCCCCCAAGATCCGCGACAGCCGCGAAAACTTGACAATAACCGAGGACAGGCCGAAAGCGGAGGCCTCGACTTTGTCCAACGGCGTGAAGAGACGCAACAGCAGCTCCAGCGTCAAGTCGAACATCATCGAGTACGCCACCGTCGACCGCAAGGGGGCATTCTCCTGCTGCGCCAAGAGCAGGAGCGACAGGTCGACCAAAGAGGAGACGATCCAGCCGCCGCCGCGCCGCAGCTCAGACGAGAAACCGCCGGAGAGGCCCCCGAAGAACGTCCCGCAAGAGCGGCAGAGGTCGCACTCGCTCACGTCGGCCGCTAAACCGGGGGACTTCCCGCCCAAGCTGCCGCCGCGGTCCGACAACAACCACCAAGCGCCGCCGCATCTTTTCCTGCCGCCGAAGAAACCGCCCCTGCCGCCGGTGCCCCCGCTCGAGGTGCTCAGGCAGAAGAAGAGCGTGACGCAGCAGCCCAAGCCCAACCCCGAGGTGCGAACGGCGGGGATAGGCTCGCCGCACCTGCAGAGGAACAGGAACATGTACAATGACCTGGAGGCGGGATACAGCGAGGGGGACAAACTGTCTCTGAGGCACACCAGCACGGCGGTCAGCACCCCCACATCCCCCCATCTAGGTCAGTTAAAATAAATAATAAATACGTACTGGTAATAATCATTCTGTTGCAGGACGGGGGGCGCAACTGACGGCGGTTCCCATAATGTCCCCCGACAGTCCGGGGTTCTCCCGGGCCACGTCCTTCGGCCAGGTGGAGTCGTCGTCCCCCGAGGAACACAGGAACGGGAAGAAGGAGCAGGAGTGTTGCTCCCAAAGGAACGGATCCCCGCTGAAGAACGGGTGCACCTCGACGCGAGAGCTCCTCCTGGCCAAGACCGACGTCGCCATGGCCAGTCTCCTGGTGCGTCTCGACCAAGTCGCCGCCCAATGTGGGGCGGCGCAAGTGCACGGGGGCGGCAGACTCATCAGCGAGGAGAAATTCCAGGTACAAGAACGCGTCGCACCGTCATTGTGACAGTTGTTGACACATGACATATGTGACCTCGAACCGTTTTGACAACTGACAGTTGGAAAGAAATCCAATTGATTTGTTGCAGATCGCCAAGGAAGAGCTGACGTCGCAGTCCCTCCAGCTGGTCACGTCGAGCAAGATGCTGGTGATCGCGATGTCGGACCCATCGTTGCCCGACCTCCCCGAGAACCTGGCCATATGTCTCACGATCCTGCGGCGGTTGACCGAGCTGTGCCAGGACTTGACCAACCACACGACCGCCCCTTTGCAGACCAGGAACCTCATCCTCAAGGTGCACGACGTGACGGCGGCGTTCCGTCATCTCATCACCTCCAACATCGACCGCTCCTCGCAGCGGAGCATCGAGGAGCATCTGGCGGCGCAGGCGGAGAGTCTGGCCAACGTGCTGGCCACGTTGTTGAGGAGCCTGAGGGTGTTTTCGCCGTGAACGTGGAGTTGTCCGTTTCGGTTTGTTCTCAACTGGTGGAGTTTGTACCTTTTTATGAATTTTTCTAGTCAGACGTCGGTAGTATTTTTGTTTCTAGGCACAATCAAATCATGACCAAATATTTAATGCGCAATATTCAAATGAGAAGTCTGAAGTTGTTGAATACTCTAACTTTGTGATATCGTTCTGTACCATTCGGACGTTTGGAACCGCTGTTTGAAGTACTGGAGGTACTTTCACGTCTTAATCTGTCCGTCACGAGCTTTTCGTTGTTATTTTGTTATCACTAGTCGACAGTTCAGTACAACAGACCACTTTTAGTTACCTCTTCTTCGGCTATAGATGTTATATTTCTGTACATATTATTTATGGATGTTGATGCGGAAGAAAATGTATATTTCCTGTTGATTTCCGTCATTGAATAGTTGGTAGGCGAGTTTAATTTATTCGAAGGTTTTCGGAAAGATATCTAAATGCGTTGACATTTTTGAAATTGATTAGGGTAAGTTTGTTGTAAATTTTATATCAAAAGGAAAGTGTTTCCGCGTTGTTCTCTAATACTCTTAAGTTCGTTAGATCAATGTAAACTTCTAATTATTTATTTCTATGGCGTATGTAACATCATCTCTAACATATCCTGTATGTAATACAATAAAAAAAATCAAACGTTTCCCAATTTATTTAATTGAGAAAAGATATATTCTACTCTTAGGGCCAGTTTACAGAAGCGAAATTAAGTTAATCGTAATCAAATGCGAGATTAACTAAACACGTGATCACATTGAACCAATCGAAGTTTCGGATTCATGGGTTAATGGCGCATTAAAATTTAATTCGAATTAAATATTTAATTCTCTTTCTATAAACTGGCCCTTAGGGTCAGTTTATACACTCAAGAGCATAACTATAGCACCACCCCCGATTTTCCAGATTTTTTCCCTAAACCTTTAGTTAAGATAATATGGCTCTAGAGACTCATAAAAGAATCAAAAAGAAAAATAATCAGCAAGTGTAGTGCCAGTTGTAAACAATTTGTGTGATTTATTGCAGAAAAACTGAAAATTCAAATGTGCATAACTATAGCACCACGCAATTTTAAATAACATATCAATTTTTTTTTACAAAACGTTCTTTTAAGTCAGTAATGGTGGGTTGCCCCCCCCCCCCCATTTTTCCTAATTAGCTCAAAGATTCTAGAGTTCACGCTGTCTACCAAATTGTTATGTGTTTCAGGCTCTAAATTGGTCCAACCATTTAGAGCAATTTTGAGTTCATTTATGGTTTCGTAGTGTTTGTTATCCTGATACAGTCGACGAACCAAGGTGCCCCAAAGGTTTTTAATTTGGTTCATGTCCGGGGAACAGGAGGACTACTCTAATAAATCGATATTTTGAACTTCGAACGACCTGATCGACTTTCTGCTGACGTGTTTCTGGCCGTTATCTTGTTGGAATAGCAATTGTTGATTGTTGTTGTTGTTTAAAAAAGGTATCAAATCTTCTTCGAGAACGTCAGGATATTCCCTGCTATTCATTTGTGTTGACAGGTAAGCTAGCGTTAGAACCTCTGTTTTGGTGAACGCTCCCCACACCTTTAGAGTGCCACTACCAAAGTTTCGTTTGGAAAAGTATTGCGGTTCTTTTCTCAAATCTCTCCAATTAAATCCGTCTGGCCCATCTAATTTCAACATTTTTTCATCAGGAAAAATTATCTGAAAAGAATATGCTTCAAAAAAACTTAAATTTTTTGAAAATTCTTAGGTTGAATTCTCCTAGTGGCAGTTCATGTTCTGATGGACAAATTCCAACCTAGCGGTTTTGTGTCTAAAAAGGAGTCTTGGAGATTATTTCAATTTTTGACGTACGATATGTTCATTTTTACTCAAAATCCTTCTTATTGTCCATCGTGAGACATTCGCTCCACATTCTTGGGCAACTTTTCAAACTGTTGCTTGCTGTGACAATTATTCTTCTCACAGTCCTAGGCGAAACCGCTTTTCCTTGGGCTGCCCTTTTTGTTTGTGCCATATTCAGCAGAGTTGCTTAAATAATTTGACACAACTTTGCGGAATCGTTCAATTAATTCTTCGAGAGATTTCGCCCTTCATTTTGAAAAACCAAAATTTTACCCTTTTCCAACTCAGAAAAATAACAACCACGAGGCATTTTGAACTTAACTCTAACGAATTAATGACTATTGTTGATAACAATTTATCGATTGTTTATGTTAGATAGTCGTGGCATGGCCCGGGCCACAGTCATTTTTCATTTTATTTACTTTTGTTATTTAAAATTGCGTGGTGCTATAGTTATGCACATTTGAATTTTCAGTTTTTCTGCAATAAATCACACAATTTGTTCACAACTGGCACTACACTTGCTGATTATTGTTCTTTTTGATTGTTTTATGATTCCCTAAAGCCATATTATCTTAACTAAAGGTTTAGGGAAAAAATCTGGAAAATCGGGGGTGGTGCTATAGTTATGCTCTTGAGTTTAGAAGCAAAATTAAGTTAATCGTGATTAAATGCAAGATTAACTGAACACGTGATCAGATTGAACCAATCGAAGTTCCAGATTGATGGGTTAATCGCGCATTAAAATTTAATTCGAATTAAATATTTAATTCTCTTTCTATAAACTGGCCCTTAATGATATCGTGTGTTCCACAAAAAACTCACTCGCAGCAAGCCATGACAAAAGTGAAGTATGTCTTAGTACCAGATGTGAAATGAACTACTAAAGTAAATTTATAGGTTATCTGTCACTCACAATATGATGAAAATTTGTAAGTAACAAATGAACTACTTCCAGTGATCCTAAAATCGACATGACCAGTCTATCTATCTCTATAGTCATGGCTTACTGCGAGTGAGTTTTTATTGGAACACACGATATAATCTATCGTGCGATCCATTGAATTTGTTATTAGAGTTGGCGTTAGAACTGTCAACGCATGTCTAATTTTGAACTATCGCGGCAAACGTCACATTTAATGACAATTGCAAAAAAGAAAATGGCGAATTAAGGATTCGAGGGATTAAGAGAAAAATGACAAAGGTAATGTTTATTTTATTAAACAATATTACAACAGATGCTGAAAGTGTTCACCATTTTGTTCTAAGCACAAACGGGCCCTTCGTTTGACTCCACTGATAGCATTTTGTAACATTAATTTATACACAAATAAGTGTATCGATTCAAAAAAACCTATGGCTGCAGTTCCAGCACCAACTTTAATAACAAATTGAATGGATCGCTCTCACGATCCCATATCGTTAGTTAACGCACCTACCCTGTATTTTACTGTTTTCTTAGTTCAATTTACCACAACAAAATCCTTTAAACACGGTTTCCAGTGTCACCACCGCCTTTTTGGAAAAGGGCGACAAAGCAATATTCTTGCTTTGGAGCACTAACACTAACACTGTTTCGTAACAAAAATAAACTTTTGCAATTATGGTCGAAAAACCGTTACGACGAGGATTGAGAGCGGTTCGCCATTTTTGATATTACCGGCCTAAAATCGACTTGTTTTTTATCATCTTAGAAACGAAACAAAAGCCAAAAAGTCAAGGGTACGTGAAATAACCTGATTGGTCCATAACAAAAGTCCGGGAAGCAAAACTCGGGGTGTTTTGGCTAGCGCATCCACCATTTTGCATTTCCTAACTTACACATTTTTAGATTACTCTCAGGTGTCGAGAATTGCAATTTTCATCGTTTAATTCTGATTCAAGGCGGGGAAGCTCTCCCTGCGCATCCACCACTTGTGCAACTCATCATTTAAACACATTTTCAGTTTATTCTAGTTCGAAACATGTCAACAGATTTATTTCCAGCGCATCCACCATATTTGTTCTTTGGATTAGTACTGGAGGTACTTTCACGTCTTAATCTGTCCGTCACGAGCTTTTCGTTGTTATTTTGTTATCATTAGTCGACAGTTCAGTACAACAGACCACTTTTAGTTACCTCTTCTTCGGCTATAGATGTTATATTTCTGTACATATTATTTATGGATGTTGATGCGGAAGAAAATGTTTATTTCCTGTTGATTTCCGTCATTGAATAGTTGGTAGACGAGTTTAATTTATTCGAAGGTTTTCGGAAAGATATCTAAATGCGTTGACATTTTTGAAATTGATTAGGGTAAGTTTGTTGTACATTTTATATCAAAAGGAAAGTGTTTCCGCGTTGTTCTCTAATACTCTTAAGTTCGTTAGATCAATGTAAACTTCTAATTATTTATTTCTATGGCGTATGTAACATCATCTCTAACATATCATGTATGCAATAATCAAAACAATGCAAAAATCAAACGTTTTCCAATTTATTTCATTGAAAAAATAAAAACAATTTACTGCGCGTGTTGATCTACAGGATAGTGCTCTTTGTACCTTTTCACGTGCTCCTCCATCTCGTTCATCTGCTTCCTGCAACAAGTCAACAAGATGGTACTGAACCGGCAAACGACCAACACTCACCTGATGTGCGACGGCATCTCTTTGTACACATCACGGAAACACTCGGTCCACTTTGGTTTCAATTTCTTCTCGCCGGCACTGAACGCTTGCAAGACCTCCCACCTCGCTTTCTTCAGAAATACTTTTTCATCTTCTTCAGTCCACAAGCCTTTCTTCATCAAGTAGATTTTCAGTTTTGTAGCGGGATTATCTGTCGTCGCCCACTTGTCCACCTCGTCCTTGCTCCTGTACGCGGTGCTGTCGTCAGAAGTGGAGTGATGGCCCAACCTAAAATCGCTCCATGTAATTTTTGTTGGACGCAGATCTGGTGTGTTTGACTGACCTGTACGCCATCGCTTCCACCACCACCGGCTTCTGGTGCTCTATGCAGTAGTCTTTGGCCATTTTGGTGGCGTTGTAGACCGCGAGCACGTCGTTGCCGTCCACTCGCAGCGTGTGGACGCCGTACGCCGGCCCCCTGGCCGCGATGCCGTCCCCCCTGTACTGGTCCTTGATGGGTGTGGAGATCGCGTATCCGTTGTTTCGGCAAAACATGATCACCGGACATTCCAGCGTGGCGGCGAAATTGAAAGCGGCGTGCGCGTCCCCTTCCGACGCCGCTCCGTCGCCGTAGTAGCAAATCACCACTCTGCCCGTTCCTTTGAGCGCGTACGCCGCCCCCACGGCTTGCGGCATCTGCGTCCCCAGCGGACTCGAGATCGTGATGAAGTTGAGTTCGCGGCTGCCGTAGTGGACCGGCATCTGCCGCCCCTTGCCCAGATCGTCGATGTTGCCGTAGCACTGGTCGACGAATTGTTGGGGGGTGAAGCCCCGCCACACGAGCACCCCGGCTTCGCGGTATTGCCCGAAGACCACGTCGGCGGTGGTGAGCGCGGCGGCGCTGCCTATGTGCATGGCCTCCTCGCCGTAGTTGGTCATGTAGAAGGAGATGCGGCCTTGACGCTGCGACTCGTACAAGATCTTGTCCATGGTGTTCAGCATGCGCATGTCTTTGTACATCTTGAGGAGGGTCTCGGCGGGGAGGTTGGGGTTCTCGCGGGGGTCGATGATGGCGCCCTTGCGGTCCATCACGCGGTAGGCGGGGATCGCGCCGACAGTGTCTTTTGTCACGAACTCCAGCTTCTCGGTCCATGTTGTTCTGGCTCCCGGAAAAGAAGGGCCCTCGCTCAAGTACTGCAAAGCGTGGTCAAACTAATTTCGACATATAATCCGAAAGTTGACTCGTAGATTGATTCGTACGGGCGCAACTGTCACATCTGTCATTCACCTATTCCACATGTTTCACGCTCCCAACTAAATTATACAATTAAAGCCGTACGCTTCAAGTTAAGAATCAACTGTCGCCTTTCACGTCTCACCGGTTTTACTCACCCTGTAGAGCTGTCTGTTCCCGAGGGAGCCCCGAAGGAGTCGTGCACATTTATTCGCCATTCTGTGATCGTTTAAACGAATTATTTTTTAGTCGAAACTGGAACCGCGTTGACCTCTATGGTGTCATAATACGGAGTTTATCATTTAATCACTGTTAAGTCGACGGATTGTTGTAATATTCAAAACAATGTGTTGTTGGAGCTATTTTTTACAAGTGTATACAAGTTTTTCAACCACATGAGAAATTATTATTTCTTCGCGACTTTTCTATGACGACACTAATTATGGAAAACCTGTTTTTGTATTCGATGAGTGCCAGAGGTTATGTTTATTCAAAGTAGTAAAGCGGCGTTGGCATGTACAAACATTCAAACATATGTTGGTCTTATCAGAAACTGGTGTTTTCTTAGTTGCCTAACCAGTAACCACCAAATTATTTGATGCTTTTGTTGGAAAACATTGTAAGTTTTGTTTCCTCATTTGCGTTACTTGTAAAGTCTAAAGTGTACGGTTGGCTTCAAAAAAAACGGGAACTGTCAAAAAAAGTTCTGTCAGATTTTATTAAATTTTTATAGTTTGAAACGACCTTTTAGAATTTAGGTTAAAAAACTGCACTTATGTGTCAGGAATACTACTGTCAGACACAAATTGACATAAATTGACAAATTAAATTTCCAATTCACATTAGGTCAAATTTCATTTCCCGTTTTTTTTTAAGCCAACTGTATGTATGAAAGTCAGTTACGAAAACAGAAAAATAATTAGTTTTGCAAAAAACAAATGAGGGAGAATTGGAAATCTAAACGGTTTTTCATTCATGAAGTGTGATTTATTATGAAATAGCGTTTGAGATAACAAATTGTCTACGCCTATGTAGTGAATCCAAATCCATAGAATTCCGCTACGACATAATTTGCAACGCCTGCTCTAATTTGTTTTCTTTTTAATAACTTTGTTAATAGTTATTTTTGTCTCGAAAAAAACGTTATATCATATTTTATTAATGTCTTCTTTCTACCCATTGTCATTAATTACTTTAAAAACACCCGCTATAAGAAAAACATTGAAAGAAAGATATTTGATGAGAGCCCACGAAAAATTAAAACAGAAGATAAATATGTAGGTAGGTAGGTAGGTAGTCCATTTTCATGTAGTGGGCCAGGAATTGTTTAAAAATATATTTAGCCTGGTCAAGATAGCTGAAATAATAAAAACTATTCTGACTAGGTATTTAATTCATCTGTCACTTAATATTCATCAACCAATGAAACAAACTTAAATTTAGTGATCTCCATGGTTACAAAAGAATTGCAGCGGATATTGGACTAATACAAATATCAGCGACTGTTGTACTAGTCATAGTAGAGGGAGTTGGAGAGGGCACGCACCCCCCACCACTTTTTTTGACCTTGACCTCAATGCCCCTCCCCTTTGTCTTTGACCTTGGAATTCCCCCCACCAGTTGACCTCGATATCCCCACCGCTTGGCCTTGGTGTCCCCACCAGTTGACCTCAATATTCCCACCACTTGGCCTTGATAATTTCCCCCGCTCCTGATAAATACTTAACCTTGAAAATCTGTATAAATGTATATTCGTATAGTACGGTTGGTAGTGTATTTGATAGGTACTGATGGCTGGTAAAATATGGTACCGATTGACGTGTAAAGGTGTTGACGCAAAGGTTGTATTTGAAATTGGAGACAGAAAAGCTGTTTCTGATTAAAGATGTCATGTGTGAAGGGTGTTTCAAGGAAGATCTGCGCTGTAATGGTTTAAGCTTTAAGAGGATCATCGGAGGAGAATGCGGAAAAATTTAATGGGTTTTGCATCGATATGGTGTGACGCGAATGACGGTTTTTCTCCAAATTAAACCTCACTTGCTTACACATATTTTTATTACTCATTTTTTTAATATTCAACAATACACTATTTATAATAAACATTACATGGTTTTTATTAAATAAAAAAATACAAAATATAATATGTAACATGTTCTTATTCTTCTACAAACTTAACATTTACTGTTTTACCAGCAATACCTTCACTTATTAAATAGATAATCTTCCCATTACGAATTTCATCATTTAAATTTTCAATCATTTCATTCGTAAACTTGACAGAAAATCTTTACGGTAATATAATACGAATGATCAGGATTAAATTCTACAACTTTATAAAATGTTTTATTACACTTGCAACACTCACGACCGTAGTTTTTCACTAAAACATTTAATTCCTCTTGAGTAGGTACATACAGGGTGACTGACGAAAAACCTTTGATGCTGTATCTTGCTTATTTTTTATCCGATTTGAATAAATGACACATCAAATGAAATAATTTTGAAAACACTTCAATACCAATTAAATAAAAAAAATATATTGCGTCCAGTTTTTGACAGATGAACATCAGCTTCTTTATTTCAAATAGCACTGTACATTTTTTTTTATTCAATATTGTAGAGATTTGTCTTCTGAATATAAAAATGCAAAGAACTATACCCATTCATTAAACAAAAGTCAAGAAATTAAAGAGTAAATGTACAAAATTTAAAAATCAACTGACCAAAATAAACAAGAGAGAAGTTTGTTCTAAATGCTCCAAATGACTAAGTAAGCTCTGAGTATTCATTTGTCGAAACAGTTTGATAATAATAATATTATAATGTTGCTGTGGAAGACAATTTCCAAAGACGATTTAGTGTTAACCTGTGGTGTGGCATTTTTGAAGATAGAATGGACTAGTAGGTCCCTTTTTTATTGATAGCAGTCTCAATCAAACAAAATATTATATTATTTATTATCAAACGAAATAAGCAATTTTCTGGATGAAATACCATTAGCAGTGTTGAATAGAGTCGTGTTTCATCAGGACGGCGCCATACCACATAATGCACGCATGAATTTTGTATTTTTAAATCATGTAAATCATTTTGGTGAACGACGAATGGTTGCTCATGGAGCTATTCGATGGCCCGCTAGATCCCCAGATTTGAATCCATTGGATTTCTTTATTCATTCGAAACTTTCGAGACAATGTTTATTTGACCCCACTAGGTACCCAAAAAGAGTTAAGAAAAAAGATAGCGCGAGTATGTTAGGAAAAATCCCGAAATTTTTTACTGAATGCAAAGGTGGGCATTTCTAGAAGGTATCGACAGTGTCTGCAACAGCATTGAGGCAATTTTGGGCAACTAGAATAGATTTTGTATTGTTTACAAATTTGATTACTTGATTTTTGATTTTCAATTTTTTTCATTTAAAATACATTTTTTGTTTTTTCTTTTAATGTAAGAATATTCAGAAGAAGATTCTGTATAAGAACGAATAAAAAAATATATAGAGTGTAATTTGAAAAAAAAAAGTTGGCTATCGTCTGTCAAAAAATAGATGTCGAAAAAAATATAGAATAGGATAAAAATGAAGTGTTTTTCGAACTATTTCATTTGATGTGTCATTTATTCAAATCGGATAAAGAATAAGTAAGATACAGCGTCAAAGGTTTTTCGTCAGTCACCCTGTATAACATCGATTTCATGTGGAGCGGCGATTTTCAGATCTTTTTCCAATCATATAAATTTGGTGACTTTTTAACTTTTTTTTCAAAACACTCGGCACATGCACCTTTTATAAATAACCGTCAATTTATTTCCATCAAAATCGTAATTATCCAACTGATTTTGATATTGTACGTCTCTAAATACCACACGACCATGAGATATGCATCGAAAATCATCATTTACCACTACTACCCAATACGCTCTGCCAACATTTATACATATTTTCAAGGTTAAATATTTATCAGGAGCGGGGAAATTATCAAGGCCAAGTGGTGGGGATATCGAGATCAACTGGTGGGGATACCAAGGCCAAGCGGTGGGGATATCGAGGTCAACTTGTGGGGGTTTTCCAGGGTCAAGGACAAAGGGGAGGGGCATTGAGGTCAAGGTCAAAAAAGTGGTGGGGGGTGCGTACCCTCTCCAACTCCCTCTACTATAGAGCATTCATTTTAAATGTTGGATTTTGTAATAAAACTTGCCTGCTTTGACACTTGTCCGAAACTCAGTGAATCTAAAACTGTGTTCAATATATTCGGGTGAAAAATTAAAGAATGGTGGGATCGAGATCAACTTTTAGAAGACCAAGTGAAACCATTAATATTTGTTGCCAATACTGGTGAATCATCTAGTGAATTTAATTCAGATGATGATTCAACAATCTCTTTACATTTTTTGGTCATTGATCACAAAATGCGTTTTAATTTTTTTTTCTTGTGGATATTTTAACGTCTCTTTCTTTTGCTCGTCGATAAGATGGTGAAAGTACGACGTGGTACCAGTTTTATATGAACAGAGGGATTCCTACTTTACGGTACCGATACAATGAAAATTTGCCTTTTTCGTAATTTATGGTGTTTTGAGTTTACAACTTTACCTTTACTTTAAAATGAATGCCCTATAGTAATCGAAGTGGATGTTTTAAACAAATGAAAATCTTCATTACATTTTTTTGCAGCGAAAAATGAACACAAAAATATTATTTTCTAACAAATTGAAGTGTACAATTTGAAAACCTGAAAGAAATTTGAGGAATTTGATTCATTAAATAGTCCTCCAAATATGATTCGTGGTCAATGTTATGCAGATCATTTTTGCGGTGGTGTTACTAATGTCAACGGCGCTTTCGAATTCGACTCGTGCTAACGCACTCGTCAAATTCATATCCCAGCGCCGTTGACATTCGTAACACAACCACAAAAATAATCGGCATAACATTGACTACTCGTCGTATTACAACTGAGTTTTTAAATTGGTAGAGATGTTAATTTTTTTATTCTTCTTCCTCCTGTTCTGTTAGTAAAAATACGAACACTGACTGCATTAATATTGCTTGTGTTTTGCGTTCTTCTTTAAGTTTGGTTCAGAAAATAATCTATTCATTATCCCACGACCTTCTAATTTTCTCTGTGTACGTTTTTATTTTATCACTTACGAGCTTTGTTATTTTGAGCAACACTCCCAAATAACTTTCTCGGATTGTTGCTGAGAATCATGTGTAAAATAAAAATGTATCCATCAAATTATATTGTCTTTATTACCCATATAACTAATAAAATTCGCTGTATATTGGTGCAGATAATTTAATTTTTATATCGAGGGATTAAATTAATTTGTAATCGAGTCATCCATGGATTTGAATCCGTATGTCTTTTGCGATTGATACGTCAAGATTTAAACTGTGATTATTGGAGCGTGGAGTTCAAGTATGGACATGCGATTTCGGATTCATGGATAACTCGATTACAAAATAATTTGATCACTCTTTATATACGATGCATGTATAAAAAAAAAAATAAACTTCAGGTGTCATCGGGCGCAAGCGCTTCCCGGTTTTGTTCACGGCACTCTTGCACTCTCATTGGCCCGCCAATGAGCGGGCCCTGGTCGGTTATAAACACGTGACACCGCCCGAAATTCGTGTCACTTTCGTTCACGCCCTAAACGTCTTCGTTTCGCTCACTCCTCTCCTGTCCCTCTACAAAAAAGACTGCGGCTTCGTAAAAAGAAAGATGGACAAAAAGATATATTTATACATGGTTATTCACGTAAGATGACGAGAAGCTGACCAGGTAAAAATGCAAATGAGCACCCCGACGCTTCACCAGACACCAACACACTATCTATGTATTCACTACTCGAAAATAAACTCGCCATTTTCACAAAATTTGTATTCTAAAAACACAAGGTTTTGCGTTGATTGTACAAAAAGTATTATCTCAAGGTCACTGTCATTGGGTCAAATAACTAGAAAATGGGAGTAATTGACAGCTCGTTAATTTATGGGTGGAAAAATATTGAAAATTATACTTCGAAAAAATGATACATACAAATTTTGTTGTTCTTGACGAGAACTGTCACTGGTTAAAATTAATGTACTTATTTCTGAGACACGTTGTATATATTTTTTAATCGCTTGTGTTTGACTACCCCTTGCACACATACTACTTACCATTTAATAAGAACTTGGCTAGCCCTCTTCCTGTTATCATTTCATTACGTAAGTTAACAGGTTTATGAAAAAATTGTTAAAAAAGTTAAAGGACCATTAAATTCGGTACAAAAAAGCAGTATTTTTTTCAGTCAATTTATTAATAGTTTCACACTACACGAGCAGTGAATATTATACAACTTCCCGTTACCAGGACTTTGTGATGATTTTTTGAACATTAAGAAATGCTGTAACCTTTTGTCGTAATAAATAGTAATCAAGAAACTTTTCCATTGATACATAACAGATGGAAACATTCGAGTGGGATATTTTTTTGACCACTTAAGTACCTCCAATTTCTGTGGTCCACAGTGGATAATTCACTACAAGACTATAATAATGCGAGATATCGACCCAATCTCACTCAATATCCTACATGACTGTCAATGCCACGACCTGCTGTAAAGTCCATTCATTTTGTACTGAACTTTTCAAGGTCAAATAATTTAATTTTTTGGCTCTGTAATTATGTTTTGAAAATAATAACATGCAGGTAAACACCGTAAACGTTGAATTGAGCATTGCTAAATCACATTATGTTGGTTAGATGCATGTCACTATTTACAAAACATAATTAGAGCCAAAATTTAAATTATTTGACCTTGAAAAGTTCAATACAAAATGAATGGACTTTATAATAACCGGCCTGTTCATTTCATTAAAAAAGCATTGCGAAAATGTTTCCAAGAGCCAATTTTCGCCGATGAGGGCGCCACAGTACGGGCGCTTCTGAAGAATAAAAATGCGGAAAAATAGGTTTAGACATGATTTTAGAGTTAAGATTGAGCACAGTTAGTTCATATTTTCTTTCTAAAACAATACTGAATACAATTGTATTTTTGTGTTTTCGATTTTAAATTCGAATGTCATTTGAACGAGAAAAACTCTCGGTGACAAAAACTTAAGATGAATAATATCCCCAAAAAGCGCCCGTACACTAGCGCTCTGCGGGATCACTCAAGTTACACTTTTGGACAGGCCGGTTATAATACAGCAGGTCGTGGTCAATGCAATATGTAAATATTTTAGGTAACTGTTCCAGTAAAAATCATTCAATTCGTCAAGGACAAATTTACATTTATAAAAGAATTTGCCAGCAAATTCTAAATAAATAAATATCACTACGTACTTTCAAAAAATAGAACTGGTGTTCTTGACACTTCCTCGGACGCAAGCTGCTGAAGAATTTATTCTGTCGCCTCTAAACTCTCTTCATCTATGTTCGATCACATTTCGCCGGTCACCAATGATTTCCATACACGTTGTTCTCCAAAAATTCACAACCGTTTTGTCATCGTAGACTCTGGCTCAAGTTTCTAGAATAAAAACTTTTGGGAAATGTGGATAAGGCATAAAAATCCGAGCGTCAAGTTTGAATTGTGTAATATACTTAATTATCATATCACACAGTACACCTAGAAAACAATTTAACTACGAAGATATAATTTACAAGTAAGTCCACAACAAAATCATCATTTCTATTATTTATACATCAAAATACTTGTAAATGGTAGAAAATAAAATTAAGATTACTAAATAGTAATGAATCCTCAATGAATCAATGATTAACTCTGGCTCACTTCAAACTTCTTTTATTTCACAGGCGTCTCTGCCGTAGTCTCGACCCCTTCAGTTTTCACCATCTTGCCGCTATCACCTGGAACCACCCCACCTATAATATCCCTCGCGATCGCGATAAATACTCATCACTTACTTTCTGAGTCGGCTTGTTCGCCACCTGAACGACGACGCTTCCTGGCCGATCTGTCCCGTCTGAATATTTTCTGCTGGGTGGGTAACGGATCCATACCCAATACCTTTTAGTACAAAAAAAAAAAAAAAACAACAATCTGTCACACCCTTCAACTCCTCCCCCCTCTCTACTCACTTTGTAAATTTGTCTATAAGCGATCAATCTCAACGCGTACTGAGCGGAACAAGTGAGATCTTCTCTCTGTTGAGCAGAAAGGCCGCTCGCCGCGTCGGGACTGTCCTTCTCGCAGGGATCACCCAGACCGGGTCCTCCGGGTAGTAACAGCCCGCTGGCCACGGCCTCCATCACGCGACGAAGGGCGTCGCCGGGGGAGAGCTGGACTTGACCGGGAACCGACGAGATCACTTTCTCCGCCAGCAATTCCATTGCCTGCACGCAACGTAACCGAATAAAATACAATTATCGACAAATCGAGAACGTGGGGGTTGTTCGGGAAAATGGGCATGCAAAACCGTCGACTTCGAGGCGGTTCTGTGAAAAATTCCCGATTTGATTTCAGCTCAGAAGAAAACAATCGCAGCCAATGGGAAGACTGCGTTGTCAAGCATATTGAGCTTAAAGACTGACACACAGATGAGTGCGCCCTCTATGAAGAATCTGCAAATCGTGACGCCACTGGTGGAATTGAATTGAAAAACTACATACTTGAACTAAAAATAAAGGAACAAATATCCAATCAAAATCGTTTTAAATAGATGCAATTATCGGTTTTGTTGGTTTCGTTGCTAACTTACTGAACAGACTAACCGATGGCGCCACGGTCAGCGTCCGAAAGAGTTACTTTTCGTTCGCTTCTTAGTACGTAAAATTACCGGTTTCATGAACGGTGCCTAAAAATGTGGTTTTTTTTCAATGACATCACACAAATGTATTACGCACTAAAAATAGTGTTTGTTTTTTTTTTTAATTGGTAATTGTAGAAAAAAATATTTTTTTAAACCTCAAACTTACCCACGAACTCAACGGCGACCATGTAGGAACTCTCTGACACAAATCCCTCAAAATACGAATGATGACCACGCAGGAATGCAGACCCAATGCCCTAGCCTACACACAAAACACAAATCAGCTTCGACAGTCCCGCACTCGGTCGGATGTGATAAAAATAAATTTATTTTTTATACATTCGAGGGTTCTACAGGGTGGTTGCTTATTTAAAAAATAAAAAAAGACTAACGTTAACGGACAAACATCGATGACTGTAGAAAAATGAAAAAATACAAATGAACTAGAATATCAAGCAGGCAACAGAGCCACCCCCTATACTGACAAAACGTAGAACCCTCCGATGAAACAATCTGATTTAGATGTGAACTTTCTTTCTAAACATTTCAAAAAAAGGATTTTTTTACTGTGACCTGTGTTAATTAATTTCTTTGGAAAACTAGCTCAAAAAGGGAATAGAAGCAAACGAAACTGGTACTTTTGAAAAACTCTGACAAACTTGTTAATAATAAATAAAAAAAAGGCAACAAACTAAAAAATAAAACGAAAAACTGACGCTCCGATTCCCTACCGACAAACAAAAACTCACATCGTCAGATCTCGACTTAACTTTACAGAGAAAATTTCTTACTTTACTTTTTGGTCGGTACATTTACAACAAATGTTTGACGCGTGACGTGACAAACACTTTATCATCTTTCTTTTTGGTAAAAATATAGAAACGCGGTGCGCGCGGTGTGAGAAGAGACACAAACCTGGAACCATTTGGTATGTCTGAGGGCTGCCAGCGCCTGGAGACACTTGCCGCGTGCGAGAACGTCCCGGTCCAACCCGCCGCTCGCAGCTTCTAGACATCAAGAAAGGGTGTTTGACCATCGCGCACAAGTACAGCTGGCCCACCCCTGAACCGTACGTGGGTAGGAGCGGCCCAGCTGCAATGAGCCGGCTGGTCAAAAATCCTTATCCCACACCACCTAAAATCAGCTCTAAACAACCATATCAGCACAGTACATTTTTATAAGTATTGGACCGAATATATTGACCACAACAACAAGAACGACAACTGTCGTGTGTTGTCTGTCATTCATTACTCATCATTAATACAGATATAAATATAGAAATATTTTTTATTAATGACATTTCTCGTTCACCTTCAAATCATCTTCTGTTTTCGCAGTATCAGTCCAGTTAAATTGTCTGAGTGCGATGCTCAAGCGCTTAAGTCACTTAACTTTAAGACTGATACAAACTCGACAGGCGTCTAACTAGAAGAAGAAAAAGTCCAATATTTATTAGAAACGATCAAGGTTTAAGCTGGACGGTTACAATGTTTTCTTTTCTGGTCGTTGTCGATTGTCATACCCACCTTTAAGCCTTCACAGCGTTATAAACCATACGCTTCTCTTGAATTTGATTTTTTTTTATCGTAAAAACCTACAACTTCGTAACAACTTGGTACAAAAACATCAATGTTCAAATAAACAACTATTCAAGTGATAAATTTTTGACAAGTGTAACGTTGAAATAATAAACCCGCCTAACAATCACATTTTCAACCAATTGTCAAAACTCGAATCGAATTTAAAAAAAAATCGTTAAAGTTGAACAGAAAAATTTACGTGAGTTTAATCATTACGTGCCGGACACATAACACGTTCTTAAGGGTCTTCGCTTCCTTTAGTTGTAATATGTAATTTGCTGTTTTCTTTTAATGCTTGAAGAAATGTTTGTGGTCGGTCGATGTGTTTGTTTTAAAAATTGATTTTTTTATTAAATATTTTCTTAAAACTCGAAAAAACTTCAAAACAAAACAATACGTAGTAAACTTGACCCAGTAATATTGTTTTCAATTTAATTTTACGCAACCCTCTTATGAAATTCTTCAAAAAGTAACTCTCTAACTTTGAATTAGTGCAACTGGAGCTGCATCTCACACTGCCCCGGAGAATCAATTTTTTTTTTCTCTTCGAACTTACCCCACACTTTTACTTGTTATTTTTTTATCTTAAAAATAATCGTAACACTTCTGTGCTAATATGTTTCTCCAAAGTAAACGAAGACCCTTAACAAAACTAAAAAAAAATATATCTGAATCAAACATCATTCATTTTTTCCAACTACTGACACCTCTCGTATCGCCGAATCTCGTTACTAGTAACAATTCCAACGACGCCATCTTCTTCGCGTACAAAATCAAGAAAACAAGACCGACGGAAACAGAACAGATTGCACACAATAAAAAAAATACCACAATATAAAAAAATTAATGACTGCATACTACAGGTCAGCTTAAACCCCGCAACAGTACTGTACACACCGCATTCACACCGACTCGTTCTCCCATTTCTCTCGTTACCTTGTTCTCTCATAATGGGACTTGTCAGTTGGACAAGCACGGTCAGTCCGTCGCCGGCCACTGTGAGACCGGCTTCGGCGGCGTTGATGGTGACTGTGTAAGTGTTCTCGGCGGCGACTTGTTTCAACGCTGGCGGTAAGAGATCGACCACCTTCCTCAGGAGAGCTAGGGTGGGTTTGTCGGCGCAGAGCACCACCAGTTCCACGTTGGTGTCGCCGCGCAACAGGAGACCCTTGGCGAGGTGACCCACGCGCATCACACCCTTCAGGATTCTGTTGGCGTCCCTGTCTTGTTGGAAAGAGAACCTTCGGGAAAAAAAATCACTTCATTACTCGTCATAATTATTTTTTATTTAATACTTGGCTGCGATTTACAGATTTGCCGCCTCTTCTGGATTTGTAAATTTGACATCTGTCACTTTACATCATTACATTATAGTTCCGCTATGCATTTTGCAAGCGGCGGCAAATTTCACAGCCACCTACGTCTAAAATGTGTACTCACAACTGATTATCACGTCCGTCTTCCTTTTGCTGCTGCGGCTGCTGTTGCTGTGGTTCCACCACCTTGTTCTCCACCTCCGGCTTGGCCGACGTCCCCGCTTCGGTCGGTTTGGGTGTGGCTGCGGCGTTCGGCGCGGTCGCCGCCGCCGCCACCTGCTGCCCCTCCTTCGGTTTCGTGCTCTCTGCGAGCTGATCGGAGACCATCTTCAGAGCGCGTTCGGTGTGCGACACGATACGTTGAATCGATTGTAACTCCTCCTCTTTGGGGTAGATTTCTGAATGGCGTGACATCACGTGTCTGTCGTCGCTCGACTCGGTCCTCCGAGCCATCGGCATCCCTCCCTGGAAGTACTGAAACGGGAACCGTCATCGTGACGAAGGTGCGACAAAAAAAATGTATGGACGTACCGGTGGAGCGCCTCCCGGGAACGGAGGTCTGCCTCTAGGGTAGGGACCTAGGTTGCCCCGTCGGCACAGTTCCATGTACTCCTCTTCGTAGCGTCGACGGTCCTCCCAGTACATGCGGTCATCTTCGTCTTCGGGCATGTTGTAGTGGCGGCGCGCCCAGAATTCTTCGCGTAAAGCCTACACAAAAACCAACGTTCAGATGGGAAAATCAAATCAAATTTTATTTTAATAAATTTGTTACATTGAACTGTAAGAATACGCAAAATCCAAGATGTCTAGCTTGAAGCCACTCGGAGTGAAGAATTCTCTTTGATCTACGACAACCTTAAAATCTTGAAAAGCATATTCTCTGCTTAACAAAAGGAACTATTGTCGATGAAACAAGAATATTTTGAAACTATTTAATCAACACAAATTCCTAATCCCACCACCCAAATCTTAGATCAAGGGTGTTCTAATTTTATGAATTCTAGTATTTACTATTAACCTGCGATATCGATTCTCAACAGAAATTTTTGTGCAAAATGAGGATGGTCAACCGCAAACCACGACCTAACGGTCATTTCTTATTTTCTGTCAGTTACGATTCCACCCTCGCAGCATCTACTGCCGGTTCCGGCGATCACACGAACTATGGCGCTTGGGTCAGTTCGGACCCACATCGGTTCTTACCTTGCGCCACACTTTTTTAACGTGAAATTCGCCTTCCCAATATTTTAAATTTATCTAAATTATCACGTCGACGACCAGAACACAAAATAAAAATCCTGGTAAGCTAGGAAAAACTAAAATTCGACAAAAAGAGAATTCGAGGCGTTTGATCTAATAAAGCTTTTGTAATATGACCGAAGAAACATAATCTCTGGTTGCATCACGATTATAACGAGAAAAGAGAATGAGTTTGTATTTATTTGAAACAGTTTTGCAAAACGTGAACTGAAATGAAAAAAAATGAACCATAAAGAAAATTACAAAATCGAAGAAAAAATTCTTGTCAATTCTCCCCAAGCACCATGCGTGCGCTGATTTCTTTCATAAAGATTTCTGTAACACAGGTGGACCACACAAGTATGTAGTTACGAATTTTTGCACCATCACTCAGTAAAAAATATTTTTTTTTTTTACCAAATGACCATTGTTTAAAAGAGATCGATTAAAAATCCCACCACGATTGGACACGTCGAACACCCCCGATCTAGACAACCGCTTTCATAATTTTGTTTTCCACTTACTGCTCTTCTCATCTTTTCCTCCTGTATTTTCCTCTGACGCAACGACGGTTTAACGTCGACCACCAGATCCGGATTGACCTTCTTCTTGTACTGCAACCTGTGACGTCTCCCTTTCATGTGCATCTCTTTAGCGTTGGGATCGTTGAAACGACACTCGCACAGCTTACAATTAAAACTAATAACCTACCAAACAGAACTTGTGTGAGTTATCCGTACCGCGGGGGGGACGTT
Organism: Tenebrio molitor; assembly: GCF_963966145.1. NCBI lineage: Eukaryota > Metazoa > Arthropoda > Insecta > Coleoptera > Tenebrionidae > Tenebrio > Tenebrio molitor. The sequence continues at coordinate 4,761,941 of NC_091053.1, forward strand.
GACGGTGTGATGGTAGTAGAAGTGGTGGAAGTAGAAGTAGTAGTAGAAGGAAGGGTGGATTACTTTGTTTTTTTTTTTTTGTGTGGAAAAGTTGGCACCGTACCTTGCCATCATCGCTCTTGATCTCTTCGATATAATCCTGTCCGACCGGTTGGATGTCGGGCTCGGGTTGTTCATCGACTTCGTCATCTTTAGAATCTCCATTACCTGTGGGAATGCCGAGACCTCCTGATTGCACAAAGTTTATCTTTGGTGTGGAGGAAACGGACTTACGAGGACCACCAATTATTTCTGGTTCCTGGGGTGGGATCGGTTTGCCCAGTTTTGTATGTAACAAAACGACTTTTTGATGTTTCGCTCCTCGAATGTGGGCGGCGTACGCATCGTTTCCTAGTTACAAAAAATAAACGCATAAATTAAAACCAAACCGTAAAAATACATAATAAAAAAAACAAAACTGACGCAACCCACCTGTACATGTGACGTCACACAGTTGACATCTCAACGAGTTTCCGGCACGATTCTGACTTGTGACAGCAACGGAGGCGGCCATCTTGGTCGCCGCCTCGCGCTTCTTATGTTTCTGGCCTTCCAAATGTTCGCGATACGTTTGGGGACCGGCGCAGCTACAAAAACATCGACAACATTTGTGAAAAGTGCAAAAGCAATCAATCGCTTTCTGACGAAGAATCGTCGACAAAATTTAAATGTTAGATTTACAAAAAAAAAAGCGATCTCCGATGCATCAGTGATCGTTAAATGGTATTTATAAATCTAGTTGCTATGGCAAGGTGTCTGAACGGTTGACCAGATCGATTAGCTGATGCCGTAATTCTCCTTGCTTGAACGTACCAAGTGAGTCAGAAATTTCAAAGATAAAAATAGGAACCGGGAAGATTTGTTGAAACACATGGATGCCGTTAACGAATGCACTTTTTCAATCCAACCAGTTTAAATTCCAGAGTTATTCGTGAAACGCGCTAATAACGTCAGACCATGATTATTCAAACCATAAAACTTTAAAAAATAAACTATTGATTAATTCGTTTTTAATTCTGGTCCGATTTACTCCAAATGAGTCTTGTTTGTTGTAAGTAGAGCACGTTCAAATCGAGAAGTACATGGGCGGTCCTACGACTTACATGTCAACCGGTTACACTGAACACCACGTGATGTGCACTTCTCTCTTTGAGCGTGCTGTACATGTGGTTCTAGACTCTCGTTTCTACGTAAGAACTGATCTGTCAAAGTTACAAATTGCATCGAGCAATTCCCACAAAAACTCCCTTAGAGGTTTCATCAAAAGTATAAATAAGTATTGAATCGAAGTTAGCACAAGTTGTTTATCTCGTCAAGGAATTCTTGTACGTGCTGTATTTCACATGCCACATTCGTTCAAATTCAAATATTACCTGATCTTGCAAACGTCGCAGTAGTGCAACTGTTGCGGCTTAGGTGGCGCTTTAGTCCTCATGTTTTTAGCACCAAGTCCTCCCTTTTTGTAACCCTGCCAACCGCCAGATTTCTGTTGAGCCGCTCCACCTTGCTGGGCCACGTACATTGTCGCCGCCGAATACAGGGCCGCGTCGTATCCTGAATATGTTGTTGTCGAATTAGCTTCTAGGACAAAGGTTGATCATGAGGATGAGTGACGACAAAACGAGACAAGTTTTAATTTGAATTTTTCATTTTCATTTTTTTTTTAATTAGTAAAACTCCCAAGTGTCGATCGACAGATTCGCTTCGTTTTTTTGTTTGTGTATGCGTTTTTGAACTTACGTTTAGCCTGAGTCGTCGGTTGTGCAGCTATTGTTGTCTGGGCGGCCGGTTGGGCGTAAGAAGCTTGATAGCCGGTCGCATTTGCCTGATAAGTGCCGGTGTATTGGGCTGGTTTCGCTGCTGCTGCCTGCAGAAAGAAATACATTTTGCGGTCATCTTCTGGACGAGACTGTCGGCGGGCGGGCAGGCGAGAAAAAAACAGATTATCCGTCGGTGAGACTCGTGTAATAAATGTCATTTTTTGGGAACATATGTTCCACTGAATTGTGTTCAACGTTATTAATAAAATATCAAAAACAGACGGCGAAAGTCGACGAACTGGAAGATTAATTTCAGACCTGGTTGCATCACCGATCTATTTACCTTGGATTCTAAAAATTCTGATTTATTTTTACTGAAATCGAAAGTTGGCCCGTAACTAGCCGTAACTACACCGCAGTTCTCCAACGGTAAACATGGATCATAAAAAAAAAACAAATGTGCAATTAGCATAATTGTTACTGTGGATCGATATTTTGTACTACATAATAAATTATTATGTATTCAGAAACGTACAATGTACGATAACAATTTACCTTTAAACATATTTTAGGTTTGCTATTGCGTTGTACGTTATAATACACAGATGTTTCTAACATCGTAGCGTGCCACATATAAACAATACCATTAAAAAATATGTGATTAAATGGTTGCCTAAAACAAGGACCTGCTGGATAACATTATTTAAACAAATAAAAAGTTGTCATAAATCATAACAGATATCGTGCACGAGGTGGTATAGTTCGTTTTTGTAAGAAGTACATGGGCGGAGCCAACAACCTGCGGGAAGGTAACGTCATAGTTATGAACAGTGGCGTAACCAAATTATTTAAATGGGGTTTTTGTTTAATAACGTTAAAATAACCTCTCCCGAGAGATTCTTTTGGTGCCGTAATTTATAAATTGAAAAACAATAAGAACGTAGTGAGAAGTGCGAGCTGTCAAATGTCAAATTTTCAAAGCCATCAATCATAGCAAGCTACGCTATTAGGAACATTTGTAATACCAACAACACATCTTTTTTGTCATTTCAAGAACATATTTCTGTGGTCGGTGTTCAGACTAAAAACTACTGTCAAGAGAAGTGGTCATAAAGCGCAACCTTGTAGTACAGGTAATTCTCGTTTAACACGTTTTATTTTCTGTACACGGTCCAATAATTTTATTGTTCAACACTGTGAATGTGGTGAAAAAAACAGTTAACTAAGAAAAAGCAGTTTCACGGGAATGTATGGGAAAAAAGGCCAAATACAACATACATAACGTGTGTTATGGAAGTCCATGTAATAAATTTAACCACCAATAGGACTCGTTAACATTTTTTTTATTTATCATTTTTTATGTGTTTACACATCCATTGATAACAAAGCATGAAAAAAAAAAAAAAACTCCATTAAAATACTCGAATGAAAACCAATAAAAACTGTTAGTAATTAGAACAGCAACAAATAAAAAGATTCTTCGTACAGTGTGATTTATTGTTGCAATACATGTTCCAAAAAAAGCTAGTGTGCCCAAGAACTAGTACTAAGTATATTTAATAGTAAATTAAAACTATGTTGAGGGCCACTGTTCTAAAGTATCTTCAAATAGGAAGGGTTCAAAGCAAAGACAAAGATCGCTGCTAGGGGCAACGCCGAAGGAGATTACAAGCTCAAACCTCTTGTGATTTATTGTTCGGAGGCTCCAAGGGCTTTAAAAGGTCATTGGAAACAATCCCTTCCGGTCATTCGGCGTTCAAGTGCTAAAGCTTGGATAATAATAAATACTTCTGACAATTACTTGATAGGTTGTTCGCACAAGGGACCCAAATACATGAAAACGTACAATGACAGGCGTTTGAAACAATTATACGCAGTCCTTTAATTTCTAAGCTTAAATGAGTCCTGAGAGAGGCATTTTTTAATGTATCTGAATGCGTAAGTAGTTTGGGACTTCCCCGGACGTGATACAATCGTTTGCACACGCTAACGCCCCCTGTTAAATAAAAAGAGGCAAAAGCTTTTAACAGTTCCCTACTATATAGTTACATCTGGATGGCGTATTTTTAGCTGTTCTTTTTATTTATTTACAACAATCTTCCGTTTGATTTAAATAAAAAATTATTAAAAAAAAAAAAACAGAATGAAATTATTAGGTATAGTCAACTGCAAAAAAATACAGTCGCGGACAGAAAAAAGTAGGACAAGTCTTATTATGAAATTTATTTAAAATTGAGTTGAGTAAACCGGGCCTACTTTTGAAGTTTGAATGATGAATTGATGACACTTCAAAAAAATTGTCAAAAAAGTCATAAGACGATCATGGTAGGTACGTATTAGTGATGTAACCAAAGCGGGGATCATCACTAGAGCTGAGGACGAATGATTGCGCAGCTAAGGGACAACAGTGACAAGAAAAAACGGAATTAATAATATGATACAAATATGCAACACAAATTACATAACAAACTATAAATATTTTAAATGTAACCATAGAAAAAGTAAAATTTTAACCAGACTTATAAAAAGCGATCAAATTAATTTGTAATCGAGTCATCCATGGATTTGAATCCGTATGTCTTTTCGATTGATATGCCCAGATCTAACCTATGTTTTTTGTTCAAGAATCGACATACGATTTCGGATTCATGGATAACTCGATTACAAATTAATTTGATCGCTCGGTATTAGCGAAAAAACATTGTCCTACTTTTTTCTGTCCGCGACTGTACAATACATCATAAAAATTAAGACTACTGAATTTTGCTATTCTTAACACATGTAAACCAGTCTTTTCTGAGTTTTAATGGCATGCTTTTTCAAATATATTAGGTTATGTCTGACACAAGAAATGTCATTATGTCTGACGTACGAAATTAAAAGTTTTGACATATTGCTTGTCTCCGTAACGTCAAAATTGACAACAAGAAGGATGAATTAAACTACATATTGAAAATTTGATGTACTCGATTTTTTTGCAATCGATTGTACCTTATTGGCATTTTCATTCTAATTTTTAGAAATTCCAAATAAGATGTAAATAACTATTCCCCATTGTTTTCTGTGCAACCCCATGTTTAAAAATCTACCTAAATCTTCCATATTATTTACGAAGCAAGAAAACATCAGTGAGGTTAATATAGGGTGTTCATTCAAATTTCCCTCCAAACTTGGCACTGAAGAGTCGATTTTGAATGAACCACTCGTCAGTCTGTCATCAACTTAACCTTACTTTTTGGGTTTATGATAAACAATAAATTTTTATCAAATGAACTTTTATTGATTTCAATAAACAATTTACAATAAGTTATCCAAATCGCCACCGCTTTCATCCAGACTGCTTAAAAACACAAACAACGCTAAAATTGAGCTTAGATTTAAACAGCTGATCAGAGTTGTAACTCGTGGTGCAATTCACAATCGACTCTTCAACGCCTACTTTGACGAGAAATTTAAACGAACACCCTATACTTTATTTTAACAATTATTGTTGAGCGCAAATCTTAACGCGATCAGCAAACCAAACTGTACATCGTGAGGGACATTCTGTTCGTGAAAAATTGCACCAAAATCGGCTGCGAAAAAATCAACTGCAGATTCGACTGACCAACAAATTTACGGAAGTGGATACAACCACAACAGTGCGATCGAAGGATTGAATTCATCAGTGCAAAAGAAATTTAAAAATCACGGCTACAGATGTGACCGCAGGATTCAACAAGAAACGTCCAAAAAAAGTGTAAGTACGGTAAAACGTCGACTCCAGGAAGTGGGTTGATATGGCCACATATTTTTATGGAAACCACTCTACTAAATATGAGTGAAAGGTGGTCTCCAGCGGGTCACCTCTCACAAGAAATGAAAAAAGGTTCTTTCAAGTGACAAAAGCAAATTGGAAGTTTTGGTCAGGTCTCCAAGACGTTTTAGCGAAAAAAGTATGCTTGGTTGCAGTGATACATAATGATAGGGCTGTGATTGTCGTTTCGGATCTTACTACATATCTGGATTACAGATTGCAGCCCCATCGAATTATTATGGGTGATCTCGATGGCAAAAGCAAAAGGGAATATCTTTAGAATATTGTAGGAAGAATGGAGTATGCAGGAGAACAGAGAAATGATGGTCTATGTATTACGCTGAATCAAATTAGTTTGTAAGAGCTTTTAAAAAAATACCTCTAGTCAAGCTCCTTTCAGTATTTAATTACCAAAGTCGAGATCTATTCGTACAAGGTTTAATTGTCTGAATAAAAGCAGGTCCCCTGGTCGACAATATTTCTGTTTATATAAAATTAAATGTGTGCACGTGCTGCAAAAACAACTGAACTTGTTTGGTTTTTCATGCAATTATAAAAGTGGAAAAGCTACCAACCAAAATTCGGAACCTAATAAAAACTTTATTTACATGGAGTGTTTTAATTTCGTTTTCTTTCATTCGTTACATAAAGCCATAATTTTCAGGTAACAAAATACATATTCACAAAAATTTAGGGCATCGATTGAACAACAAAACCAACGACGTCGCAGCATTGTATCATGTATTGCGGTACAATCGTAATTTCAAGTTTGAAAAATGTTAATTATTAATTCGGAATTCAGCACAGATTATATCAATCAATAACGCTAGCATTTTTGACAAGACATTTTATTTTAAGAATTATTGACAGTCAAAGTCCGTGTGAAGACTCAGACTTTTTTTGTCGTGACCAATCGATCTACTAAATGCTTCTGAACGCATCTAGCATTTTTCATAAAACAACTTCCGGAGGAATACAAAATTTTTAAACGTCCTACTTAATGAATTGTTTTCCGATAACTTTCAAACAAGGAATAGCAGCCTGATTCTTCGCGGAGTATAAATAAAAGTTACATTATAGCGGTTGTCAGTAGCCAAGATAAAATTTAAATAGGACAAATTTAATATTATTTTGATCCAGATTTAATAAAAGGCTTAATTATCAAGTTTATATTTTTCTAACTTCTTTTCCTAAGACTTTTTTTTTAATCCGCACACTTTTCTTGTTATCAGTAGTCACTTCTGAATGTAATTACCATTTTACAGAAACTTGAAATAAAAAATTCTTGTCAGTTCTAAAGTTGATCTCCATGTTAGACCAATTCAATTAAAGAAGTTTTAACTTTCGTCGGGAATGCAATTTAGAGACTCGGGCCACGTTAAAATGTTTCTTTTGAAAAAACAACAATTTTGCAACTCTTCTCTAAACATTAATAAATTAGTTAACACATGTTTATTTAATTATTGTAGACAAAATGATGCGATGACACTATCTAAGATTTGAACCCAAACACATGACGTTGTTGCCATGTTATCTAAAGTGATAGATCAAACTTCCTCAAGTAACATGAGAACAAAAAATATCCCTACACGACATAATAATATGTACCAGGGACTTTGAAGTAAAATGCTTTACAACTGGCAACATTCGCGCGCTTTTATTGCCACGCCGAGTCTACATTGTATTGACCTGTCCACATGTTTAACCTTTCACAGTCGATGTTTGGGAGAACTGTAGCGTGGAAAACTTTAATTTATGTGTATTTGGTTTTATTGTATGCGAACGACAGTTTAATTACGTTACCAATATTTTTAACAATAAAAATTTGCACTAATCATTATGTAATTATACTTTTTGATTTTCCAGTTTTGTCTCAGATAATAGATTCTCACGTTTAGTAAATTAGTAATTTAGCATTTTCTTTGCGTGGTATGAGAGTATGTGAAGTTGAAAGTTGTTACTAATACTATTAGTGTTACGTTTTTCTCGTGTGAGCCCCACTTACCGCTGCTTGTGCTTGTGGTTGTCCTGCCGCCCTCTGAGTGTACGTAGCGGCATAAGTGGCCGGTTTGGCTGCGGCGGCGGTCTGGTCGTAGCCCCCCGTATATCCGGCGGCGGCCGTTTGTCCTGCAAAGCGAAGCCCCGATAAACCTCGACCCGCCGATCTTGTTTCTCTTACCGTAACCGTATTCGTAGGCGGGGGTGGCCCCGGTACCAACAGCCGCGTAGGTGCCCTGGGTGGCGGCTGCGGCTTGATAAGCCGTGTCGTACCCGGCCGCTCGCTGTGTCCCGTAGGTGGCGGCGGCGGCGGCAGCGGTGGCCGGAGCGGCTACAGCGTATCCGGCTTGGCCAGCCTGATACGCGGCTCCTGTTGCCGTAGCACTGAAATTACGAAAAAATCGCACTTTATCTCGACGGAAATGCGGTCACGAGGCGTTCGTCGCCCTATCGAAGGGGTTTCGCCGCGAATTCCGCCCCCTTTCCACGATTATTCGGGGAGAAGCGAAAAAGACACCCACCTAGATGGACCAACCGCTTATTGATCGCACAAAATGCCGGCGCCATTTACTCAAGGACGCCGGTTCGACAAACAAACAATTGCGTTTTCGAATTTAGACGAAGCGTCGCGCTGATCAAATTGGGATCGGTGTGACCGGGATTTTTTGCTCTAACGATATAATTTACTTAACTCACCTATATTGGGTTCCACCATGAGTAAAACCGAAATAATTATTAGTCGCCATATTACTGGCACACACGCTGACAAATAATCTTACACGCGACTGAGGCGACCTCTGCGGCAACGCAGCCAACAAACAGGAAGTCACACTTGCCGCCAATTTCAAATCAAATACAAATGCATCATTTTAATAGCGAGCGGCCGTCCCTAGAACTACTAATTCTAATAAAAGACTTCGTTATGTTTACAGCAAACACACCTTACGGTACATACACATTTTCAACATTTGTTTTTAATTAGTTACCCTAGTTTGTAGAGCTATGGATGGACTTTTTTAAATATCAATAAAGTTAATCATTAAAACTTAATTAGTGAGACACTTAATTAACACGTTTTCAATTCGTCGAGCATTTACGTATTTGACCGGACCCTCTGCGATAACGAGAATCCAAAAAAAAAATACAAAAAACAAAAAGAAATATATTCAAAGGAGCAAGAGAAATATATGTTTTTCGAATTTGCGTCTCTAATACGTCTATTATTGTACCTATGTGTTCAAGTTGGAGTCGTTTATGGCTATCTATTAAAGCACTCGTGGTTTAATAGATCTCTAAGAACATTTTCATCAATATTTCAGTGTATTATTGTCATTTACACCAAAAAACTTCCAATATTAACATTCAAGCTCTACTTTTTAATATCTGTTGCAGATGTTGTTGCATCCGTTACCTTGAATTACCAATTCATACAAAATTCCCTAGAATTTGAAAAATTTATTTTTTTATTTTAAATTAAAAAAAGGGTGCACATTCGAAAAAATAACATAAAAAACTCGTTTTATAAGGACATTGGCGCACTATTCCCATAGAAAACTCCCCTACGGCTCGTTTTCTACACCTGGGACTCGTGTGCCAAATCAACCCTTATAAAACTTGTTCTTTAATATGCTATCATGAGAAACTTTAACCCAATAAGTCAAAATATAAAACTTTTTAATATGATACAGGTATAAACATACCAATGGGACAAGTTCTATTGGTGTGATGCGAATGCGTAGTGTGTGTTGCCTAACTTTGCAATTTATATTCATTTATAAAGAAATTTCATTTGAGGATAAATATTCTGGAGATATTATTTACTGGAAACTCAATGATGAATAGATTATTATTTTTACATTGGTTAAAGTAACAGCGATACGTTGAAAAAACAGAAACCTTAGGAGAAAATGTTGTTTGTGTTGCTTACCTGTGAGGTAGTGAAGACTTTTAAGTCTCTTACATAAAAAGATATTTCATGTTGTGACCTACTCTGATCGTACATCAATAAAATGCCTCCACCCCTTCTTCTCATATAGCGCAACATTAAAAAAAATATATTGTTGTGTCAAGGCTGATGAGTGTACTTGCTGTAAATAGAAATGCATAAAAAAGTGGTTTTTACTCAATAAAAAGTAAAGGAAAAGGTATTTCATTATATGATTTCTTGTTGGCAGTATTTTTAATATTTTTATTTTCGTTACGCACGGAGAACTTCTACTAATGAAAAAGTTAGGTGGATAAAACTGCAATAACTAGGTTTTTGTAATTTCTTGGAAGGCCTTCTTAGGTGTTTTAAGCTCATCAAATGCACCTTGAGAGACATCCAAAGATGCCAAATCCATCGCCATTGCTGAGGACGACATTATGCTACCAAGGGGGGAGCAAACACTAAAGAGGAAACCTTTCCGCTTCACTTCCTCAGGTGCGATTCAAATGTAATATGTGTCTTTGATGACCACCGACGCCATTTTCGTCTGGATAAGTCAGCCATTATGGACCGAAACTCAGCTTATTCTTATTATACCTACATCAAATTCATTAGGAGAACCGGATGAATCAAACGAGCCCTAAATGATTTCTCTAGCTCCAATTATAAACAAGTTAAAGCTAAATTGGACAGACCGAAGATTCGGACATTTCGAAAAGTAATCCAGGTGAAACAACTTGGGGAAATATTGGAATATTTATTACTCTACGATTATTTAAAAGTAAATCAGTGGACACATCTACAAACAGGATTTTTTTACGAAAAGAAACCGAAAACTGTCTCAAGTGTGAACCAATTTGGAGCAAACATTTATGGCAGTTTTTTCATAATTAAATCGTTTTTGCTTTAAATTTTTATGTGTTCTGATACCCAAAAAATTGGAAAGAAGCCTGAAATGTCTTTTTTCTAGTTTGCACCTTTAACACAGTCATTATAACTTATAACACTCAAACGGGTGTCGAAAAGGAGTTCTTTTTTCTATTTTGCACCTTTAACACAGTCAGTATAACACTCAAACGGGTTTCGAAAAGGAGTTCTTTTCGATATGGGTTTCAGGAACATTTACTTAAATTTTTTATGTTGGCAGTGACTGATAATGAGTAGTGGCTATAGTGGCTACTTGATTATTTCATTATCTTCAAAACTTGAATTATTCGTCTAGTTACCAATGTCACCAACCCTTTATATTTGCCAATATAATTTTCCTAACATTTTGTTTAAAATTTTTTTAAATTGTAAATTTAAAATAGGGGCCAAATAGAAAAAAATATTGTATTACACTCGTTTTATAAGCAATTTTATCGGACTTGTTTGCTTTATCTTTCTAAAAAACGTGTGCGACAAAATGGTGTCTTATAATAAATTACTACCGGGTGATTTTAAATGAATGTGACTTTTTTTCATAGGTTGGTAATATTATTGTTTGGTTATTCTGCTTTTTAATGTGATAGTTGACATAAACATAGGCGTCCTCGCCTATTTGACACAATTTATTAATTTATTAAAATGACGTACGTACGCCAATGTGTTGATTAAGGTATCAAGTTTGCCAAAATAATTTATGAAAAATGTTCCCAACTTAAGAAAAAAAGTCACAATCATTTAAAATCATCCGGTATTATTGTTAATTAAACTGTTTTTCATTTCTATTGTTGTAACTGTTGTAAGAATACAAGAGATGGTGTTGGGAGTTCCAATTGAAGATGGCTTTTCTTCTCTGGCACAATGAATCTTACATATCTTTTAATACTCTTTTTCTTTTGTAAAATATCCTTCTTACTTCGTTCGACAGCATGAGACAAGCAAAATAGAAACACAAATTTATTCTTTACTCCTTCAGTTCTGGTAAATCAAGATTTTGTACATTCTTCTCATTTATTTATTTTTTTCTAATTGGTTTTCTTAATATAAAATGTCGACATATTTCTGCGATCGTGCAGGAAAAACGAGTGAATGTGCCAAATTCAAGTAGTCTGATGAGTCTGTCAGTCCCAAAGAAAAATTCAAAGACCAATCTTCTCATTATAAAATCTAATTTTTGAAGGGTGTATAAATTGAGTCCCACCCCAACGCAATCAAGCGCAGTTGTACTACCCCGTAGAATTTACACAGTTCACAGCTGCATCTACAACTCGGATTATGTCACTTAATGATCTCCAGTATATTTTAATCGGCACCATGTGCCGTATTCCTTATTCATGAACCTAAAGAGGAAGCGTTGCAGGAGCCAAAGAAAGAAAAAAGATCGATGTACATCACAAAATTTATTTATTTCCTTGCAGAAACTTACACAAATGACCAACAGCTTATACATTAGCATGCGAATGTGACAGGTGCGATACAATTATTGTTGTATGTTGTAATTATTAAATTAGGTACTCAGTACCGGACAAAATATACAGAGTGAACTACGATAATAAACAATTCGAAGATTTCAATATCACACTTAAAACACAATTTCAGGTGATACACTTCTATACATTGCAGTTGAATCTTGAATGACATTAATTAAAAAAATACTCGACAGGATGACTTCTTCGACTATCAATAAAGGATCGTTATACTATTAGTATGGACATCGGTGGCATTCAACATTGCGATATTTGTGTAATTAATTGTCATGGTCGACTGCTTGAGCCATCATGAACGCTGCTTCCTGTAATGCGATAAATAATGGAATTAGAAACTAATTATAGGTGCGAACCTCATCACACAAACTACACTAATTAAACCTGACATTTACATGCTACATCGTGGACGATCGTGATGAAATACAAACATTATTTATTTTTACCCCAAGTGGTAATAAACGATTTACCGCACGCCGTGCGGTAAAATAAATAAAATAAAAAATTAAAGAAAACCAAACAAGCTAATTGATCTAATACTAGGTAATACACTCGTTGCGTAAATAATCATTACGTCATCTTGCTGACTTGCACTTGACAAATCAAGAACAAATTATCTTTGAAGCTTGTCCAAGGATCAAGGATATTAAGAAATTCTTGCCGGCTCTAAATTTACAGGAAACTGATCCATTTTACAACTTTCTGAGTGGATCTCCTAAAAGTTTCATCTCGGTACAAATTGGGCGAAGGAGATATTTGGTTTCACACCAAAACTCCAATAACTCGGCTTCGCTTAACATTCTTGTCTGATCACATTTTTAATTCATTGAGCTGTTTGACGAATAGTTCACAAACAGTCGCAACGTAAAGTGATTGGTGGAACGTAATACAACGCATTTCAATCAAGATGTGACACTAACCACCAATTTGAAATAATCCATTAACTATTACTGCATATCGTGTCATTCGGTTTGATCAATACCAAGTTTTCAGTGTCAGAAGAAAAAGCTTTCTTTTAAAATAATTAGACTGTTGATGATGTCATGCAGAGGACAAGCAAAAAATATTTAAATTTTAGAGAAAACTTTGTAATTTTATTAAGGGCCCCTCGGGTTTGTCACTTCTTGTATTAGGCCAAATTAAATTATTTTTAAATGTCCATCTCTCATTTCATCTGAAGCATTTGCATTTTTTAGGAATAGGTTTCAGATAAAAATTCCTTTGCGTTGTAAAAGTAAGAATGAAAGAGTGAGCTGCAGTGCATCTAGCAAGTGGAATAAAATAGGTATCTTGTCAGTGGGGAAACGTTACAGATGCACTTGAATGAACGAATACATTGTGCAGATGCTGTTGAAGCTTCTTTTGCATCTATGATTTGTTACCATCCTCACGACAAGAAATTTCTTGTCTGGTATACTTACAGGTGACATGCTGGAGTCGGATCGCCTTCCGAACCGGAGCCTCAAAGATGGAGACCGACTCGATTTCCTGACCATCTGGTGTCCACCGAATTTGTCTTCGAGGGCGTCCTTCTGAAGGAGCATTTCCCATAAGTCCCTTATGTTGTCTGCAACCAAACACATAGATTGTGTGGAAAGCGAACGTGCTCGATTGTATAAATTTCAATAAATCGCCGTCCATTCGATGTAAATGCCTTGTGGGCCCCGAGTACCTACTGTTTACACAAGGGATAACCGTGAATTTTTATCCGGCCATCTTTGACGTAAAACTCGAACGAGTTCTCTCCCCCCAGAGACGCGAACGTTTTAATCCGGAGGAGTTTTTAAAATTTCAAATTGACGGTGACAAGTGCGACGGCGGTGACGGTTCCGGGGGCTAACCGGGGGTCTGGGCGTCAAGTAAAAGGATTTTATGCAGATGTGACATCTTCAGCTGATCTAGTCGCAAAAATGAGTGTTAAGTGGGGTGAATGTTTTTCAATTTTAAATATTCATTTAAATGTTCTTGCTTTTTGGAATTGAATAAAAAAAGGGATTTAAAAAAATTTATTCATCTGCCACGTTGACATTTAAAAAACATAACCTCACAATCTGTTAGCTTAAAATAAAGTATTGTGGTAAACAATATTTCCAAGTCAAGGAATAAAAAGGAAAGCGTGGGAACAACCAGATTTAGCCCCGTGTGGTTACTGTTTATTATCTGAAGTAAAATATGCCTTTGGGATTGTATTTATTTTCTGGAAGATGCAGTTGTCGCAGATGAGTGCCTTGAGTAAAAAAACGTTTTTGCGTTAGATACGATGTCCCTGCTTCAAATTTGAAGTGAAATTTCTCCAGAAAACATGGAATCGAATTACCAAAAATTATCAAACATAACCTCACATTTTTTTTAGAATCTAACAATCTACTAAATAATCTTTCTTTCCGAGTAAAGGAAAAAGAAGGAAGCTTTGAAACAACGATATTTAGCCCCTGGTAGTTATTGTTAATTAACAGAAATAAACTATACCTTCGCGATACTTATTTTCTGAAGGATACAACTGTGGTAAATGAGTGTCTACAGGCAAAAAAAATGTTTTTGAGTTAGATAAGATGATTCTACGTCAAGCTCGAAGTAAGACTTCTTCTGAAAACTTGGAATCAAATCAGAAAAAAATATTTAAAAAAATGTATTCGCACTTTATGATGACATTTAAGAAACATAACCTCACAATTTTTTAAGAATTTAGTAAAATGTACCAAAGGATCTTCCAAGTTAAGGTAAAAGAAGATAACTTTGAAACAACCAGGTTTAGCCTCCAGTGATTACTGTTTATTGACAGAAGTAGAATATGCCTTAGAGGTATTTACTTCTGAAGGATATGACGGTGGTGGATGAGTGTCTCGAGGCAAAAAAAGAATGTTTTTGAATTAGATAAGATACCTTTAAATTGATTTGAAGCAATATTATTCCAGAAAACTTGGGATTGAATTTCAAGCGGCGTAGACATTTGACAAACATAACCTCACAATTTTCTAGTCTAAGAATATTTTGTTAAATAAGGTGTGGAGTACTTGTGGAACCTTTAGAACAACCCGATTTAGTCTCCCGTGATTATTGTTTGTTTACAGAAGTAAAATATGATGTGTCTTGAGGTAAAAAATAAAAAAAAAAAATTTAAGGGAATCTAAGCACTGCAATATTTTTTACCAGGATTTGGAGTCTTATGTGATTGTATAAAGAAACAATATTAATTTTTTTTCGACGTGTTAAGTCTCGGTCACACGATCTTGTTCATCAGCGCAACCCCTCAGTCACGTCCGCTCCCTCGCAAGAACCATAACAAACGTCGTGAATGCGGAATAACGTTTTTATTGTCGCAAATCCAGTTAAGAGAAGTTTATCGCCAAATTCAACGGATCCCTCACGCTCCGTGCTTTTAAAACAATGTCGAACGAGTGAAACTGCATTGATCAGTTGTGACAGAAATAGTTCGTAACATAATATTCACACGCTGTTCGTTATTGGGTTAGTTCTTGGAGTGGAAGTAACCAGCTCATTTGCGGGACGCGAAGCGTGGGTAATCACCGGTGTTTTCCATAAAACTAAGATTTTTCACACGACCGTGTCCGCTCCTGCTGGACAAATTCCCCTTTTACGTCACGGCCCCCGACAAGCTTCTCACCATCAAGAGAATGTAGTGACTTATTCCTCCAAAAATGATAACCTAATCTGGTGTAAAGCACACACCATTAAATCTGAATGATGTGGCGAGGAATGATAAATCCTAACGACTGACAAGAGTCTGTTTGATGGTCCCAAATGATGCAGAGTTTAAGCGGTTTTTGCCAAAATAAAAAATATCTTCGTGTCATGTAATTACGGAGATATTTTGTTGCTTGAAAAATAACCTGCCAGCTTAACTACATTCATTTTATCACTTCATAAAGAAATACATTTGATTTGACAATGTAATTTTTCGTTTAATTCGCAACTCAACAAATCTGAAAGACAAAATTCTTATTATATGATGTTCTGGAGCTCCTCAAGGTTTAGTACTAAGACCCACTTAAGTAATATTGCAACAAATAGCTTACAGTGTTTTATATTTGTTTTGTCCTTAACTCACAATATCTCCAGATTTCGTTTGATTGTTTCTGGAGCTGCTCAAGGTTTAGTACTGAGACCACAATTTTTCAAACAATTTAAAAAAATAAAATAACTTGCCTCTCCGTGGCACTGTTCCCATTTTTCCATTAATCAAGTCCACTATTATGATTCATTTATCGCGCGTTTATAATTAAAACTTTAAACCCTTGTAAGCGATTTAAGCGACAATATTACTCGGCTTAAACTCATTTTATTTAAGCCTGACAAATGTGT
The DNA here is from genome assembly GCF_963966145.1 of Tenebrio molitor. Taxonomy (NCBI): domain Eukaryota; kingdom Metazoa; phylum Arthropoda; class Insecta; order Coleoptera; family Tenebrionidae; genus Tenebrio; species Tenebrio molitor. The sequence goes on from NC_091053.1 coordinate 4,778,192, forward strand.
GCAATAAAATTAAAAATCCCAAAATCCTCTTATAATTACACACAAAACCACTTTATTTACTCGTGTGGAAAAAACCTTCAAACCTGAGTATAGTCGAGGGTGGTTAATAGTGAGAGATGACTCCGAAACGTCAAGTTAATTAACACATTATCACATTTGTCCGTCACGTTAAGTAAGTGTAATAATGCGGTCAAGTTCACGTAAACACGCCATTTTCCCGAATTGGCGGTGTCAAACAGTTCTGGATGGCCTTTCGAGTGATATAGAGCAAACATCCTCATCTAAATCTAATTACTTAAACTGCACTGTGTGTATTCGGGCCGGCGTTAGGTAAATATTGAGCAATTTCATTAGCAGGTGTCGTCCTTTCTCTCCACGGAGATAATCGTCCTTTTTTAAACGTGACGAGAATAATTAACTTACTGTCGTAATCGGCGTAAGATGGTGCTGCTGAGGTAACTGTCGCTACCACGATCATGATGCAAGTGACGGCGCACAAACATTTCATCGCTGAGTACCCTTGCATGGCTGTCAACACTTCTATTACCTGGAAAAAGTTCACTTTAGAATGGATTCAGTTCAGGGGATGTTGCTAAAAATGGAGTCGACGAGAAAATTCCTCTAGAAAATTGGTGCATATTTTTAAGACGTATTTTGCTCGCAATAAATGACGCAAATAAATGTTAAATGTTTCCACCTGGTGCCTGATAATCTCTTAGAACGCAGTCACCGACACGATGTTGCTTAATGATGATTATGATAATTATAGCCAAGAGGATGAAGAAATAATACAGTTGTGAAGGTTTAATACATTAAAAATAATTTTTATAAAAAGAATTGAAAGTGACAAGAATTATTTCTATGTATTTGTTGCTAATAGAACGCAAGAAGAGTAACCATTGGGAAACTGCAAATTATTATATTCAAAACTGTTTGTAATAAAAATGGTGGATGCGCCGATCTCTCTAAAGTTCATTATGTTGTAAAGCATTTTGTAATTGTTTATAATAAAAGTTCTAGAATTTCCAAAATGGTAGATTTTATTGAATTTGGAATCTTCCTATTAAAATTAAAATAACTATCACAGCGAAATTGTTTTGGAATAAATGGTAAACACAGTAATTATGCAAATGTTATCTTAAGTAAAATGATACGACAAGGTACTAAAGTGCATTTTTTTCTGTGTTTATTGCCGACTGCAGCGAGGCTAATAATCACACGAGGGACGAAAAAGCACTTACACTTTATAAAACAAAAAAATAAAACTAAACATTACCTTTCATTACACACGGTGATTAATAAGTAATAATGAGCCCGACGGAATTTAAAATGCAACCCACAATACATTTGGAACGTAAAGCTGGATAAAGCTGGACCAGCTTCACCTTCCAAATGTATTGTGGGTTGCGTTTTCAGTTCCGTCGGGCTCATTACTACCCGTGAATCACCTTATGCTATTTATTATTACATTTGGTCTCTGTGAAATATTTTTCCCTTTTGGCCAAACTTCACATCACCACTTTAGGTCAATTACGACAACGTCGTTACGTTATGTTAATGCTGTTTAACGGTAAATGACCACCAACTCCATTACACACGAATTAACGCTGACTGAAGTTTAGCTGGAATTAGCAAACGATTGTTGTTCAGAGAGGTGCTTTTACATCTGCATTTGCATGTTTAATGGCAGAGTGGCGTTCTACATTTGAACGGTGTTTATTATTTAAGGTAATAATTAAAGCAAATTAAATTTTGAACGTGGGTGCTCCAGGTTTGGTAAGTCACCGCTCTGTGTAGACATTCCGACGGTTGCGAGTGCAAGACATAAATCTCAATGTTTCAAAGACCCCAAGTTGGATTGATTTGGCTCATTAAACGTGAAAATTCTGCACCAGTTACTTTGTTTCGCAACAATTAAATACAGGACGAGGCAAAGAAACGAAGCGAAACTGTTTAAGCTTCTTCCACAGTTTAGTCCAACAAGGTGACACTCGGCACAAGATTCTTTCTGAAGAGAGTGCGTTAAGAAATATGGTGCAGCTCAATGCACGCAGCCGAAATTTCCATCCATTGTTAAATAGTAAGATTTAAATTTCCCGCGCAAAACTCAAATTTGACGAGGCAGCGTAAATCAGGCTTTTCGTGACGTCGCTACGAACTATCACGTGAACACCTCCTGTGCTTCGCCGCGCCAACTATAGAAATACAAATCAACGAGTAAGTTTGGGGTTTACTACGGTCCTGGAACATTTTGTTTGCATGTCTAGGAACTATCCCGGAGGATCTCTGCTTCTCCAGGGTCTCCAAGGAGATTTGTAGCTCGACGTGAAACGTTCGTTTTATTCGGTTTTATCATATTTTAAACAACATTAAAAGTCTTTCCGTTATACAATCAAATTTACGGTTTAACATATGTAAGATACCAGACGGAAGAGTTCGTTCTGAATACATGAATTTTAATAAAAATGTAAAAAATTGTTCAAGACAAGAAGGTGAAATTGTTCGGAGAGTTTTGCCAAAAACCTGTACCGTGGACAAATTTTAATTCGTGAAATGTTTTTTTTTCTATGGGGACTTGACCCTCAGGTATTAATTTCCAGATTGCTGAATTAACAAATTTTTTTCCATTATGCAAATCTCTATAATGAAAGTTTCAGCACCATGAAATTATCAAATCCCTCTGTCGCATTTTTCTTTACTCTCGACAAGGATTCATATTTATATAATTACCGGACTGACATTCAACCTCCACTTCAAATTTTCTTAATTAAAATACCTCAGACTCGATTATTAAACGTTTTCTCTCATTCCAACTTGACTCTTATTTAAAACAATCCACAGCTAGGGGCTGCCATAATTATAAAAAAAAATCTCAATATTGACAATCAATTCTGTTCCTTCTTTAAACTCGCTGCTCCGAGTGCAAACGAAATACATTTTGTCCCCATTGAAGGGTTTGTCTAAGTTATTTTTTTATGAGTTTGCCACCCACGGCTCATTTCTTCGGCCGACACTGTGTCCTTTTTTTATTTTCACTGAAATGCTCACTGTGAACGAGAACACAGGTCCGGAGGGTTGTTAAAACAATCGGAGGTTTTTCGCACCCCTAGCACTTGCTTTGTGACATCGACGGAAAGCAACAGTGCTGTAGACAAAGGTTGTCCAAACAAATTAACCCGTATAAAAATTTGAAGCCAATCCTTTTACCCAAAAAAAAGGAAATAAAAAAAACCTTACATACTATTCTTGCCAAGAACTTTGTTTTAAATGTATCAACTGTCCCGGCGCCTGCACCATTTTTATTCCTCTCCTGGCACTTGTTGGTCGCCCCTCCGTACAAAATTTGCGTCACTACAAGGTCTTGTTGACATTATCTCGACTATTGATTCCTCTTTTACTGAATGTTTTTAAATTTTAAATATTCATTTAAATGTTCTTGCTTTTTGGAATTGAATGAAAAAAGTTATTTTAAAAAATGTATTCATTTGCCACGTTGACATTTAAAAAACATAACCTTACAATCTGTTAGCTTAAAATAAAGTATTGTGGTAAAGAATGTTTCCAAGTCAAAGAATAAAAAAGAAAGCTTGGGAACAACCAGATTTAGACCCGTGTGATTACTGTTTATTATCTGAAATAAAATATGCCTTTGGGATTGTATTGTATTTATTTTCTGGAAGATGCAGTGGTCGCAGATGAGTGCCTTGAGTAAAAAAATGTTTTTGCGTTAGATAAGATGTCTCTGTTTCAAATTTGAAGTGAAATTTCTCCAGAAAACATGGAATTAAATGAGCAAAAATTATTTTTAAAAAATTATTCACTTTGACATTGAACAAACATAACCTCACAATTTTTTTAGAATCTAACAAGATTATTGTACTAAATAATCTTTCCGAATCAAGGAAAAAGAAGGAAGCTTTGAAACAACGATATTTAGCCCTTAGTAGTTATTGTTAATTAAGGATGAACTGGAGTAACAATCTCAGCAAAAAGTTGCGGAATTCTTATAATGCTATGAAACGTTTATTACGACAAATCAATATTTGAAAAAATAGTTTTTAATTTTTGGAAACGAAGTGTAATGAGTTGCAAGTAAATTTTGTGTTTATTTTCTTGATATTTAGATAATTACTTACATGTGATTTTACAATCTTTTGACTAAGACTGTACGTGAAAGTAAACAAAAGCACACTGAATTTCAATTTTCATTGATTTCTGTTAAAGTTCTTAACGTAACTGCAGTAAAACGTGCGATATGAGTGTAATGTTGCATACCGACGTCAATTATATGCATTTTGTTCACTTTTATTGAAATTAAAACAGGTACATAACCTCAAAAACCGTGTTTTTCCACATGTAATTAGCGATTACAAGGAAAATCCTCGACCAACTTTTTTTGTAAATTCATTAGAAAATTCTACGATATCGATACTTTATGTGTGAAAAATTTAAGAAAAATTGGCCTTTTTGAAATATGTTTTTAATCAATTTTTATGCGACCATTGCTCCATTTGTCATAAGAACACGTGTAAAATATCGCGAAACTTTAAAAGGTAATAACTTTAAAATTCCTCGACCAAATTTTTTTAAATTTGGCACAGTACTTTAGAATGGATGAAAGGACTATTGTACCAATTTTAAGCAAATTTCGCCAATTTTCAATGTTACTCCAGTTCATCCTTAACAGAAGTACTTCGCGATACTTACGAGTATTTTCTGAAGGATACAGCTGTGGCAAATGAGTGTCTACAGGCAAAAAATTTGTTTTTAAGTTAGATAAGATGATGATAAGACTCCTTCAGGAAACTTGGAATCAAACAGAAAAAATTATTTAAAAAAATGTATTCGCACTTTATGATGACATTTAAGAAACATAACCTCACAAAGGATCTTTCAAGTTAAGGAAAAAGAAGATAACTTTGAAACAACTAAGTTTGTTTTAAACGTATCAACTGTCCTGGCGCCTCCACCATTTTTGTTCCTTTCTTGGCACTTGTTGGTCGCCCCTCCGTACCAAATTTGCGTCACAACAAGATCTTGTTGACATTATCTCGACTATTGATTCCTCTTTTACTGTTGTAATTATAATCCGTAATGAAACGATCGCTCGATTTGGACTAAGTCTTGAGGCGCAGCACTTATCAGACTTTGTTGCTCTGTTGTGGCGAAGAAATTCCACCGCCAAAGAACGGATTAAATGCGACCGTAGTAATAATGTAACTTTGAGAGGAATAAAACATCGATCGCGATCTGGATTTTGTTGTTGGCGCGTGTCGCTTCATGGCCATTAGCAAAAAAGGAAACCTGACGAGGGGAATATTTTTATCAACAAATTTGTCGATTCGATTGTGGTCACCACCGTACAAATGCTCCAGTTCAATTGTGAAGAGTAAGGCTTCTGTGTATTTATTTGAAAGAAGTTACCAGCTCGGCTAATGAGAGTTGGGGAAAAAATCGGCGGTTTGCTCGACTCCACAATTGCTTAAGCTAAATTGCTAAATGTGTTTTGTTTGGCGGCGGTTTGCAAATGTTTGTTTAAATGGGGGATTGTCTTTTGGAAAAGTAATAAGGAGCCGGCTGGAGTACGGTCAATTAGACACAATGGCTAGCTTTGAGAAGCTCTTATTAGCTCAGGAGTGAACTATTTTGCTTGGCAACTTCGAGTGGACAGCGACATTGTGGCTACGAGAGCAATTACTACATCGGCAACAAAGAGGGGACTTCAGAGTAAGTGTCCTGGCCACGAGTGTGTTTTAAAAATTAACAAAAAATTCGAGACAAAATAAAAATCGATAATTTGGTTTGTTAGCTTGTTGAGAAATTTTGAAAAGTGTAAAATTATGGACAATTCTTCTAATAATATATTTGCAAAAGTAATTTGTTTTGTTTCAGAAATGATTGTAAGCTTTTGTGCTTTTTCCCTCACTGCAACGTGTTCAACATTTTCATTACCAGTTGACTAAAATATATTTTTAATTAATTTCAAACAGGAAATGAAACTGTTTTTATTACAGTACTTCCAACATGCACGAAACCTCCCTGGAGAATTTTATTTAACATTGTCTGGAGAATTCCGGCTATTATGCTAATCAATAACTCCAAAATACCGCACTGGCAGCAACATTTTCAAAACCGTTAATTTTCATGCTTCATCAATTAAAAAAAAAAGCAGGAGGGGGTTGCATCGGTTAGGGTTAATCGAGCTTGGCTAAAATTTCCCGTTGTGCTTGTCAAAGTGGGTTAAACCGCATTCAAAGTTGCCATCTATCACTTAAGCAATCGCCTTTATGAATCAAATAAGTCGACTGTCTGGGCGAAAGATGATGGATCTAAGAAACAAGAAGTGGCGGCGTACGCCATCGACCCTTCTCAATCAGAAAATTCGCCGCCATTCAACACGTTAATCCGGTGCAAATTCGCTGCATTATCTGCCGACTTACATTAATCATTTCTTCGATAAAAAAATACATTAATCTCTGGCGGACTGTCACGTCTTCTTTACATTTTTGCCGGTCACCGAGGTGTTTCGGGACAAGTAATTAATGACTTTAGTTCAATGAAACTCTTTGGAAACGCGCTGCTTACTTACGGAACATTACCTGCCGTGTAATGGATCGAAAACTGGAAAAAATGTCCTAATGCGATGTTATTCCCGCACTAGATGGTCAACTTTCAATTAATTAGCCAATACCAGTCACTCTATACAGTCGGTCCGAAATCAATCGCCTTTTGAAGATCGACGCTTTGATCGCTCTTCAATTTGTACAATTTCTTTGACCGCGCTGGAATCAATCAAAATCGAATAACTTTCTCAAGATGGAAATGTTGTTCCAGATAGAGAAATCGTCAACAAGATGGGGCACGTTTCGCGGGATTCTCTTCCAAAGCCAATAAAAGCTTTTATGATTCATTTGATTAATAGAAGCGAAGAGAATGTAAACTGACGTATGTACATAACGATTTATTTAATACGGATCTGTCTCATATATGCCCCCACACACAGCGATAAATCTGAATGAAGTAATTAATCCGGAATGCTGCAGGAAGAGTTCGAAAATGGACAATTTTGACGTCATCTGTGACATTAGAAAATTGAGATGTTTTCAAACGTGAGGAAACTGTCATTTTCAGGATTCACATCGTGTGGGGTTAATTATAGGAAAGTTGCAATTTGAGCTGAAAATATTCCATTGAGATGAGAGCGTTTGTACTTTCATAATGGAAGCGGATAATTTGTTGGTCAGACTCAATAGATTCAATATTACGAACGATTTTGTGACATAATGTGTGGATTTGCGACGGATGTTTTAAATACATTTGCAATTTTTAGACGGTTTTTCCATTTTTGTTTTTACAATAGTGTGAAACACCTTCCCATATTACAAGAGTGGCGATTAATTCAATCAAGATAGTTCACAAGAACATATACAGGATATTTCAATACCCAGCTTTTTTTGGAAATGTATTCTGGGTTGCATTTTCAATTCCGTCGAGCTCATTATCACTCGTGAAACACCCTGTATATTACATTTTTAATAATGATTCATAAAGTACTGTTGCAAAATCATGCTCTGGAAAAATAAAAAAATAAAATTATAAAAATAAAATTCTAACAGTACAAGAATGTTGGACAATATGTTTTATAAAACGAGTGTAACATGCTATTTTTTCTATTTCGCTTTCATTAATTTAATTTTTTTTAAATTAAAAATATTAAATAATTATCTAGTGACTTTTATTTTAAAGGCATTTGGGTTGGTATTCATGAAGCAATGACAATTCATTCAATTCATTCAATTCATTGAGAATTACACTTCTAATTGTCTCACAAATTTTGTTACAATAATAATCTACCCCCTTAATAGTTTATTTTGATCCAAAACATAGATTCCGATTTGTTTTTTACATTACATTTTACATTGACATTTACAGTAATTCTGCTACCCATATCAACTGCATAATCAGTAATCATTAGAACGATGATACAAAATTGAACTTGTGCAACTGTTTTCACTTACACAAAATGCTCTTTGACAGTGACATAGAAAAAAATATGTTTTTACAGTAAAGTAACACGAAGTTGTCTAGTGAACCATGTCTATGTAAATTTGGTGCATATTATTATTAACAAATTTTAGCATGGTTACCAACTGGTTTCTCCAGAGTTGTATTGTGTGTTGCGTAACTTCAGGCTGCATTACATGTTTGCTACTAAATTATGATAAAATTTCACAATATCGGGAAGAATTTAATGTGCACTACAATACTAAAGTATTCATCACTCATGTGGTTATTTGCCTCAGCTCCACATTCGTGAGACAAAAACCAAACTCTAGTGCCTTCACACGCAAAGAACTATTTACGAGATTAATGATAATTATTTTTCGTTTAGAAATGCAATTAACGCGACAACAATTTAGCTGGCAATAATGGTAAATTAAGTTTGTTTGAAAATGCTTCGTCTCAATTTTATTTGCCCTTGTTTGATTAAAGATGAATCACTAAAAAAATGTGCCGAGGCAATTATTAAAAATAAATTAATGGGAAGGTTTCCAAGATGAACAATAATTTCCGTGGAATAAAGAGCATGAAATTATTAACCTTTTTTGTTCGACACTGTCAGAATTTGTGAATTTTCTCCTATGTGAACGGATTTTGATAAACGTCACAACTTGTCAAAACAAAACGTCAAGGTAATTTTAAAGGTTTTACGCGATTTGAAGCCTTTAAGGGGCTCGTCGAACAAATAAATTACTAATATATTTTTGTTTGAACAAACTTTCTTTATTATGTTCCTTATCAGGGAGAGTTTAAATATAATAAAATATCATGATAAAAATCATATTTGGAGCAAATCGATTAATCACGTAGGGTAATAAAAATTACTGATATCATTGTCGTCTTGTTAAAATATAAATGTAAATACCTATTTGATTTCTAGTTATTGTTGGACCAGTAATTTGCGCGATAATTTTACCGATAGAGTTTTTCGGCAATTTTTTTAAACCGCTAAATTGAAAACAACGCATTTTGGATATTTATTGAAATGCTTGTAAAAATATTACTTAGATTTGATGACCAATTAGAATTTATAAAATTTAGATTTCCAAAAAATGCTGTACCACCCTAAAATATTTGGTTTTGGAACATTTGTATCGTAAAATCATACCTTGATCAGATTTGAGGTTATGTCAGTAACTTTCAAATGTCAGAAAAGTTTTACGTGTAAGCTAATTTTTTACCAAAGACAAGAAATCAAGACGATAATGACACTGACAGATGCAACTGAATAGCTAAACAGGAAAATAGGAGTTTATTTTATGGGTAATAAAGCAGTTTATTCATTTTCATTTGTTCTTTCTTTTCAATGTTTACACAATCAAAATTGTCAAATTCATGAAGAATTTTAAAAACTGTCGAGTGAACCAAAAAAAAAAATAGATTTTTTAGAGAAATATTTTGAGTTTGGTAAAAGATCCTGAAAAAACAGATCGAATATAATGTGAAGCTTTCCTGCAAATTTCTTTCATTAACAGGTCGGTTTTTTGTCTGCCGTCCAGATCCTTGCTTTCGAAAACTCATTTTACTTTTTATTTTAAATTTAAAAGTACCTAATTGCGGCTTCAGTAGTGCAAGCTCCTTAACATCAAAATGGCTGACGTACAATTGACATTTTACGTTGACAACCTGATAACCATCAAATAACTATAGTATGTTTTTTCCTGGTAGGCGGTAGGTTAAAAAATTCTGCAACGAAATGCGACCTCCCTATTGGTTAGTGGAATAGAGTAACCAATAGGGAGGTCGCATTTCGTTGCAGGATTTTGTAAATGGCGCGCGCAACCGCCTACCAGGAAAAAATAGACCATAGTGGTTCATACCAACATGACAACACTTTGCAAATTGTTTAAAAAAAAGAACTTTAAAATTAGATACAATCTGGAGAAAAAAGTTTAAATTGCTGTTGCTGGGAAAGAGAAAGGATTTGACATCTAAAATCAAAAATTCAAGAATATTCTTATGTTTTAATACTTTTGTATTTTTTGTCTTCTTTTGTTAGTGTATAATACATGTGTTATTACTATTTCCTACATACTTTTTAAATTTCTAAAAATATCAATTTTGACAGTTACGCTTTCATTTCTTTACATTATTTTGTTTTGATGTTTACTTTATATATTTCTTAAATTTTGCAACAAAAAGACTAAGCTGCAACAACAAACTCATAAAATTATTAGGAATATTTTACTTCTTAATTTTTTAAATCTCTTAAAAACCAAGAAATATCACATTAATAAATCTTGCTCTGGATTTGGCAAAAAAGAATCAAAGAGATGTCTCGCATAATGTGCGATTGCATCATCTTGTTGAAATTAAACACTTCAAATCTGCTATTTTCTGGTCAACTGTTTTGTAAAAATTAGTCCATTTAAGTGCTTCTGAAAATTCAGTTGCTTTTGAAAAAAATTGAAAGCATATTTAATATTCACTCTGTATATTGGATGTTAACAAAGTTCATACAGTAACTGGTAATTATGTTCAGCTTTCTGTTCATATATTAGAGCTTTTTGTAATTATGCGAAAAATAAAATTCCTCAAACCAACATGATACCAGACTACATGAGGGATATGAGGTCAGGGTTAAGATAATCTAGATTTATGCGATAATAAAATGTCATAGTTATAATAGTTCCAGCGTTAATTTATTATTTATAAAAGTAATCACTTTACGAAATTTGTTCGAAGTAATTCGATCAAGTATGACAAATTGCTTTGTAGATTTTGAACAACAACTTTATTGCGCACCCTTTGTCCGAATTTAGCCAAGTCCTATTCTTAATTTGTCCCACCTAAATTAACCCCAATCAATCGATTCCCCTAATAAACCCCCCGGTATGGGTCCTTTCAAGTTTCGCGCACACATTTACTTTTTCACCCTATTTTTAGAAGGACGCGGCGAACCCTTTCAGCACAGACAACGAGCAAGGGCCATTGAAATGAAAAAAATTCAAAGAATTCGGTCGATTAGTTAAACGTTCGAACAGTTTCGACCCCGTCCACAAACAAAAAATCCGCGTCCCCTCGACAACAAGCAAAGCGGTGAAATACTTACTCGGAGCGGTCTTCGGGAGCGGCAGCAGTGCTGGAGAAGACACCACGAGTGCGAAGGATGATGATGAACCCGCGTTATCCTTTATATACCTAAAACACCCCAATCAGTTTTAGCGCCGAGCGAGCGGCGCTTGCGTCGCGCGTCATCCCTTATCCTTCGGCGGCGCCCCATCAAAGGTGCACCAACACGTCCGTTCATTTCTTATTCAATGCTGTTGAGTCTTATTAGAGTCATACGGGCACGTGACGACGCTGGGAGAAGGTGGAATTGATAGGAAGACGCCGCCGACGGTGGGAACCGCCGCAACAAGTTATTCGGACGCAGGTGCTCCCTCATTCGTACCGACATCTTCGTGGGAGGACAATTAAATATTTATGCGGGGCGGCTGGGACACTTGTTTGATTTGGTTGGGCAACGCGATTTTCTTACAAAATTTCTCCACAAAAAAAATAACTTTTGGTATTTGATTAAGAAAAAAAATTACAAACAACATTTTTTTAACCAGAACAAAGTGTTTAGATAATGCACTCGCTAATTTGAAGAAAGATTATAACTAAACTGTCGATCTACAACTACTGCATCCATTTTTGGAAACATTTTTGAATTATTTTAAAGCAATTATTTTAAGCAATTTGTACGTTTCACGTGGCATACCTAGAAGAATTTAAAAATCTGTAAAAAAGAAATATGGGAATTTTTGGGACGTTGGTAACATTAACTTGACACTAACGACAGTTTAGTAAATTCAAGACAAGAATTAATTAAAAAAATGTTTTTGTTCGACTCCACCAAATCGGAATCTATGTTTTGGATCAAAATAAACTATGTATTAAGGGGGTAGATGATTATTGTAACAAAATTTGCGAGACAATTAGAAGTGTAATTCTCAATGAATTGAATGAATTGTCATTGCTTCATGAATACCAACCCAAATGCCTTTAAAATAAAAGTCACTAAATAATTATTTTATATTTTTAATTTAAAAAAAATTAAATTAATGAAGGCGAAATAGAAAAAATAGCATGTTACACTCGTTTTATAAAACATATTGTCCAACATTGTTGTACTGTTAGAATTTTATTTTTATAATTTTATTTTTTTATTTTTCCAGAGCATGATTTTGCAACAGTATTTTATGAATCATTATTAAAAATGTAATATACAGGGTATTTCACGAGTGATAATAAGCCCGACGGAATTGAAAATGCAACCCAGAATACATTTCCAAAAAAAGCTGGGTATTGAAATATCCTGTATATGTTCTTGTGAACTATCTTGATTGAATTAATCGCCACTGTTTCACACTATTGTAAAAACAAAAATGGAAAAACCGTCTAAAAATGGCAAATGTATTTTTTGTTCGACACTGTCAGAATTTGAGAATTTTCTCCTGTGTGAACGGATTTTGATAAATGTCACAACTTGTCAAATTGAAACGTCAAGCTAATTTTAAAGATTTTAAGTGATTTGGAGCCTTTAAGGGGCTCGTCGAACAAAAAAACGTTGTATTCAACTCGTTCTTGTGTAAATTGGTCTTTTTTTGGTATGAGACGGCCCACGAGACTTTTATTAGATAATTTTTTTGTGTATGAGTTCTGCTAATCCTCACCTATTACCAGTCTTTTTTTTTTGTACTAGCTTTTAAAAAACACCCTGTATATCGTATATTAAATTAAACAGACATTGCCACTGGCTTGTGTACGCTTGTGAATATTTCGCATGCATCACAAGTCGCTTGCACATTTACATTGAGAACACTTTTTCTATTGATGTAAGACCTTTTCTATTGATGTATTCGCCACAAAATACATTTATATTAAAATTTTCACGACCAAACCAGTATAATTTCCGAAAATTGTTCTCGCTGCATTCGCCCCGACCTTCATAAAATTCACAAATATCCGTTATGAATTCAAATGCAAGAAATAGTAGATTATATCATTAAGAGAAGAAGTGAGTCTTTTTGTGCTAAGCTCAGAGATTGAGGACCGAGGCGAATTCGAGGTCGGCAACTGGGCGAAGCTCAAAAAGACCTAAATCTGCTCTGAATGATACAGGCTGTCTTAAAAAAACGGCCCACGCTATAACTTTGCTATTGATAACCCAAATGAAAAAAATTATACAGGAAATGAAATGGCTCTAAAAACACTATAAACCTGAGTGGGCATATAATTTCTATACCATCTACCCATTTATGGGCAATAGGCAACTTTCATTTTTCAAAGGGTAATCTATATTTTTTTTTTACCTACTTTGAGTTACAAATAGGCTGATTATTATACCGAAAACAGTTTAATAATGAAGCATATTATTATACTGTTTTTGGTAACTTTTAGCTTTTATTATATTGGTAACATCAGCCGTTTGACATCAGGCGTCAAGGTAACAAATGAAGCTATAATATACGAGGTAAATTTAGTAAATATAACCTAACATTTTTGTGAAAAATGTCTGTTGCCAACCCACGCGAAAGTCCCTAGTCTATTATGAAAGCTTGAGCGGCCGAAATTTCAAGGATTAGTAAAGCAAAGTAGATAAAATAGTATATTACACTCGTTTAATAAGACGTATTTCCATTAAAGCACTTCTCGCTACGCTCGTCGTGCTTTAAACACACTCATGTGATAATACAACGTCTTATTAAACTCGTATAATAATATACTATTTTATTGATTTTGTTAGTTTTTTTTTCTGATTGTAATGGCATAAAAAACTATACCCTTTGATAACAAAATTTCCCGGAAAAAAAGGAAAATATGTTGCATCAAAATTAGATTCATCCTTATTTCATAAACGAAAATTTGTTGGTAGTGTGCTGGACTTCACTTAAATGTCAATTTAAGTTTCATGCTGCAAATTTTATTTATTAAATTATAATTCATAAAAATCGTTGAAAAATGGAGGTCGGTTAACTTTATTTTTTCATTAATATGATAATAATTATGACTCTGTATTAGTAAAGTCTATTAAAGTCTAAAGTTCACTTTTTAACGTTGAACGGCCATTTTGCTATTTTTGATTTTGACATCTGTACCACAGTGGCATCGGTTAAATATTAGGTAATAATTTCGTTATTTCGCTTTTTAAGAGCTTTAATTTAATTATTACATATTTCCTGTATTTTTTTTGGTAAATAAATCGTGAGAAATGTTTCAAATAATCTTACATTCGACTCGGTTGACTCAAATATTTTTGTAATAAATAGAAAGTAGTACAAAAATTCTATGAACACCTCTGAAGTAAATGTCATTTCCTCCTATGGATGATTTCCGCCTCGGCTACGCCTCTGGCATTAAACTTCACTCGTGTAAATTATACACTTTCCTCCCTTGTGCTACAAATAACCACATTTATAAAATCATTTTAATTGGAAGTCAATTAAGCACATACGCAGGCTAGTTCATTTGATTAGAAGAATTAACACTGATAACTCGTTTAATATCTCATAAAATCTATATTTGTTGAAAATTAAATTTTACCCGCTGAAACTTCTACTGCGCAGCTTATTTAGCTCAGTCTTAATTGTTTGTTATTTACTTTCTAGATATTTTCCTGAAACGCGAGTCCTCTCGTCTCAAATTTTCTAGTAACGACCTTTGTAGAAAATTGTTGTTCAGCATTAGCGCTTATTTGTCGACCCTAATTGTTTGTGGGTTTGATACAAGACACACCTCAAGTTCGCAAAATATCTTATTTCAAATTAAAAGCGCACTGTACTATTTTCCGAAAACACGTAATTCTTGTTTGGTTTGTGACGTAACCAATTCTCACTGTCAACTTGACAAGATAAATCACAGCCAATTTGCTTTTTTCTCTAGCACGATCTTGTGTTTGCGCTGAAATGATGAACTTTGTCTGAACCGCATAATCAATACCTCTTCAGTAAAACAAATTTTTTATACATTTTATTATTCTTCCTACAGGATTTAATCTAACAGAACGTACTTGTTGCTCTTGACTGTGATATCGAGCGTTTAAAAGAAAATGTACTTAAACCAGTCGTACTTTACAAACGTCATTTTTTGAGTAGGTATTTCCTTCAAATACGTGACCTTACATTGATCATCAATTTGTTGTCAGTCCTGGAGGGTTGGGCAAATTGAAAAATAGACATAACGTTGTGGGGAAAGTGACAACATCCAAGAAGAAGACCGTGAGGAATCGAGAAATAAGGTTCCAACTGATTTATTATTAAAGTATGAGGAAAAAGACAGTTTTCATGGAGATAAACTAGATGTTTTTCAAATCTTTATCAGACAATAAAAATAAAAAGTGTTTAAGTAGCAGAGGGGGAAAATTGTAATGGCAGGAACTAGCGTAACAGGAATTACGGCACGGCGTGCGGTAAAGTATGTCATTACGTGCGTGAAACGAGATATATTGCACGGTTTGAGAAGAAATACTGTTGGTAGCAATTTAATTTAATTTTCATAAACTATGTAGAATTCTAATTTTTTATCACTCGTGACGAGAACACTAGGGTTACAAAATAATACGAAATAAATTGAAAACGTTAACTTTGTAATATTTCAAAGGTAAAAGTATTAATTTAGATTGTTCTTGAAGAATTTGCTGTCGAGGCAAGGAATTCAAAATGTTTCATACCTCATAAAAACTTCAATAAGGAAACAAAAATATTTAAATAACTTTTTGTTACATACCTTGTAATTAATTACGTAACAATTCGCATTCATTTGGTGCTTTTTTAGCAAAAGTGTTAGCAGGTACATATTTATAAGTCGGTGAAATATAATCCGGCCTGAATACCGTGTGTCCGCGTACATGTGTATAGGTCTAGAGGCCGTCACATGTAGCAAGATCTGTTTCTGTGACTTATTTGCCGTAGTGGGAAGGTTGATTTTGCGATTAGTCCTTAATCAAACAAAAATTGTGCCATAAATTTGTCCAGCAGCGTAAATATTTCATCCGATTAACAACAACGTCAGAGCGAATCTCTGATTTATCGAAGCGGCGAAACATTTCACGATCAGACACGTCCGAATAACGGAAATGTATCAGTATCGTCTTGGAGAAATGAAAAAGGTTTGAAATTCCCCGAAGGACTCTAATTGGAAGCGGATATTAATTAAATTAGCTCGAATCGATTGGTCGTGTTAGAACAGGTGCAGTCGGCAGTTATTAGATGAATATGACAATTTTCTGCGGGAGATTTTCATTTTCCGGGTGAAACTTATTAACTGGGCGGGGGTGGATTATTTTAAAGGACGTTTGGCCGCGCCCCGTGACGACGGTATTGTTTTGTTGATTTTGGGTCTCGAGTGGCTCAGGGAAAAATAGACGGAAATGTAAATGGTGTTTAATCAATTTGAGTGAATTAATTGAATGGCTGCTATAATGGCCACTTGATATTAGACTACTCGACAAGTTTTTACATATTTACATATTCATCACTGGAGAACTTCGATATTGGATTATATAAACTCGGAACGAGATAAAATAATTTTCTGGGATCTGTGTGAATCGTGATGCTTTTGCTCCGGTACAAGACAAGACTTCAATAGGACGAACTGATTCATCGTCTGCACCGAACACTTGATTCTTTTTACTTTTTTACATTTTTTCATCCTTAGAAAAGCTCGATAGGAGCGTGACTATTTTTCAGTGTCCGTTGTTCACGATTCAAATCGAAATGATATACAGTCCGTTCAAGAAATATTAACACTCTCTTGCGACGACGATGTCAATTTTTTGATCCATCGCGAGGCCTACCTGGAATGTCTCAGTTAGTTGTTCTTGGGTGCGAATTTCGGTTTAAATTTCTGTAATGGGTGCAAATTGTTAATCAGCAATAAATACACAATTAGCAGAAAATTCTTGTCGTTTCAGCTTCCAGGAAAGAGAATTGTGCAGGTCTAGCTGTGACAGCGGAAGTATCTCGTGAAGTTAGCTCTGAGTGTGTTGGTTCCACTCAATGTGGATTTAATGAAAAGAATTAGTTTTGATTTTATTTGGCTTTATTGAGGCAGTTCTATGGCGATTAATATGCAGCAATGGATGAAAGGCTAAATGAGTTGTTACAGAGTGAAAAGCTGAAATAATGAAGCAATTTGAAATGAGTGACCTTTATGTTGTCCAAAACATGATGAAGGTTCGAACAAAACCGTAACAAAATTGCAAAAGAAGGACCCTCGGCAATTAATTGATTTTATGTCTTTTAAGTGTTCGTTAAAGTAGATGTGCTAGTAAGGTAGTTAAGGCGATTTGAGGCCGTTTGGTCTATAGATTGTGGTGGATAAGTGATGTTTGGTAATTTTGTAATCATGAGCCCGACGGAACTCAAAATGCAACCCACAATACATTTAGAACGTAAAGCTGGATATGGACGCGGTAAATATCCAGCTTTACCTACCAAATGTATTGTTTCCCTCGCGTTTTAAAATGGCCCACGCGGGCCAAAAAACCCAATTTACACACGAACTCATTAAATAAACTACTATTTTGGATGGACAATAGTTTTTGAGATACGGCTGTTAAGGGATTCCTTTGGTATGACGAATTTCTTTTGCTATGTTTCTACCTCAATTGTTCTCCGACTTACCAACAACCAAAAATAATCTATCAGGATAAATTAATAACGTATTATCTCTGATTGTTCACAACTTAATAAACAATTTAATCAAACATTTTCCCAAAAAAGATTCTTTTTTTTGCTTTTTGCCTTTCATTTCTAGTGTACTATTGCGATCATTAAATTATGGACATAATTTTTCTGGCATACACAAACTCTAAACTCTAAATCGCTTTATTGAAATTGTCACGCATGAATGATGAAATTGTTGTCAAATTTATCTACAATTTTCAGAATGTATGACAGGATGATGACATTAGTGTCCAAAATTTATTGATGATTGTACCCATTAACAATATACTGTCGCGAGCAAAAAATTCTGGTCGTCAATGTCACTTCAAAATTTGGTTAGATTGTCACAAATTAAAAAATGTCCCTGTCTGATTATGCCCATGTCAACAAAGTGTCAAAAAAATGAGAAAAAAAACACAATTATTGTCATACAACATGATGATAGGTTACGATATTTACGACCGTTTTACAGTAGAGCATTTTCCATTGCGTCAAAGTATGATTTTGACGCTCAGTTTTTTTTGCTCGCGACAGTACATTTATTTTTCTGTCCTTGAAACTAATTTCCATACAAATGACGAAGTAGTTATTTAATTATTTAATTATTCCTGATGGGGTGGTGGGTAGGGTTCACAAACAACTTCAGTCTTATAGTACTACGAGTATTCCGCACACGGAATCTTGGCATAGACATTTCTAAAAAAAAAGATGTAAACCAATCATTAGTAGTATCATTAGTAAATGACAATTATTAAAAATCACTTTTAAGTTTTTCTTGTCACATCAAAAAAGCAGGGAAATGGCATTATCGAGTCAAAAGTTGGGTTATATTCAATAAAGGCCAGTTCACACATATTTGTCAGTTGTGGCCAAGATTCCGTGTCCGGAATAGTACCTGTAGCATTTACGATATCTTCATTTTCAAAGGAATCTAATTCATCAAGATTTTCCAAGATGGAATTCAATTTTCAACGTTTTCGTCGAATATTTTTGATGTGTTTTCATATAATTGTCAGTTGCAAAAAATTCTTCTTAGAGCCGCAATAAATAAATTTCAACGTTTTTTCAAGAGATCTTTGGTTGTCCTAATTGGAGTAAGTCCATTTTTGCTCTTCTTTCAATTTTCAGGCCCACGTTCAGGTTTGTTGTTTTCATTGCGCCACAACTGAATTTTATGATAGGTAATAGAAAACAAGAAAAAAAATTCAAGTGCGTTAACTGCTTTATGCATAAAAAGGATGGTGAAATTGTGCTAGCTTTAAAACTTTTCCTGTAATAAACAAATTTGTATTTATATTTGAATTAATTTTTTGTATTAAAAGATGGTCTGACATTGTGGATACATTTTTCATTCTTATTTTTCTAAAATTGTTGTGTGAACGGATGTTGATAAATGTCACAACTTGTCAAAACGAAACGTCAAGCTAATTTTAAAGATTTTAAGCCATTTGAATCCTTTAAGGGGTTCGTCGAACAAAAAAAACCGTTGTATTCAACTCGTTCGTGTGTAAATTGGGCCTTTTTTGGGCCTCGTTTCACTCGCGTTTTAAAATGGCCCACTTGTCCCAAAAAAGGCCCAATTTACACACGAACTCATTAAATAAACTACTATTGTTATATGATTTAATTTAAAAAATCCGATTCTATCAGTGGAAATACCATAGTAAGGTAAATTGCAACTTAAAAATAACAATAATAAATTTCGGAGAAATTTTGCATTCATTGATTTCAAATATTTACTACCTACCTATATGACACAAGTAATGCATAAGTAAGCAAATTCTTAATTGTAGCAGACTGTTAAACTTTTGCGTAAAGAAAACATTAAACATTGACCTACATTTACCATTTTGATAAACAGAAGTAGACCAATAATAACAGTTTAATTGTATAATTTTAAAAACATTCCAGTCAGCGCAGTCATTATAATATAGTACAATATTTTTCCAAGACAACTATTTCAGTTGTGGACAATTGCACAACTTTAATTAATTAATGTTGTTGATTCAATCGAATTAGTTGACATCTGACCCTTTACCCTACCGTCATTGACGCCACTGCCTTGACAACGTCACCAAGCCTGAACTCGCCACAGGTGGCGCTGTCGGCGCATTTTCTTGTGCCACGTTAGGTTATGTCAAAAAACATCAAGTGATATGTTTGGTGCAATAAATTTTCGCCGAATTTGATAACTAGTGTGATTAATATCAGGAACGATCTGCCAGCTTGCTCCACAATGGATGTGCGATACCGTTGCACTTATTTATTTATTTTAGTGATACTAACTTACACCAGTTACGCGACCGAATTGACATTCGAATTGCCCGACAGTGCCAAAGAGTGTTTCCACCAAGAAATACCGAAAAACACAACAGTGACGTTAGAATTTCAAGTAATCCGTCGATCCGCGCCTGATTTAATTCATTTAAAACGGTGAAAATTCCAGGTTGTGACGGGGGGGCAGTACGATGTCGACGTCAACTTGCAGGACCCTAAAGGCCAGATCATTTACAAACAGATCAAGATGCAGTTCGATTCGCACACGTTCACGTCTCAGCACACGGGGATTTACGTCGTCTGCTTCAGTAACGAATTCTCCACGTTCTCGCACAAGTTGGTCTACATGGATTTCCAAGTGGGCGACGAGCAGCCGCTCCCGGGTCTGGGGGAGCACGTGACCGTCATGACACAAGTAAGTCGCCATATTTTCACATCTGAAACTAATCTTGTTTGTCCTAGATGGAGTCCTCAGCCCAGGACATACACAAAGCGCTGACTACAATCTTGGACTATCAGACTCACCACAGGCTGAGGGAGGCGCAAGGGAGGAAACGAGCCGAGGATCTGAATGAGCGTGTTTTGTGGTGGTCCATTATGGAGACTGTCGCGGTTATTACTATAGCTGTGGGACAGGTTTTTGTTCTCAAAAATTTCTTTACAGAAAGAAAACCGTTTAATGTTAAGTAGTCGTAGTTTTTTATTTTTAAATGAATTTTGTTTGATGTGTTGTGACTTGAGTTATGTATATAATACAATAAATTTGGAGGTACGTTATATTTCTGGGGAGGTGTCATTGAAAACAGGTGTAAGCGTTGACCTTGAAGATTTCAGTCGACGAGGTGTTCACTTGTTTGTAAAAGCAAAAGGAATCTGAAATGTTGTTAAATGTACAATTAATCAGACACAATTTTTTTTGTTAAATAAAATAATTTACTAAGAAAGCTTAGTTTCGTAACTGATATAAATGGGAATTTTGTTAAGCAACGATAAAGAGTCTTAATACGCTTCGTTAGCGAGTTATAATGTGGATGTTGTTTTTAAGTCTTTCGTAACAGCCGATGTAGGCAACCAACAATACAGTTGTATTAAGTCGGTCGGTTCTAATTTTGAATTGTATGTTAAGCAGTTAATTAGCTCATGGTTAAACCAGCCAAGAAAATTAACAGGCTAAACTATTCCACCGGTTAAATTGAGCCACAATAGTTTGACTCTTTAAAGATTTTAACCTTGACGGTTAAGCTCGTAAGGCTCCACAATCCCTCACGCACAGAACACGTAGCCCCTATACCATTGACGTGGGAAATAGAATAGTCGCTAGACGGAGCATCAGTAGCATCACCATCTAAAGCGTTGATTCCTATATGCAGTTATGCAGCAGTAATAGCAAATCTGTTCTGTATTTGACTAACATGTATATGTCAGTTGCGCGGGTTGCGGAGGTATCTCTCTGTTGTTTTTATATTAACAAAAAGGACCTAAACTCGGTACAGGTTGCAAAGACACACTTGTCATTTGCAACAGCATTTTTTTCATATTTCTGAACCAAATAAAGGCACAAAGGGACCAGAAAATCATAGTTTGGGTTGAATATTTTCCAAATAAGTACAGTTTTAAAGTAATTTCAAATGACTGATGCCATAAAAGTGCTGTTGCAAATGACAAGTGTGTCTTTGCAACCTGTACCGAGTTTATTTGTTTGCTTTCATGCAATTATAAAACTCATACTAAAAAGAACAATAGCCCTTCTATAGATAATGTCATTACTATGGCGGCCACAAAATTTTGGCCGTCACTTTCTTGACATTCAAGAAAAGTGTAAATAAACCTTTAGGAATCGTAACCCTACTTTCGATTCTTGTCATTTTGACAATCAATTTAAACTGTTTGAAGCTCAGATATTCCAAAAATCCGACATGAATAAACAAAATTAGAGCAATCGTACATAGATAACCTGAGGTAAACGTTCTATGTAGTAGAAATGTCAAAATAATTTTGAGTTTTGCAATTTACCACCCAAAAAATAACGTTCATAATCATAATATTTAAATATTGGCGGAGACTGGCGATACTTGGGTTATTACAATATTAATCAAACCAATAATTGTTAGTTATACCAAAATTAGACTTCATTACTTTAACAAACAATTCAACAAAAATTTAAAAGGTAAGTCTGTAAGACAGCTTTTTTGTTCGACACAGTCAGAATTTGAGAATTTTCTCCTGCGTGAACGGATTTTGATAAATGTCACAACTTGTCAAAACGAAACGTCAAGGTGATTTTAAAGATTTTGAGCGATTTGGAGTCTTTAAGGGGCTCGTCGAACAAAAAAAACGTTGTATTCAACTCGTTCCTGTGTAAATTGGGCTCTTTTTGGCAATCGTGGGCCTTTAAAACGATCGTTTCACTCGCGTTTTAAACTGGCCTACTCATGCCAAAAAAAGCCCAATTTACACTTGAACTCATTAAATATTAAATAAAGTAGGTACTATTCCGGACACGGAATCTTGGCCAACATTTTTTAGACATTTCTAAAAAAATGATGTAAACCAATCATTAGTGTCATTAATAAATGACAATTATTAAAAATCACTTTGAAGTTTTTATTGTGACATCAAAAAAGCAGGGAAATGGCATTATCGAGTCAAAAGTTGGGTTATATTGAATAAAGGCCAGTTCACACATATTTGTCAGTTAAATGTCAGTTGTGGCCAAGATTCCGTGCCCGGAATAGTACTATTTTACCTACAATATGAAAGATGCAGGTATAATAAGTAAAACGACCCTTCCAAATGTTTCCCAAAAAGATTGCAGGTACCTAAACACGAAGGTAATATTGAAATTTTTTAATAAACAATTGTCAAAACGTTATCATGTTGGTATGAGCCAAACAGTGATTTTCATGATAATACGATTATAGTCACACTGAGTGTCAACATTTTTTTAATCTAACTGAGCCTGCGCCCTGACGAGCGAGACTTTATTTCAAATTCGAAAAATATTTCCGCTGATTTCTCATTAAATTTGTTTTGAAAATGAATTCGCGGAAAACAGGTCCGGGAAGTGAAATAAACATAACCTTAACTATGATTTGGTGTTAAATTGCTATACAGCTGGTCCATATGTGCACATTTTAGGGTGGTACAGAGTGGTTTTTTACTTAATTTTGACATGGACAATTGTTTATTGAAAAAATTTTCACTACACGTCGGAAATGCGAGCAACACTTGAACGATGCTAATCCCTTGGTTGCAGCTACCTGGTCAAAACCCCTGAACAATTTTAACCATGTGCACAATTTACCTACGTCCATGCCGGTTATGTTTATGCTATTACAAAAATGAACCTTTGATGGTAAATTTCAAATTTGCCAAATTTCATTGTTACCGACAGATTCAGTCATTCTTGATCACAGCGTAGGTAGAATACCTACTTATTACAATTTTTTCAGATAATCAACTTATAAGGCATTCACGATCTTTTTGGGACCGAGTTGGCTATGACCATCTAGTGATTTTGTTGGTAGTTCCTCGGTGATAACTAAATTCCTTAAAGGAAATTGACACTTTTTGTGTTAGGTTAGGTTGTTTTCAGTTTAGGGTTATATTTTCTGAATAGGTACAGTCGCGGTCGTTGAAATCTCAGACAGGAAAGATTTAAACACTATATAAATTCCGAAATTTAATTAGCGTAAACAGGATTTTCATCAAGGATTATAAAGTCAGTGTCAGTTTTTGACATATTAGGTCAGAATCGAGCGTAACTTTTGCAATGCCACAATTATGTGATTTGCAAAAATGTGTTAGACTGAGGGACGGTGTGAGTATAAGAGCCATTGCGAGATGAATTAATGTGGAAAAGGTTTGAGTGACATTTCGAGAAACGTCACTTTCAATCTCATTTACAAAGCCAAAAGTTTAGCGTTGTCAAAGTGTCTGAGTTTTCAACGGCCGCGACTGTACATTTTTGCCAGATCTCTTAAATCTGATCTGTCCTTTTTAAATTAAATTGTTTAACAGAAATTTTTCATCGTATAAAATTATTTTGGCAATTTTGACTGTTCCTTTGACGGAAATCATTTACATAGTTTTTTACGAATATAAGAATAATAAATCTGACAATTCGGTGGCAAGAAAAGTCGAACAGACACTGACAAAAAAATTGCATCCGTTGCATCACTGAGTCAGTTAGTCCAACATGAAAAGAAAAAATCATAGCATAGCCAACTCGGTCCCAAAAAAATCGTGAATGTCTATTATCAACTTTCATTAACTAATTTTTTTTTAAATTATTTTAATAAAAAAGAAATTTTGTATTCAAACGCGCGTATCGAAAAGACCTCCCTTTCGAAACCCGTTTGAGTGTTATACTGACTGTGTTATAAAACACAGTCAGTATAACACTCAAACGGGTTTCGAAAAGGCGCTCTTTTCGATACGCGGTTTCAGGAACATTTACTTAAATTTTGAATGTTGGCAGTGACTCATAGTGAGTTGTTGCTAGGTGATCACTGCATTTCATGACACTTTAAATTCAAAACTTACAATTGTTCGTCTATTTACCAGTGTTACCAACCCTTATATTTGCCAAATATAATTTTCCTAGCATTATGTTTTGGACTTTTTTTAAATTTAAAGGGCAACATAGAAAAAAATATTGTATTATACTTTTATGTAAATGTATTAAAACAAAAAAAATTGAATTTAATTTTCGTACAAAAAATATTGTACGAACCATTTGCGTGAAGACATCTTCCGTTCATTCGCGCATTAATTAAAGGCACTCGCTCCTTCGTCGCTCGTGCTTTAAAAAATGCGCTCATGCGGGAACATCGTCTTCCCGCACTTGGTTCGTAAATAACTATAACTGCATATTCAAATAAAAATATAAAGATAACAATAGTAAAGATTTATGATGGGGAACAGATGGTTATCTACCACCAAAGTTACTGGTAGAATTTCGAAAACTCGGTGTATTTATACACCTGCTTCTTTTTGAGAACGACCTACCATAAATCTTTATTATCGTTATCATGTTGTTAAATAATTTGACTTAAGAAAGTCAAGATTCACATTTATTTTGTCCGGACTATAAACTGCTTTAACTTTAACTGCTTGTACCTTAATACAGCACATTTATGTTGTTCATAACTTATACATTTAACGTTATCAGTTTATCAGCCATGATGTGTTCGTTACGGTTAACTACACGATTAAGCAGAGTTTGTTGTTAAAAAATACTCCTTTGCAGAACCAACTAATAATGGAAAGGTAGTAGTTATAAATATATTTTTTAAAAATATAAATACATATATATTGAAAATGAAATCATTTGTTTTATCATAATTTTAATGATGTGAAGTAGATATTTCTCTAATAAATCCTCAATTAACATAAATCCTCGGTAGTATAGTGGTCAGTATCCCCGCCTGTCACGCGGGAGACCGGGGTTCGATTCCCCGCCGGGGAGGCAATTTGTTTTCTTACATTGAGCTAGACTACAGTGGCCGGCAAAAAAGTTAGCCGTCATTTAAATGTCAGTGTCATTAAAGCATTAATTACACATTTGGATTTCGATGTGACAGAAAAGTGATGGCTAGTTTTTATTGCCGGCCACTGTACATATATTATTATTTAACTTGTTCGTGTGTAAATTGGGCTCTTTATAGCATGAGTGGGCCAGTTTAAAACGCGAGTGCAACGAGGCCTTAATTGTGCATAAAATAGTGTATAATTATACGCACTGCGGATGCGGGCGTAAACTGACTTTTATGGCCTTCGGCGTGTTTTTAGCACTTGTTATCACTCGGGCTCAAAATCACACCTCAGGCCATAAAAGTCTTCTTACGCCCTTAATACATAAATATTTATAACTAGTATATCTCTTTACATTTTTCGTGAGTTTAAATAAAAATTGTTATTTATGACAGGTATAATTAATCAACTTAAGTTCATAACATTTTGGGTTTACAATACAAACATTTCCGATAATAATGCGGAATCTGGAAAAGTGCCCCGAATCCTCTCGAAAAGGAATTTCTTTGATTTTGAATCGCCCGATTATTAGTTTTTCTCACATTATTTTCTTTACATTTCACTGCCATTACTTATGAGTAGTTAAACTTTTACACAGGTTAAGGTCACTTGTAGTTTATTCTTAAGTTATATTTGCTTTGGTCTGGTCTTCTATTTAAAAATTTAAAGCTTCCTCAACTCATTAACGTTACGACATTGGAACACGAAGTTAAGGTCACCATAATCATTATCGATTATACAATTATATTAACAACACATCATTTCTTCTTGCACCGTTTTGGCTCAAAGCGAATATAAAAAACGTCATGATATATTCGCAAAAATTATACAGATGAATTTAGCAGTTAAATTCAACTTATTAAAGGATACACAACCACATTATATTTATAAACCAGAAAGTTGTTTGGAAAATGACAGTTACAAATTATATTTTGATCGTACAGTTTTAACTGACATTCATATTCAGCATAACAGACCAGACATTATTATTTTAAATAAACAACAAAAGCAAGCATATCTTTTAGATATAGCTGTTCCAAATTCACACAATATAACACAGACATATAACACAAAAATTAATAAATATTTAGAACTCTCCGTTGGTATGAGAAATCTTTGGTGTTTAAAAAATTTCGATTTTACCACTTATAATTTCAGCAACGGAAATAGTACCGCAATCGCTTTTTAAAAATTTGAAAATTTTGGACTTAGAGAACACATTGGTGGTTGAAATTCAAAAAGGTATATTATTATACTCATGTCATATCGTGAGGAAATTCCTTAACATTGACACAGAACATAAAACACAAAAAAGCCTAAATGTGGAGGCAAGACGCCGGTAATTATGTTGATAAGCACTGCATTATTACTTGATAGTATTATCCGTAATAGTGTATGTACTCCGGCAAAATTGCCGTGCCGCCGGGTGGTGGAGGGTTAGTATCAAAATCAATGTGGATGTTTTCTCTTTGTTGTTAGATGAGGATATCCAGCTACGTGTTCCAGTAATAACAAATTAAATTACTTTTTTGCACGATTGTACTCTATTTGCTTGTTTACCACGGTAAGTTATGTTGACTCGTTGCTAACGATAAACTCGACGATAGCAATTTTGGTGTTCTAGAACGGTAAGTAAACCCTATAGGTATATCTTAGATTTGAAGATATGGGGGCTCAAAAGATGCAGCTTTGATCTTATTTATTTTGAATATTTAAAAAGATTTTGACTTTTTGTTTTATACTAGCTAGTGATATAATAATTCTGAATGATTGTGATAGGTTTGCAATCATTTCCAAGAAGTGATTTTATGACGGTTTTACCTCAAATAACCTATGGCAACATGGCCTTGATTGTTCTTTCTCATCTCCATTGCCGCAAAAAAAATATTTGCACATTGTTGGGGTAAATAGAATGTTTTTAAATGGTGCCACATTTTGTATAACAAAAAAATTCATACATGCTAAGCTGTATTTATTTCGATAATTCTTTATGGATTTTCAGAAACAAATTTACAAATTTAATGTGAGGTATAAGTGTGACATTTAATAAATTCTTAAATATTTTGTAGTGTTAATACCCAATGGAGTATTCCAGTGAACGACGTGTCTGGTTAACTTAACGTTAATTGGAATGGTCACTAATTATTCCTAAATTGTACACGACCACTCCGTAATTGAAGCTAGTGCGCATTACCTGCAACAGTATTTAATTCATTTCTTGCAAATTTGTTGGCGCCACTTACAGAAACACCCTGTTGATAGTCGAGAGCATATCCAGCAAATGTTAGTGAACAAGGTTTCAAAGAATTCGCGATAAAAATGAGT
Organism: Tenebrio molitor; assembly: GCF_963966145.1. NCBI lineage: Eukaryota > Metazoa > Arthropoda > Insecta > Coleoptera > Tenebrionidae > Tenebrio > Tenebrio molitor. The sequence continues at coordinate 4,806,043 of NC_091053.1, forward strand.
AAAATTTGTTTATTTTTGGCATCCCAGTTGTACCACGAACATTGTGTCAAAGTATCAAAGATTCCTTCCATCTGGAAATAATAAGAAAATGACGGATTCTAAAGCTTGTTTGACACGATGCTAAATTTTGTAGAAAATTTGTTAGAAAATGAGAGAGACCCTCGACAGGACCAATGAACGATCAGGATCATAGTCTGTCTTTGTCACATCCTGACCGTTCATTGGTCTTCTCTCATTTTCGAACAAATTTTCTACAAAATTTAGCATCGTGTCATACAGCCTTTATACAGGGTTATTCACGAGAGAGTTACTTCTGAATTTCTTTTTGCCGCAACCCATTATACATATTGTAACAACTTCTTGATCTCAAATTTTGAAAATAATTATAACTGAATCCACGATGGCTCTTAGTTTTGTATCTTTGACATTAAACAAAAAAATCCAGTCAATTCGAAAAATGTAAGGACGAAAAGATGACATGATCCTAATTTATGGAGAGTGTGGAAAGATACATACTTCGAAGTACTTCGAACACCTTTTACGTTAATTTAATTTGTTAATATATTTGTTGAATTTTGATTAAAAACAGGTTGTGTGTCAATCTGACATTTCTAACAAATCTATCCAACATCCCAACTTACTTTGATTTCTAATTTAAAAGAAATAATAATAATTATAATAATTTGTGTCAGTAGTTTGTGCCGTTGGTATTGTTGGTGCGGTAAAAAAAAAATCAGAAGTAACCCTCTCGTGAATAACCCTGTATAATTCCCCTATTACCTGATTAGAGATTTTCTGGCCGGCTTGACAATAAAGAACAATGATAATAATTGTGCAAACGGACAATGCACCTAAACGCAATTTCATAATGGTACTCGCGTTTTCAAAAACCTGAAACATCTTTATTACAGTGTTGCCGTTATAACTTTTTGTCTGCTCCGCCCACATAAACTGACCAATGAGAATCAAAGCCAGATTCAATTTGTACAATTTTTCATCACATTTGCCACGTAAAAAACTTAGGTTAGAATTTTGCTGTCAAGTCCACAACTATTGTTTTAGGTTTTTTTTCTGTGTAATTCAGATCGTCTTAACAACCTATTTGATTGGTACCTAACTAAGAAAATGTAATGGGCGGGGCAGATAAAATGTTACGTTGTCTCTGGATTACCATAAGTTGGCGTACATTCATGAAAAAGAATACCAGTGCGATGGAAGCAAGTACACCTGTTATCATAACCATGATAAGTACTGATTTCACAATTCCCAGCATTTTTTTAAACACCCTGTAAGAATAACAGTGGGTGAAATAATACCTAATTATGAATGTTTATCATCACCATACTTTACTATAATGACGTGATGTTTGATGCAAGAAATCAAAGTGTGGAATATTTTATTTTGCCAGAGAATTTTTTGTCCAACTTTGAGTTTGTCATAATCGGGGTGATCATCAGAAATTTGCAAAATTCGTTGATTAATCAAGAAGATTTGCAAACTGAGTCCCTCTATTCCGTACAACAACGTTCCAGGAAATCGTAGTGCTGAGTAACACATTACTGGATGGGACCAAAAGAACAGGGGATTGAAGAATTTTGACCAAACTCCCAAGTAGTGGTCGAAAGCGATTTCACAAACATTCCACTCGCGGTGATCGCCAAAAATTGGAAACATAATTGTACTGGCGACCAACAAAACGGCGTAAATCGAGAAATAGAAATAGTTAGTCTGAGCAGATTTTTTCTTAACGAAGTGTTGCACTTCAGGACCGACGCTGTCTGTCGACCAGAATGCACTAATCGATTCGTCGAGTGTCTTCAATATCACATCTTCCATCACAGTGACAGATGCCATCACCAATAACACCTATTTGTATGTGTTAGACATGTTGTACCTTTGAATGATCTTACTTACATAAGCGATTATCAGAAGATAAGGTCCGTACGTTGTGATCATATCTGTGCTGAAGTTGTTAACGATGAAGCAAATATGAAGAAGCAACGTGATCGAGTAAAACATAAAGAAAAACCCGTTAATGCGTTTTGTAATTTTATGATAACCAAAGTGAATAAATGTTTTTCTCAAGGAAAGAAATGGATCATCATAGCCTAAAATTTGAGCACGATATAAGAAAGTGGATTCTTTTTTTAGGAAAATTTACCACTACAACCAGTTACTGGAGGCATTTTACTGGCAACTGAATGCAACCCTATTTGCTATTGGCGTTTCAGTTCTTTTATGTATTTAACAGATATCGATTTGCTCATAATGATAATGATCATGACCTAATGTTCTCGGTTTAATGTCGCAATCTTAAAAAAAAGAGGGCTGTCTTAACTTGAAAATGGACGTAGATTTGTTGACGTTTCGCTCACAATATTCAACTGTTACCAGATAGGTTTAGGTATAGTGTATTGTGTATTGCATAACGCTGTATTAAAATTCTGAATAAACCAGTCGAAGCTCAGCAGTCGTATTATAAGACGCTGCATGGCGCAGTTTTGTTGTGGTGTGAAACTCAAATAAGTGAAAAAAAATTACAAATAATGCAAGTGATAAGACCTAAGTGGAGTTGGAATCTCTTAAATTACCAACTAAATTCAGCTTACAAGAAATCAACTTGGCGGAACCATGGAACAAATTCACATTTTTTTCTCGAGGGGAAACCATCGAAAATTACATCAAGGAACTCAAGATTTTGTCATCCACTTGTGAATTTGAAACACTTAAAGAGTTCCTGATACGGGACAGAATCGTCGGTGGAATTAATTCAGAGCAAATTAGAAGTAAATTATTACAGGAAGATAAATTAAGGATGAACTGGAGTAACAATCTCAGCAAAAAGTTGCGGAATTCTTACTATCCCACCTCCACCCGGCGGCACGGCAATTTTGCCGGAGTACATACACTATTACGGATAATACTATCAAGTAATAGTGCAGTGCTTATCAACATAATTACCGGCGTCTCGCCTCCACATTTTGACTTTTTTGTGTTTTATGTTCATTATCAATGTTAAGGAATTTCCTCACGATATGACATGAGTATAATAATATACCTTTTTGAATTTCAACCACCAATTTGTTGTCTAAGTCCAAAATTTTTAAATTTTTAAAAAGAGATTGCGGTACTATTCCTGTTGCTGAAATTATAAATGGTAAAATCGAATTTTTTTCTAAACACCAAAGACTTCTCATAGCAACGGAGAGTTCTAAATATTTATTAATTTTTGTATTATATGTCTGTGTTATATTGTGTGAATTTGGAACAGCTATATCTAAAAGATATGCTTGCTTTTGTTGTTTATTTAAAATAATAATGTCTGGTCTGTTATGCTGAATATGAATGTCGGTTAAAACTGTACGATCAAAATATAATTTGTAATTGTCATTTTCCAAACAACTTTCGGGTTTATAAATATAATGTGGTTGTGTATCCTTTAATAAATTGAATTTAACTGCTAAATTCATGTGTATAATTTTTGCGAATATATCATGACGTTTTTTATATTCGCTTTGAGCCAAAACGGTGCAAGAAGAAATGATGTGTTCAATGGTTTCCCCTTCAGTTCCGCAAATCCTACATTTATCAATGATCGATTGTAATCCGCATATGTGTTTTTTATAATTTTTTTTATAATGCTATGAAACCTTTATTACGAGAAATCAATATTTGAAAAAATAGTTTTTAATTTTTGGAAACGAATTGTAACGAGTTGCAAGTAAATTTTGTGTTTACTTTCTTGATATTTAGATAATTACTTACATGTGATTTTACAATTTTTTTTGACTAAGACTGTACGTGAAAGTAAACAGAAGCACACTGAATTTCAATTTTCATTGATTTTTGTTAAAATTCTTAACGTAACTGTAGTAAAACGTGCGATATGAGTGTAATGTTGCATACCGACGTCAATTATATGCATTTTGTTCACTTTTATTGAAATTAAAACAGATACATAACCTCAAAAACCGTGTTTTTCAACATATACATAATTAGCGATTACAAGTAAAATCCTCGACCAACTTTTTTTGTAAATTCATTAGAAAATTCTAGGATATAGATACTTTATGTGTGAAAAATTTAAGAAAAATTGGCCTTTTTGAAATGTTTTTTATCAATTTTTATGCGACCATTGCTCAATTTCTCATAAGAACACGTGTAAAATATCCCGAAATTTTAAAAGGTAATAACTTTAAAATTCCTCGATCAAATTTTTTTAAATTTGGCACAGTACTTTAGAATGGATGAAAGGACTATTGTACCAATTTTAAGCAAATTTCGCCATTTTTCAATGTTACTCCAGTTCATCCTTAACATTGAAGAAATGCATCGAGATTTTGTAAAATGATGGAAATGACGAAGTCTCAAATGCAACAGATGAACTCTGGGATAGAAAATAATCGCATCAATGAAATTACGTCCAAGAAAAAAGTGGCATAGGGAGTTTCGGGGAAAAAGCAGTAGCTGAGTCTTGTTGGAAACTGCTGTTTATTGATGTCACATCATCCAGTTGATTTATAAATAATTCAAGAAGCAGTCTTTGGTATTATTGAGGATTAATAGAGTCATTAAATATTTAAGAGGTACTGGGAAACATTGACTTCTGATAAACACATCAAAGAATGTGATATAATATAAAATCATTATTTATATTACTGGGCTAAGGTTCCGTAGTTTTTTCGATCCATTGCTTCTGTTGCTCATATGTATTGCACATAAAATAATTTCTTATTCGCTTTTGGTGAGGTTACTTAAATACTTCTTTTCTTCTATTTAATAAAATCGAAACAAACATGGATCTGTGGAATTTTCGAAAAAAAAGGCTATTCTATTCGGAAACACGTTTGCAATGGAAATTATTTTTCAACAGAATTGAACTCTCCTGTACAATTTCTGGGGGTCAATTTTTGAGATCAATCGTTACATAGCGCACACGCATTTTCACACGAGTTTATAACGATGACTTTTGCAATTCTCAATTTTTGGCTGTTTTCGCTATGACATATTTATTTTACCGCTCGCTAAATAACGATTGCCACAATTGGAAGCGCAGCTTTTTCTGACATTAGTCGACAAATTAATGTGATTAGTAGTGTCATAAGAAACGAGAATTCCAGCAAAATGACTAGTGTACGGGGAGCTAAACTCAGCGACAAACAAAAAAAGATATTTGTCGAAAATGTAAAACAGCTTCCATCGTTGGTGAGCGGTAAATTCAGTGCATCATTTACCCAAAAAGACGCCGAACGAGAGTGGAAAAAAATATCAAACACATTGAACAGCATGGGAGGTGCTGAGAAAGAATGGAAAATGTGGAGAAGGTAATTTAATGTCTAGTTTAAAAAAGCTAATACAACCAGCAAAAAAATATTGTAAGACTTGGCAAGATTTGCGATCGCGAACTAAAACTAAAATCAGCGGCAATAAACTAAAAGCGAATAAGACAGGAGGAGGATCGTCACAAGAAAAACAATTGTCTAACATTGAAGAAGACACTTTAGACATCATAAAAACCGTTTCGGTCGAAGGACACAACGTGGAGGAATCTACCACCGCTTTTGATTTTGGGGAAGAGATGGACATAACAGAGAGTGAGCATATTCCAACAAACCTACCAGAATCAGTAGATAATACTCATGAGACAATACCAGATCAATTAGGGTTAGCTACCACTGTTCCTTTAAAAAAAAAAAAAATAAAAAAAAATCAAAATTTAATAAATGTTGCCACTGCAGCAACTTCGTTTAAAAAAAATTTGGAAAAAAAAAGATCTGAAAGAGAGATATTACAGGTGCAAATTAGAAATTGCTGAAGAGATGTTACAGCTGAAGCGAAGGAAAGTGGAATCTTTTGAAAAAATCGGAAGTGCTTTGGATACCATAGTTGATATCATGTTATAAAACTAAATTGTTGTTATAAATGTTACAAATAAATTATTTGCAATAACTCCCATTCTAGTTCTTCTCCCATCTGCTAATTCCGGATTAACTCTTCTGAATGCGTGTTCTTCTACGTTTGCATTTTTGTCAAGTACCACCCTTCTTGTGAATGCGGTGCAGAAAAAGAAACCATCCAACACATTGTGGAAGAATGTCCCCTTACTAAATTCCAGCAAGGTTTCTCCAAACTACATCTACTTACCGAAGACGCCCTAAATTGGCTACAACAAATTAAAAACATATAATTTACCATAATTATTTTGTGAATTTCGAATTTTAATTGTATTTTTCTTCATACGAATACAGGCTGTTTGATAAAAAACGCCTCAACCCATAACTTTTTTATTTATTATCCGATTTCAATGAACAAAAAAACCAAGGATATGGTTTTTCATGCGCTACGAAGCAGCCATAAAATATATTTTTTTTGGCGTTATTTTCAGTAGCTAACGATAGTCAACTTTTTTTTTTTAATGGACATATGTAGTTTTTTAGGCATAGTCTGGTAAAGTATTTTTTTCTGAATCTAATGATGTATTAAAAGTTATCGTTTGGTCCATAGCTGACTGAAAAAAAAAATAAAACAATTTTTAATTGTGGTTCAGCTTATTATGAAATTTTCGAGTGTGCCGTGAAAAACAATTGGAATACAAATAGCAACAAATGTCAAGTGTGAGTTTGAAAAATTTCAGGTGCAATCTTGAAAAGTTTTATTATTATTTTCTTGGAAAACATGAATAATAATAATAAATATTATTATTTTTTCTATTAAATTTTTGTTTTTGACTAATTACGATTTTTATTACACTCGAACATAAAATAATAGTCAAATGACTGCTATTCTGCATGACTGACAATGTTGTTATACTTAAATAAAAAAAAGTTTAAAAAAGCAGATGAAAAGTTCTAAGTTGACGTTTAGATGACATTTATCGTACTTTGTATTCCGATTGTTTTTTACGGCACTCTTAAAAATTTTATTAATAAGCTGAACCACAAAATTTTTTAAATTTTTTTTTCAGTTAGCTATGAACCAAATGATAACTTTCAATACATCATTAGATTCAGAAAAAAATACCTTACGAGAACAAGCCTAAAAAACTACATGTGTCCATTTAAAAAAAAAGTTGACTATCGTTAGCTATTGAAGATAACGCCAAAAAAAATATATTTTGTGGCTGTTTTGTAGCGCTTGCAAAACCATATCTTTGATTTTTTCGTTCATTGAAATCGGGTAATAAATAAAAAAGTTATGGGTTAAGGCGTTTTTCATCAAACAGCCTGTATATATACAGTGAGTTTTTTTTTAAGACTGGCCATAGGGTTTTACATGCTAATTTTTCAACCCCCTGTTAACTTTTGTTCCGATGAAAATATTCAAACCATTTTTGGAATAAAGTTGGAAGATTTTTTAAACTATCGGATAGATTACAATTCAATATCCCAAACTGTCGAAAAAGTTGTGAAAAAAATATTTTCAGGGCGCCGAAATAATAGTACGTCGAGCGGCCGCCAGAGTAGCGCCATTGTCGGCTCAACCAGCACCTGACGATCTCCACTTTTGGACGCTTTCGGCGCGCTAAAATAGTATATTAAAAGACAAGTTTCATAAGACCAGTCTTGAAGCACGAATTCAAGATTAAAAAACGAGTGGCGTAGCCACGAGTTATTTTAAAGAATGAGTGCTTCAAGGTCTTATGAAACGAGTTTTTTATACTATTTTTTGTAATTTGTCCTTTTTTAAACAAAAATGTTTACTTTCGTCGAATTAGGGATTTTTGTGGCGGTTGGTAATGTCTTAATTTTAAAAGTGAAAATTTGATCAAGTCTTCAAAGTCGCCTTTTGTTTTATCCAAATTCTGTCACAAAACACGAATATGAAAGATTATAATCTTTCATGTACGCCCGCTGAAATAAGTGAAATTGCCAAAAATACGGTCGCGAATTTGTTGCCTGATAAATCCTGATAAATAATTCTTTGCACATTTTGTAATTTAAACTGACACGCATGACGGATCAAGCTTTGCCAACCTAAAAATTTTCGTAAAATGTTCCGTGAAATAATGGCTATAAGGAGATCCCAGATGATGACGTCGCGTTCGTTAATATGTCTATTAGAGAATCAAAATGGAGGCAAATTACAAAAAATACTTTTTTCGACAGTTTGGGATATTGAATTGTAATCTATCCGATAGTTTAAAAAATCTTCCAACTTTGTTCCAAAAATGGTTTGAATATTTTCATCAGAACAAAAGTTAACAGGGGGTTGAAAAATTAGCATGTAAAACCCTATGGCCAGTCTTAAAAAAAACTCACTGTATACAGGCTGATTCACGTAGCCCGTTCATTAGAAACTTTTTGATTTCCCAAAATCATATTAATATGAAAATTGGTAGTTGACTATAACCGACTACTCCAAGTTCAAATGAAATATTTTCAAAATGGCGGATTTCCGGAAATACCGGAAATCGATGCCATCTTTGTTTTTTTAAATAGAAAGGCCCCATTTTGACTTCACATTTCGATTCTACGTTAACTTTTGAGTTTAGTACGTCTTTTTGTCAATACTTATCTGTCATCGTTTTTGAACTATATCATCTTTTTTGCAAAAAAGTGAGGTTGCAGGGCTTCATTAAAAAGCTTATAATTCCTGAACCATCAGAAATAAATAATTTATTTTTATTTTACTGACAGGCCAAATATTTGGCCGCTTTTTTGCGTTATCAACGACATTTTTTTAATGTTTCATACGCCTACTGCAATTTTTTAAAATTGACAATCAAAAAATGTCGAAAACTTCATTTTTTTAAATAGCAACTACCATGATACTGATACTAGATATAAATGTAAAATTAAATTTTAAGGCCACTTTTATTAACATTATGTATGCCTATTTGCAGCCGTTTAGGCGTAATTTCAATTTTTTGAATAAAATATTATTTTTTATAATCAATTGTTTTATTTGAATTTATATTCAAAAATAGCATTGCAATAAATATTAGATAACAACAAAACAATAAAAAATTAGCAAATTTAAAAAAAATATTTTAATGTAAATGAATTCATTGGAAATATTTTTTTGTTAATTTGCTTAGTTTTTAATATTTCGTTGTTATTTACTGTTTATTGCATGTGAATTTTAAATAAAAATTCAAATAAAACAATTGTTTGGTAAAAAAAAAACAATATTTTACTCAAAAAATCGAAATTACGCCAAAACGGTTGGGAATAGGCATAAACAATGTTAATAAAAGTAGGCTTAGAATTAAATTTTACATTTATATCTAGTGTCACAAATGGTGGTTGCCATTTAAAAAAATGAAGCCCTGCAACCTCGCTTTTTTGCAAAAAAGATGACATAGGTCAAAAACGATGACAGATAATTGTTGACAAAAAGACGCCCTAAACTCAAAATTTAACGTAGAATCGAAATGTGAAGTCAAAATGAGGCCTTTCCATTTAAAAAAATAAGGGTGGCGTCGATTTCCGGTATTTCCGGAAGTGCCACCATTTTGAAAATATTTCATTTGAACTTGGAGTAATCGATTATAGTCAACTACCAATTTTCATATTAATATGATTTGGGGAAATCAGAAAGTTTCTAATGAACGGGCTACGTGAATCAGCTTGTATATACAGGGTGTTTGAAAATTGCTAGTACAAAAAAAAAAACTGTGGCATCTAGAAGCCCTAAGAAATCCAAAAAACCAATTTTTAATTTTTTTAAACAAAAGGGATAAAGTAACCCTATCCCAGCATATTTTACGCCTCAGGCGGGGCAGTATTTTTTAAACCTTGGTAACCAAGCGTGATAATGAAGGACTATACAACAATATGAAAAATAAATATTTTTTTGCAAGATTTTGGCAACTAATAATGGTACTAACAATTTAACCCAATTTTTAGTAATGTTTATCTCGAAAACTAGAGGACTTTTATTAAAAAAATTTTTTGCCGATGACTTTAACTCACCACCACCAATTACCAGTATTTTTTTGTACTAGCAATTTTCAAACACCCTGTATATATGCCAAAATCCATTTCAATTCCATCATCTTCAGCATCAGGTTCTGGGACATTGGGTTCAATGCACATGTTATGTAGAACAACACACGAATTTATTATCTTGCATGCAACTATGGGCTTGTAAATGTAAAACTCGGTGTTTTAACAAACATCTAAATCTGGCTTTAAGTAAACCATTGCAACATTCAATGTTTGCCTTGGTACTTTTATGTACTTTATTGTACTTATATTCTGGAGTATTTACAACTGGTTGCTCTTCAAGTGGTGTTAATAACCACGTCCTCAATGGATAGCCGGAGTCACCTAATAAGAAATAATCCTTATGGCCTCTTTGATGTAATTCTCGTAAAAATGTTTGTACATTAGATCTACTCCATATAAAAGCATCATTCGTACTACCTGGGTATTCTCCTTTTAAAAATTTTAAAATTCTGGATTTAGGAAACACATTGGTAGTTGAAATTCAAAAAGGTATATTATTATACTCATGTCATATCGTGAGGAAGTTCCTTAACATTGACACAGAACATAATACACAACAAAGTCAAAATGCGGAGGCGAGACGCCGGTAATTATGTTGATAAGCACTGCACTATACAAGATGATTTACGAGGAATAATGAGCCCGACGGAATAGAAAATGCAACCCGCAATTCATCAGGAGAAAACCCCGGACATTTACCGCTTCGATGTCCGGCTTTTTGGTGCAATGTATTGTGGGTTGCATTTTCTATTCCGTCGGGCTCATTATTCCTCGTAAATCACCCTGTATATAAACCACGGTGAGGAAGTCCCTTATGGCCTTCGCGCCTTAGAACCCTCGGCACGCCTCGGGCTCTAATCTTGGCGCTCTGGCTATAATCATGAACCTTGGTGTATAATATACTATTTTGTACTCATAGCCTCAAAATCGGTATTGCGGCATTGTAAGGTTGGTATTTATTTAATAACGTAGACAGACGGAAACGTCAATTCATTTTGAACAAAATGGACGTTTCGTCACATTTGCAATTTTAACATTAATTCTCATCAACACAAAAAATAAGCAATTCAAAAAGGTGAGAGTAATAACAAGGGAAGAATTTGTTCAGCGTGTTGTGTGATCGTAGTAGACGGCCCCGACGCTTTAAATTTTAATAATCTATTAATCAGGTGCTACCAACCCAATAGTAAAAAATTACCAATTATCATTTTTGATTTTATTTTTTTAATATTTTTGAATTTGACTTTGCTAGTAGCTAATTACCGCGATTATTTCATTCATTATCGTTTTCGACCAATCGTAAGGCTTTATTTTTTGGATTATAGTGACAATTCCACTCAGAAAATTTCAACCAATCAGCTTCTAGTATTTTGAATCATTGGACCAATTAGGAACGAATTACACCGATAATTTAGCATGGTCCTAAAATTATCGAAAAATTATCGCTGTAATCATCTCCACATTCCTAAAATTATCGCTGTAAGTTTCTCCTCCTTCCTCGAATTTTGATAACTCATTTTTGATCCAGGGTAAAATTTTTGTTGTTTTCAACTACGTTAACTAACGCTTTGAGAGTCATAAGAATACGTATAAATTAAAAAATTTGTGTAAAATTTGAAAATGAAATTTTCCTTTGTGGAATTGTCATGCCGAATACAACTCGATGGTACGAAATTGCGGGAAATTTTTCTCTTCATTTTACTCGTATTTGTTTCTTAGACGTTCGCTACGCTCACTCGTGGAAATTGTCGTCGAAACAAATACTTGTATAATGAGATCGAAAATTTCCGGCAATTTCGTACCCTCTCGTTGTATTACTAATGATAATTCGATCATTCGTCAAGTAGGTTTCTCAGATGTTTTCAATCCTATTGCTAAAGTGATAAAATAAATACTGTTGTCAAATGGTATTATTTAATTCATGAAATAATCAACCGAATTACACTCTAGCTCTTGAAATTATCCGTTTTAACACTCAAGCTATCAAAAGGTAACCACTCGTGTGACATTGACATAATTTCCCTCCACCTTCGGTGTCGAGAAATTAATATTTCAAAGTGACACTTGTTGTTACCTAGGAGAGCTTTCGTGTTAAAAGTCGATCATTTCAGAGCCCTCGTGGAATTACAACCGATAATTTTTCGATAATTTTAGGACCATGCTGAATTATCGTATTAATTTATTGTTAATTATTATTAAAGTAATTTTCGGACAAAAAGATGCTATTCAGGAACACGCTTGCGATAGAAATTATTATTACGAGTAAATTGATTTGCTCAGAAAGATAATGACCATGACCTAAACTTCGTGTTTCACTGTCGTTACGTTAATGAGTTCAATAAGTTTTAAATTTTTAAGACCTGAGCAAATACAGTGTGATGAAAAAAAGGTATTCATTGAAAGTTGTTAAAAATCTTTGACTTTTTGACTTTGATCGTTCAAATTTGACCAAGCAAACCACATTGAAAATTGAATTTTTATTGTTCCTACTTATTAAAAACACAATTATTAAAAATAATTTGTGAATCTGACAGGAGTAGCATGATCACTTTTAACAGGTGACAGAGTAGTAGGACGTTTTTATCGCGATAAACATTTTTGATTGGATGAAAGCAAGCGTTCTAATTGGCTGAACACGCACGTTTGATGTACGTGGGAATTAATCAGAAGTAAATCCTTCGTTGTAAGTTTTAATAAGCACAGGTGATAACATTTCATAATCTAATTCAAACATCCATCAGTTTTTTTTTTACTCGAATCATTAAATTAGATTATTATTAGATAACAATTGGCATTTTCGACTCGTTTGTGGATGTTTTCGTTTACCAAATAAATACCACCATAAACAATATAATATGTGACTGTTTCTTTAAAAAAAAATTATGCAACGAAAGCACAAGTTCAGAATCAAGTAAATAGTACTCCGGCAAAATTGCCGTGCCGCCGGGTGGAGGTGAGATAGTTAAATAATGAACATAACTTATCTAATTCTTTGGTGTCTTTATCAGAAATGTATATTTCACAGCATTAAAAATTAAAAAACCTTCTCGGTTTTCGAAATGTTTATTTACAACAAATGGTGAAAGTATTATTTATAATAGTGGTTTTCACATGGTATAACAAAAACGCGATTAATAGAAGTACATCCGAACTGTGTGGTGTCGAGAAGAGAAGGAAATTTGGACATTTTCTTCCTCAAGCTCTATTGATGTCTTGACAAATAATGCTTCAATGTGAACGACAACGGAAGCTTCTGGTGTCGCGCCTTCTTCAGCATCGGCTGCTACATGTTACTAAAGAAACTATCAAGTGGATAAACGTTAGATTATGTGAGCGATCTCTGTGAAATTTAGTAATGCCTAAATATCTTGCAGTGTCTTTATCCAACGGAATATTGCAGTGAGTAACGTCTTTAATTAACTTAACGTTAATTAGAGTGATCACTAAGTATTCCTAAATCATACACGACCACACCGTAACTGAAACTAATGCGTATTACCTGCAAAAATATTTCAATTGTCTGTCGCACATTTGTAGGCGCTACTTACAGAAACAGCTAGTTGATAATCGGAAACAAATCCAGCAAATGATAATGAACAACGTTTCAAAGAATTCGCCATAAAAATGAGTAAAACCTGTTTATTTCTGGCATCCCAGTTGTACCACGAACACTGGGCTAAAGTATCAAAGATTCCTTCCATCTGGAAATAATAAGAAAATGACGGACTACTATATTAATTTACTAATTGTACCTGATCAGAGATTTTCTGGCCGGATCGACAATACAGAACAGTGATAATGGTTGCGACAGTGGACAATACACCTAAGCGCAATTTCATAATAAGACTCGCATTTTCAAAAACCTAAAACGTTATTAATTTATTTGTTTCTGGATTACCATAAGTTGACGTACAAGCATGATGAAGAATACCAATGCGATGCAAGCAAGTACACCTATTACTGTAACTATCATGAATGTTAATTTCACAATTCCCAGCAGTTTCTTAAACACCCTGTAACAGTACTAGTGTGTAAAATATTTATGAATGTTTATTATCACCACACGTTAATATGATGACGTGGTGTTTGATGCAAGAAAGCAAAGTGTAGAAAATCTTATTTTGCCAGAGAATTTTTTCTCCAACCTTGAGTTTGTCATAATCGGGATGATCATCAGAAATTTGCAAAATCCGTTGATTAAGTAGGAAGATTTGCAAACTGAGTTCTTCTATCGCGTACAACATCGCTCCAGCGAGTTGTAGAGAAACGTAAAACCATACTGGTGCGGAACAAAAGAACAGCTGATTGTAGATTTTTGACCAAACACCCAAGTAGTGGTCAAAGGCGACTTCACAAACACTCCACTCGCGGTGATCGCCAAAAATTGGAAACATAATTGCACTGGAAAGCAACACAACCGCGTAAATCGAGAAATACATATAGTTTATTTGAGCAGATTTTTTCTTAATGGAATGTTGCGCTTCAGGACCGGCGCTGTCTGTCGGACAGAATGAACCGTTCGATTCGTTGTATGTCTTCAAAATCACATCTTCCACAAGAGCGACAGACACCATCGTCATTAACACCTATTTGCATATGTTAGACAAGCTGGACTTTTGAGTGACTTTACTTACAAATGCGAACATTAGAAGAGAAGGTCCGTACGTTGTGATCATATCTGTGCTGAAGTTGTTAACGATGAAACAAATCTGAAGCATGAAAGTCAACAAATAAAACAAGAAGAAAAACCCGCTGACGCATTTTGTAATTTTATGACAACCAAAATGAATGAATATTACTCCCAAATAGAGAAGTGGATTCTCATAGCCTAAAATTTGAGCACGATATAAGAAAGTAGACTTTTATTTTATGAAAATTTACCACTAGACCCAGTTACTTGAGACATTTTAATGGCAACTGAAAGCAACTGTATTGGTTTATGAAGATATTGATTTGCTCATAACGATAATCATTATGATCTAAACTTCGTGTTCCAATGTCATAACGCTAATGAGTTCAGTAAGTTTTAAATTTTTAAACAGAAGACAAGACCAGAGTAAATATAATTTAAGAATAAATTACAGATGACCTTAACCTATGTAAAAGTTTAACTACTGGCAAAAATGAATAACTAGGCAAAAATGAATAGGGAATTCCACAATTTTTCTTGGAAAGCACAATAATTGCCCCAATTCTCCCACATATTCTTAAACACAAGATAAATTTAAAATGCTACAGCTACTTGAAAAATTACATTTAATGTGTATATTGATATATTTCTAGGACATTTCATTACAAATTTTAAACTGTATTTATAAAAAATTCAAAAAAGGAAAAATTTCCTATTCATTTTTGCCTAGTTTATAATTTAAGAATAAATTACAGATGACCTACTGAAAAGTAATGGCAATGAAATATAAAGAAAATAGTGAGAAAAACTGGTAAACAACAATACTTATTCAAATTCAGGAAAAATGTAAAAGAATATAAAGAAAATTAATAAAGCCTGAAATTGTGCAGGCGAATTTTATCCTGTTTCAAAATAATTTCCATCGCAAACGTATTCCTGAATAGCATTTTTATTCGAAAATTACTTTAAATCCGATGATGAAACAAAATATTCAATATACATAATGTTAAACAATATACTTGAAATATAATTCATAGACAATTGGTTCACAGTTCTCGTAGTGAGGGTCATTTACCCGAGAAGCATCATACCTCCCCAGAAGCATCATACCTCCCCAATATTTAATATACAGAACATAAAGTTTGGAATAAAATTCATAAGAGCGCTACGTTACGTTTGTAAGAAAATCGCTCGGATTTTATTTCGAAAAATGCCATCCTGTGACGCGCAATTTGTTTAAGTGACGTCATTAGTTTTTGCGCATTGACGTCATCACCAATTTTTTCAAATTAAAACCCCCACTTTTTTCTTCTCTTTCTGATAGACCTTCTTACATAACAATTTCTTTGAGAAAATGACAAATTTTATTACTTCGAAAGTTTAATTTAATTTTTAATGTAAATTTTGACGTACTTCTGTAAATCGCGTTTTTGTTATACATTTTTTTTTCTACTTGTAAGTCTTTTAAGAAGGGCGGGTTTGTCGCCCTTCCGGGGAGACATCTTTAATGTAATACTGGATCCTTGGGTAAACTAAAACAATTCATTCTCTGTACAATTGTTAAGCGACACAGACGTGTCCAGTATAATTAAAATATAATTTTTCTCTATTGACATGTTAATTGCATGGAAAACAACCCTCCAATCCAACATTCAAACATAAAAAGAGTGCAATTTTTTTATTAATATATTGTCCTTCGAGCCGGATTTGTGAGAAGTTCCCGATTTTTACACGGCAATATCGAACCAGAGTGTCTCGATACGCAAGAGAACCACGTGCAGAGAAGCATCAAGTTAGTCACCACGTTAGAATCAGTCAAAGCTCCAGATTCAGCAGCAGCAGTCCTGCACTCTCCATCTGGACATCATCGTCGTCAAAGATCAACGACCGACACAGAAAATGATAAAAACGGTGTTGCCGGTTGTATTTCTAACGTAGAATGCAGTGTTTGTGGAAATTTAGAATTGAGACAGACTATAGCATCGTTTCATGGAAAATTTTTGTCGTAACAAAATTGTTTTGGCAATTTTGGACTTTCCCTTTGACGGAAATTAAAATTATTTTTACACACTTAATAAATCATTTACTTTCTTACGAATATTAAAATTGTGATGGGAACAAAATGTCGAACAGACTCTGACAGAAAAAAAAGTTGCATTCCTGAATCAGTTAGTCCAACATGAAAAGAAAAAATCATAGCCAACCCTGTCCCAAAAAGATCGTGAATGCCTAATACATTGCAATTTTTTGAAGTGACAGAAAAATGATGCTCGAAATTCCGTGTCTCTAACTGTACATCAATTCGTTCTGGAGTTAAGACCGTTTGGACATGTCATAGCCACATACTGAATATTTTGTCTCATCATCTTATTTATAGTACAGTGGCCGGCAAAAAAAGTTAGACATCATTTAAATGTCAGTGTCATTAAAGCATTAATTACACATTTGGATTTTGATGTGACAGAAAAGTGATGGCTAGTTTTTATTGCCGGCCGTTGTACATACCGGGTGTCCCAGAACTGCCGCATGATATGTTAATAGCGTATTCTGGAGTGAAAATCAAGACTAAATTTGAAAGAAAAAATGTCGAGGGTCCTATAGTATCTATACTGTAAGCGATTTTCGCTGACCAATTATAAGACCATTGTTAATTGCTTTATTAGGTAAGCTCATTACTTTGTTTCATTTCCATGGATTTTCATAATACGATAATAGTATATTGTATATCAAGAGTTGAAAATGAAAGATTTCACACGAGTTTGCAGAATTGATTAAGCAAACGAGTGTGAAATCGAATTTTCAACACGTGGTATACACGATATTTTTCCGACGACCACAAAAAAAAACGCTAATATTCGGTATTCCTTCAAACTTCAAATATTATTCGACAGAGCTGCGGACAAAACATACATTGGTGGCCATGGTTACTACAACTGTGTGCAATGATTCATTGCGCACAGGCTAGAAGGTATCTGATTGGCTAACCAGTTTCATTGCACACGGGTTCGCTATTTGCATGCAATAGCCAACTTTCAATAATAATTATTTGTGCGAATTTACGCATTTTTCATAGTGGTCGTCGGAAAAACTCTTTGAATTATTTGGTCCGCTGTAATCGATTAATAAATTACATTGTGACGTTTCTTAACGTCATTTTGACAGTAATATTTTTTCATAAAATCCAAAAACAGTTTTGAAAATATTTATCGCTGCAGAGTACTATGATATGCTCATAGTTTATGGAGCATGTGGTGAAAATGCTTACGCAGCCGTAGAAGCTTACGCTGCACGTTTTCCTGCAAATGTATTTTTGCGTTTGGTGAATCGCGCTAGGAATACGGGGAAGTACAGTGGACCAGCTAAATTTATAAGAATTTTGAAAAATGTAAATGTAAGTTGTTCCCTAGCAACTAGTCGGATTACTTAATATACCTTAAAACAGGTTGAAAAAAGCTTCACACGATTGGTTAATTTCAATAGTTTACCATTTAAATACCCTACGGCCTTTGACATTTATTCTTTCAAATTTAGTCTTAATTTTCACTCCGGAATACGTTATTAAAATATCATGCCGCAGTTCTAGGACACCCGGTATATTATTTAACGAGTTCGTGTGTAAATTGGGCTCTTTATGGCACGACTAGACCAGTTTAAAACGCGAGTGCAACGAGGCCTTAATTGTGCATAAAATAGCGTATAATTATACGCACTGGGGATGCGGGGGTAAACTGGCTTTTATGGCCTTCGGCGTGTTTTTAGACCTTGTTATCACTCGGGCTCAAAATCACACCTCAGGCCATAAAAGCCTTCTTACGCCCTTAATACATAAATATTTATAACTAGTATATCTCTTTACATTTTTCGTGAGTTTAAATAAAGATTGTTAATGTACTACTGTGTTGTTATTGAACGATAATGACACAGTTTTCTGATACGTTATTAGAGAAATAATCCCCTAGGGCATTATCTTCAAATAACAGGCTCTAGGGCGTTATAAGGTCTTCGTTGCTTAGTTACGACCAAATTTTGACTGATTAATCAAATCATTATCAATCCAAAAACACACGAAACTAGTCGGACATTAAGTTTTAAAGGCATCACGGGTGCCGACCTCGCGCGTTATCAACTTTATAACACCCTTGATACCTTAATAACTATATTTATTAGTTTTTCTCACTATTTTTCTTTACATTTCACTGCCATTGCTTATCAGTATGTAGTTGAACTTTTGCATAGGTTAAGGTCATTTGTAGTTTATTCTTAAGTTACATTTGCTCTGATCTGGTCTTTTATTTAAAAATTTAAAGCTTTCTCATCTCATTAACGTTACGACATTGGAGGTCACTCATAATCGTTATCGTTATGAACAAATTCAGTCGAAATTTAATCGGCAATGTCCATGTCACTCGTTATATTACTACTGATTATTTCATTCACGATCGTTTTCGACCAATCTTAAGGCTTTATTTTTTGGATTATATTGACTATTTCCTTCGAAAAATTTAAGCCAATCAAAAAGCTCGAATATGTGAATTTTAGCCAATAGCGATCGAATAACAGCGAAAATCGCTATCATAAACATTATAACCAATCAAATTTTGTAATTTTTACTTTAGCAACCAATAAGACGATGATTTAGTGGAAATCACCATGGACATTACTCAACACACTGATTTCCGGAAATCACTCTAGAGAGATTTTCGGAAATTATATCACGCGGCCTTTCATTCATCAATACACACTTATTAATAATTTTATTTATGCGATTTTCTAGCTGAATCTATTTCGAGCCGTTTTGATTTCCAGAAATTATTATTTCTCCCTGTCTCGTTCTTTTAGCGCAAAAAGAACTCGACAGGTCGAAATAATTTCCGGAAATCAAAACGACTCTAGATTATACAGGGTGGTCCCGATATAACCTGCCAAAAAAATTCTGGGTCATTAGAAGGATCTAACAAGTCCAAAAAACCCCCCTTCGTTAGGTCCAAAATAATGGGGATAAATTAACCCCTATCCACACCCATTCGACGCTGCTGACCACAAAAATGCGTACCTACTCAGGAATTAATTGTTGGTGTTTGTAAGGATGACAGTATCTAAGCAACATAGGTGCCTGAATCGTTTATGACAAATCTCAAATCTGACAAACTAAATCAAATTAATGACATTTATTGAAAACGCTGTACACTGCGTGCGTTAATTCACCAGCTTATTTAGGTACAAAAGCTGATTTTGTAGACTGAGATGAATGAGTAATAAAATAATAAAGTGGTGTTCCTCAATGTGTAAATAAATGTATAGGTAGTGTGTGCAAAATTGTGGAAGAACTGTGTAATAAGAGTATCGTCTTAATTGTGGTTAAATAGCCAAAATAATGTATTGAATAAATTTATTTACACTTTACATATTCGTAACTCTAACTGAGAATATCTACTAACTAATGAAAGGTAAACTAGACTAGAAACATTATTTTATAATAAATGTTCTGTGTGCCTTCCGTTGGCATTTAAGCACATTTGAGTACGCTGGTACCAATTTCCATAAACAGAATTCAGCATTTCTGGGTTTTTACGAATCTGGTTCGCGGCGTCTGTTACGCGTTTCTGGAGTTGGCCTTTTGTATTTATTTCAACTTCGTATACCAAATCTTTCGTGTGGCCCCAAAAATTAAAATCCAGAGGGGTTAAATGGAGGATCGGGGACGCCATCGTATTGGAATCAGTCAGAACCAACCTCACATAAATGCAGATGTAGCTCCACAAAAGTACAACGAGACGGAAGGACTCCTTCAGGAAAACGCTCGCCGTATGGTAGCCATGCCGGTCTTGAATTACCACGTGTTTCGCCATAGAGTAAATGCAAATCGGCGTATTCTTGTTTCGTGAATTTCATAACTTTTTGAAGGATTCGCAAATTTAAAATTAAACTTGACAAATGTCATAGGTGTTGCAGGTACCGTTGCTAAAGAAATCGCAGCCAAGTAACCAGAATTACCTTTTTAAAACCGATTAACTCATTAGCGTACAGCCAATTTTGGCCAAATTTTCAATTATTTTTATCTCGAAAACGAAAAGACTTTTATTAGAAACTTTTTTTGTGTATGAGTTCTACTCATCGTCACCTATTACTGGATTTCTTCTGGCAGGTTATACCGGGACCACCCTGTATATGATAATACTGCACTAGTGCAATTATCGATAATTTGCACTAGTGCCAAATTTTCGCGTAGTCCTAATTAAAAAATCATTGGTATTAATTTTATATTATATTGACATGCGCTCGGGATATTACTAGTGATAATTCGATAATTCGTCAGTAGGTTTCCCAGATGTTTTCAATCCTATTGCTAAAGAAATAAAATAAATACTGTTGTCAAATGGTACTGTTTAATTCATGAAATAATCAACCGAATTACAAATCAATATCTGCATAATACACAAAAGATCTGAAACGCCAACAGCACATGGAGTTGCTTTCAGCTGCCAGTAAAATGTCTCAAGTAACTTGGTCTAGAGGTAAATTTTATTAAAAAAATAATTTACTTTCTTACAATGTATGTAACAAAAGTTTTGGGAATTTTTTTTAAATCTTATAAAACAAACTACAGTGTGGAATAAAATGATTTACATCTAGTTACCTTTGCATTACCCTTGTAAAAATACGAACTGCCGCTCAAAAAAAAATAGATTTATTGCGAAGGGATGACATGAATGCAAAGTAGAGATTGAAATTAAAAAGGACCTAACAAAAGCAAGTCACAGCTAATGTTGAAAGAGGCCACCAACGTTTGTTAATTCAATTTAGTAAATTGTAACAATTGTCAATTCGATTGATGACATTTATTGACAGAACTAATAGTTCGGCACTTCAAAAAAAAAAGTAGAGCGGTACAGGAAAATTTACATGTGCAAAAATTCCAAAGGTAACTAGATGTAAATCATTTTATTCCACACTGTATGATTGTCTTATTTAAATTTATATTACAAAAAACGATTCAGCGAAGATTTAACAATAATTATGATTTATCACATAGCCGCTAATCTGCCATGGATTTCAGTGGTTCTCAATTTGGTGCGAATGCCTCTCATCAGCTTTTGGACGGTAAGTTCTTCCGCAGTTCTTCATTTTGCCTTTCCACCCACCGTTGTAAACTTTTCTACTGAGTAAAGCCGAAAACTCGTCTATAGGACACGCCTGAGGAACATTCGGGGAATTATCCCCTCTAGGTATACAGGGTTTCTCAAAATTCGCGAATTCCAAATTCAGAGCGTTGTAGAGGATCACTTCAGTGGTCCAAATATGGAAATAAAAAAAAATCGGGACTCCCCCCCACAAAGATACATTGGTCTGAATGTGCACTCTTTGAAATGCGTTTTCTTCAAATACAGGTTGAAAAGTTCAGTGTTGACTGTTATTTATGGTGTAGATGATTGTGGAAAACAATAACGTAAAACATTTTTTTGAAGAATAGCTTTACTTTGGAGTAAACAAATTTAAACTTTATAATTTTCCTTAAAAATGGAACGGCAACGTAGCTACATACCGGGACATTTTTTTAACTCTGAACATAGTCCATACTTATTCCCTATGTTCAATTTTAAAAAACACAGATCAATGCATTGTGAGTTGCTATGCAACTAACTATACCGAACACCAGAGATTTTGAAATAATGTTAAAAATTGTTCTGATTGATGGAATTGGTCTATCATGTGTTGCATTGGAAATGTAACGCACATTTCTAATGCTCTGATTGGCATAGAATAACTGCATTATGTGTATTTTTTCTTCAAACAACTTGACCATTTTGTTAAAGTGTCAAGTACTTATTTTCGTTGCCTTGGTTACGTGATTACATACATGCATTGACCTGTGTTTTTTAAAACTGAACATACGGAATAAGTATGGGCTATGTTCAGAGTTAAAAAAATGTCCCGGTAATAGATATTTACGAACCAAGTGCGGGAAGACGATGTTCCCGCATGAGCGCATTTTTTAAAGCACGAGCGACGAAGGAGCGAGTGCCTTTAATTAAAGCGCGAATGAACGGAAGATGTCTTCACGCAAGTGGTTCGTACAATATTTTTTGTACGAAAATTAAATTATTTTTTTTTTGTTTTAATATATTAAACATAAACGAACATAAAACCAAGTAGGCAGTGATCTTTGGTTGTTGGAAACAATTGCTTCACTTGATATTTCAATTTTTGCAATAATTTGTGAATTTTGTAGGAACAATTTTCAACGATTATAAATCTTACCGTAATTTTTTAATGGAGGAAAACCCAGGGAAGTTGTATTTTATGACCTAAATTTTATTATTATCAAGACAGATTTTTTTTTGAATGCCTCAAAGGGCCAGTGTTTTTTGCAATTTTTACATTCGAGTCGACCGGGAAGCACTCGTTTCGGAGCGAGCGTTGGATGTTGGAAGCGTTGCTTTCAAGGCTATGAGTACAAAAAATAGTATTTTGTCACTGTGGATATGAAGGCTGCTGTGTATTGAACAAAATTAAAGTGCCTATATCTTCTTCAGGAAGAGCGAATTTTGTTTTCCAAGTATTTTTCAAACTCCACTGGGTCCTTCCCTACCACGCTCTGAATTCGGAATTAGCGAATTTTGGGACACCCTGTATATGGGATATTTTGCTGCTTTAACCAATCTTGGGTTGTTCTCGCATCATGGCACGATGCCAGATTCGGCCAGAACATAATATTGTCATTAACACGATGCTTTCTAAATATTAAATAATGATTTCTGGTAATTTCCCTCTTGATGGTCGTATAGGATGCGTGAAATCTTCGCCCTAATCTTCCCGTTGAAACACTCTTTATATTTTTTGCACTCAACCAAGTTCTAAAGTCTTGGATGATTCAAAACTCGAGGACGGCCCGTTTTGGGAAGATTCATACACAGCAAACCTTCCTCACATTCCCTAATGAGGTGGTAAACTTTGGTTTCTATAAATGGCGACAATAGCACGTTTGAGCATTTAGCCAACCAAGTTGTAAATTCCCTTTTGCAATTCTAGCTTGTAAGAAATTTTGTAAATCTTTGTCAACACAAATGTATTGTTAAACTCTAGGGGAAACTTGAAAGATTTGTCATATCCAATGGTAAGTTGATTACTTTATTTTTAATTGGAAAAAAATAATACGAAAAATTTTCCCACAACTTTTGTTACATATAAGCCTATTTTTTAATCAAAGAAGCACGACCTGTTGATTTAGGTTTGTACGAGTAAATATAACATTTTACCAAATTTAGGGAATTTAATGATATCTATTGGCTATACCAGCCAACGTCTGTCATTTTTAATGTCCTTGAAAGTACGCAAACTCGCAAAATTTGAACGTGTTATTAAAAATGCCTCGCAAAGTAAGACATTTATTAAACTCTCAAATTAGTTGTTATTAGTTTTTATTAACTTTATTAACATGCTGCTCTACTAATATCTCTAATAACCTCAGTTTTTATATGATGAGACTTTTCACCCTATGTCAAAAGTGTAGGTACAATGTTGTCAGCTCTATTTTGGGTGTAAATTGCAGTGTTGTGGTACTTTGATTAAAAAATGGACTATACGTTATACGAGTAGTGCTCAAATTTTAGGTTATGATGATTCATTTCTTTACTTGTGAAAAATATTTATTTACTTTGGTTATCAGAAAATTCCAAAATGCATTAACGGGTTTTTATTTATATTATATTTGTTAGCCTTCCTTCTTCAAATCAGATGGAATTCTACCGCACAATTTCAGGCTTTTTGGATTTTCTTTCTCTTTTTTTACATTTTTGCTGAGCTTAAAGAAATATTGTTATTTATCAGTTTTTATCACTATGTTCTTTATATTTCACTGCCATTACTTGCCAGTAGTAAAACTTTTACACAGGTTAAGGTCATTTGTAGCTTATTCCTAAGGCATATTTGTTCTGGTCTGGTCTTCTATTTAAAAATTTAACACCTCCTGAACTCATTAAATCACAAAGTTGAGGTCATGATCATTATCGTCATGAGCAAATCAATATCTGCTAAATACATAAAAGATCTGAAACGCCAACTGCAAATAAAGTTGCTTTCAGTTGCCAGTAAAATGCCTCAAGTAACTGGGTCTAGTGGTAATTTTTTCTAACAAATGGATCTAGTTTGTCATATCTTGTTCAAATTTTAGCCTATGATGATCCATTTCTTTATTTGGGGAAATTATTTATTCACTTTGGTTATCATAAAATTGCCAAATGGGTTTCGGGGTTTTTCTTTATGTTTTATTCGTGCACTTTCCTGCTTCAGATTTGCTTCATCGTTAACAACTTCAGCACAGATATGATCACAACGTACGGACCGTTTCTTCTGATGTTTACCAATGTAAGTAAGGACGCTCAAAGGTCCAAGTTGTCTAACATGTCTAAATAGGTGTTGATGGTGATGGCGTCTGCTATCGTTATGGAAGATGTGATTTTGAAGACAGTTGATGAATCGATTAGTTCATTCTGGTCGACAGATAGCGTCAATCCTGAAGTGCAACATTCCATTAAGAAAAAATCGGCTCAAATAAACAATATGTATTTCTCGATTTACGCCTTTTTGTTGGTCTCCAGTACAAGTATGTTTCCAATTTTTGGTGATCACCGCGAGTGGAATGTTTGTGAAGTCGTCTTTGACTACTACTTTGGAGTTTACTCAAAAATCTTCAATCAGCTGTTCTTTTGGTCTTCACCAGTAATATGTTACGTATCACTACGATTCACTGGAGCCTTGTTGTACGGAATAGAGGGACTCAGTTTCCAAATCTTCTTAATTAATCAACGGATTTTGCAAGTTTCTGATGATCATCCCGATTATGACAAACTCAAAGTTGGACAAAACATTCTCTGGCAAAATAAGATTTATCACACTTTGCTTTCTTGCATCAAACATCACATCGCTGTAGTAACGTGTGGTGACGATAAACAGTCACAATGATTTTACACACTATTATGCTTACAGGGTGTTTAAGAAAATGCTGGGAATAGTGAAATCAGTATTCATCATAGTTATGACAACAGGTGTACTTGCTTCCATCGCAGTGGTATTCTTCGTCATGAATGTACACCGACTTATGGCAATTGGTAATCCAAAAGCAACTAAATTTATAATGATATTTCAGGTTTTTGAAAATGGGAGTATCATAATGAAATTGCGTTTATGTATATTGTCCATTGGCGTAATTATAATCATTTTTCTTTATTGTCTAGCCGGCCAGAAAATCGCTGATCAGGTACAATTTGTAGATTTATATCGGAGTCCGTCATTTTTTTATTATTTCCAGATGGAAGGAATCTTTGATACTTTAGCCCAATGTTCGTGGTACAACTGGGATTCCAAAAATAAACAGATTTTACTCATTTTTATGGCGAATTCTTTGAAACCGTGTTCATTAGCATTTGCTGGATACGTTGCCGACTATCAACAAGCTGTTTCTGTAAGTAGCTGTAACAAATTTACAAAAGACAATTTAAATATTCTTGCAGACAATGCGCACAAGTTTCAGTTACGGAGTGGTTGTGTATAATTTAGGAATACTTAGTGACCACTCCAATTAACATTAAGTTAACTAAAGACGTCGCTCACTGCAATATCCAATATTCCACTGCAAAATATTTAGTCATACATTAATTGTCACAGAGATAACTCACATAATTTGGCGTTTATGCACTTGATAGTTTCTTTAGTAGCGTGTGGCAGCAGCTACTAAAGAACAACATAATGTTCGTCTCAAAAAACATTGTACGAACTTCGATGCGAGAAGAAGTATTCGGCACATTCGCGCAAATAAAGCACTCGGTCCTTCGTCGCTCGTGCCTCAAATAATGCGCTTATGCGCGAAAAATATCTTGTAGCACTCATTTCGTAAATAAATATTGCACCAGGACGAACTTTTACTGCGCAATTTTAGGCTATTTGAATTTTATCTATGTTTTTTTACTTTTTTCCTGAGCTTAAAGGAATATTGTTATGTACCAGTTTTTCGCTCAATTTTTTTTACTGCTAATAGTTAAGATTTTACACAGGTTAAGGTCAATTCTAGTTTACTCTTAAGTTATATTTGCTGTGGTCTGGTCTACTTATTATAAATTTAAAACTAACTGAACTCATTAATGTTACGACGTTAAAGTAAGTACGACGTTTAGGTCATAATCATTATCGTAATGAGCAAATCAATATTTGCTAAATACATAAAAGTTGGTATTTACCAACAGCAAATAGAATTGCTTTCAGTTGCCAGTAAAATGTCTCGAGTACGACTTGCAACGTCAAAATGGCGGCTCCCGCAATCAAAATTTAACACACAGGGCGACCAGCAGGACTACTTCTTTCCCACAATTTCTTCTCTTGGCCAGATTCACTTCTAAGAATTTCACCATCAAGATTTTCTTCGAAAAATCCACCAGCACCACCTCGAGGATCCCCACCAGAGTAGCGCACCAGCCAGGGAGGAGGCGAGCCTCGTCCCCAACTGAGCTCCGGTAGGCTGCCGCAACACCCAGCAAAGATTTTGTACGCCCCCCCCCCAGATCACCTCTCGGCCCCACTGAACCACCGGATTGTCGAGTGAGGAGTGGTCCGTACAACCCCCGTGTAGCACCTTGCGAGGTGCAGGAGTTAGGCAAGCCCCCTGTAGCTGGTGACAATAAATGTAGATTGTCCACGGAATTTTATGTGTTGCTTTCTCCTGTCCCGCTCTCTGATCCGGACAACCAGAGTTTGTTTGCGGTCGGCCTTTTAAGCCGCAGCTTTTAGTAAAAAAAAACTCCAGAAAGTGAAAATGGAAGCAACGCAATAAGTAAATAACAATGCAGTTGCTATTGTTACATCATACGTAACTTGAATTGCACGCGATTCGCGTGAATGAAAGAGATTTTTGCTGTTGACGAAGGACGGGTAGGCGCTTTAGTACCATAGTACCATGGCATAAAATAAACCCCGACTTGCTACCAAAGACTGTTCTGCAGCTTTCAGTAAAAAAAAGACTCCAGAAAGTAAAAATGAAAATGGCAGCCATGCAATATGCAATTAAAAACTACATTATGTTGTTGTCATCTTACATCATATGTATTGAAACGTTTCGACTTTTGCACCATCCTGGTGCAACCCTCGTGGTGGCTTCTATGTGATTTTTTCTTCCTTATTTGGTGTATTGCCGGTTGCTGCTTTCCTTCGGATGGTATTTTAGCGTAAAAATTCGAAACAAAAATAATGGGGACAGAAATATTTATTGATCCTACATTGCGTTTTGTTTATAGTTTAATTTAATTAAGTTCTACGAGAGGCCGTATCGTCGGAAGGATTTCAAAATGGAATTAACACGATTCAACACACTTCACTTAAATTTTATTTAACAAATAATCCTGTGTGGTGGCGTTTGGTCCCAACAAATGGTATAAATAAATAAATAAATTTAATAACAGACGTTGATGAACATTTGACTCAATGAGAATTAAGTTGCTGCCCGTGAATTTACATACCTAAGACGAATAAATACACAGAATCTTTACTACGTGAACAGCATTATTAGAAACTGAGATGTGAACTATGTGCTTTGGTTTAGATTTGCATTGTCTCTCCAATTAAATTGAACTCGATGCGATATCCCTGGAACCTCGCAGTCCAGCCTGGCCTAATTCGGGCAAGAAAAAATAAAAGGGCTAATTTTGTGCTCTTACGCCGAATCACAGCTAATTGAGTGCGACGGACACTGGCGGTAGCTTCCCGGACTTCGAGAGCCCCAAGGCTCCCAAGGCACGAATAATAATGAATAAATAGTTATAAACCATTCACGATTATTTCAAATTAGGACTATCTATAAAAATCTGACATTTTAGTTTGCAGTATTGTGATTTGTCTTAATAAATCTATTTTAGGTTATAATTCAACCGAACGCTGCTCCCAAGTTGTTACATTTTTTAAATAATTGAACGCATTAGGAACAATAATCGTAAAATTGTAATTGAAATGAAACATACATATTTGTAGGGCAGTTCTGGGTAAATTTTTATTAACTAAATTAATGACAGAACTGACAACAATGCGAATATTTAAAAACGAAACGTCATATGACAGGACCTGACGCCAATCTAACAAAAAAATATCGCGGCCTCCTGCGTGTTTAAAATAATCGTGAACGGCATATATTTGTATATCAAGGATGCGAAATCGTACTTTGACGAACCGAGAGAAAAACTGTCGTCAAGGCCGCTTTGTGGCCGAGACAAGACAATCTCGAGGTCGTCAAAGGATTTCGTAGCCAAGGTCTATACAACATTTTGTGTGAAACCCGAAAATTTGTAATTATAAAATGAACAAGTAAAATTTTCTTCACTGTCAATAAAAAATAAAGTCGGCCTACATGTCGCTATGGAAACGACATAAATGAAAAATTCACTTTGAGGAAAATTGCAAAAATGTCCGAAGAAAATTACGATGTTTCAGTTCCGTGTACTCATCCAGAGTTAAAAAAATATTATAAATTGTGCAGTGTCGCATTTGAAACCTGAAAAATCGAAACGGCAATATGAAAAATGTTACAGTGACTTTGAGACTGATGTAACAAGAAGAATGTGAAAACCGTGTCGGATAATGTTGTACTGGCTTACCTATTTAGTGGAATTTATTTATTGTGGAAGGTAAATGTTAAGTTCTGTTATGCTAGGTTGTATCATCTGTTCCTTTTTAGGTTATTTTAATCGTGGAAATATCAGGAGCCGTGCAAAGACACAAATAAAGCAAAATGTCTGTTGATGACATTCAGGAAATGTTACGAGATATTTCTCTTTTTGATCGGTGAAAAATTAACCAAAATTATCCTAAATCACATGTGTATGTTTCATATAGATGATAAATCGATAATGGGGATCTTTCTTATCGACTCCTCAACCTCATGCAGCTGTCTCATTTGAAATTGGCGGAAATTTCAAACCGGATGAAAATTCTGTACTAATAGTGGCCGTTCCTGACAGAAAATCAAACTTTAACAGTAACCAATCCAGATTTTGTAAGATTACACCGGAAATATGCAGATAGATATGTTGTAATTGTAATAATAAATAAATATAAAAATGACTTTTACTTTTACGGCCGTCGTCAAGGCAACGGCTGCGAAATTCAATTTCGCGGCCTGTTGTACGCACGCGAAGTGCTCATTTCGCGTACGGTTGCACACAAAATATTTTACAATGATTTTAAAATAGATTTCCTTGGCGAGAATGCGTTTTCCCAATGAGTGAATGCAAGAAGATCATATTTTTCGCGATAAAGAATTTAATTCACAATTCTAGAGAGTTCCGTTGCAATTGTAAAACACGTGGTCACAAAATAACTGCCGGTGGTATTGAATGTACAGTTCTATTCAGAAAAAAAGCGTACAAGTAGTGAGCCCAATTTTGGTTCAATTGTCATATTGTAAACCTATCTTTTAATTGTTGTTACTTAGAAACCTGACACTAAACATCTGCTGATAGCTGGATTTTATCGATGTATTTTTCAGAGATTTTAAAGTGTGTAAATTTTTTGCCTTATTTATTAGGCAAGTATGTATTACCATATACTACAAACACAACTCAAACTTTTATTCATAAATTTATAGAAAAAGGCAACTCTCAGCAATTTAACAACTACAATTTAAAGATATGTTAGAGTTTATAAAAGCAATTTTCACACATTTGACATACAAAATGTCAGTAATACGTTTACTTGGACACGATTAAATTAATTGTCCCATTTACAGTAGCCCTTAATACGTGTACGCTTTTTTTTAAATAGAAGTGTACCTCCAGCTACTTTGGAATTCAAACCCAGAATGAGTAAAAAATCCTCGTTTTCCGTTCCTCACTTTCGCACCTCAGACCACAGGGCCAATCAGCTCCGTAAGCTTCTACTTTTTACCTCCGCCAGTCGCGACAAGTTTTCGATATCTCCCGAACTTTTAATGTAACCTTTTTCTGTTTTCTACTATAAATTTAAATGTATAATTTAGACTTGTCAGGACCAGACCGAATGTACATAATTCGTTGTTGAATTACAACTCTGCAAGGGACACTAAATTACTGGCTTTGTACAATAATACAGTTTTTCTTACTATATATTTACTTTACAGTTTATTGCCATTATTTATCAGAAGTTACAATTTTACACAGGTTAAGGTCATCGGCCCTTCTATTTAAAGATTTAACAATTGCTGAACTAATAATGTCTCCTCTTTAAAACACAAAGTTTAGGTCATGATCATTATCGTCATGAGCCAATCAATATCTGCTAAATACATAAAAGATCTGAAACGCCAACAGCAAATAGAGTTGCTTTCAGTTGCCAGTAAAATGCCTCAAATAACTGGGTCTGGTGGTAAATTTTTCGAATAAATGGATCTACTTTCTCATATCGTGCTCAAATTTTAGGCTATGATGATCCATTTCTTTACTTGGGGAAAATATTTATTCACTTTGGTTATCATAAAATTGCAAAATGTGTTAACGGGTTTTTTCTTTATGTTTTATTTGTGCACCTTACTTCTTCAGATTTGCTTCATCGTTAACAACTTCAGCATAGATATGATCACAAGATATGGACCTTTTCTTCTGATCTTCACTAATGTAAGTAATGTCACTCAAAAACGCAACTTGTCTAACATGTGCCAATAGGTGGTAATGGTGATGGCGTCTGCTATTGTTATGGAAGATGTGATTTTAAAGTTAGTCAATGAGTTAAATAGTTCATTCTGGTCGATAGACAGCCTCGGTGCTGAAGTACAATACTTCGCTAAAAAAAATCTGCTCAAACAAACTATATGCTTTTCTCGATTTATGCGGTTTTGTTGGTCTCCAATACAATTATGTTTCCCATTTTTGGAAATCACCGCGAGTGGAGTGTTTGTGAATTTGCTTTCGACCACTACTTGTGAGTTTGGTCAAAAATCTTGAATCGCTTCTTCTTTTCCTCCACGCCAATCGTATTCTACGCAATGCTACAATTCAGTGGAGCCTTGTTGTACACGATAGAAGGACTCAGTTTGCAAATCTTCTTAATTAATCAACGGATTTTGCAAGTTTCTTTTGATCATCCCGATTATGACAAACTCAAAGTTGGACAAAAAAGACTCCAGAAAGTGAAAATGAAAATGACAGCAATGCAATGTGCAACTAAAAACTACCTTATGTTGTTGTCATGGTTACATCTTACATCATACGTATTGAAACGTTTCGACTTTTGCACCATCCTG
This sequence comes from Tenebrio molitor, assembly GCF_963966145.1. Taxonomy (NCBI): domain Eukaryota; kingdom Metazoa; phylum Arthropoda; class Insecta; order Coleoptera; family Tenebrionidae; genus Tenebrio; species Tenebrio molitor. The sequence continues at coordinate 4,837,874 of NC_091053.1, forward strand.
GTACAACCCTCGTGGTGGCTTCTATGTGATTTTTTCTTCGTTATTTGGTGTATTGCCGGTTGCTGCTTTCCCTCGAATGGTATTTTAGTGGAAAAATACGAAATAAAAATAATGAGGAGAGAAAAATTTATTGATCCTACGTTGTGTTTTGTTTATACTTTAATTTAATTAAGTTCTATGAGAGGCCGTATCGTCAAAAGGAATTCAAAATGGAATTAAAACGATTGAACACACTTCACTTAAATTTTATTTAACAAATGATCCTGTGTGGTGGCGTTTGGTCTCAACAAGTGGTATAAATAAATAAATGAATTTAATAACAGCGTTGGTGAACATTTGACTCAATGAGATTTGACTTGCGGCCCGTGATTGCATTGTCTCTCCAATTAAATTTAACTCGATGCGATATCCCTGGAACCTCGCAGTACAGCCTTGTCTAACCCGGGGAAGAAAAAATACAAGGGCTAATTTTTGCTCTTACGCAGGATCACAGCTGCGACGGGCACTGGCGGTAGCTTCCCGGACTTTGGGAGTCCCAAGGCACGAATAATAATGAATGAAAATGTTTTATAATTATTTTTTTCACTACTAGTCTCAGAAGGCGTCATTATTGACTCTTGAACCGACCCCAAGGTTAATAATTTTCATTATTAACCAAGGTCAAAAATGAACAGCCGTCACTTAGCAACGAAAGATTTTCGTTGATTTCATTGGTTAACGCAGACGATTTTCATAGCAACCGTTGAAAAATGAGCCAATCGCGACAAGTTTCGATATCTCTAGAACTTTTGATGTAACCTTTTTCTGTTTTCCACCATAAATGTAAGTGTATAATTTAGACTTTTGTTAGGACCAGACCGAATGTACATAATTTGTTGTTTAATTACAACTCTGAAAAGGACACAATTAATGGCTCTATACAATAATACAGTTTTTCTCACTATTTTCTTTACAGTGTATTGTCATTATTTGTCAGTAGTCAAAATTTGACACAGGTTAAGGTTATCTGTAATTTATTCTTAAGTCATGTTTGCTCTGGTTGGATCTTCTATTTAAAAATTTTACACTTAGGTACTGAACTCATTAATGTCGCAGCGGTAAAACAATAGCTATATGTGCAATAAGTTAGGAAATGTAATTTTTTTCCGTATTAGGCATGGGATTTTTGATCGAGACGTTAGTCGAGTTTTATTTCTCTTCGGTACAATTATGTTTCCAATTTTTGGCGATCACCGTGAGTGGAATGTTTGTGAAATCGCTTTCGACCACTACTTGGGAGTTTGTTCAAAATTCTTCAGTCAGCTGTTCTTTTGCTCCATACCAACAATAATGACTTACACAATACTACGATTTACTGGAGCCTTCTTGTACACGATAGAAGGACTCAGCTGGCAAATCTTCTTGATTAATCAACGGATTTTGCAAGTTTCTGGAGATCATCCCGATTATGACAAACTCAAAGTTGGACAAAACATTCTCTGGCAAAGTAAGATTTTCCACATTTTGGTTTCTTGCATCAAACATCACATTTGTATAGTAACGTGTGTTGACGATTAACATTCGTAATTATTTTACACACTATTATTCTTACAGGCTGTTTAAGAAAATTTTAGGAATTGTGCAATCAATATTCATCATAGTTATGATAGCAGGTGTACTTGCTGCCATCGCATTGGTATTCTTCACCTTGAATGCACGCCAACTTATGGTAATCCAGAAATAAATAAATTAATAACGATGTTTCAGGTTTTTGAAAATGCGAGTACCATTATGAAATTGCGTTTAGGTGCATTGTCCATTAGCGTAATTAACTAATTACTATCATTATTGTTTATTGTCAAACCGGTCAGAAAATCTCTGATCGGGTATACATATTTAGGACAGAAAATTATACAGGAATCCGTCATTTTCTTATAATTTTCAGATGGAAGGAATCTTTGACATTTTAACCCAATGTTCGTGGTACAATTGAGATGCCAAAAATAAACAGACTTTACTCATTTTTATGGCGAATTCTTTGAAACCTTGTTTATTAGCATTTGCTGGATACGCTGTCGACTATCGACTAGCTGTTGCTGTAAGCAGCGCCAACAAATTTGCAGGAAATATTTTAATTAACTATATTTGCAATTTTAAATATTTTTGCAGGAACTACGCACTATTTTTAGTTACGGAGTGGTCGTTTATAACTTAGGAGTACTAATACTCCAATTAAACAACATTTAGGGATTGAAAAATGTCAGAGAAATGGTTCACATAATTTAGCGTTTAAGCACTTGATAGCTTTTCTAGTAGCGTGTTGTAGCCATTGCTAACATCAGAAGTGTCCGTCGTCGTTTCTCATTGGCGCATTTTTGTCAAGACATCAACAAAACTTTAGGAGGAAAACGTACAAACTCCTTCTCTTCTCGGCAGCACATAGTTCGGATGTGTTTCTGTAAATCGCGTTTTCGGCCTCCCAATCTGGGAAATATAGCGTTACACACTTTAGGTCAAGGGAGCTGCGATTTCCCGAACAATGTCAAAAATGTCTAGTGGAGTACGGGAAAAATCTGGTGGAATGCGGGAAAAATGTGCGGACACCGTTAATTTATTCTTGTCATAGTTTCTTTAAAATTAAAGTGTTCATACGTTACTATAAAATATTGTAAGATATAAATTTTCCGATAAATGTGTTTGTTTAATTTATATCGACCAATAAATAATCATAATCGTAATAGAGAGTATATAACCTATCGGGTTGGCAGCTGTATATGTCAAAAAGTTTGACAATTGTTATTTCGTAAAAATCTGCAAAATTGCATAATAAAACAAAACCACACAAGTTGATCAACGGTCTTAAAAACATTTATGTGCCTATTTTATCTGATACCAGCTGTTAGAGCTAAAGTGCAACTGGAAAATATAATGATGATTCTAACCTCAACATCTTGTATTCACCTGCAGAAAGATGATTCGTTTTTACCAGGAAGTAGTGGTTAAGTACAAGACATTTTAATAATCCAACATTATTAAAATAATTTATTTTGTAAAATTACAATAATTGTAAACATTAATGTTACAATTCACCAATTTAACGAACAATGCAAGAATTATTAGGTTACTGTCAGCTTTAGTATCTACTTCCGAGTTGTTGACGTCAATATGTTGTACTGGTGCTTCTGTCACGGTAACATTCTTGACAGTACTGCTGATGGGACAGTCAATGTTGGTGGTTAAATTGGAAGCAATTGCTAAAAATTCAAGTAGGTTAAAGCGCTGTGTTGTAATTTGTGACACAACTCACCAACTGTTTGAGCTGTGTGCCTGTGCCTGCTACATTGTACATTTGCTTTGATGTTGAAGGACCGTCACCAATCTTCCTTTTCAGTGAATGTTCCACAAAACCTTCCACCAATGCCGAAGACTTCCAGCCACGATGCTATTTATTATTAAAACTGTCTGTAATAGTAGTTAATAAAATATGGTTTATTAAAAATTTGTGAATTAAAGAATAGTTATTATAGTCCATTCAAAAATCAAAAAACCACCAACGTCGCATTTTCTTCGATAATTACTATCGGCAACGCTGTCTAGTGTAAAATTTGGTGAGAATTGTAATTTTGAGGTTAAGTATTTATTAAGTGTCTTGTTTTTCTGGGCATGTTTAAGCAAAAATAATAAAAAATAATAAATAACTGAATCGTACTGAGCAATAATAAAACAATTTGAACGAAATTCCAAGCAATTGAATTTTATTTTGAATTAAATGTCATAATTTATAGTTACAAACATTGCAAGAAAAAATAACTACCTAGGGTTTTTTAAATTTTACCAACCTAAAGCAACAGGTGTTTTTTTTTGAGTTTTGAATGGACTTTAATAAACACAGTGAATAATTTGTTTGGAAAAAAACAAATGAGCGATCACCGTCGTCAAGGAATTAATTCCACAGCATTCGATTCTTTATTGATGATGTAAAATTTATAAAAAAAAAAATAGTTTTGATTTTTAAAATATTTAATATTTTGGTCAGTCGAAAAGTCTAATACAAATGTCGTACGGGAGGTATTTTCCGGGGCTCCAACTAATCAGCCACTCGGCTGCGCCATCGTGGCCGAAACCATTTGTCGCGCTGGAAAATTCACCTCCCGTACTCTGATGTAAATAACTATTGTGTTATAAAACCACGTTTACAAATAACACTTTTAACGTTTGTTGTAAATAAAAGCTTCGAAAACCGTGAAAGTTTGGGAGTCACTGAAATTTATGAAAAAATGGGTAAAAAAAATCATAGTAGACTTTTTTTGTTGTCATTTAATCCGAATTCCTTCAGTTTGACAAGATTTTTAATCTTGATCTCAATTTAAATCACAAATGAAGAAAACCGATATGGTTTTGATTTATCTCGAAGCCGGTAGACATTCAGAGCTAGGATGACAAATCCACGGTGAAAAGTTTCCTCAAAAGATACTTTCCAATGCACGAACCTTTGTAGACGTTCTGCAGCATCTTCACAATTTTGGGCGTTTCGAAATAAATAAGCGTGATCTTGGTCGCATACGAGAAAATCGCATTTTAGTTGCAGAAGAAAACATCCAAGAGCGTCACTTCCAGCCATTGATTATTGATTACAATATAAGTAGTTTATTCGTTAAATTCGTGAAAACAGAGGCATTCTGAATCAAGTTCGGCTTTCTTGGATGCCTCGTGCTGAAGTTTACATTGCAAACTATGGCAGACATTTCGAGCAACTTCTTTGATATTTCACTATATGCTTTTACTCACAGTTACAGTATTATCACTTTGTTGTTTAAGCTTTTGTTGTTTTCTGACTAAGTTGTGGGCACTATTTTATTATCACTTTACAAATTTTATCAAAATGAAACATATTACACGTATGAGGACGTATAATAGACTTTATACAGGGTGTCTCAAAAATGGCGCCCAATCTCCTAAGGGTTTTAAAGAATAGAAGTCTGGTAAGATAAATCTCAATACAAAGTTTGATCGGAACAATAGATTTTGTACAACTTGCTCTTAAATATGCTGATTTCAAAGAGATGTATCTCCTTTATTAACAAATTTTACAGGTGAATTATAAATTACTTTACTGCTTTAATTTTTCCAAAATCCCTTTGGGTAGTGGAACAACACAGAAGTCCTTCTTTTTAGAGTAATGACCTACCAAAATACGCTAAAATAACAGCGGCAACACTGACTTCAAAGGAGAATTGGTTTGTGCATACCAACCGATGTTGCCACATTTGCTTACTTTAAACTGTGTATAACTTGGAAACTAGCCAAAGGAAAAAAAATTTCACAACGAAATTTAACTCAACTCTTCAAATATGTTAACCACTGAAGAGACAGCCTGTATAATTTTTTGAAAGTATCAAAATTAAGACGACCAAAAACCTTGGACATTAAATGACTAGATCTGTTGGTATGTTTTGTTAAGGATGAACTGGAGTAACAATCTCAGCAAAAAGTTACGGAATTCTTATTATGCTATGAAACGTTTATTACGAGATATCAATATTTGAAAAAAAAGTTTTTAATTTTTGGAAACGAATTGTAATGAGTTGCAAGCAAATTTTGTTTTTATTTTCTTGATATTTAGATAATTACTTACATGTGATTTTACAATTTTTTGACTAAAACTGTACGTGAAAGTAAACAGAAGCACACTGAATTTCAATTTTCATTGATTTCTGTTAAAGTTCTTAACGTAACTGTAGTAAAACGTGCGATATGAGTGTAATGTTGCATATCGACGTTAATTATATGCATTTTGTTCTCTTTTATTGAAATTAAAACAGATACATAACCTCAAAAATCGTGTTTTTCCACATATAATTTGCGATTACATGGAAAATCCTCGACCAACTTTTTTTGTAAATCCATTAGAAAATTCTACGCTATTGATACTTTATGTGTGAAAAATTTAAGAAAAATTGGCCTTTTTGAAATATGTTTTTTTATCAATTTTTATGCGACCATTGCTAGATTTCTCATAAGAATACGTGTAAAATATCCCGAAACTTTAAAAGGTAATAACTTTAAAATTCCTCGATAATTTTTTTTTTAATTTGGCACAGTACTTTAGAATGGATGAAAGGACTATTGTACCAATTTTAATCAATTTTCGCCATTTTTCAATGTTACTCCAGTTCATCCTTAAGAAACATACATGGTCGGAGGATTCACAATCAAACCCAGATCATTATGTGAGAAGCGAGTTCCTCTTACCCAGATGCAAGACCTCATACTTTTCAATGTTTCAATGTTTAGGTAAATCACCCAGTCATGATAAATAGCGTTGCTGCGCATCCCCACCTAATGTTCCTTCACTAATTGAGTGGATTCTAACTAAGTTTGCTTCCTAAAGCAAATCGTTATTTATCAGTTTTTCTCATCATTTCTTTTACTCGTACATTTCACTCCCATTATTTATCAATAGTTAAAATTGACACAGGTTAAGGTTGTCTGTAGTTACCTATATTTGCTTCGGTTTGGTCTTCTATTTAAAAATTTAACACTTTTTGAACTAATGTCGCAACATTAAATCGTTATGTTTAGGCCATGATCATTATCGTTATGGGTAATCAATATCTGTTAAATACATAAAAGATCTGAAACGCCAACAGCAAACAGAGTTGCTTTCAGTTGCTAGAAAAATGCCTCAAGCAACAGGGTCTAGCGGTAAATTCTCATAAAAAAAGAATCCACTTCCTCACATCGCGCTCAAATTTTAGGCTATGATGATCCATTCCTTTACTTGGGGAAATTATTTATTCACTTTGGTTATCATAAAATTGCAAAATGCATTGGCGGCTTTTTCTTTATATTTTATTTGTGCACCTTCTTGCTTCAGATGTGCTTCATCGTTCACAACTTCAGCCCAGATATGATAATAACGAATGGAGCTTTTCTTCTGATCTTCACTAATGTAAGTAAAGTCATTCAAAGGTGCAACTTGTCTAACACGTGCAAATAGATGTTAATGCTGATGGCGTTTGCCATTGCTGCGGAAAATGTGGTTATAAAGATATTCGATGAGACAAATAGTTCATTCTGGTCGACTGACAGCGTCGGTCCTGAAGTGCAACACTTCATTAGAAACAAATCTGCTAAAACAAACCGTTTGCTTTTATCGATTTGCTCTCCAGTATAGTTATGTTTCCAATTTTTGGAAATCACCGCAAGTGGAGTGTTGGTGAAGAGGTCTTTGACCAGTACTTTGGAATTTGGTCAAAATTCTTCATTCGGCTCTTGGTTGTCCCCGGTAATGTTTTACGTATCACTACGATTCACTGGAACTATGATGTACCTGATAGAAGGACTCAGTTTGCAAATTTTCTTAATTAATCAACGGATTTTGCAAGTTTCTGATGATCATCCCGATTAAGACAAACTCAAAGTTGGACAAAAAATTCTCTGGCAAAATAAAATTTTCCACACTTTGCTTTCTTGCATCAAACATCACGTCTTTATAGTAAAGTATGGTAATAATAAACATTCATGATTATTTTTCACACTATTGTTTTTACAGGGTGTTTAAGAAACTTCTGGGAGTTGCGAAATTTACAATCAACATTGTTATAATAATGGGTGTACTTGGATGCATTGCATTGGTATCCTTTGTCATGCTTGTTCGTCAACTTATGGTAATCCAAAAACAAATAAATCAATAACGATATTTCAGGTTTTTGAAAATGCTAGTACCATTATGAAATTGCGTCTAGTTGTATTGTCCACTGCCTCAGCTATTGTCGTTGTTCTTTATTGTCAAGCCGGTCAGAAAATCTCTGATCAGGTACAATTAATAGGTTTCTATAGTAATCCATCATTTTCTTAGTATTTCCAGATGGAAGGAATATTTGATACTTTAACCCAATGTTCGTGGTACAACTGGGATGCCAAAAATAAACAGGTTTTACTAATTTTTATGGAAAATTCTTTGCAACCTTGTTCACTAGGGTTTGCTGGATATGTTGCCGACTATCAACAAGCTGTTTCTGTAAGTTGCGTCAACAAACTTGCCAGAGATAATTTAAATATTGTTGCAGATAATGCGCAATAGTTTCAGTTATGGAGCGGTCTTGTATAATTTAGGAATAGTGACAGCTCCAATTAACGCCACTCACTGCGCATTAAAATTTAATATTTGGAATTAAATATTTAATTCTCATTCTATCAACTGGCCCCTAGGCATTTAAAAATGTCACAGAAATAGCTCACATAATTTAGCGTTTATGCACTTGATAGTTTCTCATTCATTAGTGCATTTTTTGATCTGAAACGTAGTGTACTATACTCACTTTGTGTGTCTATCTGATACGTTAATTTGTTCTGTGATTGGCTAATTTTAATTTTCTTTTTTTTTAAGTCAATTCAAACCGCTTTTTACCCAAGTGCATAGCTGTCGGTCAAACGGCCTCTCGGTAAAATGGATTGTCGGTAAAAAGGCTGCCGGTAGAACAACTGTCGGTAACACATGCTATGATACTATTCGCATGTTAGTAATATTGCAACTTCTCCCCCACACCGAATTTCATCATATTCAACACTGACGAAGAAAGGGATTTCAAACGTATTCGTGAAAGGAATTTTTGGATATCTCGATATCAGTTGATGGCTACTTTGAAAGTTGACACATACATTTATGTTCCCAAATCAATAACAAGATTATTTAATTTCACAGGTAGTTTAGTTCTTCCAGAAGCTCTTGCTCGTTAACGAAAGGCCAAAAGCAAAAAAAATTTCTTTGGTGTCTGTCCTTTTTGACACACCAGATTTTGGTTAGGAACTCTGTAAATAATTTATTGAAAAAAGTATCGGTTTTTTACCATTTCTTTTTTCATCTACATTTAGAAACTGCAGTTTTGTATAATATCTTTTCAGTGTTCTGCAAAGTTTTCCACCAAAACTACAAGAAGCTGTGCAAAAACTGCGAAAAATACAACAAACTAGAACAAAAACCAGAATGAAACTGCCAATTTAAATTGGAAATGGCATAACGAGATTTTTCGATTCTGAAGCCAATCTTCTACTACAAAACTCAGGGAAAATACTTCTCAACAATTTCCATGGAAAGTTCTACTTGTTCATAGGGATTGGCCATCTCCCCTGTGACTATATTCTGTGGTAGAGTTAGAGAATTAGAGTTAGAAAATTTTCTGCAAAAAAATGTGTTTTGGAGAATCAACAGAACAGGTGAATATGATTATATCCAATGTAAAACCTCCTGGAAAACCGAGAAGTCAGACGTACCAAAATGACGGTAGCGTGTAAGAAAAACCAACTTTAAATTTTAGTCTTTCCTTGACTTTTTCTTTTGCGGAGCTTCGTTGGGAACAGATTCTGATGACTTCCCTAGAGGCAAGAGGGGTATGGTAAACAACTCCTTTGAATCAGACAACCCGTCCAGTTATTACAGTCCATGATTTGGTCATAAAGGTCTATCACCAAAATGTAATATCAATCTTAGGTGTGAATAAATGCTTATTTTTGCATTGACATCTGTTTATTTTGTCTATGATTGTTGCTTTATTAAATAATTCCGTTCTAAACTCTAAATCGAAAAGAAGTCAACCAAATTTATTAGCAAGTAATAAAACAACAGTGGTATGCAGAGCACTAGTCCCTATAACAGATTTTTTTGTCAAAAAGTCATTTAAATATGACTCATTTTGATACTTCTAAAATTTATTGATTTCGTACCAGCGCCAGCGCCGGCCCCGACCGCGATGAACCATTCGAAAACTGGGACCATCAAGGTAGCTCGGTGGCCGCATGGCTGTCGGAGACAGTGCGCTAGTGGGTTCGAATCCCACCGAAGGAGGAGGATTTTTTCGAAGGAAGGAACCTCCGCCGGGCCATGGATGTGTGTGTAGGTCTATCAGGGCCTGACGGTAGGGTGGTGGAAGGAACAGCGACACTCTTCCGACACCACCGCGAGGTCAGCAGGGTTCGAATCCCAGGCCTCCCATGGATGTTGTGTTGTGTTGTGTAGTCCAGAAAAAGGAGAAGAGAGAGGGTGGGCGTGGGTAGCCGGGGAAAGTACCCCGGAGCCCCGCCGCACCACAGGAAAAAATGAGAAAACAAGCCGACCATAAAAGGTACCTGATAGGCCAAGTGGTGAAAGGGCTGATTACTGCGGCCGCGATCTGCGGAGGACCCAGCTGCTTCCCTCCAGAAAACTCAGTCCGGCTCCGACCTTCATTGTCGTCGTCCTACTAAAAAAGGAAAATCCCAAGAGACGAAGCTAGATAAGGAGGACACAAAAAGTTGTCCGCTCCGATAACGGCCTGTTTCCCGGCGAGGTCACGTTATCTCTTGGACGACTAACCAGTGATGAAAAAAGCAGGGGAGACGAAATTACCACTTTTCTCCGTTCGTGGAAAAGGGCCATAAGAGCATTGAAGGTACATTTCTTATAGCTGTACATTCCAAGAGCGTGGAGAAAATGCTCACCTCCATGTACGCAAATACAAATACAAACACAAGCACAGTTAGTTTACAATTAAGAGAAGATCATTTCGCAGAGAAGTGCGTTTGTGAAGAACAAGTTCAAGTTTTCCAACCGAAACTGTCACCAATTAAAAGACCTGAAGCTGAAGACAATGTCAGTGAAGTGTAAGAAAGACCAAACAGCAGTTTTAAACTAGAGTTTTCTGACAATTTATTTCGCAGATCACCTGATACTGACTTCAAGGATTCCGGTAATGAAAAGACTAATGGAATTAACAATTCGTTTCACTCGACCAACTTATCAGAACATGAATGAAATTTTTATTTATTTTCATATATTAATAAATTCTTTATTTTTGCATTGACATCTGTTTGTTTGGTAATTGTTCACTTTAACTACTTCTGGAATTTTCGCGTTTTTTCTGGCTAGACAGCCTCAGGGCGTCCTCCTAGATCGTTTCCCACCATTCAAACCTTGTGCAAATGAATTTTCCTTACCCTCTAGTTATACTAAGACATTGGCGCGACCTTGACGCGACCTTGAAAAACAACAAGAAAGAAAAAAAGGGCATTTGCACAAGGTTTGAATGGTGGGAAACGATCTAGGAAAACGCCCTGTGGGTGTCTAGCCAGAAAAAACGCGAAAATTCCAGAAGTAGTTAAAGTGAACAATTACCGTTTGTTTTTTCTGTGATTGTTGCATTATTAAATAATTCCTTTTGTGGGGTTTAATATATTCGCTGTTTATTTAACAAAGACTTAAATACAAGTAAGAAAAAAGTAAGCAGTGTACCTAGGAGAGAGGTTAGAGAGTCCCCGCGGAAGCAAAACTTCTTGTTAATTCTGGTCGAGCGTCGATCTTTTGTAGGCGTCGATTGGCGCCGTTTTGACGACGGTTGATGATGTGGCGTCGGCGGGAACGTTTGACCAATGGAGGCTGTGACGGAGCGTTGTGCCGCAAGCATGGCCGCAAAGTACTATTAGCGACACCACGAGGGTAGTAGCGGGGCGCATTTGTACTACCAATTCGGTGTAAGGGGTAGTATTTGAATTTCCCTACACTTTCTAAATTCTAAATCTAAAAGGAATGAATACAGAGCACTAGTCCCTTTCTGGGAAGCTTTAGTGAACTGTGTGTTCTTCATTTAGTTAGTTAAATTTTTAAAACGACCAGGACCAAGCCGACGTCCTCAAAGACCAGGAGGTTATCTCAGGGGACCACAAGGACCCGGTAGCTATCCCTAGGAACACAAGGACCAGAAGGATGTCCTCGAAGACCGGAGGAGTACAAGGACCAGAAGAACGTTACCGTAATTTTGGTACCTACGTCTGAAGAAAAATACAATGAAAATTCGAAACTCACAAAATAATAACAGGAAGTTATAAGTTTTTAATTTGTTGCAACCAATTTAGGGCGTTTTCGGTAATTATATGAAGTTCGGAGAAACCTTGCTGGAATTTTGTAAAGGGGACCTTCTTACACAATGTGTTGGATGGTTTCTTTTTCTGCACCGTATTCACAAGAGGGGTTATCACGAATGTTCCAGTGGAACAGCATATTTATTGCATTTGCCATGGCCGGTTCTGAAATCCCGGAACTTGTTCTGTAAGATCCTCAATTAATTTTTTATTGAAAACATCTACGTCTTGTCAGGCTGCTTTCCAATAATCAGATTTCGAAAATTGTTGTATGAGAAATTCTTCTTTCCAAAGTGGTTTACGTGATTTTAATCTATGGGGTCGTGAATTTGCCAAGTCTTGTGCTATAGGATACATGTGAATACGGTGAATTTTGAAATTTACCCCAAATGCGTTTTGTGATGTATTTTCTTCTAATATCGTACGGAATAATGTGTGCTAAGTGGAGTAGATTTTAAAGTACCCGTTATTATTCGAAGTGTGGTATTTAATTGCGCATCTATCTTGTTCACGTGTGTACTATTCCTCCAGACAGGGCAACAATATCCTGCCGTAAAATACACTAGAGCTAGTCCTGCTACACATAGAGTGTGTGCATTCGCTCCCCAACTTGTGTCTGCGAGTTTATGTATAATGTTGTTTCTCGTTTTCAATTTCTGTCGTAACTTTTCGATGTGTTGTTTGAAGGTTAGAGATGAATCCAGAGTTACACCTATAATATATATATATATAGTCTATTTTTTCCTGGTAGGCGCGTGCGTGCGCATTTACAAAATCCTGCAACGAAATGCGACTTTCCTATTGGTTACTTTATTTTTCTACTTACACTAGAGAAATGTGCAATATTACAGTGTTCTGTACTGTCAATCAGGTCCAAGCTGCCATTTTTGTTTCATAGTGTCTTACTTTTCCGTTCGTGTTTTGTGTCTGTTTTGTTTCTGTTTCGTGTCTGTTTTCTGTTGTGTCCGTTTATTTATTAAAAAAACAGGTTTTAGTTCTTAGAGGTTAAGAAGTTTTTATATGTCAACAAGATGTCTCAATTTCGATCACCAAATAAACGGCGTAAGTTGGATTTATGCTAACAGCAAGTAACAGTTTTTTATTAATGCATAAATTCATATTTATAGCAAATTTCCCACAAGCCGAGAAGATCTAGAAGAGAAGAGAAGAAAGATCGTTTAAGTATTTCGTGGGATCTTCAAGGATTTTGCCGAGTTAACCAAGACGGCTCAAATGGAAAAAACTGCAGATTATACTGGTATTGATTTCAGATTTGTTTTTGTTTTATCACAGCTTAATTACTTTGTGTTGAAGGTTGTGGATTTAGAACCATTCAACGATACTTGGCGGAAGAAAAGGCACCGAAGAAACCTGATAGCAAATGTATGATTCAATTGGATGAACATCAAAAATATCTCCTTTTCTCTTGCAAGATACATGGTTATTATAAATGATTGTAGTCGAAGCAGGCCATGTCCATGTTATGAAATTTTTGCCGCTTTCATGTGAACTGTCAATTTTTGTCGATGTCACTGTAATTTTTTGTATGTGACAATTTAATTCATACACTAAAAATCCCATAAGCAGCGGTGTTTTTGTCACTATGACAGCGAAAAAAGTTTGCCCTAACTTTTCCAGCGACAAAACGGAACCTAACTTTTGAGAGCGTTTGATTCTAGTAGGTCTGCATCATCGTACTTTTCCGTATTCATTAAATTGTCTTACCGAATTACACTCAAGTTTTTGTTTTTTGGGTCGAAGTAAACTTTACATTTATAATTCGAGTTTTGTTGCCTGCAATTAAACTCAAAAAACTGCCAGAGGGAGTTTTTTTCGTTGAATTGCCAGGCAACAAAATTCTCATTGAAATGTCAAGTTTACTTCGGCAAAAAAAAGCTCGTGTAATTATAAGTGAAAAGTGCGCTGATGATTATTTTCTTCTATTTTTGTTTTTTAAATTAACGATTGAATCCAAAAGTATCGAGTTATTTTGTACCCAATTAAACTCCTGTATGTATAAAATATAAATAAAAAATGTTGTACATATAATATTTGTTATCAAATTTTCCACGAGTTTATTCATAAACTTTTTTGTTTACATTTTACAAATTATACAAAAATTAAATCATAAACATGAGTTTTATATGCAACCACAAATACTGATCCCCCTAGATAATATGCAACCAAAAATACTAATAATTCCTGCATCCTGCTAAAAATTTTAGCTATGTGATTCTACCTTTCGGAGATGCGCACGCACGCGCCTACCAGGAAAAAATAGACTTTAGATACGTCGGGAAATAATTATTTATGTTTAATTGTAGTTTCGTTGACGACTACTTTCAGTTTACTATTTTTCATCATCAATTCTTATGATACTGTACACGTTCATAAATTTACGTTCATCAAGCTTAGTCATTTATGCATGAGTCATAATAATGCACGGGCTGAAAGTCAAACCTCACTGAGTCAAATGTCCACCAACGTCTGTTATTAAATTCATTTATTTATCTATACCGTTTTTTGGGACAAAACATCACCACACAAGATTACATGTTAAATAAAATTTAAGTATTATTTCTGTGGCGGTCGTGAAAAAGTAGGTAAGTCGAAAATGTTAATTTTTCAGGGCAACGATTCAAAATTCCACATCATTCCTAAAATCCTGTAATTAAATAGAAACTTCTTTCTACCTGTACTTGCTTTCAATATAAGTAAATTTTAAACTGTGAAAATCTGAATTATTTAACTCCATGATTTATTATTAAGGTGTAAACATCGTTAACTCATTTTTGAAATTATTTGACTTACCTACTTTTTCACGACCGCCACAGATTTATTATTATTATTTTGAAATCCTCCCAAAGGTACGGTCTTTACTAAATTAAATTATGAGCAAAACACAACGTAAGGTCAATAAATATTTCTTTTCTCATTGTTACATCGAGGAGGAATAACGGAAGTCGAAACGTTTCAATGTCTTGACAAAAAATGTACCAATGAGAAGCGGCTGCCACACGCTAATGAAGAATCTATCAAGTGCATAAACGCTAAATTATGTGAGCCATGTCTGTGGCATTTGCAATGCAACTCAACGGAGTATTCCAATCAGGGGCGTGTTAGTTAACTTAATGTGAATTGGAGTTGTCACTAAGACTTCCTAAATTATACAAGACCACTCCGTAACTGAAACTAGTGCGCATTATCTGCAACAATATTTAAATTATCTCTGGCAAGTTTGTTGACGCAACTTACAGAAACAGCTAGTTGATAGTCGGCAACATATCCAGCAAATCCTAGTGAACAAGATTTCAAAGAATTCTTCACGAAAATTAGTAAAATCTGTTTATTTTTGGCATCCCAGTTGTACCACGAACATTGGGTTAAAGTATCAAAAATTCCTTCCATCTGGAAATAATAAGAAAATCATGGAGTACTATATAAATCTGTTAATTGTACCTGATCAGATATTTTCTGACCGGCTTGACAATAAAGAACAATGACAATAATTGCCGCAGTGGACAATACACCTAAACGCAATTTCATAATGGTACTTGCATTTTCAAAAACCTGAAATATCGTTATTAATTTATTTGTTTCTGGATTACCATAAGTTGACACGAACAAGCATGACGAAGGATACTAATGCAATGCAACCAAGTACACCTATTATTATAACCATGGTGATTGTCAATTTGACAATTCCCAGGAGTTTCTTAAACACCCTGTAAAAACAATAGTGTGAAAAATAATCATAAATGTTTATCATCATCATACTTTACTATAATGACGTGATGTTTGATGCAAGAAAGCAAAGTGTGGAAAATTTTATTTTGCCAGAGAATTTTTTGTCCAACTTTGAGTTTGTCATAATCGGGATGATCATCAGACACTTGCAAAATCCGTTGATTAATTAAGAAGATTTGCAAACTGATTCCTTCTATCACGTACAATATCCCTCCAGTGGGTCGTAGTGATACGTAAAACATTACTGGGCAGGACCAAGAGAGCAGCTGAGTGAAGAATTTTGACCAAGCTCCCAAGTAGTGGTCAAAGGCGACTTCACAAACACTCCACTCGCGGTGATCCCCAAAAATTGGAAACATAACTATACTGGAGAGCAACAAAACTGCGTAAATCGATAAAAGAAAATTGTTTGTTTTAGCAGATTTGTTTCTAATGAAGTGTTGCACTTCAGGACCGACGCTGTCTGTCGACCAAAATGAACTATTTGTCTCGTCGACTATCTTCATAACCGCATCTTCCATAGCAATGGAAAAGGCCATCAGCATTAACGCCTATTGGCACGTGTCAGAAAAATTGCACATTTGAGTGACTTTACTTACATTAGTGAACACCAGAAGAAAAGCTCCGTACGTTATGATCATATTTATGCTGAAGTTGTGAACGATGAAGCTAATCTGAAGCAGGAGGGTAAACGAATAAAACATAAAGAAGAACCTACCAAAAATTTTAGCAATTTTATGATGAGCAAAATGAATAAATAATTTCCCGATGTTATCAAATGGATCATCGTAGCCTAAAATTTGAGCATAATATGAGAAATAAGAGAAAGAAATAATAGAAACATTTACCACTAGACCCAGTTACTTGAGGCATTTTTCTGACAACTGAAAGCAACTCAATTTGCTGTTGTCGTTTCAGATATTTTACGTATTTAATAGATATTGATTTGATAACGATAATGATCATTCATTCATTACTAATGTGTTTTAATATCCCAGCGTTAGTGAGTTCAGTAAGTTTTAAATTTTTAAATAGAATGCCAGACCAGAGCAAATATGACTTAAGAATAAACTACAGATGACCATAACTTGTATACAATTTTAACCACATACTCATAAGAAAAACTGAGAAAAAACAATATTTATTTAAACTCAGGAAAAATAAAAAAAAATATGTAGACAATTCAAACAACCTGAAATTGTGCGGGAGAGTTTCATCCTGTTGGAAAATCATTTCCATCGCAAACGTGTTCGTGTTCTCGAATAGCATTTTTCTTCGAAAATTACTTTAAATACGATAATGAAACACATTATTCAGACTGGCCGTGACATATTCAAACGATGTTAACTCCAGACAGATCGATAGAATTGAAAAAAACAAAACAATTGTTGGATAAATAATTGAAAGACGTTTCCAATGATGTATCACAATAATATTGTAAATGGTAATTTAAATTTTTTTTTCTAATTTTGCCATATAAAGTGACACTTTTCAAAATTAATTGACGTTGGGAAACGTCACACTTTTCGTAACTGGTTACGAAAAGTAAAATCTTTCCTAACTGGTTAGGAAAAATTTATTGTATCATCAATTTGACACTGTCATATTTTTTGTTTTTAAGCAAAATAACCGTGCCTACTTACCTACTTGATATTTTAACACAATAATAATATATTATTAATGAAATTCATTACTTCGTTTAACGTTTGAAGAAACTTTTTTTTGTCAAAATTAGAAAAAATCTTGTATGTAACACGTTAGGAAATGCAATTTTGTGTAACTCGTGTGATTCCACTCGTTACACAAAATAACGCATTTCCTAACTGGTTACATAAATAGCTATTATCTTTACTAGCAATAACTGAAAATTTCTCAAATGATATTGGGATGAGTTTTGGTATTGATAAGTGTAAAATGCAATCAATATGTCGCGGTCATTACGAACATTTAGAATATATAACTCAAGAAGGAGAAATCATTAAAAATTTAAATAAAGGAGAATTTTATAAATATTTAGGTATTAATCAATCAAATCATATTCAACGCTCAACTATAAAAGAAAATTTGGAAAAGCAATTTTATTTAAGAATTAAATCTATTTTAAAATCAAAATTAAACGGTAATAATTTAATTCAAGCAGTTAATACATATGCTGTTCCATTACTGACCTATTCTTTTGGTGTTCTAAAATGGTCCAAAACTAATTTACAGAATATAAACATTAAAACCAGAGTTCTTTTTACCAAATTTAGTAAACATCACCCTAAATCTGCTATTGAAAGATTTAATTTACCATGCGAAAACAGTGGTAGGGGTTTTTCAAATCTAGAAATACTGCAACACAATCATTGCTTCACTGAAAAATTATTTCCTCAATAGAGCTCGTGATAATACCTTTTTTAATGCTTTGGTTTCAGCCGATAAAGGTTACATACCTTTAAATTTAAGTGATAATATAATTTCAGATATTGTAGAGCCAAATATACCTGACACTATAGCAAATATAAAACAGAAGTCTTTACATGGGAGATACTTTAAAGAACTGGAACAACCAGAAATTAATATTCAGGCTTCTCATGCATAGCTTAAGAAATCAATCAATCAATCAAATCACCCTGAGACGGAGCGTTTTATATTTGCAATACAAGATCGTGTTATAAATACAAGAAATTATAAAAAACACATGCGATTTGCAATCGATCATTGATCAATGTAGGATTTGCGGAACTGAAAGGGAAACAATTGAACACATCATTTCTTCTTGCACCGTTTTGGCTCAAAGCGAATATAAGAAACGTCATGATATATTCGCTAAAATTATACACATGAATTTAGCTGTTAATGTCAATCTCAAAAGACATACGGATTCAAATCCATGGATGACTCGATTACAAATTAATTTGATCGCTCGATACTATGGAATCAAGACAGTGCAGTGGCGTGTCAATAATTTGTTCCCGTACAATAGCGGACAAAAAATTTCGTCCACAACTGTCATTCCACTCACGTAGGTTGTAAAGCAGACGTGACAGTAATAAATTTCAAATTTTAATTTGCAAACGTCAATCATAATGACAATAGAGGTTAAACTAGACGCAATTTTTGTGAAATGACAGGAAAAGGGTGGACGAAATTTTTTGGTCGGAATAGTACTCTTACATTTTTAACAAAACATATATTTTTTCATTGATTCGGGAGTATTTAAATATTTCCTATGTTTATTTTAAGAATTTTGTAAGAGTTAAGATAATTTTAAAATCTGTAATTTGGAATGAAAAGTAATCTCATTTTAACTGTCCTTAAATCATAATAAAAACAGAATTGTTATAAATTTTAACTAAACGCTGTTCAAAAATCAAAAAACCATTGTGGTGGAAATGACTTATCTGTCACTGTGATAAGTAATAGGAAATGTCATGGAAAATGTGTGTTATTTGCACCACAATGGTTTTTTGATTTTTGAACAGAGTTTATGTATTATTACATAATACTTTTCCCATATCTGGACTCTTATCTTGTTACAAATAGATACCTATCACTATCGAATGAATCATTATTTATACGTAGTTAAAATATGATACTCATGAGTAGGAGAAGTGGCAGAAGATAATTACTAAAAATATATTACTGGTGTGTCATTTATATTGTTTAGTTGCACCACAAGCGTTCAAAATGTTAACAAAAGAGTTAGTAATTTTTGTTTTAATTTCTGGTAAGCTGAAAATAATTGACGTTTGCATTACCTACATTTAATTGTTTTATCAAGCTTGTCATTGTAACGATCAAAGACCTTTGGTGACAACTTCATTGGGTAAAATAAGAGGCCATTTTAAAACTTCGCATGATGGTCGAAAGTTCTCGGCGTTTGAAGGAGTCCCATTCGCTAGACCACCCATAGGAAGTAGACGCTTTGAAGTTGGCTTGTCAGAAAATGTAGAATCCAATCTGATTGGTTGTTTGTAGGAACCGGAACCACCGCAACCTTGGTCCGGCATCTGGGAGGCTAACACACCGACAGAATGCGCGCAGACCAACATGATGCAGCAAAATATTACTCAAGGTGAATTAGGTACTCAAAATGGGTTAAAACCGGTTAATAATTGTGAAATTAGGTGACGAAGATTGTTTACACATTAATGTGTACGTTCCGCGAGAAAACTTCAACCCTCAGGAGAAGTTGGAAGTTATAGTACATATCCATGGAGGTGGTTATATGTACGGTGATGGCTTACTGTACTCTCGGCCCGAAATCCTAATGGATCGAGACGTGATTTTTGTCACTTTCAACTACCGAGTGGGAGTTTTTGGGTTCTTGAGTACCGAAGACGACGTCGTACCTGGAAACAACGGTCTGAAGGATCAAGTCATGACCTTGAGATGGATCCAAAACCACATTGCAAGTTTCGGAGGTAATCCCGAGTCGGTCACTTTGACTGGACTGTCAGCTGGAGGTTCAAGCGTCCACTTCCACTACTTCTCCGAGATGTCCAAAGGCTTGTTCCATCGCGGATTGTCCCAAAGTGGTGTAGCATTGAATCCGTTCTCTTTGCAAGAAGATGCATTGAAGAAGGCCCAACGCTTGGCTCAAGCCGTGGGATGCCCGTCGACTCCTACTCAAGATCTAGTCGATTGTTTGAAGCAAAGACACCACAAACAAATCCTGGAAAAAGTACCACTTTTCTTCGGGTATTTGTTTCTGCCAACTGCACCGTTTGCTCCAGTGGTTGAGAAAGGATCAAAACCGTTTTTGAGTGACTATCCTTATTCTCTCTTGACAAAAGGAAAGATCAACGACGTACCTTGGATTTCTTCAAATACACCTCAAGAAGGTTTAAGTCCAGTAATGTGTAAGGGCCTTGAAATCGTTTGTGTCTCGTTTAAATCGAATCATTTTCAGTTCTTGACAAGGATTTAGACAATATTAGCACTAATTGGGATTCACTGGCACCAGTTTTACTCGACTTCAATGATACTTTAGCTCCCTCGTTGTGGAAGGACGCGGCACAAAAAATTAGGGAATTTTATTTGGGCAAAGATCAAACTAATTTTGCACAGAATCATGATCAATTAGTAAAAATGTTCAGCGATAGATTTTTTCTAGTTGATGCGGAAATTTCTGTCCGACACCAAGCGAAGGTCTCATCTTCGCCAGTCTATTACTACTATTTTACTTACCCTGGAGATAACAACGAAGCGAAAAGTGAGATATAATCGACAATATTTAATTGTCATTAATGTGAGTTTTAGTTGTCGGTCATGGTGCTGAGGCGAAATATTTCTTCGGTAATGTCTTCGTTCCAGAACCCCTAACTCCCAATGAACTAAAAATGAAAGATATTCTTTTAGATATGTTGGTCTCATACGCCAAAACAAGGTACCACTTTTAATATTTGGTACCTGTTTTGTAATAAGAACAATTTTTAGTATTCCTCTAATAGAAGGTGTAAAATGGGAACCTACCTCATATGATAAGTTGACTTATCTCAATATAACCAGTTTCGAACCTGAACAAATCAAACTCGGAAGAATCGACGAGTTGACTCCAAGAGATTTTTGGAAGTCGCTAAAATTGGCAGAGAATGAAAATTTGGCTCCTCTTAAGGACGAACTATAATAATTTTTTTAGAATTTGCGTCTCTAATAGGTCTATTATTGTATTCAATTTGGAGTCGTTTATGGCTATCTATTAAAGCACAAATTAAAACGAGGGTGCAAATTCGAAAAAATAACATAAAAAACTCGTTTTATAATGGAATTGGTGCCCTCGTCCCATAGAAAACTCCCATGCCGCTCGTTTTCTACACTTGGGACTCGTGCGGCAAATCAACCCTTATAAAACTCGTTCTTTAATATACCATATTAGAAAAAGTGAAATTTGTACATCTAGAAATTAATTTATTACTATTTAATAGACAAAGCTTCCAAAAAGTTTGTTTTCAATCTCTTCTTGTGATTTACCTTGACTGCTAAGATACAGGACTGTACTCCTTATGCTCCCTTTTCTCTGGCCGTAGAAAAGGATTCAAACCATTTTTTAATAATTCTCCATTCAGTAACAACGTTACAAGCATATTTACATAAATTTTTACGACTGATAACTTGTTTTATCTGAAACGTGCTCAACGTGTTCCAGTACAAAACAAATTACCTAATTTTCTACGCAACGAAATCAAAGCGTAGATTTAGTAAACTTAAGCATTTCAATTCAAGTGGTTGAAAAAAATGGCTTTAAAATATTCCTTAACTTTCTCATTGGTCCTTGGTAAGCTTTGCATTTCGGACCATTTCTATTTTGTCTTTGAAGTTTGCCATTGCTCCGCCAGACCTACTGTCGAGACTCCTTTGGGTACGGTTCGAGGCTACATCCTGACGTCACATGATGGGAAAAAATTCTCTGCTTTCGAGGGAATACCCTACGCGAAGCCACCCATCGGAGAGAGAAGATTTGAAGTACAAGCTTCACCACACAGTTCTTAACTTCATAACGCTGTGAATTTTAGCCTCCGGAAGCGGCACAGCCATGGCATGGTGTCTGGGATGCCAATTACACCAGCGAATGTGCCCAGCTCGCGGTACCATTGATCAATCTCACGCAGGGTCGGTGGAAAAACTTGCCACGATGTATTCTACTGTTTGATTTGCTTCAGTTGACGAAGATTGCTTGCACATAAATGTGTACGTTCCTCGGAAAAGTCCCTATAAGGGGGAGGATTTAGAAGTGATAGTGCACATCCATGGAGGTGCTTATATGTATGGGAGTGGTCATTTATACGCCAACCCTCAGTTTCTCATGGACAGAGAAGTTATTTTCGTCACCTTCAATTATCGATTAGGGGTTTTAGGTTTTTTGAGTACTGAAGATGACGTCGTACCTGGAAATAATGGTCTGAAGGATCAAGTTATGGCCTTGAGATGGGTCCAAGACAACATTGCAAGTTTCGGTGGTAATCCGAATTCTGTTACTTTGACTGGACTCTCGGCTGGAGGATCAAGTGTCCACCTCCACTATTTTTCCAAGATGTCTGAAGGGTTGTTCCATCGAGGGTTCTCTCAAAGTGGAGTAGCTTTGAACACGTTTGCTCTACAGAAGGATGCAGCGAATAAAGCTAAGCGTTTGGGGGAAGCTGTGGGTTGCCCCATTACGTCTACACGTGTTATGGTAGACTGCTTGAAGCAAAGACCTTACAAACAACTCATCGACAAAACGTTTTTGTTTTTTGTTTTGCCCTACATACCATCAACTCCATTTGCTCCAGTTATCGAGAAGCAAGGATCTAATCCTTTCTTGAGTGACAATCCTTTCGAGTTGCTCTACAGAGGGGAATTACAGAAGTTGCCCTGGATCGCATCCAACACAGCTCACGAAGGGTTATCTCCAGGTTGCCAAGATCTTTCTCTTCCAAATCTTCACTAATGCTTCTTTCTAGTTCTACTTAATGTCGATTTTGACACCATTAACTACTATTGGGAACTTCTAGCTCCGATTTTGTTGGAATTCAATCATGTTTTGTCCAAGTGGTACTGGATGAGCACCACAAGGAAAATCAAAAAGTTCTATTTAAAGAACAAACAAGTCGACGAGACAAATTTTTATGATTTCGTGCAGATGTTCAGCGACAGGAATTTTCTAGTGGACACAGAAACGGCAGTAAAATGGCAGGCCAAAGTGACAAACTCTCCTGTATACTATTTTTATTTTAGCTACATTGGAGACAACAACGAGAACAAAAGTAAGTTTCGTCGATTTCCATAATTTTGTCTAATTTCTTTTTCAGCTGTTAAACACAGTGACGACATAAAATACTACTTTGGGTCTCGGGTGCGGCAGCTCTCTCCAAATGAGCTTAAAATGAAAGATGTCTTGTTGGATATGTTGGTCTCGTATGCGAAAACAGGGTAGATCATTTGTGTAAGTGGGAAAATACGTCTGATTTTGAGAATTGTAGAAAACCGGAAATTGTGGACGTCAAGTGGGACCCCACAACACACGACAAGCTAACCTATTTGAATATAAGCAGTTTTGAACCGAGGGAGATGGAGTCTCGCACCACTGCAGACCTGACACCTAGAGAATTTTGGAAGTCGCTTGGATTTTCGGAAAATGAGAATCTTGTTTCTGACAAAATTGAGTTATGAATAAATTATGGCCGAGAGAGTTATCACACATTACTGCTTCTGTCATTGTGATAACCTGATTTTAAAATATGACTCGATTAAATAAATCATGATTATGAACAGTTTTTTAAAAATTGTGATTGTATTGTATATTTTTACTATCATTATGACCTCGTCTAATGAGCAATAACGATATCTTTAAGATTATATAATTCGTTATCATACTTTCGGTTTAGTAGATGTCGATAGACCACATTTTTGTTGCAGTGTGATTTATGATAAATTTGAAATTCATTTGAAAAGTCATTCAATGACTGTGACAATGACTATGATAAGAAATATTTAGAATCTAAAAATATAATGATAAATTATGAGATTACGATGCAAAAAATTTGTAAATAAAGAACAATAAATAAATAAATAACAAAATGTGGATTACCTAACAAACAAAATACAAAATTAAACCTAATTAAATCATATTTAAAATATACAGTGAGTTTTTTTAAGACTGGCCATAGGGTTTTACATGCTAATTTTTCAACCCCCCGTTAACTTTTGTTCCGATGAAAATATTCAAACCATTTTTAGAACAAAGTTGGAAGTTTTTTTAAACTATCGGATAGATTGCAATTCAATATCCCAAACTATCGAAAAAGTTGTGAAAAAAATATTTTTTAGCGGGCCGAAAGCGTCCAAAATTGGAGATCGTCAGGTGCTGGTTGAGCCGACAATGACGCTACTCTGGCGGCCGCTCGACGTACTATTATTTCGGCGCCCTAAAAAATATTTTTTTCACAACTTTTTCGACAGTTTGGGATATTGAATTGTAATCTATCAAATGGTTTAAAAAAACTTCCAACTTTGTTCCAAAAATGGTTTGAATATTTTGATCGGAACAAAAGTTAATAGGGGGTTGAAAAATTAGCATGTAAAACCCTATGGCCAGTCTTAAAAAAAACTCACTGTATATTTTTTAAAGATGAAACGTTACAATGAATTGTATTTCATTTTCCATTAAACAGTTATGTTTATTTTCCAATAGGATGGAGCCCCTCTACACTCTTTTTCAGCATATTATTATTATTATATTAACTTTTAGTAATATTACTCACTTGACGCTACGTCGCCATTTGACTTTCCATCAACAAAGGTTCAATTCATCATATCCCTCCCGTCAATTTCTCATACCCCTCTAGGTTACAATTGCTCTAGAAATTTTCACACATAACAAACCATATTTAATTCATTGCAGGAAGAAAAAGAAACTTCTTGCGTTCCCTGATGAAGATTTTA